>NC_069501.1:586521030-587223530 GCF_027579735.1 Bombina bombina
AGATGAACCTATGCCCTGTACATGGAGATTATAAAGGCAAAAAAACTCCTTCTCCTATTAACTTGTTATTTCCCAAATAAAACGGAATGGTGAGTTATATGTATACATATAAAGAACTATTGTCAACATTTGGTTCTATATAAACCCATTCTTATACAAGTAATATCATTAAAAGGGAGTTCACTAATTTGTCAAAACTAAAGAATTTCATTATTTTCAATTATAACCAATTTTTACATATTATTTACATTTTCCACAAGCACAAAGTCACAAGAGAGCAAGAAGGCATCAGAGAGAATGCCTACAACATACAATGACCTAAGCTAGAATACCAGCGTTGATCATTTTCAAAAGATATTATTTGCCACAAAATTGCAAAGTGAATAGAGGGCAACATCCCGTGCCTTAAACTTAAGCAGCACATAAAAGATACCTAGATAAAACTAGCCATGTCTAGTTTTTCATTCATACCATTCGGGGAAAGTGTCTTAAGGGTGTAAATCCACTTGCATTCTTTTCGGAGGAGGCATTTTTTATTATCTCCTCCCCTCCCATGCAAAATATCCTTGTCAATCCCTGTGAACTTTAGACAACTTGGATTACTTTTGTGTTTTTCTTGATAATGTCTAGCAACACTGCTCGTTTGAATTTGTCCTTTTATATCGTCCCTATGCTCTTTAATACGGTCCTTAAAGATCCTTTTCGTTTTGCCCACGTAAAACGTCGGGCATGAGCATTCTAGGAGGTAGACCACCCCTTCCGTGTTGCAGTTGAAAAAATGATTAATATGAAAAACCTTATCAGAGTTACCCGAGAACACCTTCGTCCTTTTCATATATTCACAGGTGACACACTTGCCACAGGGAAAGTTACCACTGGGTATATGTTTTTTTAACCAACCCCCTTTTTGTAACGTCGGTTTGAATTGGCTTCTGACCAGGTTGTCTTTTAAATTCATGGCCCTTTTTGCCGTTAGACTGGGATAGCCTCCTACCTCCTCAGCGATGCTCTCATCGCTGAGCAAGATAGGCCAGTGTTTTTGTAGAATGGACTTAATAGATTGCCAATGGCAATTATAGGTAGTAGTAAGACGTATCGCTGAGTCTGTCTTTTTAGGCTTCTTGAACAGAAGGTCATTCCTATTGATTTGTCTAGCAGAGGCGAGAGCCTTATGAACTTTTCGTTTGGAATAGCCACGTTTCAGAAATCTGTCCTGCATCATTGTTGCATGCATGTAAAATCTTTCTTTGGATGAACAATTCCGCCTTAAGCAAAGAAATTGTCCTTTTGGGATTCCATCGATCCAATGTCGTGGGTGGTGACTACTTGCCAAAAGCAAGCTGTTAGTAGCAGTTGCTTTACGGAAGTTCTCAGTAACCAAAGAATTATTAATGTTTCTTACTTTTATATCCAAAAAGTCAATTTCAGAACTGCTATAGTGCATAGTGAGTAGTATATTAGACTCATTGTTATTCAAAATATTAACAAAATTCAAAAGCTCAGCACTATCACCTTCCCATATGAGAAACACGTCATCCACATATCTCAACCAAAAATGAACGTGTTTCATAAACAAATAATTCTGGTATACTGTATCCATTTCCCATTTACCAAGGTGTAAACATGCATATGTGGGGGCACATGTGGCCCCCATGGCAGTCCCCCTCAACTGTTTATAGACTCTATTCTCGAACATAAACACATTATTGTTCAGAATAAATCTTAACAGATTAATAACAAGTTCTGTATGCTTCTGAAATTTAGTACCTCTGCTTGATAGAAATTATTCACAGGCCTTTATTCCAATATCATGTGGGATGCTGGAATAAAGCCCTTCCACGTCCATCGTTACCAAAATCGAACCTTGTGCCACAGGTATATCGTCTATTTTTTTCAAGAAATCAGCCGTGTCCAGCACAAATGATGGTAACGTTACCAAAAATGGACGCAGAGCATGATCAATGTAGTGACCAACATGTTCAACAAGACTCCCAATGCCAGAAATGATGGGGCGTCCTGGAGGATTTTTTAGGTTTTTATGCACCTTCGGTATACAATAAAAATGGGCATCACTGGCTTATCAACCATTAAATATCCAAATTCTGCATTTGTAATGGTCCCATCATTTCTGGCATCGTTGAGAATCATGAAAAGCTGGGATTGTAGGGTAAGAATGGGGTTATGTCCAAGTTTCATATATTGATCTTTATTGGATAATTGCCTCATCACCTCCCTACAATATATTGTTTCATCCCATAGAAACAACATTGCCCCCCTTGTCGGCTGCCTTGAACACGACATTGGGGGCCGTTTTAAGCTCCTTTAGAGCTTTTCTTTCTTTCTTTGTTAAGTTGTCATTGACAATACCAGTAAGCTTCAGTCCTTTTATATCCTTCTCCACCAGTTTCACAAATAGATTAACTGGTGGAGAAAACGACAATTGGGGCATATAAGTGGATCTTTTTTTTTAAATGGGATGATACCTTAAAGGGTAGCTCAATGTCTGAAGACAGAAAAGATGAGTCATCCTGTAGAGATGACTCTTTAAACAGTTCATTCAGATCTTGCAGAGCAAGTCTGTCCTCAGTTGTGAGGCTCAAATCATTTATCACATTTTTTGCTTTGTTTCTAAACATTTGAGACAAAACTAACTTCCTTGCAAATCTATGAAGGTCTTTCAGAAAGGTAAACTTGTCAAGTCCGTTAGTTGGGCAAAAAGAAAAACCCCGTTTTAAAACGTCAACATGACATTTGTTGAGTCTGAATGATGATAAATTAATTACTTGCAAGTTCTCATCTGCAGACTTAATTTTTAATAGGGCCTCCTGCCCCTCCTCCTTGGTCGGAAGTTCTGCTGCCTCTCTGAACTCCGACTGAAATCCCTGTTCCTGGTCTGTCGATATGGGTACCGTCTTCCGCCAGTATCGGTATTTGTCCCTATTCCATCTCTTCCTGCCCCCTTCCTTCTTGTGGAGGGGCAGGACCAGGGCGTGCCTTGTTTTTTGACACTACTGTCATGTTCTGAATCAGAGCAATCTGTTCCAGAATCATATGATCCACAAGATTGTCTGTAAGTATAGACTTGTTTCTTTCTATAGTCCTCCTGGTCTCTAACAATTTTCTCCCTTTTCTTAATTTAATCTCAGATTGTAACCTTGCAATCTGATCTATCATCTCACTGTTCAGTTTTGCAAAATTTGAATTTTGCTCAAAACTATTCACAGTGATAAGGGCCTCATCTACCTCTAATTTGGTTTTCTCTAATCTTTCTTTATTCCTAACAACCATTTTCTTCATTAGGATTAAAGAGCACTCAGACATGCTGGTGTTCCAATCTTCCAAAAATGCATCACCACCCTCATCACTCCTTAATTTAGTACCTATTTCCTATATAGTTAATTTAATTGTATGTCCTATTTCTTGTCTTAAAGTTTGCTGTAAAAATATTACTTATAGGGTCTGCACCATTTACGACTATACTATTATTAGTCTATTATTATAAGGTTTTTGTATTTACATCAACCGTTTGTCCGGTACCCCTTTGAATCTTTAAATACTTACACTTGGTTTACTTGGGTTTATACCCTTTACCAGGTCTACAACCTGGATTAGATTGATACATATATTTATATTCAGGAGTCTCTAATCTATATAGTCATTTTTGTTAAAATGGCGTTCACATTGTCTGATGAGACATGGGAAGCAGAACTTTCTGCAACTTTTTCTATGAGCAACACACTTGAGAGCAAAGATGGAGAAGGAGAGATTGTAAATATATTTAGTGCTTTTAAAAATTATAAACAGTTGGTTATGAAACAAATAAGACTGAGGGCTGAGTCCTCTAGCCTAGAGAATTATATACAGAATTAAATCATTCCAAGAGGTCTAAGACTGAAATTAGACCCAGGTACTAATTTAAGGAGTGATGAGGGTGGTGATGCATTTTTGGAAGATTGGAACACCAGCTTGTCTGAATGCTCTTTAATCCTAATGAAGAAAATGGTTGTTAGGAATAAAGAAAGATTAGAGAAAACCAAATTAGAGGTAGACGAGGCCTTATCACTGTGAATAGTTTTGAGCAAAATTCAAATTTTGCAAAACTGAACAGTGAGATGAAAGATCAGATTGCAAGGTTACAATCTGAGATTAAATTAAGAAAAGGGAGAAAATTGGTTAGAGACCAGGAGGACTTTAGAAAGAAACAAGTCTATACAGACAATCTTGTGGATCATATGATTCTGGAACAGATTGCTCTGATTCAGAACATGACAGTAGCGTGTCAAAAAACGAGGCACGCCCTGGTCCTGCCCCTCCACAAGAAGGGAGGGGCAGTTTAATGTAATTTTAGTATAACAGTTAGGGTAGATTAATTATTAGTTTAATATAGTTTAATTTAAATCTAAAGGTAAGTTTAAATTTATTATAAAATAGGGATGAGTTAATATTTAATGTAAAGTTAAGGGGTTGTTAGGTTTAGGGGTTAATAGGTTAATTTAGTTTTTGGTGATGTGGGGGCTGGCGGTTTAGGGGTTAATAGGTTTAGTAAGTGCTATATGGAGACAAAGTTCATGGTGTATGACATAAAGCCAAATATCCGGTTCTACCAGTCAGCTGAAATAAGATAAGGTACAATACCTCTCCTCCACCCGGTCCGTCTTTGGGAGCTGTCTGGAAGGCAACCCACTCGATTGCACCTTTCTGTGCTCCTGGATCTCAGCCTCTTCCGACTTCTATCCGCTCCCTCTCCTCGACCACGGGCTGCAGCTGATGACGTCACTCCTCGAGCCTGTACGTTCTGTCTCGCTTTCCTTTTTCCAATGCACTCAGCTGTCAGTTTGAGGGTAGAAACGAAATTCTTTTCTTTGGTCTGGCTCCACTTTGATGTCTGTGCTCACAGTCTCCAGTTGCAATGTATCCAATAGAACAAATGATAGGAGCACCAGGCAATTTGTGTGGTAAAATAAAACTTAACTTTTATTCTGCTTACAGGCAGTTTGCAGCAAATTTGCAATAAAATATATACATATCAGTATTCGCACAGCATGGTATATCAAAAGCAGTGTTCCAGCTTACGCGTTTCATTTATCGCCATAATCATAGCTTGTTGGAACCTAGCCTGTGAATCCTATTTAAAATACATACAATGTTTCTATTGGTTAATTGAGTTTCTACACACCTCTCAGACTGCCCTATCCATAACCTGCTGTGCTTGCCCCTTAGCAACCTACTAAGTGTGTGTGTTTAATCACATTTGCATATATATATATATATATATATATATTTATTGTTTGTTTAGTTACCGTGTGTAAAATTGAGCTTACCCTATTGTAATAGTGTTATACACGATCATGAAATAATTAACTCTTTTGTATATATTGCTTAGTTACATTTTGTAGTTCATAATCTTTCTATTTACATTGATATAATTATTTCCTTTTGGGTTTTTATATTTGCTACATTCTATTTGTTGCACATGGTTTCCTTTTATAGAGTAGCCTGCACTGTGAGCTAGCTCAAATTTGTGTTAATTTTCAATCCCCAAAATTAGATCGTATAAGCTATACTTACTTTTATTTAGGGATATATATTTAAATTCACTTAAGTCCTTCTTAGTTTTTGCTGCAATTAAATGCATTTTGCTCAATAGATGTCACAGTTTTTATATATGTATGTGTTACACTGCCACTTTTAAGTAATATCATTAAAGATATTAAATTGTTGTATTGTTTTTCGCAATTATTACTATGCATTTATTTGAATTTATTGTTTTTTTCTCCCTAGTAAATTGTTTATCTTAAAAATAAATTCTATAATGTCAAGATTGAATGTGAGTGATTTTTATGTCTTAAGTTCTAGATAATAAATTGTTATTGCCAATAGTTTATTATATCGTATTCTGAGTTCATACCTAGGGGCCATCTTGTTTTTAATTTATGGATCCAAAAGACCTCTTTCTGAGCTAGTTTTTCATCCCTGCTCGGACCCCTCATGTCTTTGTACACCTTTTCAATTATAGTCCATTTTAAAGAATTTGTGTTGCTGTGATGTTGATGTTTGAAATGTTGCACTAATGGTGTAGAAAGAGAAGAATGTTTAATGTTATTAACATGCTCCCTTATCCTTTCTCGTACCTCCCTTGTTGTGAGTCCTACATATTGCAGGTCACACAAGGTGCAGGTTAGTATGTACACAACATAAGTTTCTCTGCAGTTAAAGGACCAGTCAACACATTAGATTTGCATAATCAACAAATGCAAGATAACAAGACAATGCAATAGCACTTAGTCTGAACTTGAAATGAGTAGTAGTTTTTTTTATAACAAATTTTAAAGTTATGTATATTTCCCCTCCCCTTGTACCATGTGATAGCAATCAGCCAATCACAAATGCATATACGTATAGTCTGTGAATTCTTGCACATGCTCAGTAGGATCTGGTGACTCAAACAATGTAAATATAAAAGACTGTGCACATTTTTTTTAATGGAAGTAAATTGGAAAGTTGTTTAAAATTACATGCTGTATCTGAATCATGAACATTTAATTTAACCCGAGTGTCTCTTTAAGGCAAGACTTATGAAAAAATCTCTCTCTTCTTGTAAAAATTCACATGCCTTACAAGTGAAATTGCTGCAATTGTAGGTTCCTTTAAATGTTAACCAGGAACTTTGTGCAGTACTTTTCTTTCTTAGTTTTGTTGGAGCTATTTTATTTCCTATAGACATTCCCTTTTTAAAGGAAAATCTACATCCTCCTTTTGAAATGTTTATAAGTTTCTCGTCTGCTTGAAGTAAAGGTAGGTGTTTTTGAATAATGGAACAGATTTGATGATATTGGTTACTGTATTTAGTCACAAAGTTTACTCTGTCATCCTTCTTTTTGTTAATGTTATTATGTGACTTTTCCTTTAAGAGATCTGTTCTATTTATAGAAGCCACTGAGTTTGTAGCTTCCTCAATCGTTCTACATGTGTAGCCTCTTTCTTTTAGTTTGTTGCTTAATATTTCTGTGTGTTTTTTATATGTTGCTTCAGTATTACAGTTTCTTTTTAATCTTATATACTGGCCTTTTGCTACAGATTTGAATACTCGTTTAGGATGGTTGCTACGGGCGTGCAAAAGTGTGTTACCTGAAATAGGTTTGGTATAGACCTCTGTCAGTATATGTCCATTTTCATTTTCACTTAATTCTACATCTAGATAATGTATTTTATTTTTTTCAAACTCACTGGTGAATTTAATACCTACATTGTTTGTGTTTAGAAGTGCAACAAAATCCATAGCACCTTTCTTATTTCCTTTCCAGATACATATAAGATCATAAATAAATCTTTTGTAATAGATGATGTTCTCATTGAACAAGATGGCCCCTAGGTATGAACTCGGAATACGATATAATAAACTATTGGCAATAACAATTTATTATCTAGAAATTAAGACATAAAAATCACTCACATTCAATCTTGACATTATAGAATTTATTTTTAAGATAAACAATTTACTAGGGAGAAAAAAACAATAAATTAAAATAAATACATAGTAATAATTGCGAAAAACAATCCAACAATTTAATATCTTTAATGATATTACTTAAAAGTGGCAGTGTAACACATGCATATATAAAAACAGTGACATCAATTGAGCAAAATGTATTTAATTGCAGCAAAAACTAAGAAGGACTTAAGTGAATTTAAATATATATCCCTAAATAAAAGTAAGTATAGCTTATACAATCTAATTTTGGGGATTGGAAATGAACACAAATTTGAGCTAGCTCACAGTGCAGGCTACTCTATGAAAGGAAACCATGTGCAACAAATAGAATGTAGCAAATTTTAAAAACCCAAAAGGAAGGGGAGGCGGGGCAAGCAGCCGACTAAGATGGCTGCAACACACAGAAGCTCTGTGAAAGAGCTGGATATGAGGGAGACTAAGGATTGTTAAAATCGTGACAGACGGATGCAGGACAGCTAACTTAAGCTCGGAACATTAGAGGAGCATTTTCATCTGCTTGTTTACAGTTTGCCTTAACTCTGGACGCAACTCTAAGGCCATATGCGGGAAATCTGAACTCCCGGTAACTGCGCCATGCAGGCCGCGTGAGACGGACAGGACAACTTTTGACTCTTTTAAGCTGCTTGCTTATCGCTAACAGATGGAGACAGAAGGTGTATAGAATAGCAGCGCAATCAGACACGACACGGCAGTTTGCCTCCATGCGGTCTCTCTCGCTGATTCAGAGACCGGCTCCTTCCAGATTTATACAAGCTGCGGCGGTTGCTGACAAACTGGGGCAGAATCACAGGGACTTATGTGAGTACACCGTACATAACTATAAGCAGCTTTTTTATGGACATTCTCCCTAACTTAAGCCCTAACTAAGACACGCTTTGGCTGACACAAACCCCAGTACAGGCAAGACACGATAACCACTATAATTAACTACGCTCTCTAAAGCACTCAAGCTGCCAATATACAGGCTTCTCTCTATCTGCACCGGTTTTAAACTCCCAGCTAAATTGCTGAATCATATCTAGAGTTGTGGGAAACAGGACATTTGTGCATGCTCACAATAATTGAACGTTCTTATTACAAAGATTACAAGCAGTTTCTGAGCAGGATACACACTCCCCCTCCCTTTCCCACTACTCCCAGTAGTAGTGGGTCATATCCAATCTCCTTTTACCGTGATCCCTCTGTGAGAGCAAAAGACCCTGGGGAGTGTTGTATATAACATATCAGCGGCTATATTTTACACACTGAAAAGCCTTCCTAACCTCTCAATAGGTCGCAAAGGAAGTTAACAAGAAATGACAAGTCACTGAAAATATCCCCAGTGAATCAGGGTGCTGTAAATTCCTTCTTTAAACATGCTGGGAAAAATAAGCTCAGTGCAGACTCTGATTTTGCCCAAGTTTCACAAGATGATAGCTCATGTGATGCAGCGGATACCATGTCAAACCCACCAACAG
Organism: Bombina bombina; assembly: GCF_027579735.1. Lineage (NCBI taxonomy): Eukaryota > Metazoa > Chordata > Amphibia > Anura > Bombinatoridae > Bombina > Bombina bombina. The sequence goes on from NC_069501.1 coordinate 586,530,001, forward strand.
TGCCATTAGAAGCAGGCAAAGAAGACCCTATCACTTATGGCGCAATAGAGGCTCTCATTGAACAGGTCAAATCTTGCATTAAGGACGAGTGCGCAGACCTCAAAAAAGACATTTCTGAATTATGCCATAGGGTAGATTCCCTAGAAGAGCATGAGTATGTGACGTCACAAAAATTAGCAGGCTTAGCCGCCAAAACTTCCCAACACCAGCAAAACCTAACAGAACTAGAAGACAAGTTAGATGACTTGGAAAATCGCTCAAGAAGGAGCAATCTGAGGTTTAGGGGGATCCCCGAATTGGTTCTCAACAATGAGATACAAGACTACCTGCAGGCTTTCTTTATAGAGCTGGCGAAGAATAACTCCTCAGATCCCCAGGAAATAATCCTGGACAGAGCCCACAGATCTCTAAGACCCAAACCTGCTGACGGATTACCACCCAGGGATATCATCGTCCATTTCCAGTGTTTCAAGCATAGAAAGGCAATATATAACTATTCTAGGAAACAACAAACAACTACGTTTCAAGGTCAACGAATACAAGTTTTCCTAGATCTATCAGTGCGGACCCTTCAGAAACGTAGGAAATTTTCTATGCTAACTTCTCATCTTCGTATGATGCGGATTCCATATCATTGGGGTTTCCCGACATCTGTGATAGCAGTCAAAAATGGAAAGAAAATTGAGTGTTCCTCTCCCTTAGACATTGGACAATTTTGTCAGTCTATGAATATCTCAACACCTGAAACACAGGACACCCCGCCACAGCCCTCATCTTCAGCAAGACAAGACATCCCCAAGCCTCAAAGACGCCCATGGCTGGAACCGTCGATGAAACAAAACAAGAGAAGACAAACCAACCAGACTAACGAAGATACTAACCCACCTTGACCACGGACACGTAAATATATTACTTTCATTTGTCATTTTACCTTGTACAGCTAATGTACTAAGTTTAGCTGTGGACATTATAATATGTTTCTCAATTTGGGCCGAAGGTCCATAGTTAGTTAATTCTCACTGAAATGTTAAAGAGACTTATGGCCTTCAATAGATGCACATTCTTGTTAAGATATAATACAGTTATGCACTCTAGACTTGTTTTTGAATCGATTTCATGTTTATGTTTTGCTCTCTATATATTAAATGAATATATGTAAACCGTATTGAACCCTAAATGTACTAGATACCGTTCATAGCCATCAATTAGTCTCTACTGAGCACTAATTATTTGATATGCAGGTCTGCATTAAAGCTGGGGAAGAGTTTGTGTCTCCAACACTTACTTTTAACTGCTTATATATAATGTGGTTATTGATGTTAAAATTATTGCTCTAATGTTATATGTTTTGTGACTTCTATAATGTTCTAATTGTTGACTTAGTCTGCCCTGCTCAATTAACATTCCACCCACCTTTGGCGAGTTGGCGACAGTACATAGTCACCTGGAAAATATCAATCTGCATTAGTTAATGGGTTTGTTGAGCAGGCTAGACTTCGACATCCCTCATATTATCCAAAATTTAAGGTAGGCCTAGTCAGCAAAACTGTCCTTTATACCAGCACTCCTCTCCATATATAATGGTCTGTTTCTCTCATTTTCTCACACACCTACCTTTGTTCTGTAGAAGACCCCATACTGAACTCTTATTGCCCTATAACAACCTGGCAAAGTCTCAGATTACCCTCCGCTTAGAAGGACCTGCATTTACCTTTTTCTCTCTAAGTACCTTTTACTTTACTGTCAATCTATTGTCAACCTTGTGTCCAGCTCTCCTAACAGCCTCCTATATTACACTACTTTCAACTTTCTATCTTTAGATAACAAACATATTCTGCATTCCTCTACTCACTAGCATTATTTAGGAGCCTTTTTCCACCTAATACCCCTCTAACTCCCCCCTGCCCTAATTCTTTTTATTAACCTCTCTGTGTTTTACTATTTAATTTTACCCTGACCGAACACTCACTTGTAGCTGTTAAAATGATTTCCCCACCGCATGAAGGCACTATACATATTGCAACACAGAATGTTAAAGGGTTCTTGTCGGCAGAAAAGCGGTCTATCGCACTGCATGACTTTTACAAAAAAAACTTGGACATTGTAATGCTTCAGGAGACCCATTTCAAGAAAGCTCATGAACCAAAACTTCCCTCTAGACATTATGATCGATATTATTTGAATTCAGGCCCTACTAAGTATAATGGAGTTTGTACGTTATTTAGACGCAATACACCATTTGACCTACTGCAACAATATAGTGATACAGAAGGCAGGATCTTAATGCTAGTAGGGCTCTACTATGGCAGGCCCATTACTTTGGCGAATATCTATGCAGCACCGATCAAGCCTACCCATAACTTCTTCCGCAAGGTTATTAATAAACTTCTTGATATAGCTAAAGGCCCGATTATAGTTGGAGGAGATTTTAACTTCCCACTTAACCCAGCCCTCGATACATCGACGGGCAAGTCATACCTCAGAAACGCCCAGATTAAGAGTAACGTTGAGTTGTTGCAATCACTTACACTGATGGACACGTGTAGAACAGCCCACACTTCCACTAGGGATTATATTTTTTTTCTCCCACCCACAACATACCTATTCAAGGTTGGACTATATATTATGTGATCAAGCATTCCTTACTAGTCTAGTAGATTCTAAAATTTCACACACATCATGGTCAGATCATAGCCTAGTCAAATCTACCTTTAGTTGGTCAACTAAACAAAGACACAGACACAGAATTAATGAACGGATACTCACGGACAATGAGATTCTAGACCAAATAGCCAAATACACTGACGAATACTTCACCTTTAACAAACCCAGTGACACTACAGTTATGAACAATTGGGAATCGTATAAGTGCTATGTCAGAGGAATTATAATACAGCTCTCAGCAAAGCTTAACAAGCAAAGATCAGCATTATATAATTCTTTAACCACTACCCTCTCAAATATAGAGCACTCACACAAACAAAACCCACAATCCACTCAATTACTCACTGAATTAAAAGAGGCCAGAGAAAACCTTAATAAATTCTTGATAGAAAATGCTAACTTACGGGCTATGACCTCTAGAACCAATTTTTTTGCTGATTCTAACAAAGCTGGCCGTATGTTGGCCAGATCTCTAAAAAAACAGAGCTCTTACACTCATTCCATTAAGCATCACTCGGGGGTAATTCATACCAAAAATGAAGACATAGCTAATGACTTCGCCTTATACTATTCCTCATTATATAATCTTAATACTATAAACGATCAAGGGAGGCACACTAGAGTGAAAGCTTATCTAGATTCCATAGAGGTCCCCAAAATTCAAGAGGATGACTTGAAAATATTAGATTCCCCGATAATGTCACAGGAGATAATTAATACCATCAAATCTCTTCCTTCTGGCAAGTCACCTGGCCCGGATGGTCTTACAACTAAATTTTACCAACTACTTATAGGAAACATCTGCCCGCATTTATTAGAGTTATTGCAATATATCGACCAAGGACACTCTTACTCCCAACCCTTATTAGACGCTATGATTACGGTTTTGCCCAAGCCTGATAAGCCTAAAGATATAGTTAGTAATTACAGACCCATATCATTGCTAAATGTAGATATCAAGATCTACGCCAAAATATTAGCTAATCATCTAAGTCTCATACTCCCAAAAATTATCCATCCGGACCAAGTCGGGTTTGTGGGGGGGCGCGAAGCCAAAGACAATACTACCAGAGTACTCCATACACTATATACCTCACATAACAATAAAAATCCCCTAATTCTCCTTTCCACAGATGCTGAGAAGGCGTTCGACAGGGTCGACTGGCACTTCATGTGGTCGACCCTGTCGAAATTTGGTCTCTCGGACAAATTTATAAACAGAGTTCAGGCCCTTTACAACAACCCGCTAGCCAAGGTCAAAGTGAACAACACGTTATCCCAGCCTTTTCAGATTTCGAACGGCACCCACCAGGGTTGCCCTCTATCCCCCCTGTTATTTGCCATTACTGTGGAGATTTTAGCAGTCAAGATAAGGGAAAATGAGAAGATATTGGGTATACCGTTTGGTAATATAACACAAAAATGCCTCCTATTCGCAGACGACATTATCTTTACTTTACAGTCACCATCAATCTCCATACCGGCACTCTTACATGAATTAGAAACATATAAAAAAAAATCCAATTACTCAATAAACATGAATAAGTCGAGTATAGTGCATACCCACCTTAATAATGTAGATGTGGAATACCTCACATGTAATACCCCTTTCCAAATTTCAAATTCTCTCAGATATTTGGGACAGACCATCCCATAGAACCCCCGAGACCTATTTCATGAAAATTTTGTGAAGCTTCAAATTAATATATTTTCCTTATTACATAATTGGCATAAACAAGGTCACCTATCTTGAATGGGCAGAATTAATACGATAAAAATGATGGTGGTCCCCAAATATTTGTATTCATTCCAAGCACTGCCTATCTTAGTCCCGAAAAATTACTTATTTACCCAACAACGTATGTTGGAATCATTTATCTGGGCATATAAGAAACCGAGAGTATCTCGTAATACTTTGTACCTAGATAAAGATGAAGGGGGATTAAATATGCCAAATCTAATCCTGTACCATCAAGCGGTACATCTTACACGAATAATTGCCTGGAACCACGGCTCACCATTTAAGTTGTGGATCCAAATGGAAGCTGCTCTAATTCAACAACAAAATATGAGAGACGTTTGTTGGATACCCAAGCTGCATAGAACCCCCTTTATTGCCGAAAATGAATGCATTAAAACGACATTAATGATTTGGGACAAACTTATTCAGCGACCTAATAAACTCTCTACCCCAGTCTCACCCATGACTCCTCTATTAAACAACACACTATTCTTCAGCCAACACCAATTTCAATATAGTTCTGAAAATATACAGCACAAAAATTTACCCATATACATGCTGACGGAATCCTCACAGATAAAAGACAGATTAACTCTAAGAGATGCACTAGGCCCCCCTTTCCATAGCTGGTTTTCCTACCTTCAAATAAGACATGCAATAATGGAATGCACATATAAAAATGACTGCCTGCGCAAGCTTTTTCCCTTTGAACAATTGTGTACAAACATAGATATTGGCAGAGCACACCTCTCCATCTCATACAGAATACTAAAAAACTCTACCCTTCATGAGCTTCCTACATTTACCCATTTATGGGAACGCGAACTTCAAACCCAATTCTCAAGAGAGGCTTGGAAGAGAGCCTTCCGCCTAACTCATACGGCCTCTATCTCTCTTACTATGGCCGAATCAAATTATAAAATTCTCTCATGATGGTATTTAACCCCACATAGACTGCATAAGATATTCCCGGGGGCAAACTCTAGCTGCTGGAGACGATGTGGTGAGGTTGGTACTCCTTCTCATATATGGTGGTCTTGCCCAGTGCTCTTAGCATTCTGGTCTGAGCTCGAAAGCAGTATTAATCATACACTAAACATGCAATTAGTCCTCTCTGCCCCTATGATTCTACTTAACCATATTCCCAATGTGGGCTGCGCATTTCATAAAAAATTATTACAAATTCAGCTTACATGTGCCAAACGCATTATCCCTAAACTATGGAAACAGCAACAACCACCCACACTTCAACAATGGGAATCCGAGGTGAACTATGTCCTGTCCTTGGAAAAAAGACATTCCTGCTTTGCGGGCAAAAAAGATTTTATACTTAATGTTATCTTTATTTGGGAACAAAGGACGATACAATAAATGACTTGCCCTAGGTAGCTGTAACCTTAATATGAACCTAGTCGCTCCAACAAGAAATTGAATTATCAGGTAAACCTAAAACTAACAATAAGCAATTACATTTTTCACAGAGAGGTTCCCCTTCCCTTCCCCCCCGACCCTTTCTTCTTGACTCCTCTACATTTCTGTTTCAACTATTCCTAACCTTACCCATCTTTACTATACACAACGAACTTATGGATTATTTAAGGGACAGTTAATGCTTAAGTAGTTGACCTTATTCTTAATCATTCCTCTTTATCACAAATTCTCCCAGTGATGTCAATTAAAGTGAACTAGCAATGTAAGTTGATAATAGACAGGTTATGTTTACTCTTATGTCTTTGTTATATGAGAATTTGTATGTTTGCATAAGTTGTTATTGAATATGTAAAAATATCAATAAAAATTATTTAAAACAAAAAAAACAAAAAAAAAACAAAAGGAAATAATTATATCAATGTAAATAGAAAGATTATGAACTACAAAATGTAACTAAGCGATATATACAGAGTACAAAAGAGTTAATTATTTCATGATCGTGTATAACACTATTACAATAGGGTAAGCTCAATTTTACACACGGTAACTAAACAAACAATAAATATATATATATATATATATATATGCAAATGTGATTAAACACACACACTTAGTAGGTTGCTAAGGGGCAAGCGAGTCAATACACAGCAGGTTATGGATAGGGCAGTCTGAGAGGTGTGTAGAAACTCAATTAACCAATAGAAACATTGTATGTATTTTAAATATGATTCACAGGCTAGGTTCCAACAAGCTATGATTACAGCGATAGCTGGAACACTGCCTTTGATATACCATGCTGTGCGAATACTGATATGTATATATTTTATTGCAAATTTGCTGCAAACTGCCTGTAAGCAGAATAAAATTTGTTTTATTTTACCACAACGATTGCCTGGTGCTCCTATCATTTGTTCTATTGGATACATTAAATATTGGACTGTCCAGACCTTATCTCTGCATCTGGCACAGTTACCACTATTGCTTGGACTTTCCTCTTGCAGTTTCAGTATTTTATTGCCTGCTGTGCCTATTTGTTTTTAATGTCTCCAGCACTGCATTTGTTTGCTGCTTCTAGCAGCCGATATTCAGCACCCCTTGTTTGGCCCAGAAGCGGGCACTCTCTTCTTTTGTTTGGCCCAGAAGCGGACACTCTCTTCTTTTGCTTGGCACAGAAGCGGGCACTCACCTTTGCTTAGCCCAGAAGTGGGCACTACTGCCCTTGGCCCTGAACAAGAGTTCTTGTCTCTTGTGTGTCTGAAATTGCACTTGAACATCAGTTATACTGGTTTGTACAGTTTTCTCCTGTTACCTCTTGCTTGTACCTGTTTCCCAGTATAAACTATTTCAGGACATTACTTGCTATTTGCCTGTGTAACTTTCTCCTAATAAACAGGACTGTTCAGGGCCATCTTTAACACAGGGCAAAAGAGACAGCTGCCCAGGGCCCAGTCTTTGTTGAGGGGACCAAGATTCTTTTTTTTAGTTCATGCCAGGCTGCTGATCTCATGTGACATGGGGAGGACACACAGTCAGTCCTAATACTGTCACAGTCAAAAGTTCTCTGCTTATATTTATTTGTGAGAAACTGTGCCGGAATGTGACATGCCAAGATAGTGCCATGTGCTGTTTTAGATGTGCACTGTGCAGCACTGAATGCTAAGCCCTAACTAAGCATCCAGCCAATCCCACTGCATCAGAAAAGGTCACTGCATCAGAACTTGTTCCTAGCAAAGAAGTACAGTTCAAACAGCGATCAAAAAAGATCAATTGAGGAGCACCAGACAAAATTCTTTATGTAAAACTTAACCTTTATTAGGCCCATTGGCTCAAATTAACACTTTACAGCTCTTCACAAATTACAAATGGTCAGTATTTCTCTGCTTACGCGTTTCGGCGATAGCCGTACTCATAGCTTGAGAAATTCACAAACATAGAAAGCTTTTAAAATCACCACCAAAATCCAATTGGCTGTAAAACTTTACTGACACCCTGGATAGCACTGAACTGTAACGATCAAAGGTTTCGGATCCCAAAACGGAGAACGAGCGAAGCCGTCAAAGTGGTGACCGAGGAGGGAGCAGGACTGTGAGAGGCCTTTTACTCCCGTGGACCGACACATATCGATACATTGGCGTGGAATCTAAGCACAGCAAGATCGGGTAAGATGAAAACCTAAGTATATTCCGTTAAAGTGATGAACTATGACCTGTTTTGAAGCTACACCAAAGTAAAACAAAAGGAATGTATGTTTAAATGGACTAACGTTATCAGTGCTAATAGATCCAGGGTTCAACACACCTATCACAGGTTTATATACAAATCTAACACGAAGGTTCTTTGGTGCTTGGACTTTGTTTGTTTATTTTGTGCCTAGCAAAGAAGTGACATGTGCTGCTGTGGCTGATGTATAATGTCATGCTGATACTTCACACATTAAGGTAAGGTTTATTTTTATAGTTTTTTTTCTCTCTGTCTCAGATTTTACAGCTTCCCATAGTAGTTCTGCTGTTCCAGTCAGTAAACTTATATTTGTCTGTACCTCCATGCTTCCTCCTCAGTCTTTACCTTGCTTTGCTCCTGTTGGCTGCCCTAAATCTCTTAAACCAGCTAACCTTACACCAGAATCACATTCAAAAGCATATTAAATTAATCCACAGTGGAGGAATTTATACGTATTAGTACTGTTTAGGTCCAGTTTCACATATTGCAATTTATTTCATTTTTTTTAAATGATTAGCCCAGCTGGGCTAATAATTTAAAAAAAATAGAAAATTATAAATTAAATTGATTTAGTTGCTTTTTGGGATGTTGTGGTGGAGATTGAAATTGCATGGGGGGGGGGCAAGAAAATGTTTGCCCAGGGTCCAGTCAATATTAAAGACGGCCCTGGGACTGTTGTATACATTTGAGTCTCCAGTCTATTGCTATGCAATCTGCCCAGTTTCCTGCTAATCCTGCTATTGGGCTTCATGCTGTTAAAGAGGTCAGAATCATGACATGGAGACTCAAAAGCCACAATATGAGAAAATGAGAATATATACATGAGACTACAACAAAACACCTCAGCTTTTATTTCCGCACAAACACATCCTTACAAAAGCCATGCATCTATCTATCTATCTATCTTCTATCTATCTATCAACACACATACGTATATATGGTGGATAAAAAATCAATGATTTTTTTATTCAAATAGGATTTTTTTTATTTCAATAGGATTTATTTTAAATAAAATGCTTTTTGAGGAAAAATCTATCGAAAAATAGTTTCTATTTAAGATAAATTATAATCTTAACATTATTCATCCTTAAATATTGATTAGTTTTTAATTATATAGCAAGATGCTTTATATTCATGGCTGTAATGTTTATTTATTTGTTTTGGTATATTAATTTTATTAATCCATTTACAATGTCATGCTCTCCTAGAGGTTTCTGTTGGATTATTTTGGTAAATTTTTCTCTCTTGAAGATATTATTACATATTGGGCTAGATAACAAGTGGATCTAACTCCTCTTTGTGCGAGTCAGGTAGCGAGCGCATTACAAATTGAAAGTTAATATTTATTGCTTGCGTGCAAACCCGACACACACTTCACAAAGAGCAGAAGTTAGAATAACTAATCGCGTTGATTCACTCTGCCATTGACTTAATTGCAGAGAGAAAAGTAAGGGGAAAAAAACGCTCTAATAACCCAATAACCCCCGAAACCACCACATAGCCCATCACAAAGTCCCCACTACACTATTAACCCCTAAACCCCTAAGTGTCAGCTATTTTGGTGAGAAAAATATACTACAAACCATTAAAAAATTTCCCCCACCCCAAAAATAAATCTATAAAAAAAACTAATCTAAAAAGTGCCCCGAAAATGGCATTTGACTGGGCATTGCACTTAAAAGGGCATTTTGTGCTTTTGCTGCCCGGGAAAAAAATAAAATAACACTAAATCCCGAAGATGGTACTCCCCAAAGATGAATCCGGGTGGCAGAGATCCATCTTCAACTCGGTGGCACTCCATCTTCATCCTGGCGGTGGTCCATCTTTATTCTGGCAGCAGTCCATCTTCTTATCTTCATCCCAGTGGCAGTCTTTCATGGAAAGTAAAAGTCAGGATAAAACCAAAAAAAAACTATAAAAGGGGGCACTAAAAATGAGAGGATCAGAAAATAGATAAGTGTCCAAATGGATAATCAAGGTGTCCTGGCTGCTCTCTGTCACACAAACTTGCAGATGGTGAAGGTTCCTAGGAGAGGAAACAAACAAACAGAGACGCCTTCAAGCGCAATATCACCACTCACTTGAGGTAAAGCACACATTTTGCTCACAAAGCAGGCCGAGACTTCTGAGCCGCTTGGCTGATTCCCCTTCCGGCAACAGCGATATCATGCTTCCAAACACCACACCGAGATGGCGAGCCAGATCCACGCTCTCAAGATGCAACTTGTAATTCCTTTGGAGCGGGATCCTCCATAATCAGAGTATCATACAACAGCGGTAAGGTAAAAACATTTATTGAGTAAAATACAGCAACGCGTTTCTCAGCGATCAACACTATTTCATCAGGCTGTACTATTACAAACTACCATTCCAACTTTTAAAAGTCTAATGCTCCAATAGGAAAGGGTGTAAATACACGTCTCTCTCCTTGGCCTCGATCCGATATGCAGCGTCGCCCGCAAAGCCGGCGACGCCAAATTTTGGTATCCTATATACGGCGTAACTTAGAAGTTATGCGCGTATATTTCAGCCTTCGCCCGTATTTTTTTGACCCATAGACTGACATACAAAACAGGCGCAATTTGGTATCCAATATACAGCGTAAGGACTTACGCGCGCAGAATTCAGAAAATCTACTCCATTCTCATCTCGCCACAAATTGCAGGAGCAGCAACCCTTGCACTGACTTAGAAACCAACGTAACATTCTGAAGGCCTAACAAATGCATGCTTAACAACATACATATCAGCAGCTTGATCACAAATAGTTAACCTCTTCAAAGGATTTATTATTCCTGCCCCTGCAAGTGTGTCAAACCAATCACAAACAGCACAACCTCTCAACAGGAAGCCTAAAAAAACCCCAAGGCACATCCTCATTAGCCACCATGTTTTCCTGCTTTCCATAGAGAGGCAGCATCATGGGGCACAAGGGTGCATCATGGGGCACATCATGGGGCACAAGGGTGCATCATGGGGCACAAGGGTGCATCATGGGGCACAAGGGGTGCATCATGGGGCACAAGGGGTGCTGGAAGACCTACAATCCCCTGTTGTTCCGTCTACACGCCTAAAGTTAGAGGGTAGCAGATTCAAGGGGAAAATTAAGGAAGCATTTTTTTACAGAAAGGGTGGTGGATTAATGGAATGAACTTCCATTTGAGGTGGAAAACACAAATTCTGTAAAGGAATTTAAAAATGGGGCACAAGGGGTGCATCATGGGGCACAAGGGGTGCTGGAAGACCTACAATCCCCTGTTGTTCCGTCTACACGCCTAAAGTTAGAGGGTAGCAGATTCAAGGGGAAAATTAAGGAAGCATTTTTTTACAGAAAGGGTGGTGGATTAATGGAATGAATTTCCATTTGAGGTGGAAAACACAAATACTGTAAAGGAATTTAAAAATGCCTGGGACATGCATAAGGCTATCCTAAGGAAAAAGTAACATGTAATATGGGTAGACTTGATGGGCCTTTTTGGTTCTTATCTACCATCAAATTCTATGTTTCTATGTTACACATGCTGATTCTATAGTTGCTGCTGAGGTCCCTGGTCATGGTGCTGCCCCTGCTGCAGCTGGTCATCGAATTACATACTGCGGATTTCCGCTGCATGTAAGTGAAACTACTACATCCCACCCCCATTCCCTTAACCACCCTAATTACTGAAAATATATCATTAGTTTAATTCATGTTTTGGTCACTATGATTTATTAACTATCATTAAGAAGAATGAAAATGGATGTTTATACCTTATGTTCACACCTTCTGTAAAAACATTATTATTTAGATATATATATACCCATGTACAGGGATAGGCAAGGTGTCCTTCACTAAAGGTCTTTACCTTAGAAAATGTCCGCCACAGCCTTGGCTCGTAACTATCCCTGCACATGTGTCAATTTCTATTGGATGTGAGAAACCTTGATTTACATCTTATAATTGAATATAACTATATGTATCCTTCATACACAACTATATGATGTGGAACACTATTAGTTAAAAAAAGAAATTTTAACTCGCTACAGGATGCATTTTTATAGCATTTCCTTCTCCCCGGGGAGAAGGAAGTACTATCAAAATGCATCCTGCAGCGAGTTAAAATTCCTTTTTTTAACTAATAGTGTTCAAAACCATTGTCTTATGCATAAGCACTCCAGCCAACAAATAAAGTCTACCGACAGTAGGCATTTTACTTGCATCCCCCAAAAATTTGTGTAGTGCGGTTGCACCCTTCTAGTTCTCAGAATAACTATGTGATGTGGTTTATAGAACATGAATATGTCATAAACATGATGATATTACCTTTTTTGGGCCATTTCCACACAGGCCTTATTATATGTTTCAACAATATTAGTGTACTAAAACACCCCTCACATGGATGTGGATGACAATTATATGGTAAATAACAGAGGACAAGACTTATGCTGAAATATAACAATATTTTTTTTTTTTTAGGCTTCTTGGATGAGGGGACTGAGGTGCCTGGAGTGGATCTCCTGGTTCTCCTGGGTTGTGTGGATTCAGATGAATTTGCTGGAGTGCTGGCCACAGATGAGAGGCTGGAGGCAGTGTCCTGCTGGTGTGTGAAGTGCTCAACCAACACACCCAACAGTTGGTTTTGTTCCCGCCATCTGTTGTCAATCTGCATCAGCATATCAGAAATAACTCTCATCATCTGAGACTGGTTTTGGACTATTCCATTTAAGGATGCTGCCATGTCCCAATGCAGCTCGATGGTACGCTGGAGTAAACTCTGTTGGCTCCTGTGAAACCTGTGTTGGTCTGTTTGTCTTCTCTCGCAGCTTTCTATGAGCCAGGGAAATGTATTTGTCGCCCATGGGAAAATACAGAGGATCTACAGGTTGTTGACCAGCAGGGATTCTAGGCGCAGGTTCAGCTCTAGCTGCTGGTGCATCATGGACATCCTCAGCTGCTGCTGCATCAGGGACATCCTCAGCTGCTGCTGCATCAGGGACAACTACAGCTGGTGCTGCATCAGGGACAACTACAGCTGGTGCTGCATCAGGGACAACTACAGCTATATGCTCCTCTTCAGATGGTGGAGCTCTTCCAAGGGAAGAGGATGATGAAACTCTCCGGGTGAACTGGTAGTCCCATTGACGTCTAGTGTGCGCCCACTCAGCCTGTCCAGTTTGCATTTCCTGTGCATAAAAGCCCTGACTGGCCTGATATTGAGGGGGGGGGTAAAGACATGTACCCTTTGGGGCTGACTTGGCTCCCCCTCAAAGCCAAAAGAATAATCCTCCGGCCAGGTATCTTGCCAGGGCTCGTCTGACAATGTTGGTGGCATCACGTCTGGGTCCTCAACAGAGGCAATCCAACCCAGCTCATGCTGGGGGCATACTGTCCTTGTTGCTGCATTCTTTGGACTGGTGGTGGAGGTGGATGCATTCCTCGGACTGGTGGTGGAGGTGGATGCATTCTTTGGACTGGTGGTGGAGGTGGATGCATGCCTGTTTGCACCCAGGTGACAGGAGGTTCTGTGGAGGAGTCAAATCATGAGAGGGATTAGTACAATCATATATATGTCCATGTGGGCATACAATGTACATTGATACATGCTAGGGCCTATACTCATTCTCATGTAAAACTCTATAACATGCATGTGCACATTGTGATTTGTGATATGATGGATTTTGATATGCAAAGTATACATGTATGTGTTTCATACAATAGTTCTGTGTACATGTCAGTGATGGAGAAAATGTGTTCTTTAAGTGACACTATGGTCACACAATTTCCTTGAGCCTGATGTAGGCACATAACCTGCTTTCTTGAGCTAAAAGTATTGTGATGGCTATAGTGTCCATTTACTGAAAACTCTACATGTGGCTTGTGGCCTGTGTTACTCTGAGACATGTTAGTATTTCACTATTCCACCTCATATCATGAATTGCAATGTGTTAAGTAGTATTAAATGGACATTAAACCCATTTTTATTCTTTCATGATTCAGCTAGAGCATGCAATTTTAAACAACTTTCTAATTTACTTCCATTACCTAATTGGATTTATTCTCTTGATATTCTTTGCTGAAAAGCATATCTAGATAGGCTCAGAAGCTGCTGATTGGTGGCTGCACATCAATGCCTCATGTGATTGGCTCACCCATGTGCATTGATATTTAATAAACAAAGAATATCAGAAAAATGAAGCAAATTAGATAATAGAAGTAAATTGGGATGTTGTTTAAAACTGTATTCTCTATCTGAATAATGAAATAAAAAGATTTGATTTAATGTCCCTTTAATGTGAAATATAATTGTAGATGTTTTTGTTAGTAGGCCAAATACCATGCTCCTCATTGTGTACATGAATGTGTGACATTAAAGGATGTTATATCTCAAATACATATAATACTGGTGTGTGGGATGTTACTCACCAGCATGCTGTGCTGATGTTGCAGCCCCTGAGTCACGAGCCCCTGGAAGTCCACGGACTGCTGTGATACTGAGGGACCTGCGAATCATCTCCTGCCATTCATTGTATTCAGCTTCCTGGGGTGGACCACTGCCTGTTCCCCTCTGGTGCAGGGCTTCTTGGCCCATTTTCTCCTTCACCCGCCTCTTGCAATCATTCCATCTTTTTTTAAGGCCCTCAACAGTCCTCCTCTGCGGGGCCACGCTGTTTACAGCATCCTCGACCAACAACCATGCTGCCTTACGCCTTCGGCCAACTCCTTTGCCCTTCTCCTGGCCAAAGAGGGCACTGTGGTTCTCCAGGACGGCCTGGACTAGCGCAACATTCTCATCGAACGAGAAGTTTGGGCATCTCATGCGCTCATCATCTGTGGCCGCCTGGCTTCCTCCCTGGGATGTCCCTGGTGTGGGTTCCTCCCTATCCTCTCCCTCCTCCCCCTTTCTGTCCCCATGTGCACCCTCTGTCCCTCTTCTGAGTGTGCCTGGTCTTGTGGCAACCCCACTCCCATCATCCCTTCTGGCTCTCCCTCTCCCCACTCCACTTACTCCCTGATGGGGACCCTGCTGCTCCTCCTGTCTACTACAAGAATCCTTTCCCTGCAACTCCACCCCCTCCCCCCCCCGCCCTACCTCTCCCTGCCATCCTCACACTACACACACTCACACACTCACTCCCACTTCAATCACACACAATCACAACCAAACACTCAGCCTATCACACTGTAAAAGATAAATAAAATGTGTGAGGTGTTAGAAAAAAAAAGTGTTGTGTATTTTGTATATGTATGTATACAAAATGTGTGCAATATGTAAAAAAAAAAGTGTAAGTAAATATACAGGCTTACCCAAACAAAAATCCGACCTAACTAACTTTTATGAATTGCGCCTCTCTCACTGCTCTTACTAAATAACTGAACTCACTGTAGTGTGCTGTAGCTCCAAGAACAAACCAAACACACTAAAGAAAATGGCGGCTGCACATGGGTATATGTATGAATTTTGAATCGTGTAATTACGTGGCGCATCTTTTAGAACTGGCGGTTATTTTTTATGATTTGTAGCCTAATTTGCATCAAACTACTCTTTATTGAGACTTTACGTGAACAAAATACTGGCGTAAGTACTTGTGACGACTAAAATGTGCATTTGCGCACATTTTAGTTGATCGCTGGTTTTTCATACTTACGCCAGTTTAGCATCTGACCGCGCAGTATATTGGATAGCTCGAGTTGCAAGGTGAAATTACGGGCGGCACGGGTTCCCTCGCTTGCGCCAAAAACTCCGCCATATATCGGATCGTGCCCCAGGTCTGATCTGGAGAGATTTACAGAATTGGCCCTTAAGTTTCAAGAAGCTTACTGAATAGAAGATTGTTTGCAATTGAATAGATTTGCACAAGGACCTAAGTGTGAGGGGGGGGGGGGGGGGCAAGCATTAAAATGAAATATAAAGTTATTGTTTTAGTTAAGTAGGTGAACACATGAAAAAGCATATTTATGCAATATTTATATTTAGAAAGTGTTTAACTATGTATTTACTGTAAATATTTCACATTTAAATGTTCTGCACATAACAAGATATATTCTATGTTGTTATAAATAGACATTCCTATATATTTGTACATATCTATACCAATATATAATCATCTATATATATAGTTATACATATATATTGTACCTAAATACCATCATCTACAGTATATATAGAAATATGTATTTCTTTTTTATGACACAATGAGTCCACGGATCATCTTAATTACTAATGGGATATTCACCGCCTGGTCAGCAGGAGGTGGCAAAGCGCACCACAGCAACGCTGTTAAATAGCTCCTCCCTTCCCTCCCACCCCAGTCATTCTCTTTGCCTACGTTAGTGTTAGGAAGTAGTAAAGTGAGGTGTTAGTTATGATTCTTCAATCAAGAGTTTATTATTTTTAAAGTGGTACAAGATTGTGCTGCTTTGTCCTAGGGTGAACCCATAGTCCATATCAGTCTCTTCAGTAGAACATTGGTGGCTTTAGAGCAATGGGAACTTGTGGGACATAATTCTCACTGCACCTCACATAGATTTATGCTGCCCTGATTATGAAAGTCTGAGGGGATATACTCAGTCCTTTCTTGTTTCCACAGGCCAATGTGAGGAGGAGAACCTCTCAAGCCGGGTGAGCTGCCCTGCTGCCGGGCAGATTTCTAAGGTAAGTGCTAAGTTTAATTTTCTGGGGTATGTACACAGAAATATTAGCACTTTAACATATACACGGACACAGGATAAAATTATACCTAAGAGGGAGGATTAGTAATAGGGCAGTCGCTGCAGGCATTGGGGACGTAGGAGAAGTGGCTCTTATAGGGGTTATGATACAGATATCATTATGTTTTGTGCCTTTTACTCCCAGCGGCTTTATTTTAACATTCTAGCCGACCGGGAGTTTTTAGTCTCATTATTCATCTAGCTTTGGAATGTTTGGACAAGGTCTTACTCCCAGCAGCTTTTCTTTATCATTACTAGCTGACCGGGAGTCTTAGCCTCGTTATTCAACCACTTAGAAAGTTTGGGGCAGGTTCTTTCTCTCAGCGACTTTGTTTTAGCAATACTAGACAAATGGGAGGTTTTTCTATTGTTGCTGCCATTAATTCTCCCGACGGCTCTGTTTCTAACAGGGTTTTAGCCGCCCGGGAGGTTCATATCGATATGCACACGATGGGCGGAGCTAGGCTACGTGCCTTTGCACGCATTTTACATAGCCCTAATCTGTTGAATTGGAGAGTTATGGTGGGTCTTCTCTGCTGCTTTTTGATCACGCAGCAGAGAGACTTCACATTCTGTAATTAGAAGTTTATTTCACTGGATGCCTTCTATTTTTTTAGGTCCTTAATCTGGTGGCAAGATACCTCAGCAAGGCTTAACTGAGGTCTGGGGATTGTTTCATTTTTATGATAAACGTTTATATTTTACAAAATAAAGCAGTTTATTTTGTCTCTTAAAGACACCGTATCATCAAATTTTTAGTTGACCAGATGGTGTATACAGTTGGTCTAAGAACCTCCTAGACTCGTTAATTAACATATATCTGTTATTGGAATAAATGTAAATCTTTTTTAACATTTAAAGACACAGTACCTCTTGTTAGGATATTTAATTTCTATTTGTTTAAAATGTGAATAAAGAGTTTACATATTCTTTATGCTTTAAAACTAAGGTGGCATGACCAAAGTTTTTCTGTCTCATGTATTGTGAGGATTTTACAGTTCAGAGATAAACCTCTTTTTCAGAGCCAACATAGTCTCGAATATTGTTCAAGAGGCATTCTGACAATGTTCAATATATTCCGCAGCCTTCTCCTCTAAGTGTCCCAAAAAATGTAGCGTCCATTCAACCAGTGCCCTGCACTTCCTCCACAACTTCTCTTGGAGTTACCTTGCAAGACATTGCTTCCCTCTTGTACTAGGCGGTCTCGGGTGCGTTGTCGGCTTTTCCCATGCTGCAGGGAGAGCGCAAGAGGAAACTAAACATTCAGTGGGCGAGGTTTCTGTCACAGTTGTTGCTATCTCAGAGGTCCCCTCCCAGAAGCCTGAGGAAGAGGATACTTCGGTAGCATCTGAGGATAAAATCTCAGATTTTGACTGTATAATTCCTCCTGCTGATACTGAAGTAGTATTTTTCAGGTTTAAGCTAAATCATCTCCGTCTATTACTTAAGGAGGTTTTTTTAGCTACTTGGGAACAACATCACGGTGGTTGTGTTTATTTATTCCAGATCGAGTTTCTGAGATTATTTCCTATATTGAAGGAGATTTCCCTTAGCGGACTCTTTAAGGAGTCTTGGCAGAGATAATATCCTCGCTAGCAAGGAGACCTTCTATTCCCATAGAGGATAGTTGTTCCTTTAAGGATCCCATGGATATAGGCAACCTAGGTTTGGTATTGCTACCTTATGCGGCAGCATTCTGGTTCATACGTTGTCTGCTTATATTCGGACAAACGCTTCCCTGGAGGAAATCCAGAATAAGATAAGACCCTTAAGTTCAACACCTTTTTTATAGTTACTTCCCATAAGGTATTATGTGGGAAGCTAAGATTTCAGGCTTACCTTATTAACTCTAAGACTTTATGGTTTAGATCCTGGTTTGAGGATACGTTATCTAAACCTAGCTGTTGGCGCTTTCTTGTTTGGGTCTGGTTTATTAGTTTTCAAGATTATCTATAGTCCAGACATTAAGAGAGGCATTCTTACACTGTGTAGGAGACCTTTCCGACCTGGGAGTGAGTGTTCCTGTTCCTATTCAGGAGCAGACTCTGGGGTTTTTATTCCAATCTGTTCGTGGTTCCCAAAAAAGAGGGAACCTTCAATCCAATTTTAGATCTCAAGAGTCTAAACAAATTTCTCAGAGTACTGTCCTTCAAGATGGAAACTATTTATTCCATTCTTCCTTTGATCCTAGAGGGTCAATTTATGACAACAGTAGATTTAAAGGACGCTTTCCTGCATGTTCCCATTCAGGAATCATCACAAGTCCATAAGATTTGCCTTTCTGGACAAACACTTCCAGTTAGTGGCTCTTCCTTTTGGTCTGGCAACTGCTCTCAGAATTTTCACAAAGGTTCTGGGATCATTGTTGGTGGTGCTTCGGTTACGGGCATTGCAGTGGCGCCCTATCTGGATGACATCCTAGTCCAAGCAATTCCACTCGGACATGGTGCTATCCTTCCTACGATCTCACAGGGGGGAAGTTAAATTTGGAGGAGTTCCCTGGTCCCAAATACAAGGGTAACTTCTTGGGAAGACACAGGAGATCCGGCTAACTGCATAATAAATCTTCAAATCCAAGGTAGTGTAAAACAGCTCTTGACTTTATTAGGACGGTGCCAAAAAAGTATAGTGCAGTGCTCTAAAATCAAATTACACAAGGGCAAAACGAGTATGCCATTCAGATAAACTGAACGGTCACAAAGGCAGATGAGAGCATACGCTTTTCATGCGGGACTACCGCACTTGTTCACTGCATAAGTTGCAACTCTGCCACACAGCACATATAAAGGGAAGACAATTAATTTAAATTGACACCTGTAAATGGTTCTCTGTCATAGTTAACCCTATAGTGAGCTGTATAGACAAGAGACACAAGGGAGTGAATATAGTAGATATCCTTATATTCTAATACACTTCAATGAACTTCTTGGGAACCATAATAGATTCCCTATCAATGAAGATGGATGAGGATGAGGTTTTGTTAGCATTATCAAAAATAAAAAGGCAGTGGGTCCTGATAATATTCATCCAAGGGTTTTAAAAGAACTTCGATCAGTGCTAACTGTCCCATTAACTGATCTGTTTAATCAGTCACTATTAACAGGAGCTGAGCCAGATGATTGGAGAATAGCAAATGTAATACCTCTTCATAAAAAGGTAAGTAGAGAAGAATCTGGCAACTACAGGCCAGTAAGTTTAGCTTCAGTAGTAGGGAAATTAATGGAAAGCCTCTTAAAAGAAAGAATTATAACTTACATAAAGACAAACAATTTAGAGGACCAAAATCAGCATGGTTTTACTTCAGGGAGATCATGTCAGACTAATCTAATTGACTTCTTTGATTATGTAACAAAAGTATTAGACAAGGGTGGAGCAGTTGATGTAGCATATCTAGATTTCAGCAAAGCATTTGACACCGTCCCACACAATAAACTAATTCACAAACTATATCTCCTGGGTCTAGATTCAAAAATTGTGAACTGGGTGGAATGCTGGCTTAAGGACAGAAAACAAAGTGTCTTAGTAAATGGAGTTCATTCAGCAGAGGGGGCTGTTACTAGTAGTGTTCCTCAGGGGTCAGTTCTGGGGCCTGTTTTGTTTAACATTTATCTGTGATATCAGCAAAGGGCTACAGGGGAAAGTATGTCTGTTTGCATATGATACAAAAATTTGTAACAGAGTGGATGTTCCAAGGGGGGTAGACAAAATGAGAAGTGATATACAACAATTAGAGGATTGGACAAATGACTGGGATCTAAAGTTTAACACAGCAAAGTGTAAAATAATGCATTTAGGGAAGAAAAATCCAAATGTTAATTACTGACTCAATGACACTTTACTGACTATTACAGATGAGGAACAGGACTTGGGAATTATTATTTCAGATGATTTAAAACTTAGTAAACAATGTAGTAATGCAGCGAGTAAGGCTAGCAGAATGCTTGGATGTATTGGTAGAGGTATTTGCAGCAGAAATAGTAAGGTTCTTATGCCACTTTGTAGAGTATTGTGTGCAGTTCTGGAGGCCATATCTTCAGAAGGATATTAACAAACTTGAATCTGTGCAAAGGAGGGCTACCAAAATGGTACTCTAAAAAACAAAACTTACCAGGATAGGCTCAATGACCTAAATATGTATAACTTAGAGGAGAGAAGGGAAAGAGGTGATATGATAGTAACTTTCAAGTACATTAAAGGGTTTAGTAAAACTGAGGCTGTGGGTATTTTACATAAAATGGAAAATTCAAGAACAAGGGGTCATGAGCTCAAGCTAAAGGGTAGTAGATTCAGGAGTAATTTGAGGAAGCACTTCTTTACAAAAAGAGTGATTGATTTCTGGAATAAACTTCCTCAAGAGGTAGTAGCAACAAACACTGTGGGGGACTTTAAAAATGCATGGGACAAGCATAAGGCTATCCTACAAACTAAATAAGTTTATACTGTTAGGTAATATCGGGCAGACTTGATGGGCCTATGGCTCTTATCTGCCGTCAATATCTATGTTTCTATGTTTCTATTTTTCAGACAGAAGTAAGGAAATCAAAAAATATCAATACTTGTCTGGCCCTCCAGTCCATTCCTTGGCCATTAGTGGCTCAGTGCATGGAGGTAATCAGGCTGATGGTGGTAATGGACATCATCCCGTTTGCTCAGTTCCACCTCGGACCTCTGCAGTTAAGCATGCTCAGGCAATGGAACGGAGATTATGCAGATTTGTCTCCTCGAATACTACTGGAGCAGGGGACAAGGGATTCTCTTCCATGGTGGTTGTCTCTGGATCATCTCTCACAGGGAACCTGCTTCCGCTGACCATCCTGGGTGATCGTGACAACAGATGCCAGCTTTCTAGGGTGGGGAGCAGTCTGAGGCTCCCTAAAGGCTCAGGGAGTTTGGATCTTTCTATAAACATTCTAGAGCTGAGAGTGATCTTCAATGCTCTTCTGGCCTGGCCTCAGTTAGCCATGGTCCAATTTATCAGGTTCCAGTCAGACAATATAACTTCAGTGGCTTACATCAATCATCAGGTAGGAACGAAAAGTTCCTTAGAGATGACAGGGGTAACCAAAATAATTCAGGGGACGGAGGCCCATTCTTGCTTTCTGTCAGTGATCCACATCCCAGGGGTGAACAACTGGGAGGAGGACTTCCTGAGCAGACAGACTTTTCATCCGGGGGAGTGGGAACTTCATCAGGAAGTTTTCTCCAGCCTGATTCTCAAGTGGGGTCAGCCAGAATTAGATCTCTTGGCAGCTTGTCAGACTGCCAAGCTTCCGAGATACGGATTGAGGTCCAGGGAACCCCAGGCAGAAATGATAGAAGCCCTGGCGGTTCTTTGGACCTTCAGTCTAGTTTGCCTATTTCTGTTTGCTATTCTTCCTTGGGTCATTACTTGAATCGAGCAGGAGAGGGCTTTGTGATCCTCATTGCACTGGCCTGGCATCGCAGGATTTGGTATGCAGATCTGGTGGGCATGTTATCTCTACCACCTTGGGGACTTCCATTGAGGAAGGACCTTCTAATTCAAGGGCCCTTCCTTCACCCAAATCTAGTTTTCTTGGAAGCGGATTGCTTGGAGATTGAACGCTTAGTTTTATCCAAGCGAGGCTTTCGGAATCGGTCATTGTGACCATGATTCAGGCTTGTAAGCCAGTGTCTAGTACAATTTTCCATAAGATATGGCGTAAATATCCCTATTGGGGTGAGTCCAAGGCATACTCATGCAGTGGAGTTAGGATTCCTAGAATTTTATCTTTTCTCCCGGGGGGTTTAGAGAAATAATTTCTCTAAATAAGTTCTCTAAATGGTTAAATCTCTGCCTTATCTATTTTGTTACACAAACGTCTGGCAGATGTTCCAGATGTTACACAAATTACACAATTATTTTGTCAGGCCTTGGTCAGGATCAAACCTGTGTTCAAGCCAGTTACTCCTCCATGGAGTTTGAATTTAGTTCTTAGAGTTTTTTCAAGGGGCTCTGTTTGAGCCTATGCATTCCTTAGATATTAAATTGTTATCTTGGAAAGTTTTATTTCTTGTTGCTATTTTTTCTGCTTGCAGAGTGTCAGAGCTCTCTGCATTGCAGTTTGAGTCCCCTTACATTATTTTTCATTATAATAAGGTAGTTTTTTGTACTAAATTATGATTTTTTCTTAAGGTAGTTTCCGAACGGAACTTTAATCAGGAGATTGTTGTCCCTTCTTTGTGTCCAAATCCTACTTCCCAGAAGGATCGACTTCTGCACAAATTGGATGTGGTTTGGGCCTTAAAGTTTTTCCTGCAGGTGACTAAGGATTTTCCTCAGTCTTCGGCATTGTTCATAGTTTTTCCTCAGGAAAACGTAAGGGAAAGAAAGCTACGGCTACTTCTCTTTCCTTTTGGCTGAAGAGTGTTATTCATTTTGCATATGAGACTGCTGGACAGCAGTCTCCAGAGAGAGTTATGGCTCATTCCACAAGAGCTGTTGCTTCCTCATGAGCATTCAAAAATGAAGCTTCGGTTGAACAGATTTGCAAGGCTGCAATTTGGTCCTCTCCACTCTTTTTTTAAAAAATCTTCAAGTTTGTCACTTTTGCCTTGGCTGAGGCCGCTTTTGGGAGAAAGGTTCTTCAAACAGTGGTGCCTTCCGTTTAGGTTCCCTGTCTTGTCCCTCCTGTATCATCTGTGTACTCTAGCTTGGGTATTGAATCCCATTAGTAATTAAGATGATCCGTGGACTCATTGTGTCATAAAAAAAGAAAACAAAATATATGCTTACCTGATAAATGTATTTATTTTTTGACACAATGAGTCCACGGCCCACTCTATTTTTGTAAGACAGGTCGTTGGTTGTTATAAACTTCAGACACCTCTGCACCTTGGTTTTTCCTTCCTTAACTTCGGTCGAATGACTGGAGTGGGAGGGAAGGGAGGAGCTATTTAACAGCTTTGCTGTGGTGCTCTTTGCCGCCTCCTGCTGACCAGGAGGTGAATATCCCATTAGTAATTAAGATGATCCGTGGACTCATTGTGTCAAAAAAGAAATAAATTTATCAGGTAAGCATACATTTTGTTTTATGAATAAATAGCACATATTCTGCTATGTGAAGAATAATGGAATGTTAAATATTAATATTTTCATGTCGGGTTAGTGCACTTGAGATTATGCGCACAAGTAGGGTGTTTTTTGCTCCATTGACTCTTATAGAGGGAATACGTTAATACGCTAACAATATACTAAGTTAGTTTTTTGCGCACATCAGGTTAGCATGATAGAAAAACTGTTTTTTTTTTTACTTGTAATACGAGCGCTACCTGGCGAGCACAAAAAGCTTACTTCTAGTGGAACACATTGGGTGAGACAGTGACAAGCCGCAAGCTCTGGTAGAGCGTGAGCATTAAATACTGCTCCAATTGTAATCTTGCCCTAAACTGGAGTTAGTTAACCACCCAATAATTTCATTAATTTCAATGATCTATCTATGCATATCTAATGATATATAACCAAGTCAGTAATGGTCTGATATAAATAAAATTGAAAACCATGATTTAAATCAATTTAAATCGGTCTTACTTAAAATTGTGTGTGTATGTGTGTGTGTATATATATATATATATAAATCAATGTAAATATTTGCATAGGAAATTAGCACACCTAGGCAAGTATCCCCGCTTGCTTTTCCCCAGAAATTCTTAATATACAATGTTACCATTGCACAAGAGAATTGTGGGTAAGATATGCAAATTAAATATGCAAATTCTCAGTTTTTTTGCTTCAAAATACTGTTTTGACACAGCGATCCTTTTAACAGGATTTTTATAGCAAGCCAGAAATCACTAGACAGCCTGTTTCGTTCTTTTTGGAACTCATCAGTAGGATATAGATTTCTGGTTGCTGCATTGGTAAAGCTATTTTCATGGTTAAACCAAAATACATTAAAATTATGGGGGGAGATAAAAAAACTAAAATTAAAATCCTCCATGTCTCAAAATTAAATCAATGTAAATATTTGCATAGGAAATTAGCACACCTAGGCAAGTATCCCTGCAAGTATATATATATATATATATATATATATATATACACACACACATTGGAGTACAAAACCTTGCCATATGCCCTATCATCCCTTTTTAACCCTTTTAAAACATTTTTATCAATATAAATTTTATATTTTTTATTAAAAATGTTTATATAAGAGTTTAATACTTTATTTTAATATATTTTACTTGAGTTATGTGGAATCATTTTTTTAACCCTTATACTTTGCTTCAGGTCTCAGGTTGCACTAATTCTTCTGGCTCTATTTGGGCATTCACTTGTGTGCAACCCATAACTTCCAGCTTGCAATATTGGCGCTATTTAGCGCTCTCACAATATCCTTTGAAATTAATGGGTGCAATAGAGCGACATCGGTCGTGGGAAATCTTCTCTGGTAAATCTAATTTACCATGGACTTGTAAAATCAAATTGCTTGTTGATTTTAGCACAATCCAATGATACTGCTTATGATACTGTTTAATATTATTCTCTTGACTGGTTAGCTCTATTTATATGCCAAGTTATTTGTTTTATTTATTTTTTAATATATGGCATAAATATATTTCAGATATGACAATTGTGCTGTTATCAAGCCAATTGTAACAGAAGTATTTAAGGATGTTAGAGTAAGGGTTATACTTCACGATGCTTGGCAGCAATTCTTGGTATCCAAGGGGTTAAACCTGAACTTAACCCTCAGTGCTATTTAGTGTTGTTTTAATGTCACCATCTTACATTTAGTGAAATGTAAAATGTATTCTTTAAATCCATTCTCTTATCTCCTCAGGTTCCCCATTAATGAGTTAAACTCTGCATTTCAGTACTCCCAGAGACTGGGATTAGAGCCTATAAACAAGTTAGTTTCCCACTAAAATGCCCTGGGGAGTGAATGTCGTAATCATATATACATGGGACCTGCTCCAAGGCAGCTGGTGATGCTCTGTGCCTGTCTGTCTGTCTGTGGCTTTATGGGTCTTTAGACTCTAAATGCTATGAATCATTTTCCCCAAGGGAACATTATATAATTCTGACAGCCAAAATTGTATTTAATTGAAAAGGTCTGTATAGTCAATTAGCGACCTATTTGTAAACATTACAAGGAGGATCCTCTGCTGCTAAACTTGTAGTGGGATTTGGGAGGAGCTACTACATGTGGAGGAGGATTGGGCAGAGCTGCTATGTATGCATGGGGAACTGTGCAGAGCTGCTACATGAGGATGAAGACTTAGGGAGAGCTGATATATATCTATAGGGAATTGGGGGAGCTGCTACAGATGTGTTGGGAATTTTGGGGGAGCTTCTGCAGATGTGTGGGGAATTTTGGGGGAGCTACTACAGATGTGTGGGAAATTTTGGGGGAACTGCTACATATGTGTGGGGAATTTTGGGGGAGCTGCTACATGTGTGGGGAATTGGGGGAGGTGCTTTATATGTATAGGGAATTGGGGGGAGGTGCTATATAGGTATAGGGAGTTGGGGGGAGGTGCTACATATGTATGGGGAATTGGGGGAGCTGCTAGGTATGTGTGGGGAATTGGGGGGAGGTGCTACATATGTATGGGGAATTGTGTGGAGGTGCTACATATGTATAGGGAATTGGGGGGAGCTGCTAGGTATGAGTGGGGAATTGGGGGGGGAGGTGCTACATATGTATGCGGAATTGGGGGAGCTGCTAGATATGTATGGGGAATTGTGGGGAGGTGCTAGATATGTATGGGGAATTGGGGGTGCTACATATGCATGGGGAAATGGGGGAGCTGCTAGGTATGAGTGGGGAATTGGGGGGGAGGTGCTACAGATGTATGGGGAATTGGGGGGAGGTGCTACATATGCATGGGGAATTGGGGGGTGCTATATATGCATGGGGAAATGTGGGAGCTGCTAGGTATGAGTGGGGAATTGGGGGGGAGGTGCTACAGATGTATGGGGAATTGGGGGGAGGTGCTACATATGCATGGGGAAATGGGGAAGGTGCTACATATGTATGGGGAATTGGGGGAGCTGCTAGATATGTGTGAAGAATTGGGGGAGCTCAGGGCCGTCTTTAATATTGACTGGACCCTGGGCAAAAATTTTCTTGGGCCCCCCCATGCAATTTCGCTCTCCACCCCAACATCCCAAAAAACAACTAAATCAATTTATTTTATAATTTTTTTTAATTATTAACCCAGCAGTGGATCATCCAATGCTGGGCTAATCATTAAAAAATATTGCAATATGTGAAACTAGACCTAAGCAGTACTAATAAGTAAATAAATATATAGATTTCTCCACTCTGGGTTAATTTAATATGCTTTTGAATGTTATTCTGGTGTGAGGTTAGCTGGTTAAAGAGATTTAGGGCAGCCAACAGGAGCAAAGTCAGCCCTACCCAGAAACAATCCCCACCATCAGAGCAGTTAACTGGTAACAGTGGTAACCCCAGCAGGACCTTTTCTGATGCAGTGGGATTGGCTGGATGCCAAGTTAGGGCTTAGCATCCAGTGCTGCACAGTTCACATCTAAAACAGCACATGGCACTAGCTTGGAATGTCACATGACATCGGCACGGTCTGGCACAGTTTCTCACAAATAAATATAAGCAGAGAACTTTTGATTGTGATAATATTAGGACTGACTGTGTGTGTCCCCATGTCACATGACATCAGCAGTCTGGCATGAACTAAAAAAAATATATATATTTTTTTTAGGACTCTTGGGCCCCTCAACAAAGACTGGGCCCTGGGCAGCTGCCCCTTTCGCCCTGTGTTAAAGACAGCCCTGGGGGAGCTGCTAGATATGTGTGGGGAATTGGGGGGAGGTGCTAGATATGTGTGGGGAATTCGGAGAAGGTGCTACATATGTATGGGGAAATGGGGGAGCTGCTACATATGTATGGGGAAATGGGGGGAGGTGCTAGATATGTGTGGGGAATTCGGAGAAGGTGCTACATATGTGTGGGGAAATGGGGGGAGGTGCTAGATATGTGTGGGGAATTGGGGGAGCTGCTAGATATGTGTGGGGAATTCGGGGGAGGTGCTACATATGCATGGGGAAATGGGGGAGGTGCTACATATGTATGGGGAATTGGGGAAGCTGCTAGATATGTGTGGGGAATTGGGGGGAGGTGCTACATATGTATGGGGAATTGGGGGGAGGTGCTACATATGTGTGGGGAATTCAGAGGAGGTGCTACATATGTGTGGGGGGAAGTGCTACATATGTGTGGGGGAGGTGCTACATATTTTTGGGGAAATGTGTTAGGTGCTACATATGTATGTTGAAATAGAGGTGTTGCTACATGTTCATGGGGGAGCGGCTACATATGCATAGGGAATTGAGAGGAGCTGCTACATGTGCATGGGGGGAGTGGCTACATATGCATAGGGAATTGAGAGGAGCTGCTACATGTGCATGGGGAATTGGGGGGTCCTACATGTGCATAGGGATTTGGGGGGGATAGGTCTGTGTAAAATTGCTTTATACAGATTCACAGTTAAAACTTTATGAACAATGTATTATTCCTTTTTGTTGCCAACAGAAAGGTGGAGAAAATGACTCACAGAGTTTTATGCTCAGTACCAGGAAGGTTTGAAAAGATCTGAACTGAAGCAGTAAAGGTGGTTTTTACTACCCAATTTAAATGGAACAGCCTTTAGGAATGTTTGCTAAATTACTGCAGAGTAAATGCTTATGGTGTCTGTTAATAGCTCAACAAAACAGTATTACAAGAGTAATCTTCTTATCTAAAGTGATTTCAACATTAACAATCCAGTCCACTTAACAGTTAGTTGTGTATACAGAAAATGAGCTTCAGATATTATCTGGTTGAATGTTTGCTTTTAAAACAAAAAAATCAGACCTGAAAAATATATATCATTTTGAAAAAAATGTTTAAATATCAGTATTGTTTGAATTTTTCGTCAAGAAAGTATTATTTATTAATGCAAAAATAGATTAACGGTTGATGATGTTACCTGTATCCTGGCATTTTCTTCACCGGCATAATAATGTGTATTGTCAAAGGGTATATCCCTGGAATGCTTTAATTTACAAACCCTGCTCAACTTGCTAATAGTTTTAAATGTTTAAAAATAAAACATTTGTTTTGTATGGAGATATTTTGCCTATTTCAAGGGACACAAACCTCATATTTGTCTACAGTATAATGTACTTTTAAGAGGGTTAAAGAGACAGTGTAATGTGATTTTTTTTTCACAGTTATCCATTTTATCTGCTGGAGTTACATTGTTTACAAATAGCAATTGTTTTAAATGGACATTATACTCCAATTTTCATTATACACCAATTTGTATATAACTGCATGTAATAGACACCACTATAAAGAAGAATATGCACAGATACTGATATAAAAATCATATATAAAACCTTTTTAAAAATCTACTTAGAAGCTAAAAACTTTGCACTGTTGATGAGGTTAGGCTGGGACACCCACTGAAATGGGCTGAGAAATAAAATTAGCAGACACTCCCCCTTCCCTGCATATAAAAAGACCCTTTACACCTTCAAGAGCAAGCTGGAGTCTGTAGACATCAGTATACATCTAAAACGTTGGGACTTTGTTAGAAGTCTGGAAATCAATATTATTTAAAGGGACACTGAACCCAATTTCTTTATTTCATGATTCAGATAGAGTATGACATTTTAATCAACTTTTAAATTTATTCCTATTATCATTCTTTCTTCGTTCTCTGGCTATCTTTGTTTTGAAAGCAGAAATGTAAATCTTAGCAGCCAGCCCATTTTAGGTTCAGCACCATGGATAGCGCTTGCTTATTGGAGGCTTACATTTACCCACCAATAAGCAAGCATAACCCAGGTTCTCAATCATAAATGGGCCGGCTCCTATGCATCACATTCCTGCTTTTTAAATAAAGATAGCAAGAGAACAAAGAAAATTTGATAATAGGAATTGATTAGAAAGTTGCTTAAAATTGCATGCTCTATCTGAATCATGAAAGAAAACTATACATTGTTACAAAATATTTATGAAAAGAAAAATCTAGTGTATAATGTCCCTTTAAGCTTATGATAGGAAGTGTTTATAGCAGGCAACAATTTCAATAACCTAGGAATGAGAATAATGTAAATCCCTCCTCCCCTCCTTAATAAATTTAATATTTGAACTTACTGTAGTTTTTAGTATGATTTAGTATACTGATTGCCATCATATGTGCTTGATTATCTATGTTGTTAATAATCTTTGGCTTATCCTATAACCAGTATCACCTGATAATTCATAATAATGATTTTACAATAACCAGTGTAGTTCCAGTCTTGGACTTATACACAATTTGAAACATACAAATCTGACAGTCTTGCAATGTATGCCTGTATGCTGAATGTATGCCTGTATGCTGAATGTACAAGTATGAATCACAAACATGTAAATTGATAGAGGGCAAAAACTACAAGTTGAGCACAACCTATAGCGCAGGGTGAGTTATCTTACCCTCAGTCTTACGCAATCACACAATCTGATATTATAAGTGGATTTTTAACCAGGTAGTTAAAATTCATTCATTGTTAAATTTCTAGCTAGTAACGTATAAATAGGTACTACAGCTTAAAGCTGTGATTTAATAGTGTATTTTATGTCTATTATTTTATATCAAATAGATCATTGTATCCTATATAATATTTATGCTAGCATTGAGTCAATTTACCACTGCAGAAAGGTTTTTTTTTGTATTTTATACTCATAAGCTATTTTTAGTTACTGGTAAATGTTCTAGAAATTGTATTGTGGCCGATCAGACTTATTATGCTGTACTTGTTGATATATTGAATTGTTATAAGGTATACAATGCTCTGGTTGATTATTTAGTCAGTGTTTTTACAAATTTGTTTAAAAATTAGGAGCCAGCAATAATATTTAGGAGCCAGGCATATCTTCTGGAGCCAGACAGTTAGATTTGTATATATATATGTGGATAATAACCCTTTAGGAGCCAGGGGAAAAATTCTAGGAGCCAGTGGCTCTCAGGCTCCTGGGTTTGTTGAGCCCTGATTTAAAGGGACAGTCAACCATAGAATTGTTATTGTTTTAAAGGATAGATAATCCCTTTATTACTCATTTCCCAGTTTTGCATAACCAACACAGTTATATTAATGTACTTTTTACCTTTGTGATTACCTTGTATCTAGGAACCTTCTTCCAGCCCCCTGATCACATGACTGTGACTGTTTATTATCTATTGTCTTAAATTTAGCATTGTGTTGTGCTAGATCTTAAATAACTTTCTGTGCCTGAACACAGTGTTATCTATATAGCCTACGTGTACTTTCTGTCTCTTTGTGTTGAAAAGAGATTTAAAAAGAATGTGATAAGAGGCAGCCCTCAAAGGCTTAGAAATTAGCATATGAGCCTACCTATGTTTAGTTTAAACTAAGAATACCAAGAGAAAAAAGCAAATTTGACGATAAAAGTAAATTGGAAAGTCAATTAAAATTAAAAGTCCTATCTGAATAATGAAAGTTTAATTTATACTTGACTGTCCCTTTAAGTCATATAAAACCATTTTGGTTAGATAGCTAAATTATACCTCCTGGAAATTATATTTAGGTTTAATATTTGCTAGCTATATGTTAAATAAGCCATATTCTAAATAATGATGTCTCGAATTGTTCGCCGGCGAATAGTTCCCAGCGAACATAGCTTGTTCACGTTCGCAACGGCGGGCGAACATATGCGATGTTCGATCCGCCCCCTATTCATCATCATTGAGTAAACTTTGACCCTGTATCTCACAGTCTGCAGACACATTCCAGCCAATCAGCAGCAGACCCTCCCTCCCAGACCCTCCCAGCTCCTGGAAAGCAGCCATTTTAGATTCATTCGGAAGCTGCTTTCTTAGTGAGAGGAGGGACAGTGTAGCTGCTGCTGATTTAATAGGGAAATTGATAGCTAGGCTAGTGTATTCAGTATTATCCACACATTACAACATTACTTAGTTCACTAAATAATTTAGTTTCACATTTAGTCTAGTCACAGACAGACAGAATAAATAACATTTTACTAGCAAGTTTGATTGTGTGTCAAATGTTCATTTTACCGGGGAGGAAGTAGTTAACTCGGTCACAGCCATTCAGCCAATAGCATGTTTTTACTCCTTTTTTAAAGCCCAGAGTAAGAAGGGAATGTATGAGCTATGATTATGGCATGTAGCCGAAACGCGTAAGCTTGTAACACTGGAGGGCTGTTTCTACCTTTCTGTAACCATTTTTACCTGAATAAATGCAAAAATTGAATTGAACTTACCTGCGACTCCTGACATTCTTTTCTACATTAGTGTATTCAGTGTCCACTACAGTCCTGAAGGACTCATCTGATCTCTGCTGTAAGGACAGCACCCCAAAAAGCCCTTTTTAGGGCTAGAACATCAGTCTGTTTTTTTTTTCCCTGTGTAATCTAATTGCAGTAGCCTGCCTGCCAGGCCCACTTGCCCAGTGCCACCACTCATATCTGTTGTAACAGAAGTGTAAATTTAAAAAAAAAAACTTTTGTAACTGTGAAACATCAGTCTGCTAGTGTAATCTAATTGCAGTTGCATGCCTGCCAGCGTGTGTGCCAGGCCTGCTTGCCCAGTGCCACCACTCATATCTGGTGTAACAGTAGTGTAAATTTAAAAAAAAAAACTTTTTTGACTGTGAAACATCAGTCTGCTAGTGTAATCTAATTGCAGTTGCCTGCCTGCCAGCGTGTGTGCCAGGCTCACAGCGTATACTGTGCCCAGTGCCACCACTCATATCTGGTGTAACAGTAGTGTAAATTTAAAAAAAACTTTTTTGACTGTGAAACATCAGTCTGCTTGTGTAAGCTAATTGCAGTTGCCTGCCTGCCAGCGTGTGTGCCAGGCCCACTTGCCCAGTGCCACCACTCATATCTGCTGTAACAGTAGTGTAAATTTAAAAAAAAAAAACTTTTTTGACTGTGAAACATCAGTCTGCTAGTGTAATCTAATTGCAGTTGCCTGCCTGCCAGCGTGTGTGCCAGGCTCACAGCATATACTGTGCCCACTTGCCCAGTGCCACCACTCATATCTGGTGTAACAGTAGTGTAAATTTAAAAAGAAACTTTTTTGACTGTGAAACATCAGTCTGCTTGTGTAATCTAATTGCAGTTGCCTGCCTGCCAGCATGTGTGCCAGGCCCACTTGCCCAGTGCCACCAATCATATCTGTTGTAACAGTAGTGTAAATTAAAAAAAAAACTTTTTTGACTGTGAAACATCAGTCTGCTAGTGTAATCTAATTGCAGTTGCCTGTCTGCCAGCGTGTGTGCCAGGCTCACAGCGTATACTGCGCCCACTTGCCCAGTGCCACCACTCATATCTGGTGTAACAGTAGTGTAAATTTAAAAAAAAAAAAAAATTTGACTGTGAAACATCAGTCTGCTTTTGTAATCTAATTGCAGTTGCCTGCCTGCCAGCAGCGTGTGTGCCAGGCCCACTTGCCCAGTGCCACCACTCATATCTGTTGTAACAGTAGTGTAAATTTAAAAAAAAAACTTTTTTGACTGTGAAACATCAGTCTGCTAGTGTAATCTAATTGCAGTTGCCTGCCTGCCAGCGTGTGTGCCAGGCTCACAGCGTATACTGTGCCCATTTGCCCAGTGCCACCACTCATATCTGGTGTAACAGTAGTGTAAATTTAAAAAAAAACTTTTTTGACTGTGAAACATCAGTCTGCTAGTGTAATCTAATTGCAGTTGCCTGCCTGCCAGCGTGTGTGCCAGGCCCACTTGCCAAGTGCCACCACTCATATCTGTTGTAACAGTAGTGTAAATTTAAAAAAAAAAAACTTTTTTGACTGTGAAACATCAGTCTGCTTGGGTAATCTAATTGCAGTTGCCTGTCTGGCTGCCAGCGTGTGTGCCAGGCCCACTTGCCCAGTGCCACCACTCATATCTGTTGTAACAGTAGTGTAAATTAAAAAAAAAAAAGAGTGTGAAACATCAGTCTGCTAGTGTAATCTAATTGCAGTTGCCTGCCTGCCAGCATGTGTGCCAGGCTCACAGCGTATACTGTGCCCACTTGCCCAGTGCCACCACTCATATCTGGTGTAACAGTAGTGTAAATTTAAAAAAAGATAAAATCTTTTGACTGTGAAACATCAGTCTGCTAGTGTAATCTAATTGCAGTTGCCTGCCTGCCAGCATGTGTGCCAGGCTCACAGCGTATACTGTGCCCACTTGCCCAGTGCCACCACTCATATCTGGTGTAACAGTAGTGTAAATTTAAAAAAAACTTTTTTGACTGTGAAACATCAGTCTGCTAGTGTAATCTAATTGCAGTTGCCTGCCTGCCAGCGTGTGTGCCAGGCTCACAGTGTATACTGTGCCCACTTGCCCAGTGCCACCACTCATATCTTGTTTAATAGTAGTGTAAGTGTACATTTAAAAAAAAAAAAACTTTTTGGACTGTGAAATATCAGTCTGCTTTTTTGTGTCATGCTCACAGCGTATACTGTGCCCACTTGCCCAGTGCCACCACTCATATCTTGTTTAATAGTAGTGTAAGTGTACATTTAAAAAAAAAAAAAAAACTTTTTTGACTGTGAAACATCAGTCTGCTTTTTTGTGTCAGGCTCACAGCGTATACTGTGCCCACTTGCCCAGTGCCACCACTCATATCTTGTTTAATAGTAGTATAAGTGTACATTTAAAACAAAAAAAAACTTTTTTGACTGTGAAACATCAGTCTGCTTTTTTGTGTCAGGCTCACAGCGTATACTGTGCCCACTTGCCCAGTGCCACCACTCATATCTTGTTTAATAGTAGTGTAAGTGTACATTTAAAAAAAAAAAAAACTTTTTGGACTGTGAAACATCAGTCTGCTTTTTTGTGTCAGGCTCTCAGCGTATACTGTGCCCACTTGCCCAGTGCCAAAACTCATATCTTGTTTAATAGTAGTGTAAGTGTACATTTAAAAAAAAAAAAACTTTTTGGACTGTGAAACATTAGTCTGCTTTTTTGTGTCAGGCTCACAGCGTATACTGTGCCCACTTGCCCAGTGCCACCCCTCATACCTTGTTTAATAGTAGTGTAAGTGTACATTTAAAACAAAATACAATTTTTGGACTGTGAAACAACAGTCTGCTTTTTTGTGTTCGGCTCACAGCGTATACTGTGCCCACTTGCCCAGTGCCACCACTCATATCTTGTTTAATAGTAGTGTAAGTGTACATTTAAAACAAAAAAAACTTTTTGGACTCTGAAACATCAATCTGCTTTTTTGTGTCAGGCTCATAGTGTATACTGTGCCCACTTGCCCAGTGCCACCACTCATATCTGGTGTAACAGTAGTGTAAATTTAAAAAAAACTTTTTTGACTGTGAAACATCAGTCTGCTTGTGTAAGCTAATTGCAGTTGCCTGCCTGCCAGCGTGTGTGCCAGGCCCACTTGCCCAGTGCCACCACTCATATCTGCTGTAACAGTAGTGTAAATTTAAAAAAAAAAAACTTTTTTGACTGTGAAACATCAGTCTGCTAGTGTAATCTAATTGCAGTTGCCTGCCTGCCAGCGTGTGTGCCAGGCTCACAGCATATACTGTGCCCACTTGCCCAGTGCCACCACTCATATCTTGTTTAATAGTAGTGTAAGTGTACATTTAAAAAAAAAAAAAACTTTTTGGACGGTGAAACATCAGTCTGCTTTTTTGTGTCAGGCTCACAGCGTATACTGTGCCCACTTGCCCAGTGCCACCACTCATATCTTGTTTAATAGTAGTGTAAGTGTACATTTAAAAAAAAAAAAAACTTTTTGGACTGTGAAACATTAGTCTGCTTTTTTGTGTCAGGCTCACAGCGTATACTGTGCCCACTTGCCCAGTGCCACCCCTCATACCTTGTTTAATAGTAGTGTAAGTGTACATTTAAAACAAAATACAATTTTTGGACTGTGAAACAACAGTCTGCTTTTTTGTGTTCGGCTCACATCGTATACTGTGCCCACTTGCCCAGTGCCACCACTCATATCTTGTTTAATAGTAGTGTAAGTGTACATTTAAAACAAAAAAAACTTTTTGGACTCTGAAACATCAATCTGCTTTTTTGTGTCAGGCTCATAGTGTATACTGTGCCCACTTGCCCAGTGCCACCACTCATATCTGGTGTAACAGTAGTGTAAATTTAAAAAAAACTTTTTTGACTGTGAAACATCAGTCTGCTTGTGTAAGCTAATTGCAGTTGCCTGCCTGCCAGCGTGTGTGCCAGGCCCACTTGCCCAGTGCCACCACTCATATCTGCTGTAACAGTAGTGTAAATTTAAAAAAAAAAAACTTTTTTGACTGTGAAACATCAGTCTGCTAGTGTAATCTAATTGCAGTTGCCTGCCTGCCAGTGTGTGTGCCAGGCTCACAGCATATACTGTGCTCACTTGCCCAGTGCCACCACTCATATCTGGTGTAACAGTAGTGTAAATTTAAAAAGAAACTTTTTTGACTGTGAAACATCAGTCTGCTTGTGTAATCTAATTGCAGTTGCCTGCCTGCCAGCATGTGTGCCAGGCCCACTTGCCCAGTGCCACCAATCATATCTGTTGTAACAGTAGTGTAAATTAAAAAAAAAACTTTTTTGACTGTGAAACATCAGTCTGCTAGTGTAATCTAATTGCAGTTGCCTGTCTGCCAGCGTGTGTGCCAGGCTCACAGCGTATACTGCGCCCACTTGCCCAGTGCCACCACTCATATCTGGTGTAACAGTAGTGTAAATTTAAAAAAAAAAAAAAATTTGACTGTGAAACATCAGTCTGCTTTTGTAATCTAATTGCAGTTGCCTGCCTGCCAGCAGCGTGTGTGCCAGGCCCACTTGCCCAGTGCCACCACTCATATCTGTTGTAACAGTAGTGTAAATTTAAAAAAAAAACTTTTTTGACTGTGAAACATCAGTCTGCTAGTGTAATCTAATTGCAGTTGCCTGCCTGCCAGCGTGTGTGCCAGGCTCACAGTGTATACTGTGCCCATATGCCCAGTGCCACCACTCATATCTGGTGTAACAGTAGTGTAAATTTAAAAAAAAACTTTTTTGACTGTGAAACATCAGTCTGCTAGTGTAATCTAATTGCAGTTGCCTGCCTGCCAGCGTGTGTGCCAGGCCCACTTGCCAAGTGCCACCACTCATATCTGTTGTAACAGTAGTGTAAATTTAAAAAAAAAAAACTTTTTTGACTGTGAAACATCAGTCTGCTTGGGTAATCTAATTGCAGTTGCCTGCCTGGCTGCCAGCGTGTGTGCCAGGCCCACTTGCCCAGTGCCACCACTCATATCTGTTGTAACAGTAGTGTAAATTAAAAAAAAAAAAGAGTGTGAAACATCAGTCTGCTAGTGTAATCTAATTGCAGTTGCCTGCCTGCCAGCATGTGTGCCAGGCTCACAGCGTATACTGTGCCCACTTGCCCAGTGCCACCACTCATATCTGGTGTAACAGTAGTGTAAATTTAAAAAAAGATAAAATCTTTTGACTGTGAAACATCAGTCTGCATGTGTAATCTAATTGCAGTTGCCTGCCTGCCAGCATGTGTGCCAGGCTCACAGCGTATACTGTGCCCACTTGCCCAGTGCCACCACTCATATCTGGTGTAACAGTAGTGTAAATTTAAAAAAAACTTTTTTGACTGTGAAACATCAGTCTGCTAGTGTAATCTAATTGCAGTTGCCTGCCTGCCAGCGTGTGTGCCAGGCTCACAGTGTATACTGTGCCCACTTGCCCAGTGCCACCACTCATATCTTGTTTAATAGTAGTGTAAGTGTACATTTAAAAAAAAAAAAACTTTTTGGACTGTGAAATATCAGTCTGCTTTTTTGTGTCATGCTCACAGCGTATACTGTGCCCACTTGCCCAGTGCCACCACTCATATCTTGTTTAATAGTAGTGTAAGTGTACATTTAAAAAAAAAAAAAACTTTTTTGACTGTGAAACATCAGTCTGCTTTTTTGTGTCAGGCTCACAGCGTATACTGTGCCCACTTGCCCAGTGCCACCACTCATATCTTGTTTAATAGTAGTATAAGTGTACATTTAAAACAAAAAAAAACTTTTTTGACTGTGAAACATCAGTCTGCTTTTTTGTGTCAGGCTCACAGCGTATACTGTGCCCACTTGCCCAGTGCCACCACTCATATCTTGTTTAATAGTAGTGTAAGTGTACATTTAAAAAAAAAAAAAACTTTTTGGACTGTGAAACATCAGTCTGCTTTTTTGTGTCAGGCTCACAGCGTATACTGTGCCCACTTGCCCAGTGCCACCACTCATATCTTGTTTAATAGTAGTGTAAGTGTACATTTAAAAAAAAAAAAACTTTTTGGACTGTGAAACATTAGTCTGCTTTTTTGTGTCAGGCTCACAGCGTATACTGTGCCCACTTGCCCAGTGCCACCCCTCATACCTTGTTTAATAGTAGTGTAAGTGTACATTTAAAACAAAATACAATTTTTGGACTGTGAAACAACAGTCTGCTTTTTTGTGTTCGGCTCACAGCGTATACTGTGCCCACTTGCCCAGTGCCACCACTCATATCTTGTTTAATAGTAGTGTAAGTGTACATTTAAAACAAAAAAAACTTTTTGGACTCTGAAACATCAATCTGCTTTTTTGTGTCAGGCTCATAGTGTATACTGTGCCCACTTGCCCAGTGCCACCACTCATATCTGGTGTAACAGTAGTGTAAATTTAAAAAAAACTTTTTTGACTGTGAAACATCAGTCTGCTTGTGTAAGCTAATTGCAGTTGCCTGCCTGCCAGCGTGTGTGCCAGGCCCACTTGCCCAGTGCCACCACTCATATCTGCTGTAACAGTAGTGTAAATTTAAAAAAAAAAAACTTTTTTGACTGTGAAACATCAGTCTGCTAGTGTAATCTAATTGCAGTTGCCTGCCTGCCTGCCAGCATGTGTGCCAGGCTCACAGCATATACTGTGCCCACTTGCCCAGTGCCACCACTCATATCTGGTGTAACAGTAGTGTAAATTTAAAAAGAAACTTTTTTGACTGTGAAACATCAGTCTGCTAGTGTAATCTAATTGCAGTTGCCTGCCTGCCAGCGTGTGTGCCAGGCTCACAGCGTATACTGTGCCCACTTGCCCAGTGCCACCACTCATATCTTGTTTAATAGTAGTGTAAGTGTACATTTAAAACAAAAAAAACTTTTTGGACTCTGAAACATCAATCTGCTTTTTTGTGTCAGGCTCATGGTGTATACTGTGCCCACTTGCCCAGTGCCACCACTCATATCTGGTGTAACAGTAGTGTAAATTTAAAAAAAACTTTTTTGACTGTGAAACATCAGTCTGCTTGTGTAAGCTAATTGCAGTTGCCTGCCTGCCAGCGTGTGTGCCAGGCCCACTTGCCCAGTGCCACCACTCATATCTGCTGTAACAGTAGTGTAAATTTAAAAAAAAAAAACTTTTTTGACTGTGAAACATCAGTCTGCTAGTGTAATCTAATTGCAGTTGCCTGCCTGCCAGCGTGTGTGCCAGGCTCACAGCATATACTGTGCCCACTTGCCCAGTGCCACCACTCATATCTGGTGTAACAGTAGTGTAAATTTAAAAAGAAACTTTTTTGACTGTGAAACATCAGTCTGCTAGTGTAATCTAATTGCAGTTGCCTGCCTGCCAGCGTGTGTGCCAGGCTCACAGCGTATACTGTGCCCACTTGCCCAGTGCCACCACTCATATCTTGTTTAATAGTAGTGTAAGTGTACATTTAAAAAAAAAAAAAACTTTTTGGACGGTGAAACATCAGTCTGCTTTTTTGTGTCAGGCTCACAGCGTATACTGTGCCCACTTGCCCAGTGCCACCACTCATATCTTGTTTAATAGTAGTGTAAGTGTACATTTAAAAAAAAAAAAACTTTTTGGACTGTGAAACATTAGTCTGCTTTTTTGTGTCAGGCTCACAGCGTATACTGTGCCCACTTGCCCAGTGCCACCCCTCATACCTTGTTTAATAGTAGTGTAAGTGTACATTTAAAACAAAATACAATTTTTGGACTGTGAAACAACAGTCTGCTTTTTTGTGTTCGGCTCACATCGTATACTGTGCCCACTTGCCCAGTGCCACCACTCATATCTTGTTTAATAGTAGTGTAAGTGTACATTTAAAACAAAAAAAACTTTTTGGACTCTGAAACATCAATCTGCTTTTTTGTGTCAGGCTCATAGTGTATACTGTGCCCACTTGCCCAGTGCCACCACTCATATCTGGTGTAACAGTAGTGTAAATTTAAAAAAAACTTTTTTGACTGTGAAACATCAGTCTGCTTGTGTAAGCTAATTGCAGTTGCCTGCCTGCCAGCGTGTGTGCCAGGCCCACTTGCCCAGTGCCACCACTCATATCTGCTGTAACAGTAGTGTAAATTTAAAAAAAAAAAACTTTTTTGACTGTGAAACATCAGTCTGCTAGTGTAATCTAATTGCAGTTGCCTGCCTGCCAGCGTGTGTGCCAGGCTCACAGCATATACTGTGCCCACTTGCCCAGTGCCACCACTCATATCTGGTGTAACAGTAGTGTAAATTTAAAAAGAAACTTTTTTGACTGTGAAACATCAGTCTGCTTGTGTAATCTAATTGCAGTTGCCTGCCTGCCAGCATGTGTGCCAGGCCCACTTGCCCAGTGCCACCAATCATATCTGTTGTAACAGTAGTGTAAATTAAAAAAAAAACTTTTTTGACTGTGAAACATCAGTCTGCTAGTGTAATCTAATTGCAGTTGCCTGTCTGCCAGCGTGTGTGCCAGGCTCACAGCGTATACTGCGCCCACTTGCCCAGTGCCACCACTCATATCTGGTGTAACAGTAGTGTAAATTTAAAAAAAAAAAAAAAATTTGACTGTGAAACATCAGTCTGCTTTTGTAATCTAATTGCAGTTGCCTGCCTGCCAGCAGCGTGTGTGCCAGGCCCACTTGCCCAGTGCCACCACTCATATCTGTTGTAACAGTAGTGTAAATTTTAAAAAAAAACTTTTTTGACTGTGAAACATCAGTCTGCTAGTGTAATCTAATTGCAGTTGCCTGCCTGCCAGCGTGTGTGCCAGGCTCACAGGGTATACTGTGCCCATTTGCCCAGTGCCACCACTCATATCTGGTGTAACAGTAGTGTAAATTTAAAAAAAAACTTTTTTGACTGTGAAACATCAGTCTGCTAGTGTAATCTAATTGCAGTTGCCTGCCTGCCAGCGTGTGTGCCAGGCCCACTTGCCAAGTGCCACCACTCATATCTGTTGTAACAGTAGTGTAAATTTAAA
The DNA here is from genome assembly GCF_027579735.1 of Bombina bombina. NCBI lineage: Eukaryota > Metazoa > Chordata > Amphibia > Anura > Bombinatoridae > Bombina > Bombina bombina. Next base: position 586,571,001 of record NC_069501.1, read on the forward strand.
AAAAAAAAACTTTTTTGACTGTGAAACATCAGTCTGCTTGGGTAATCTAATTGCAGTTGCCTGCCTGGCTGCCAGCGTGTGTGCCAGGCCCACTTGCCCAGTGCCACCACTCATATCTGTTGTAACAGTAGTGTAAATTAAAAAAAAAAAAGAGTGTGAAACATCAGTCTGCTAGTGTAATCTAATTGCAGTTGCCTGCCTGCCAGCATGTGTGCCAGGCTCACAGCGTATACTGTGCCCACTTGCCCAGTGCCACCACTCATATCTGGTGTAACAGTAGTGTAAATTTAAAAAAAGATAAAATCTTTTGACTGTGAAACATCAGTCTGCTAGTGTAATCTAATTGCAGTTGCCTGCCTGCCAGCATGTGTGCCAGGCTCACAGCGTATACTGTGCCCACTTGCCCAGTGCCACCACTCATATCTGGTGTAACAGTAGTGTAAATTTAAAAAAAACTTTTTTGACTGTGAAACATCAGTCTGCTAGTGTAATCTAATTGCAGTTGCCTGCCTGCCAGCGTGTGTGCCAGGCTCACAGTGTATACTGTGCCCACTTGCCCAGTGCCACCACTCATATCTTGTTTAATAGTAGTGTAAGTGTACATTTAAAAAAAAATAAACTTTTTGGACTGTGAAATATCAGTCTGCTTTTTTGTGTCATGCTCACAGCGTATACTGTGCCCACTTGCCCAGTGCCACCACTCATATCTTGTTTAATAGTAGTGTAAGTGTACATTTAAAAAAAAAAAAAACTTTTTTGACTGTGAAACATCAGTCTGCTTTTTTGTGTCAGGCTCACAGCGTATACTGTGCCCACTTGCCCAGTGCCACCACTCATATCTTGTTTAATAGTAGTATAAGTGTACATTTAAAACAAAAAAAAACTTTTTTGACTGTGAAACATCAGTCTGCTTTTTTGTGTCAGGCTCACAGCGTATACTGTGCCCACTTGCCCAGTGCCACCACTCATATCTTGTTTAATAGTAGTGTAAGTGTACATTTAAAAAAAAAAAAAACTTTTTGGACTGTGAAACATCAGTCTGCTTTTTTTGTGTCAGGCTCACAGCGTATACTGTGCCCACTTGCCCAGTGCCACCACTCATATCTTGTTTAATAGTAGTGTAAGTGTACATTTAAAAAAAAAAAAACTTTTTGGACTGTGAAACATTAGTCTGCTTTTTTGTGTCAGGCTCACAGCGTATACTGTGCCCACTTGCCCAGTGCCACCCCTCATACCTTGTTTAATAGTAGTGTAAGTGTACATTTAAAACAAAATAAAATTTTTGGACTGTGAAACAACAGTCTGCTTTTTTGTGTTCGGCTCACAGCGTATACTGTGCCCACTTGCCCAGTGCCACCACTCATATCTTGTTTAATAGTAGTGTAAGTGTACATTTAAAACAAAAAAAACTTTTTGGACTCTGAAACATCAATCTGCTTTTTTGTGTCAGGCTCATAGTGTATACTGTGCCCACTTGCCCAGTGCCACCACTCATATCTGGTGTAACAGTAGTGTAAATTTAAAAAAAACTTTTTTGACTGTGAAACATCAGTCTGCTTGTGTAAGCTAATTGCAGTTGCCTGCCTGCCAGCGTGTGTGCCAGGCCCACTTGCCCAGTGCCACCACTCATATCTGCTGTAACAGTAGTGTAAATTTAAAAAAAAAAAACTTTTTTGACTGTGAAACATCAGTCTGCTAGTGTAATCTAATTGCAGTTGCCTGCCTGCTAGCGTGTGTGCCAGGCTCACAGCATATACTGTGCCCACTTGCCCAGTGCCACCACTCATATCTGGTGTAACAGTAGTGTAAATTTAAAAAGAAACTTTTTTGACTGTGAAACATCAGTCTGCTAGTGTAATCTAATTGCAGTTGCCTGCCTGCCAGCGTGTGTGCCAGGCTCACAGCGTATACTGTGCCCACTTGCCCAGTGCCACCACTCATATCTTGTTTAATAGTAGTGTAAGTGTACATTTAAAAAAAAAAAAAACTTTTTGGACGGTGAAACATCAGTCTGCTTTTTTGTGTCAGGCTCACAGCGTATACTGTGCCCACTTGCCCAGTGCCACCACTCATATCTTGTTTAATAGTAGTGTAAGTGTACATTTAAAAAAAAAAAAACTTTTTGGACTGTGAAACATTAGTCTGCTTTTTTGTGTCAGGCTCACAGCGTATACTGTGCCCACTTGCCCAGTGCCACCCCTCATACCTTGTTTAATAGTAGTGTAAGTGTACATTTAAAACAAAATACAATTTTTGGACTGTGAAACAACAGTCTGCTTTTTTGTGTTCGGCTCACATCGTATACTGTGCCCACTTGCCCAGTGCCACCACTCATATCTTGTTTAATAGTAGTGTAAGTGTACATTTAAAACAAAAAAAACTTTTTGGACTCTGAAACATCAATCTGCTTTTTTGTGTCAGGCTCATAGTGTATACTGTGCCCACTTGCCCAGTGCCACCACTCATATCTGGTGTAACAGTAGTGTAAATTTAAAAAAAACTTTTTTGACTGTGAAACATCAGTCTGCTTGTGTAAGCTAATTGCAGTTGCCTGCCTGCCAGCGTGTGTGCCAGGCCCACTTGCCCAGTGCCACCACTCATATCTGCTGTAACAGTAGTGTAAATTTAAAAAAAAAAAACTTTTTTGACTGTGAAACATCAGTCTGCTAGTGTAATCTAATTGCAGTTGCCTGCCTGCCAGCGTGTGTGCCAGGCTCACAGCATATACTGTGCCCACTTGCCCAGTGCCACCACTCATATCTGGTGTAACAGTAGTGTAAATTTAAAAAGAAACTTTTTTGACTGTGAAACATCAGTCTGCTTGTGTAATCTAATTGCAGTTGCCTGCCTGCCAGCATGTGTGCCAGGCCCACTTGCCCAGTGCCACCAATTCATATCTGTTGTAACAGTAGTGTAAATTAAAAAAAAAACTTTTTTGACTGTGAAACATCAGTCTGCTAGTGTAATCTAATTGCAGTTGCCTGTCTGCCAGCGTGTGTGCCAGGCTCACAGCGTATACTGCGCCCACTTGCCCAGTGCCACCACTCATATCTGGTGTAACAGTAGTGTAAATTTAAAAAAAAAAAAAAAATTTGACTGTGAAACATCAGTCTGCTTTTGTAATCTAATTGCAGTTGCCTGCCTGCCGAGCAGCGTGTGTGCCAGGGCCCACTTGCCCAGTGCCACCACTCATATCTGTTGTAACAGTAAAATTTAAAAAAAAAAAAAAAATTTGACTGTGAAACATCAGTCTGCTTTTGTAATCTAATTGCAGTTGCCTGCCTGCCAGCAGCGTGTGTGCCAGGCCCACTTGCCCAGTGCCACCACTCATATCTGTTGTAACAGTAGTGTAAATTTTAAAAAAAAACTTTTTTGACTGTGAAACATCAGTCTGCTAGTGTAATCTAATTGCAGTTGCCTGCCTGCCAGCGTGTGTGCCAGGCTCACAGCGTATACTGTGCCCATTTGCCCAGTGCCACCACTCATATCTGGTGTAACAGTAGTGTAAATTTAAAAAAAAACTTTTTTGACTGTGAAACATCAGTCTGCTAGTGTAATCTAATTGCAGTTGCCTGCCTGCCAGCGTGTGTGCCAGGCCCACTTGCCAAGTGCCACCACTCATATCTGTTGTAACAGTAGTGTAAATTTAAAAAAAAAAAACTTTTTTGACTGTGAAACATCAGTCTGCTTGGGTAATCTAATTGCAGTTGCCTGCCTGGCTGCCAGCGTGTGTGCCAGGCCCACTTGCCCAGTGCCACCACTCATATCTGTTGTAACAGTAGTGTAAATTAAAAAAAAAAAAGAGTGTGAAACATCAGTCTGCTAGTGTAATCTAATTGCAGTTGCCTGCCTGCCAGCATGTGTGCCAGGCTCACAGCGTATACTGTGCCCACTTGCCCAGTGCCACCACTCATATCTGGTGTAACAGTAGTGTAAATTTAAAAAAAGATAAAATCTTTTGACTGTGAAACATCAGTCTGCTAGTGTAATCTAATTGCAGTTGCCTGCCTGCCAGCATGTGTGCCAGGCTCACAGCGTATACTGTGCCCACTTGCCCAGTGCCACCACTCATATCTGGTGTAACAGTAGTGTAAATTTAAAAAAAACTTTTTTGACTGTGAAACATCAGTCTGCTAGTGTAATCTAATTGCAGTTGCCTGCCTGCCAGCGTGTGTGCCAGGCTCACAGTGTATACTGTGCCCACTTGCCCAGTGCCACCACTCATATCTTGTTTAATAGTAGTGTAAGTGTACATTTAAAAAAAAATAAACTTTTTGGACTGTGAAATATCAGTCTGCTTTTTTGTGTCATGCTCACAGCGTATACTGTGCCCACTTGCCCAGTGCCACCACTCATATCTTGTTTAATAGTAGTGTAAGTGTACATTTAAAAAAAAAAAAAACTTTTTTGACTGTGAAACATCAGTCTGCTTTTTTGTGTCAGGCTCACAGCGTATACTGTGCCCACTTGCCCAGTGCCACCACTCATATCTTGTTTAATAGTAGTATAAGTGTACATTTAAAACAAAAAAAAACTTTTTTGACTGTGAAACATCAGTCTGCTTTTTTGTGTCAGGCTCACAGCGTATACTGTGCCCACTTGCCCAGTGCCACCCCTCATATCTTGTTTAATAGTAGTGTAAGTGTACATTTAAAAAAAAAAAAAACTTTTTGGACTGTGAAACATCAGTCTGCTTTTTTTGTGTCAGGCTCACAGCGTATACTGTGCCCACTTGCCCAGTGCCACCACTCATATCTTGTTTAATAGTAGTGTAAGTGTACATTTAAAAAAAAAAAAACTTTTTGGACTGTGAAACATTAGTCTGCTTTTTTGTGTCAGGCTCACAGCGTATACTGTGCCCACTTGCCCAGTGCCACCCCTCATACCTTGTTTAATAGTAGTGTAAGTGTACATTTAAAACAAAATACAATTTTTGGACTGTGAAACAACAGTCTGCTTTTTTGTGTTCGGCTCACAGCGTATACTGTGCCCACTTGCCCAGTGCCACCACTCATATCTTGTTTAATAGTAGTGTAAGTGTACATTTAAAACAAAAAAAACTTTTTGGACTCTGAAACATCAATCTGCTTTTTTGTGTCAGGCTCATAGTGTATACTGTGCCCACTTGCCCAGTGCCACCACTCATATCTGGTGTAACAGTAGTGTAAATTTAAAAAAAACTTTTTTGACTGTGAAACATCAGTCTGCTTGTGTAAGCTAATTGCAGTTGCCTGCCTGCCAGCGTGTGTGCCAGGCCCACTTGCCCAGTGCCACCACTCATATCTGCTGTAACAGTAGTGTAAATTTAAAAAAAAAAAAACTTTTTTGACTGTGAAACATCAGTCTGCTAGTGTAATCTAATTGCAGTTGCCTGCCTGCTAGCGTGTGTGCCAGGCTCACAGCATATACTGTGCCCACTTGCCCAGTGCCACCACTCATATCTGGTGTAACAGTAGTGTAAATTTAAAAAGAAACTTTTTTGACTGTGAAACATCAGTCTGCTAGTGTAATCTAATTGCAGTTGCCTGCCTGCCAGCGTGTGTGCCAGGCTCACAGCGTATACTGTGCCCACTTGCCCAGTGCCACCACTCATATCTTGTTTAATAGTAGTGTAAGTGTACATTTAAAAAAAAAAAAAACTTTTTGGACGGTGAAACATCAGTCTGCTTTTTTGTGTCAGGCTCACAGCGTATACTGTGCCCACTTGCCCAGTGCCACCACTCATATCTTGTTTAATAGTAGTGTAAGTGTACATTTAAAAAAAAAAAAACTTTTTGGACTGTGACACATTAGTCTGCTTTTTTGTGTCAGGCTCACAGCGTATACTGTGCCCACTTGCCCAGTGCCACCCCTCATACCTTGTTTAATAGTAGTGTAAGTGTACATTTAAAACAAAATACAATTTTTGGACTGTGAAACAACAGTCTGCTTTTTTGTGTTCGGCTCACATCGTATACTGTGCCCACTTGCCCAGTGCCACCACTCATATCTTGTTTAATAGTAGTGTAAGTGTACATTTAAAACAAAAAAAACTTTTTGGACTCTGAAACATCAATCTGCTTTTTTGTGTCAGGCTCATAGTGTATACTGTGCCCACTTGCCCAGTGCCACCACTCATATCTGGTGTAACAGTAGTGTAAATTTAAAAAAAACTTTTTTGACTGTGAAACATCAGTCTGCTTGTGTAAGCTAATTGCAGTTGCCTGCCTGCCAGCGTGTGTGCCAGGCCCACTTGCCCAGTGCCACCACTCATATCTGCTGTAACAGTAGTGTAAATTTAAAAAAAAAAAACTTTTTTGACTGTGAAACATCAGTCTGCTAGTGTAATCTAATTGCAGTTGCCTGCCTGCCAGCGTGTGTGCCAGGCTCACAGCATATACTGTGCCCACTTGCCCAGTGCCACCACTCATATCTGGTGTAACAGTAGTGTAAATTTAAAAAGAAACTTTTTTGACTGTGAAACATCAGTCTGCTAGTGTAATCTAATTGCAGTTGCCTGCCTGCCAGCATGTGTGCCAGGCCCACTTGCCCAGTGCCACCAATTATATCTGTTGTAACAGTAGTGTAAATTAAAAAAAAAACTTTTTTGACTGTGAAACATCAGTCTGCTAGTGTAATCTAATTGCAGTTGCCTGCCTGCCAGCGTGTGTGCCAGGCTCACAGCGTATACTGCGCCCACTTGCCCAGTGCCACCACTCATATCTGGTGTAACAGTAGTGTAAATTTAAAAAAAAAAAAATTTTTGACTGTGAAACATCAGTCTGCTTTTGTAATCTAATTGCAGTTGCCTGCCTGCCAGCAGCGTGTGTGCCAGGCCCACTTGCCCAGTGCCACCACTCATATCTGTTGTAACAGTAGTGTAAATTTAAAAAAAAAACTTTTTTGACTGTGAAACATCAGTCTGCTTGTGTAATCTAATTGCAGTTGCCTGTCTGCCAGCGTGTGTGCCAGGCTCACAGCGTATACTGTGCCCATTTGCCCAGTGCCACCACTCATATCTGGTGTAACAGTAGTGTAAATTTAAAAAAAATAACTTTTTTGACTGTGAAACATCAGTCTGCTAGTGTAATCTAATTGCAGTTGCCTGCCTGCCAGCGTGTGTGCCAGGCCGACTTGCCAAGCGCCACCACTCATATCTGTTGTAACAGTAGTGTAAATTTAAAAAAAAAAAACTTTTTTGACTGTGAAATATCAGTCTGCTTGGGTAATCTAATTGCAGTTGCCTGCCTGGCTGCCAGCGTGTGTGCCAGGCCCACTTGCCCAGTGCCACCACTCATATCTGTTGTAACAGTAGTGTAAATTAAAAAAAAAAAAAAAGAGTGTGAAACATCAGTCTGCTAGTGTAATCTAATTGCAGTTGCCTGCCTGCCAGCATGTGTGCCAGGCTCACAGCGTATACTGTGCCCACTTGCCCAGTGCCACCACTCATATCTGGTGTAACAGTAGTGTAAATTTAAAAAAAGATAAAATCTTTTGACTGTGAAACATCAGTCTGCTAGTGTAATCTAATTGCAGTTGCCTGCCTGCCAGCATGTGTGCCAGGCTCACAGCGTATACTGTGCCCACTTGCCCAGTGCCACCACTCATATCTGGTGTAACAGTAGTGTAAATTTAAAAAAAGATAAAATCTTTTGACTGTGAAACATCAGTCTGCTAGTGTAATCTAATTGCAGTTGCCTGCCTGCCAGCATGTGTGCCAGGCTCACAGTGTATACTGTGCCCACTTGCCCAGTGCCACCACTCATATCTGGTGTAACAGTAGTGTAAATTTAAAAAAAACTTTTTTGACTGTGAAACATCAGTCTGCTAGTGTAATCTAATTGCAGTTGCCTGCCTGCCAGCGTGTGTGCCAGGCTCACAGTGTATACTGTGCCCACTTGCCCAGTGCCACCACTCATATCTTGTTTAATAGTAGTGTAAGTGTACATTTTAAAAAAAAAAAACTTTTTGGACTGTGAAATATCAGTCTGCTTTTTTGTGTCATGCTCACAGCGTATACTGTGCCCACTTGCCCAGTGCCACCACTCATATCTTGTTTAATAGTAGTGTAAGTGTACATTTAAAAAAAAAAAAACTTTTTTGACTGTGAAACATCAGTCTGCTTTTTTGTGTCAGGCTCACAGCGTATACTGTGCCCACTTGCCCAGTGCCACCACTCATATCTTGTTTAATAGTAGTATAAGTGTACATTTAAAACAAAAAAAACTTTTTTGACTGTGAAACATCAGTCTGCTTTTTTGTGTCAGGCTCACAGCATATACTGTGCCCACTTGCCCAGTGCCACCACTCATATCTTGTTTAATAGTAGTGTAAGTGTACATTTAAAAAAAAAAAAACTTTTTGGACTGTGAAACATCAGTCTGCTTTTTTTGTGTCAGGCTCAGAGCGTATACTGTGCCCACTTGCCCAGTGCCACCACTCATATCTTGTTTAATAGTAGTGTAAGTGTACATTTAAAAAAAAAAAAACTTTTTGGACTGTGAAACATTAGTCTGCTTTTTTGTGTCAGGCTCACAGCGTATACTGTGCCCACTTGCCCAGTGCCACCCCTCATACCTTGTTTAATAGTAGTGTAAGTGTACATTTAAAACAAAATACAATTTTTGGACTGTGAAACAACAGTCTGCTTTTTTGTGTTCGGCTCACAGCGTATACTGTGCCCACTTGCCCAGTGCCACCACTCATATCTTGTTTAATAGTAGTGTAAGTGTACATTTAAAACAAAAAAAACTTTTTGGACTGTGAAACATAAATCTGCTTTTTTGTGTCAGGCTCATAGTGTATACTGTGCCCACTTGCCCAGTGCCACCACTCATATCTGTTGTAACAGTAGTGTAAATTTAAAAAAATAATAATTTTTGAGTGTGAAACATCAGTCTGCTAGTGTAATCTAATTGCAGTTGCCTGCCTGTCAGCATGTGTGCCAGGCTCACAGCGTATACTGTGCCCACTTGCCCAGTGCCACCACTCATATCTGGTGTAACAGTAGTGTAAATTTAAAAAAAAACTTTTTTGACTGTGAAACATCAGTCTGTTAGTGTAATCTAATTGCAGTTGCCTGCCTGCCAGCGTGTTTGCCAGGCTCACAGTGTATACTGTGCCCACTTGCCCAGTGCTACCACTCATATCTTGTTTAATAGTAGTGTAAGTGTACATTTAAAAAAAAAAAAAACTTTTTGGACTGTGAAATATCAGTCTGCTTTTTTGTGTCATGCTCACAGCGTATACTGTGCCCACTTGCCCAGTGCCACCACTCATATCTTGTTTAATAGTAGTGTAAGTGTACATTTAAAAAAAAAAACTTTTTTGACTGTGAAACATCAGTCTGCTTTTTTGTGTCAGGCTCACAGTGTATACTGTGCCCACTTGCCCAGTGCCACCACTCATATCTTGTTTAATAGTAGTATAAGTGTACATTTAAAACAAAAAAAACTTTTTTGACTGTGAAACATCAGTCTGCTTTTTTGTGTCAGGCTCACAGCGTATACTGTGCCCACTTGCCCAGTGCCACCACTCATATCTTGTTTAATAGTAGTGTAAGTGTACATTTAAAAAAAAAAAAAACTTTTTGGACTGTGAAACATCTGTCTGCTTTTTTGTGTCAGGCTCACAGCGTATACTGTGCCCACTTGCCCAGTGCCACCACTCATATCTTGTTTAATAGTAGTGTAAGTGTACATTTAAAAAAAAAAAAAACTTTTTGGACTGTGAAACATTAGTCTGCTTTTTTGTGTCAGGCTCACAGCGTATACTGTGCCCACTTGCCCAGTGCCACCACTCATATCTTGTTTAATAGTAGTGTAAGTGTACATTTAAAACAAAATAAAATTTTTGGACTGTGAAACAACAGTCTGCTTTTTTGTGTTCGGCTCACAGCGTATACTGTGCCCACTTGCCCAGTGCCACCACTCATATCTTGTTTAATAGTAGTGTAAGTGTACATTTAAAACAAAAAAAACTTTTTGGACTGTGAAACATCAATCTGCTTTTTTGTGTCAGGCTCACAGCATATACTGTGCCCACTTGCCCAGTGCCACCACTCATATCCTTTTTAATAGTAGTGTAAGTGTACATTTAAAAAAAAATGACAGGCAGAGGCAGGCCACCCCGCAGGTGCCGTCGTGGCCGTGGTGTTGTGATTCCCTTTGGCCCTAGAATAATGCCCAGTGTTCAGAGGCCACGTACCATGAACTCGAAATGTTCTGAGGACATAGTTGACTTTTTAACACAGGACACCCAATCTTCTACAGCTTCCGCTCCGAACCTTGACACACCATCCTCCTCCAGCTTAGCTTCGGACACCTCTCAAGTTACCACTCGCCCGCCTGCCACCACCATCAACACTAGCACCACAGCCGCTTCACTTGATGTGTCAGAGGAGTTATTTACACATCAGTTGGAAGAAATGAGTGATGTGCAAGCATCATTGACAGAGGATGTAGATAACAGTGATATGTCTCAGTCAGGCAGCATTACAGACATGGACGTACGGTGTGATGATGATGATGTTGTACCCGCTGCTGCTTCCTTTGTTGATTTGTCAGATACAAGTGAAGCGGTTGATGATGATGACGATGCGTCCGTGGATGTCACGTGGGTGCCCGCTAGAAGAGAAGAAGAACAGGGGGAAAGTTCAGATGGGGAGACAGAGAGGAGGAGGAGGAGACGAGTTGGAAGCAGGGGGAGGTGGTCGCAAGGAGCTAGTGGCACTGTCAGACAGCATGCATCGGCACCCGGGGTCAGCCAGACAGCACGCCAATCAATACATGCTGTTGCCACCACCAGAATGCCGTCATCGCAGAGCTCAGCAGTGTGGCATTTTTTTGTGTGTCTGCCTCTGACAACAGCGATGCCATTTGCAACCTGTGCCAAAAGATACTGAGTCGTGGGAAGTCCAACACCCACCTAGGTACAACTGCTTTGTGAAGGCACATGATCGTACATCACGAACGCCTATGGGATCAACACATGAGTAGAAGCAGCACACAAACTCAAAGCCGCCATCCTCCTCCTGGTCCAGCATCTTCAGCCCCGTCAACCACTGCTGTCCTCCTTGCCCCCTCTCAACCATCCGCCACTCCGTCTCTCTTCCGGAGCATTTCCTGCTCATCTGCCCACAGTCAGGTGTCTGTCAAGGACATGTTTGAGCGTAAGAAGCGAATGTCACAAAGTTACCCCCTTGCCCGGCGTCTGACAGCTGGCTTGTCTGACCTCTTAGCCTGCCAGCTTTTACCATACAAGCTGGTGGAGTCTGAGGCATTCCAAAAATGTGTAGCTATTGGGACACCGCAGTGGAAGGTACCCGACCGAAATTTCTTTTCACAAAAGGCAATCCCCAACCTGTAATCGATTGTGCGAAAGGAAGTAATGGCATGTCTGGCACACAGTGTTGGGGCAAGGGTCCATCTGACCATTGATAGCTGGTCTGCAAAGCATGGTCAGGGCAGGTATATCACCTACACTGCGCATTGGGTAAACCTGCTGACGGCTGACAAGCATTAAATGCGTGGCTCTGCAGAGGAGTTGGTGACACCACCACGACTTGCAGGCAGGCCTGCTGCCACCTCCTCTACTCCTCCTACTCCATCCTCTTCCATAACCTCCTCGGCTGAGTCCTCTTCTGCTGCTGCGTCTTGCTCCACATCAACGGCACCCCCCCAGCTCCCCAGGTACTATTCCACATCCCGGATACGGCAGTGTCACGCCATCTTGGGGTTGACTTGCCTAAAAGCAGAGAGTCACACGGAACAGCATTCCTGTCCGCCCTGTACGCACAGGTGGATCAGTGGCTGACTCCGCACCAACTGGAGATCGGCAAAGTGGTTTCTGACAATGGAAGTAATTTGGTGGCGGCATTGAAATTGGGCAAGTTGACACATGTGCCGTGCATGGCACATGTGTGTAATCTGATCATACAACGCTTTGTGCATAAGTACCCAGGCTTACAGGACATCCAGAAGCAGGCCAGGAAGGTGTGTGGCCATTTCAGGCATTCCTACACGGCCATGGCGCACTTTTCAGATATCCAGCGGCGAAACAACATGCCAGTGAGGCGCTTGATTTGCGACAGCCCGACAAGTTGGAATTCAACACTCCTAATGTTCGACCGTCTGCTCCAACAAGAAAAAGCCGTTAACAAGTATTTGTATGACCGGGGTGCTAGGACAGCCTCTGCGGAGCTGGGAATTTTTTTGCCACGTTACTGGACGCTCATGCGCAATGGCTGTAGGCTCATGCGTCCTTTTGAGGAGGTGACAAACCTAGTCAGTCGAAGGCACCATCAGCGACATCATACCATTTGTTTTCTTCCTGGAGCGTGCCCTGCAAAGAGTGCTGGATCAGGCCGTAGATGAGCGTGAAGAGCAAGAGTTGTGGTCACCATCACCACCAGAAACAGCCTTATCAGCATCACTTGCTGGACCAGCGACAACGCTGGAAGAGGATTGTGAGGAAGAGGAGTCAGAGGAGGAATGTGGCTTTGATGAGGAGGAGGAAGACCAACCACAACAGGCATCCCAGGGTGCTTGTTGTCACCTATCTGGTACCCGTGGTGTTGAACGTGGCTGGGGGAAAAAAAATACCTTCAGTGAGATCACTGAGGACGAGGAACGGGACATGAGTAGCTCGGCATCCAACCTTGTGCAAATTGGGTCTTTCATGCTGTCGTGCCTGTTGAGGGACCCTCGTATAAAAAAGCTGAAGGAGAACGACCTGTACTGGGTGTCCACGCTACTAGACCCCCGGTATAAGCATAAAGTGCCTAAAATGTTACCGAATTACAGCAAGTCGGAAAAGATGCAGCAGTTCCAAATTAAATTAAAAAGTATGCTTTACACAGTGTATAAGGGTGATGTCACAGCACAACGGGAATCTAACAGGGGAAGAGGTGAAAGTAATCCTCCGACTCCCACGACCACGCCGGCAAGGACAGGATGCTTTCCAGACGTGTTGTTGATGGAGGACATGCAGAGCTTTTTAAGTCCTATGCATCGCCACAGCCCTTTGGGGTCCACCCTCAGAGAACGACTCGACCGACAGGTAGCAGACTACCTCACCTTAACTGCAGATCTCGACACTCTGAGGAGCAATGAACCCCTTGACTACTGGGTGTGCAGGCTTGACCTGTGGCCTGAGCTATCTCAATTTGCGATAGAACTTCTGGCCTGCCCCGCTTCAAGTGTCCTGTCAGAAAGGACCTTCAGTACAGCAGGAGGTATTGTCACTGAGAAGAGAAGTCGCCTAGGTCAAAAAAGTCTAGATTACCTCACCTTTATTAAGATGAATGAGGGATGGATCCCTAAGGGACTGACATTGGGCGGTACATTCGAGTAAAAAAGGCCTGATGACATGAGCTGCCTTGGGCTAAAAATGGTCCACACGCTGCTGTATTTTATCTTCGATTGCCGGATGACTTGCGTGACTTATCCTCCACCAACTAAGGTTCAAGCCGCAATGTTTTAGGGCACTTTCTGCCTGGGAAACAAACATCAATTTTTCTGGTCGCTGCTACAGCAGCGGCTGCAACAATATCTAATTTTTCAGGCTTCTGGTGCTGCACTGTGGCTTCAAAAACCACACCACTTATATCTGGTGGCACAGTAGATTGCACGCGCAGTGCCCCAAATTTGAAGTAGGAGGACCGACCAAGCATCTTTTTCTATCTCCCGGTTCCTAAAATCCATGCCATATACACGTCCCCTGGCGTCGCAACTGCCTCTGGGAACCTTACCATGGGTCCCAGCCCGCACGTCTTGTAATTCTCTGTCTGGGAAATTATCTATCTATTAAATCTATCTATTTATCTATCAAATCTATGTATCTATCTATCGTATCTATCAAATGTATCTATTGTATCTATTGATCTATCTATCTAATCTATGTATCTATCTATCAAATCTATCTATCTTGTGGCCGAACTGTTATCTGACAGCCACTTGTGTTTCGGCCATGCCATATACATATCCATGCCATATACACGTCCCCTGATAGGGGACGTAACAGGGATTAAACTAATCAGAATAGTACTACTTAACACACCACTCATATCTGGTGGCACAATACAGGGAGTGCAGAATTATTAGGCAAATTAGTATTTTGACCACATCATCCTCTTTATGCATGTTGTCTTACTCCAAGCTGTATAGGCTCGAAAGCCTACTACCAATTAAGCATATTAGGTGATGTGCATCTCTGTAATGAGAAGGGGTGTGGTCTAATGACATCAACACCCTATATCAGGTGTGCATAATTATTAGGCAACTTCCTTTCCTTTGGCAAAATGGGTCAAAAGAAGGACTTGACAGGCTCAGAAAAGTCAAAAATAGTGAAATATCTTGCAGAGGGATGCAGCACTCTTAAAATTGCAAAGCTTCTGAAGCGTGATCATCGAACAATCAAGCGTTTCAAAATAGTCAACAGGGTCGCAAGAAGCGTGTGGAAAAACCAAGGCGCAAAATAACTGCCCATGAACTGAGAAAAGTCAAGCGTGCAGCTGCCAAGATGCCACTTGCCACCAGTTTGGCCATATTTCAGAGCTGCAACATCACTGGAGTGCCCAAAAGCACAAGGTGTGCAATACTCAGAGACATGGCCAAGGTAAGAAAGGCTGAAAGACGACCACCACTGAACAAGACACACAAGCTGAAACGTCAAGACTGGGCCAAGAAATATCTCAAGACTGATTTTTCTAAGGTTTTATGGACTGATGAAATGAGAGTGAGTCTTGATGGGCCAGATGGATGGGCCCGTGGCTGGATTGGTAAAGGGCAGAGAGTTCCAGTCCGACTCAGACACCAGCAAGGTGGAGGTGGAGTACTGGATTGGGCTGGTATCATCAAAGATGAGCTTGTGGGGCCTTTTCGGGTTGAGGATGGAGTCAAGCTCAACTCCCAGTCCTACTGCCAGTTTCTGGAAGACGCCTTCTTCAAGCAGTGGTACAGGAAGAAGTCTGCATCCTTCAAGAAAAACATGATTTTCATGCAGGACAATGCTCCATCACATGCGTCCAAGTACTCCACAGCGTGGCTGGCAAGAAAGGGTATAAAAGAAGAAAATCTAATGACATGGCCTCCTTGTTCACCTGATCTGAACCCCATTGAGAACCTGTGGTCCATCATCAAATGTGAGATTTACAAGGAGGGAAAACAGTACACCTCTCTGAACAGTGTCTGGAGGCTGTGGTTGCTGCTGCACGCAATGTAGATGGTGAACAGATCAAAACACTGACAGAATCCATGGATGGCAGGCTTTTGAGTGTCCTTGCAAAGAAAGGTGGCTATATTGGTCACTGATTTGTTTTTGTTTTGTTTTTGAATGTCAGAAAAGTATATTTGTGAATGTTGAGATGTTATATTGGTTTCACTGGTAAAAATAAATAATTGAAATGGGTATATATTTGTTTTTTGTTAAGTTGCCTAATAATTATGCACAGTAATAGTCACCTGCACACACAGATATCCCCCTAAAATAGCTATAACTAAAAACAAACTAAAAACTACTTCCAAAACTATTCAGCTTTGATATTAATGAGTTTTTTGGGTTCATTGAGAACATGGTTGTTGTTCAATAATAAAATTAATCCTCAAAAATACAACTTGCCTAATAATTCTGCACTCCCTGTAGATTGCACGCGCAGTTCCCCAAATTTGAAGCAGGAGGACCGACCAAGCATCTTTTTCCATCTCCCGGTTCCTAAAATCCATGCCATACACACATCCCCTGGCGCCGCAACTGCCTCTGGGAACCATACCATGGGTCCCAGACCGCACGTCTTGTAATTCTCTGTCTGGGAAATTATCTATCTATCAAATCTATCTATCTATCAAATGTATCTATTGCATCTATTGATCTATGTATCTAATCTATGTATCTATCTATCTATCTATCAAATCTATCTATCTCGTGGCCTGACTGTTATCTGACAGCCACTTGTGTTTCGGGCATGCCATATACATATCCATGCCATATACACGTCCCCTGATAGGGGACGTAACAGGGATTAAACTGATCAGAATAGTACTACTTAACACACACCACTCATATCTGGTGGCATAGTAGATTGCACGCACAGTGCCCGAAATTTGAAGTAGGAGGACCGACCAAGCATCTTTTTCCATCTCCCGGTTCCTAAAATCCATGCCATATACACGTCCCCTGATAGGGGACGTAACAGGGATTAAACTGATCAGAATAGTGCTACTTAACACACCACTCATATCTGGTGGCACAGTAGATTGCATGCGCAGTGCCCCAAATTTGAAGTAGGAGGACCGACCAAGCATCTTTTCCCATCTCCCGGTTCCTAAAATCCATGCCATATGCACGTCCCCTGGTAGGGGACGTAACAGGGATTAAACTGATCAGAATAGTACTACTAAACACACCACTCATATCTGGTGGCACAGTAGATTGCACGCGCTGTGCCCCAAATTTGAAATAGGAGGACCGACCAAGCATCTTTTTCCATCTCCCGTTCCTAAAATCCATGCCATATACACGTCCCCTGATAGGGGACGTAACAGGGATTACACTGATAGGAATAGTACTACTTAACACACCTTATAATAATGCAGAGAGAGGCAACGCACAGAGAGGAGTCTGAAGAAGAGGAGTCAGAGGAGGAAGGTGGCTTTGAGGAGGTGGAAGACCAAACACAGGAGGCGTCCCAGGGGGCTTGTTGTCACCTTTTGGGGACCCTTGGTGTTGTACGTTGCTGGGTGGAGGAAGAGACCTTCTATGACATCAGTGAGGACAAGGAACGGGACATGTCTAGCTTGGTATCCAACCTTGTGCAAATGGGGAGTTTGCGGTTGTTTGCGGTGCGTTAAAGGGACAGTCTAGGCCAAAATAAACTTTCATGATTCAGATAGAGCATGTAATTTTAAACATTTTTCCAATTTACTTTTGTCACCAATTTTGCTTTGTTCTCTTGGTATTCTTAGTTGAAAGCTTAACCTAGGAGGTTCATATGCTAATTTCTTAGACCTTGAAGCCCACATTTTTCAGATTGCATTTTAACAGTTTTTCATCACGTATTTCATATAGATAACACTGTGCTCGTGCACAAGAAGTTATCTGGGAGCAGGCACTGATTGGCTAGACTGCAAGTCTGTCAAAAGAACTAAAAAAGGGGCAGTTTGCAGAGGCTTAGATACAAGATAATCACAGAGGTTAAAAGTATATTATTATAAATGTGTTAGTTATGCAAAACTGGGAAATGGGTAATAAAGGTATTATCTATCTTTTAAAACAATAAAAATTCTGGTGTAGACTGTCCCTTTAAACGGGAAGTTTGGTCTGTCACTGTGAAGCGGGCGTAACCCTTACAGTACCTGATCGATACAACATCATACCTGATGTTTTAAAGCATGTTATTCCAAACAATTTAGCAATGTTAGGTGATTTATGCACTTTATGGCTTAAAACCAGACTCTGCATCAACTATGTAATTTTCCATGGGAGTTTTGTCATGGATCCCCCTCCGGCATGCCACAGTCCAGGTGTTAGTCCCCTTGAAACAACTTTTCCATCACTATTGTGGCCAGAAAGAGTCCCTGTGGGTTTTAAAATTCGCCTGCCTATTGAAGTCAATGGCGGTTCGCCCGGTTCGCCAGTTCGCGATCAGTTGCTGAAGTTCGTGTCCGCCGTTCGCGAACGCAAATTTTTAGGTTCGCAACATCACTAATTCTAAATTTGTTAAGGTTACTGGCTAATTATAAATTGTTCTATCTAGTAACATTAAATGGTGATATTTGATAGTTAAGTCATTTTGAAGTAAAGTCAATTCCTAATAATAATGTGACCATATCCAGGATACAGACAATTTAATTGAATATTAATTAATCTAATTATACCTTGCTTTATATTATAATTTTTATATGGTAATAATCAATTAATATATATATGGTCATAATCAATAGTCTATTTACTGCATAAATATAATCACTGTGTTTATAAATAAGCAAATATTTTAATTTGGGATTAAATATTAATATTTGATAATAATCTTGTTATTATTATTATTATACTTTATTTATTAAGCGCCAACATATTCCGCAGCACTGTCCATGGATACAATTCATTTAAATAAAACAATACAAGACTTGTAAGATACAGGACAAAATTTACAAACACATACAGGAGGGATTGAGGGCCCTATTCCCGTGGGAATTTACAATCTAGAAGGGTAGGAGGTTGAGAAACAGGAGGTGAGGACTGCAAGATTGAGAAGGATGTTAATACAGAGTTAGATGAGGGAAATATTAGGTAAGTGAAATTAATTTATTATTGAGTTGGGTGGTAGGCTTCCCTGAACAGAAAAGTCTTCAGGGAGCATTTAAAGGAAGAAAGATTAGGGCAAAGCCTGACAGCACGAGGGAGAGTGTTCCAGAGGGTAGGTGCTGCACGACAGAAGTCCTGCAGTCTAGCATGAGAGGAGGTGATAGTTGCGGATGCAAGGAGCAGGTCATTTTTGGATCTTAGTGGATGGGCTGGAGTATACTTATGTATTAGAGAGGATAGGTAGAGGGGACCGGCGTTGGTGAGAGCTTTGTATGTAAGGGTGAGAATTTTGAATTTAATTCTGCTGTGAATGGGGAGCCAATGAAGGGACTCACAGAGAGGTGCAGCAGATACAGAACGACGGGAAAGGTGGATCAGCCTGGCAGAGGCATTTAGGATGGATTGAAGGGGGGAGAGGCGGGAAAGAGGAAGGCCAGCGAGTAGGTTGTTGCAGTAGTCAAGTCGGGAGATAACAAGGGAGTGGATTATTTGCTTTGTGGTGTCAGCGCTCAGAAAAGGGCGAATTTTAGAAATATTGCATAGATGATTGCGGCAGGATGTAGAAAGCAATTGGATATGGGGGATGAAGGATAGGTTTGATTCTAGTGTGACTCAGAGGCAGCGGACTTGGGGCGATGGGGAAATGGTGATGCCGTCAACAGGGATAGAGAAGTCAGAAGTCGGCGTAGAGCTTGAGGGGGGGATAAGAAGGAGCTCAGTCTTGGACATGTTAATCTTTAGGTGGTGAGAGGCCATCCAGGAAGAAATACCAGATAAGCAGTTGCTGACATGAGAGAGGACAGAGGGAGAGAGAGCAGGGGTGGAGAGGTAGATCTGGGTGTCATCAGCATAGAGGTGATATTTGAAACCATAACTGTTGATAAGTTTACTCAGCGAAGAAGTATAGATGGAGAAGAGTAGAGGACCCAGAACAGATCCTTGAGGTACTCCAACAGACAGAGGCATAGGAGAGGAGGAGTCGCCGGCAAATGACACAGAAAAAGACCTGTGAGAAAGATAGGAGTGAATCCAGGAAAGAGCAGTGTCACAGAGGCCAAAAGAGCTAAGGGTCTGTAGGAGGAGGGGGTGGTCAACTGTGTCGAAGGCAGCTGAGAGGTCAAGTAAGATGAGTATAGAGTAGTGGCCAATATTTTTAGCAGAGAGAAGATCGTTTGTGACCTTGGTAAGGGCAGTCTCAGTTGAGTGTTTTGGGCGGAATCCGGATTGCAGTGGGTCAAGCAAGGAGTTGGCAGACAGGTAGTGGGTTAGGCAATTGTAAACTAATTTTTCAAGGAGTTTTGATGTTAGTGGAAGCAGTGATATGGGGCGGTAGCTTTCAGGAGAATTAGGGTTGAGGGAGGGTTTTTTGAGTATGGGAGTGACTTTTGCGTGTTTGAAAGAAGATGGGAATGAGCCAGTAGAGAGAGATAGGTTGAAGATGTGGGTAAGAGCAGGAGTGAGGGTGGAAGATAGGGAGGGAATTAGATGGGAAGGGATAGGGTCGAGTGGGCAGGTAGTGAGGCGTGAGGAAGATAGTAAGGAAGAAACTTCATTCTCAGTGGTTGGATGGAAGTTACAGAGGGTGGCAGAGGGAGTAATTGGGCCTGTTGTTGCAGTATTTTAGGTTGGTGTTGGGATGTTGCTTCGGATAGTATGTGTTTTGTTTAAAAAGTAGTCTGCCAGGTCTTGAGCACTAAAGACAGGCGGGGGTGGTGAAGCAGGTGGGTAGAGGAGAGAGTTAAAGGTGGAGAAGAGTCATTTAGGGTTTGAGGAAAGAGTAGATATGAGAGAATAGAAGTAAGTTTGTTTGGCTAAGTGAAGGGCAGAAGTGTATGAACGAAGAATAAACTTATAGTGTATGAAATCGGGTTCAGAGTGAGTTTTCCTCCAGACACGCTCAGCAGTACGGGAGCATTTTTGCAAATAGCGTGTTTGCTGAGCATGCCAGGGCTGTAATTGACGGCGTGGTGTTTTGTGCAGCTGGGGAGGGGCAAGTGTGTCTAATGCAGAGGAGAGAGTTTTGTTATAGTGGGCTGTAGCGAGATCAGGGCAGGTTATAGTGGAGGTGTGAGGGAGGAGATTTTGAATGATTTTTGAAAATTGGAGCAGATCCACAGCATGTGTATTTCTACAGGTGCGGGGGCGGGATGGAGAAGTGGGTTTAGCTGTTGCATTAATATTATAGGTGACCAGGTGATGGTCTGAAATGGGAAAAGGGCGACAGGTGGTGTCAGATATAGAGCAGAGGTAGGAAAATACCAGGTCGATGGAGTGTCAATCACGGGGAGTCGCGAATGGGGTGGATTGTGAGAGACCGAAGGAGGATGTGAGTGAAAGAAGTTTAGAGGCAGCAGGGGCAGGTGGGTTGTCAATGGGAATGTTGAAGTCCCCAAGAATTAGGGTTGGTATATTTGAAGAGAGAAAGTGAGGAAGCCAGGCAGCGAAGTTGTCAAAGAATTGGGAGGTTGGTCCAGGAGGGCGATAGATGACTGCCACTTTTAGGGATAGGGGGGAGAACAGGTGAATACAGTGGACTTCAAAGGAGGAGAAGGAAAGAGATGGGATTGGAGGTAGGTATTAATAAGTGCAGGAGGGGGAGAGCAGGATGCCAACACCGCCTCCACGTTTCTAACCTTGCCTAGGGGTATGGCTAAAGTGAAGACCACCGTGTGTGACAGCAGCAATGGAAACAGTGTCAGAAGGAGATAGCAAGGTTTCTGTAATTGCTAAAATGGTGAAAGCATTTGATATAAACAGGTCATGAATTGCTGTAAGTTTGTTGCAGACAGAGCGAGAGTTCCATAGTGCGCAGGTGAAAGGAGTGTATGCGTGTGGGATGCATTGGATGGAAATGAGGTTATGTGTGTTGCTTTTATTAAAGTTTCTATATGGAGTGCGAGATTGGGTAATGGTGGGAATGAGTGTGCGCCCAGGATTTGGAGAGATGTCACCTGATGCTAATAGCATCAAGATGGAAAGTAAGAGTAGGTGAGAAAGAAATTGATAGCAGTGGGGGCATTTCTGTGAAGTGGTGCAGTTTAGTGACATAGATTTTAAAATAGAAAGTAGTTTGTGAGAGCTAAGGTATGGAGAGGAAAGGAGAGAGGGGCCTATATAAACTGCATGTTAAGAAGGGTAAGGTATGAGCATTTGAGCCTGCTTGTGGAATAGACATGAGACTGTTAAAAGAAAAAGCATTTCTGAAAACATAGCAGAATATTAAGTGCAAAAGATTTTTTGAAATAAAATATTTTGCTTGCCTCAAATCTTCTTCAAATCTTGTTCAATTCTTGTCTAATTCTCAGTGCTGTCACTTAAAGATGGTCACTTAGACAGATGGAAGCTTAGAGAGATGGAATAATCTGCAAACGTTCAGACCCCATAATAATAATGGATTATTATAGTTAATAATAATAATAATCCATAAATAATCTCATTGGGAGGGCACTCCTAAACTGTACTAATATTTATAGAATACACAGCTGAGATATTAATATCTAATGGAGGGGAGAGAATGGGGGTTTAATGGATAAGGATACAGAACAATCTGATCAGGAATATGATGCAGATGATGAACTCTCAGCAACAAGGTTGCTGCCGTTATCTAGGCATTTAAAGACAAAATTAGTGGAAAACGCGGAGAAGGCCCTGAATGGGTTAAAGGTTTTGCTTTCTATGCACATCAACAACAGACGAAAGGGATGATGAGGTATTTGCATTTGATCGCTGATTGTTACATGGGATGGCATATGGGGGGTTCTTACAAATTCCCGGAAGTTTTGAGAGAAAAACTAGGGAAGGAGGTAGCCTTAGGAGGGATGGCAAGCCCCCTTTAATGACAAACAGCTAAAGAATTTGATTAAATCATCTTTGGGAGTGGTTATCAAAAAAGAGGCCGGTAAATTCTGAATGATTCAGCGATTATCCCACCCTAAGGGTCAGTCAGTAAATGATGCATCAGTATCCTACCAGTCATTTGACCAGGCAGTAAATTTGGTTAGGTTGGCAGGCTGGGTCCTGATTTAGCAAAAGTTGATATAGAATCTGCATTCAGATTACTACCTATAAAGTTTTATATTGACAAATGTCTGCCTATGGGGTGTGTTATATCCTGTGTGGATTTTGAAATGTCCGGCACTTTTTTGCATTGGCTGGTAGAGAGAAGGACAGGTGAGAGTAGTATCGTGCATTACCTTGATTACTTCATGGTAGTAGGTAGAAAGGGTACAGGAGAATGTGATAGAGTTCTTAATGTACTGCTGAAAATGTTTGTAGAGATGGGGGTTCCAGTAGCAGATGAAAAATCAGAGGGTCCCTGTTCTAAGTTATTCTTTCTAGGCATATAGAGTTATTCAGTGAATCCCCATTGCAGATTGCCCCAAGATAAGGTTGTGAAGATAAGGGAGGCCATAAGGCAGGTGATTTATAAAAAGAAGGTATCACTTAGGGAATATGCAGAAATTACTGAGGCTGTTACATTTTGCATGCAGGGTGATTCCAGTGGGAAGAATCATTAAAAGAAGGTTGGAAGTGAGTACCAGAGGGGTTGTAAAGCCTAGTCACATGATTCGACTGAACAGTCAATTAAAAGGGGATTTAAAAGTATGAGATAATTTCCTAAGTAGTTTTAATGGCATCAGGATTTGGGAGCAGAAGGTGACAGCTAATGAAATCCCGTTATATACAGATGCTGCAGGAAGTGCAGGGTTTGGGGCTTATTTGGATGGCAGATGATGCGTGGGTAAGTGACCGCAGGCTTGGCATGAGAAGGGTTGGTGTTACTTGAATTGTTCCCAATTGTGGCAGCAATAGAACTATGGGGGAAAGAATTGGCTAACAAAATCATTTTGTTCCAGTCTGACTATAGAGGAGTTGTTGTTGTATTAAGTAACCTATCAGCATCTTACCTTCAGGCCATAGCATTCATGCAGCCTCTAGTTTTAAAATGTTTAGAGCATAATATAAAGTTATAAACAAATACCAGGAGTTAATAATGTTGTAGCTGATGCTTTATCAAGGTTTAAATGGAATGCCTTTAGGAAGCTCGCACCCTATGCGTCGCAGAAAGGTAAGGATTGCACCATTTATCTTTGGCAGATTGGGAGCAATTAGAGGTAATCAATGGTTTGGTCAGACAATCATTGACAACACAGACATGGACTGCATATAGTAAGCATTGGAAAAATTGGAAGGATTTGTAAGGGGTAAAAAGGGATATTTTTGGGCAATTTGGTGTAACGTAGGCACACAGGTATCAAGAAAGGCAACTTAAGCACTGTAATGGCAGGAATCTCCTTCTTTGCGCAGCTGTTGGAGGAAGTGGATGTGACAAAAAAGATTCCTGGTTAGAAAAATGGTTAGAGGTTGGTCATCAAAAAAAAAAAAATAGAGATAAGAGAGAACCTATCACAGCGGAGAGATTGGAAATCTTAGAAGAAATTTTAAGCAAGGTTTGTACTGCTGGTTTTGAGACTACATTTTTTGCGATGGTATTTATGCTGACTTTGGGGAAGCATTGAGGATAGAATTTCTGTAGAATCAGGACTAATATTCATATGAAGATCAGACAGATAGAGAAGGGAAAGGGGCTTGGATAACTTCTAAAGCAACAGGGGGTAAATATGTCCTGTTTCACATGTGAGAGGCTATTTAGGTGTGGCCTCTGCTAAGGGCATCATGTTCTTTAGGCACAAGAATGGTAGTAGTTTAACCAGGTTCCAGTTCAAAAGGGTTTTTTCATTATTAGTGGAGAAGCTAGGATAGAAAAGCAGCTTTAGACAGTTGGTTTGTGTTTTATGTTGTGGTGATAATGTGTTGTTTGGTGTGTCCATTTCAGGTAGAGCCACAAGATTATGGATAATCGGACACTCCTACGTGCACTGGGCAGCTTCACACACAGCTGCAACCAGGCAGGGAGCAAACTTAGGTTTTAGTTCTAAAGAAGCAGGAATTAGGTGGATTAGGAAGAGAGGGATGAAATGGAACCAGTTATTGGAGACAGCACAGATAATTAATATCTTAATTATACACATGGGTGGGAACAACATAGGGTTGGTTCCTTCAATTGAGCTACAGGAGCAGGTAAAATAAGTATTCAGCTGGTTCAAGCTAAAATGGGTGGGGACTGAACTAGTCTGGTCCCTGTCTTGGAGGGATAGTGTCACACAGGAAGGATGGACATTGAGTGGTGGTCTGCCGGTAAAAATAATATGCTCGTCTGCTCTTCAAACCTGGCGTCGTTATTTGCTATGTCTTACAACTTCTTAGTCATGTGGGGCCACCTATTTCTTTACAATGCTGGTGCCTTGATCTGTATGATCGGACAAGAGTAGGAAAAAGGTAAACCAGGCTGTTATGATCTGTTATGATCCGACAAGAGTAGTAAAAAGGTAAACCAGGCTGTTATGATCTGTTATGATCCGACAAGAGTAGGAAAAAGGTAAATCAGGCTGTTATGATCTGTTATGATCGGACAAGAGTAGGAAAAAGGTAAACCAGGCTGTTATGATCTGTTATGATCCGACAAGAGTAGGAAAAAAGGTAAACCAGGCTGTTATGATCTGTTATGATCCGACAAGAGTAGGAAAAATGTAAACCAGGCTGTTATGATCGGTTATGATCCGACAAGAGTAGGAAAAAGGTAAACCAGGCTGTTATGATCTGTTATGATCCAGTCTTGGACTTATACACAATTTGAAACATAAAAATTGGACAGTCTTGGAATATATGCCTGTATGCTGAATATATGCCTGTATGCTGAATATATGCCTGTATGCTGAATATATGCCTGTATGCTGAATGTACAAGTATGAATCACAAACATGTAAATTGATAGAGGGCAACCTATAGTGCAGGGTGAGCTATCTTACCCTCAGTCTTACGCTATGAATAACACACAATCTGATATTATAAGTGGATTTTGAACCAGGCCATCTTAATGCTGCAGAACCTTTTTTAGTTTGCCCTATACTTCTTAAAAATTGCACACAGAACATTATTAGCGTGCTTATTGTGCTTGTATTACAAGTATTAAAGGGACAATCTTTACAAAATTAAACTTTCATGATTCAGATAGGGCATGCCATTTTAAACAACTTTATAATATACTTTTTGTCATCAAACTTGCTTTGTTCTATTGGTATTCTTAGTTGAAAGCTAAACCTAGGTAAGCTCATATGCTTATTTCTAAGCCCTTGAAGGCCGCCTCTTATTTGAATGCATTTAACAGTTTTTCTCAGCTAGAGGATGTTAGTTCATGTGTGCCATATAGATACCCTTGTGCTCACGCCATGGAGTTACTTATGAGAGGGCACTGATTGGTTAAAAAGCAAGTCTGTCAAAAGAACTTAAATAAGGGGGCACTCTGCAGAGACTTAGATACAAAGTAAACTGTTTTCGTTCTTGTGCTAACCCGACAAGCGCAAAAAGACGAAGTTAGAATATCGCGTGCACGTTCATGTATTCCCCCATAAAAGTCAATAGAGAAAAACACCCAACTCTCACCCAAACCCGATCGCATATTCTCATTTGCACTAACCCGACATAAAAATATGAATATTTTAATAAATATTTATATACACTACAATATATATATATACCTGTATATATATGATGGTAATTATGTATAATATATATCTATACCTGTATATATATATATATATATATATATATACTATATATATATATATACTGTATATATATATATATATATATACTATATACTATATATATATATATATATATATATATACTGTATATGTATATATATATATATATATATATATATATATATATACATATAAATGATATATATATATAATTCCAGGCACTCATGAATCTTTGACCGGGGTGCTGCAGCAGGCAAAGCATACAAAACAAAAAGAAGCAGGCACTCACCGGTATTTAAATAAAGGATATCTTTTAATCCCACAAGGTGTGACGTTTCTGAGTATTACCTCCTTCCTCAGACATAACAAGAAAGTGAATAACAGCAACCTCTATATATACACACGTGTGAACATAAAACCACCTACTAATCATAATCAAGTTATTTGAATCAGCTGGAAAGGGTAGCCCCTTTCAATAAAGCGCTGTCTCAGACTTATGTAATTTGCAGTATATGACGTTGTTTAGTTTAAATTTGGCTGGTTACTAAGGCTACGGACAATGCCCCTAGTGACTCATGCTATGCGCCTGATGCTTCAAGCTGATTCAAATCACTTGATTATGATTAGTAGGTGATTTTATGTTCACACATGTGTATATATAGTATAGAGGTTGCTGTTATTCACTTTCTTGTAATGTCTGAGGAAGGAGGTAATACTCCGAAACGTCACACCTTGTGGGATTAATTGATATCCTTTATTTAAATACCGGTAAATATCTATATCTATAGATATATATAGATATATATATATATATATATACATACAGTATATACATGATTTTATATAGGTATAGATATATACAGATGACAGGTTCTCTTCCTAAAGAGTATTTAGAGCTTACTATATTAATGATCCCAAAGGAAGGTAAAGATCCTAAACTCTGTCAGAATTATCCAGTGAGCTTGCTTATAAATATGGATGTTAAATTGTTTGACAAAATCTAAGCCCTTAGGCCTTAGCCTTTAGACTTAGGACTGCTCCTAACTACTTGAATTCATTGTGATGAGTTGGGCTTTGTTTTACATAGATTGGCACCAACAACACAAGAAGGCTGCTGAACATCTTCTTAGAGTTGGCTGATTTGGGCCTTCCCCAGTCTTGTGACAGGGTGAGGTGGGACTATATGGGAGCAGTCTAAAAGTCCTTTGGCTTACCAGAGGTCTTTTATAGAGCTATAGGAGCTTTGTATTAGTATCCTACCTGATTGGACCTGGGCTTTCCAGTCTCTCTGGCTGTGCCTTATCCTCTTGAGCCACTAGAGGGCTTAGGGTTGTTTGTACTTCTGGAAGACCTGCTACATGCACCTGTTAGGTATTTTTTTATTTTTGGGGTGTTTTTTTTTCAGATTAGGTTTTTGGCAATTTGAAAAAGAGCTAAATGCCTTTTTAAGGGCAATGAAAAAGAGCTGAATGCCCTTTTAAGGACAATGCCCATACAAATGCCCCTTTAGGGGCAATGGGTAACTTATGTTTTTTAGAGTTAGGTTTTTTTATTTTGGGGGGGTTGGTTGGGTGGTGGGTTTTACTGTTGGGGGCACTTTGTATTTTATTACAGGTAAAAGAGCTGTTTAATGCTCTACAAAAGGCCTTTTTAAGGGCTTCTGGTAGTTTATTATAAGCTAGGGGGTGTTTTTATTTTGGGGGGCTTTTTATTTTATAGTCCTATTAGATTAGGTTTAATTGTTTCTATTTTTGATAATTTTGTTTATTATTTTTTGTAAGCTTAGTGTTTTTTATTTTTCGTTATTTTGTGTTTATTATTTTTTGTAATTTTAGATTTTTTTTATTTTTTCTTATAGTGTTAAGTTAATTTATAGTTTAATGGTAGGTTTATTTTTTATTTCACAGGTAAGTTTTTATTTATTTAAAGATAGTTATATTGTAATTTTAATTTAAAGTTAGGGGGTGTTAGGTTTAGGGGTTAATAGTTTAATTTAGTGTTTTGCGATGTGGGGGGTCAGTAGTTTAGGGGTTAATAGGTTTATTTTGTTGCAGAGATGTGGGAGGCCGGAGGTTTAGGGGTTAATAGGTTTGTTTAGTTGTGGAGATGTGGGGGGGGCGGCGGTTTAGGGGTTGATAGGTTTATTTAGTTGCAGAGATGTGGGGGGCCAGCAGTTAAGGGGTTAATAGGTTTATTTCGGGGCCGCGATGTAGGAGGCCAGAAGTTTAGGGGTTAATAGAATTATTTAGTGGCGGTGATGTGGGAGGCCGGAGGTTTAGGAGTTAATAACTTTAGTATAGTGCTGGCAATGTCGGGGAGCAGTGGATTAGTGGTTAATAGCTTTATTATAGTGTCGGCAATGTCGGGCGGCAGATTAGGGGTTAATAAATTTATTTAGTAGTCGCGATGTGGGTGGGCGGCGGATTAGGGGTTAATAAATTTAATATAGTGTTTATGATGCGGGAGGGTGGCGGTTTAGGGGTTAATAGGTAGCTTATGGGTGTTAGTGTATTTTGTAACATTTTAATCATGAGTTTTGTGAAACATTTTTGTTACACAAAACTCATAACTACTGCTCTCAGATGGTGGTATGGATTGTGTCGGTATAGGCTGTAACGCAAGCATTTTAGCCTCACCGCACAACCTGTAATACCGGAGCTATGAAAATCCCACGCAAAAACATCATTTTTTTTTAAATGCGGAATGGACGTTTCGTTACAGGCTAAAATGCTTGCGGTATAGCTATACTGACATGAATGACTCGTAATATGCGTTCCTGGCCATTACGCTGGAATTGCCATTTTTTCAGTGTCAAAAGCCGTAACGCAAAACTCGTAATCTACCTGTATGTGAATATTTGTATAATCCACATCCTAAAATAGCCTATTTCAGATTGGTACTAAAAATTCATAAAGATCGTAATTCGCCCACAGGTAGGCCCATAGTGGCAGGTGAGGGTGAACATCTGGGTGAGTGGGTGGACAATTTATTATAGGCTTTGATCCAGGAACTTCCAGGTTTCATCAAAGATACAACAGACATATTACAAAAACTAGACAAGTTTGAATGGTATAACAAATATAAGTGTCTAACAATAGATGTCAGCTCATTATATTTGTGTATTCCACACACATTGGGTATTGAGGCTGTTAAATACCATTTATTACTAAAAAGCACACTTTCAAGTGAACTAATAGAATTTGTATTGGAAGTTTTGAGTTTTCTTCTTACACATAACTATTTTCTGTTCGACAGAAGATTCTACCTCCAGACTTGTGGCACGGCAATGGGGGCAACATTTGCCACCACAAATGCAAACCTATTTATGGGTTGGTTTGAGTCCTCATATATATTTGGTGAAGATAATATCTTTTACAACAATATTAAACTGAACGCCAGATATATTGATGACTTGATGATAATCTGGGATGGCACCTGTCTGGAGGCGGAGTCCTTTGTCGAACAGCTAAATAATAACAATGTGAACTTAAAATTTACATACCAAATTAATGAAAACAAAATACAGTATTTGGATATTCAGGTTACAGGTGGGGTAAATTTGACCACTGATCTCTATAGGAAAGAAACAACAGGTAACACGATATTGAGAGCTGATTCTTGCCATCCTATGCATGTGACTAGAGCAATTCCTAATGGACAGCTAATAAGAATAAGGAGAATTTGTAATATTATGTCCAAGTATGATGAACATTCTTTAGACCTAGTCAATCTTCTAGAAGATAGGGTATAAAAGAGATTCCTTAATGAAAATAAGAGCGTAAGTGAGACTCCTTAAAAGAAATAAACATCTTAAGCGTAAAAACAATAGAACCTCTAAACTAACCAAAGATGGAGGTAAAAAAATAAGAAATGTACAGCCTATCTATTTTTCTACTCCTTTTAGTAGACAATTTCATCAGATTACAACAATTATCAAAAGTAATATGGATATATTAAAATTAGATTGTCAGTTCAATAAAATCCTAGAAAAGGGTTGTAATCGTTTTCAAAAAGAGCACCCACTATAGGGACTGAATTGGTTAATGTTAGGTGTTTCCCCAGGGGGGTAAGTGTCAGGTCAGGCCGAAGCCACGGGCCCACTGTACCACCTGAGACAGATGTAGATTATCTGATAAGGATCCCTTAGAATGACTCGGACCACGCAGCAATATAATCTAACGCCAATCGTGTTTATTGAACAGTGCAAGCCTATCTTATAGACTTCAGTAACAGCATACAGGGTTAAGAGGATGACACTTAGGACCGCGTCATCTTACACAGTTATACAGAGTAGAGCACAGTGTGATTCTGGAAATTCACTAGCTCATAACAATAATCTCATAGTCATAATAAGCCATGCATCTGCAGATACACCAAGGTCACTGGACCATCTTATTGACATTATATTCTTCTGGGCGTACAGCCAGGGACATCTACAAGGTTAGCTAGCTTTACAGAATAAGATGACAAGCATATATTTCTCACTACAGAATGAACCATTATAATAAAGTCTAATCATTACAAAATGGATGCTAATCATCACAAGATGGCTGCGAGGAACAAGATGGCTGCAGTCAGGTTCACATTACCCCTAACATACCATCCTTTTATTCTAACAGAATAACATAAAAATAGACAGGCATAGAAAATTAGTAAAGCCTTATATTATGGTAACAGAACTCTATGTGAGAATACTAAAGAGAAAAATATTACTATGTTGTGATATACTTTTATAGGCTAATAGGGCACAATTTGCCACTGCATATAGGTACAGCCCCTCCAATACCTTCCATCTATCTTCCAGCCTTCCCAAAACTACCGGTCTACCGGCACAGAGACCCAACCAGCCCCCCATCTACCCCCAAACAACGCTGCATCGTTTATTTCTCCACCTGCATTGCTAGCACCCCCCAATATGTCCAACAGTTCCTTCTCCACAGTAAAGCTTGACATAGCAACAGCACAACTGTCTCTAGGTGGCCTCTGATCACTTTAAGAACAGTCTTTCCATTTGAGAGCTCTACACCATGACACTTTGCTATAATACAATTCTCCAACAGTTCATTTGCAGTAGGGGTGCTTATCCAATGTTCTTCCGCAGGGAGATGCTGGAAATCTGATGGTTTGTTCATGGGGTAGACAAGGCAACCAGTGGATACCCATGGCAAGCAAACACTCGAGTCACAGGGAGTCTAGGAAGCAAACAGAAACAGTACAGGATGAGTACACACCGCAATACAATCACAATTATGTCCAAATAAAATGTCACTCCCATCCTATGTCATTTAAAATCAAACAAAACATTGTTGATATATAATACAAACTAAATACATGGATATTTCTCAGAGAATAATTTACAACTTCTCTATACACTTTTAAATGATACTTCATGAATACTAAGCAAGTGAAAACCTGCCAGACTTCATCAAGGGCCTGAATGATTATGCTAAAACTTATGCTAAGGCCTGCCCTGTAGCAACAATGAAAAAAAAGAAAACAGTCAATAAAAGTAAATTAATTTCTTTACTAATTATTTTATGCAATCTAAATTATCTCACACTCCTTTATAAGAAAAGCATATAAACAGAACATCATTTAAAACTACAAACTCTTTTAAAGGTAAACACATCTTTATGGTAAGAATTACTGTCTTTGACAAACCTTTGTAACTACAAAATTCAAATAGCAAATACCATACCAATTAATAAAAGGGAAAAATACATTTGCTTTTCTGGACTATCTATTCCCTAAACAAATATTTCTCTGTATAATATAAACTTCTAGCTGAGACATGTCCTCCCTATGTTCTAGAGGATGAAGAGTCTAAAATATTATGATATATTGCAGCATTTTCTTTAAACATATTTTTATACTCAGTGGGCCATTCAATAGGGCACAATACTGCAAAGTTCACAGTTACATTTATCTAAAGGGTTACTTTGTTAAGCACATAAACTACAATGTGCACTAATACCAATGAAGCATATGATTTCTTATACCAAATATGATCAATAAAAATAAAACAAATCGAGTTAAAACAATACTCCCCTAATTTAATTGGTTGACCCTGTAACAGCATAACAGGTCCTCCATATCGAGCGGCAAGGCACAGTCCAGAGAAGGATAGTCTTTATGTCCTGAAGACACACATCAGAGGAAACAGTCATGGATTACCCAGAGTCCAGTTCTGGGGCTGGTACCAGCATGCAAAGCAAAGAATGGATCCAAAGATAGTTCAGCAACTTTTACTGCAGTATGGTGGTTAAAACAAGCTTGACAAAAGGTCTTTCATCTTCATCTTTTCTTTCTTTAAAGGTTTACTTGCTTTCAATCTTTAATCTTTTGAAGAGTGGACTTATGGAATTTTGCCTGTACAGATTTTACCTAAATATGGAAACTCAAAAATAATTCAGTTAGTGTCTTTTAATCGCTGGATACAGCAGCATACACTCATCCTGCAAATACAAATATAGTGTTAAGAACCAAATAGAAAAATAAAACATTTTAGGCATCTGAAATTCAAAACATTTTAGGTTCATCTCCTAAAAACAATCACCCCCATTACATAAAGATACTCATCAATACTCATCAATACTTCCCCCTTGTTTGCGTGAAACATATCATGTGACACGCAAACACAACATAACAAGAAACTAAACGACAAATCATGCACTCCACTCATGCAGAGACAATTCTCAATAGCAAGCAAAATCAAATACACTTCACAATTCAATATGCTATCCATACAGCACGCTTCCACACATAGTCACAAAAGAGAAAAACATAACAAACAAACATTGAAAACCAATTGTTCTTGTCACAAAACAAAACATTAGCTGCCGACACAAATTTCAAACAACCACAATTAACCTGAAATTCAACACATATTCTGACATTCGCTGAAATGCAACACTCTACAAATAATTAAAAACATTCCCCTAAGAACCATCTATACCCAGGCTCTGCAACGTCTACTATGTACTAAACTTTGATATCACACAAATAAAGCAATCACAGCAGATGCTCAAGAAACTTCAGTTGCATATTGTACAAATAAAATTGCGCTTAGTTGGGAACGATCAGATAACCATGGTACAGCCACAGTTCTCCTGCCGCATGCACCATGCAAATCCACTGTTAAAGGGACATACTAGTATAAATGAAAATTTCATTATTCAGATAGGACTTTTAATTTTAACCAACTTTCCAATGTACTTTTATCATCAAAATCGCCTTTTTTTTTTTTTCTTTCTTGGTATTGTTAGATTAAACCAAACATAGGTAGGCTCATATGCTAATTTTTAAGCCTTTGAGGGCTGCCTCTTATCACAAGCTGTTGAAATCTCTTTGCAACACCAAGAGACAAAATATCCATATAAATAAAACTAAAACTGTGTGCTGGAAGAAGGCCCTAGACACAAGGCATGTCAAAACTATAATCAGATAAATTAGAAAGTTATGTAAATGCAGTAGAATCAGATAAATTGTGCATCATTTGTTTGCCGTCCCCTATTGCCTTAATATAGGGGTGTTTATCGTAGACACATTATAGACCATGGCTTAGCTGTTAAGCAGCAATCAAAGTCATTGCAGTTATAGCTGTAGATTGGCTAGTAACCAAATAACTATATATATTTTAAAGTATCACTTAAATCACTTCATTAAATAGTATCTCATTTATTTATTGAACGCAGTGGGGGTTATTTTAAATAACAAAGAGTTCTGTAATATCTGTGAGATACAGTTTGACAGCAGACGGCCACATAAATAAAATTATCAGTTTTAAGCTATATTCTGTGACAGAATATAATATAAATACTTGTTTGTTGCAGTTAGCAATTTATAGTTATCATTCTTTATAACATAAAACACCAGTACTGCCGCTTTAAATGTAAAGTACAAATCTTTCTCTCTGCGACAAAGCCAAACACGAGAGAGAACTTTTTTTTTTTCTTTTTTTTTTAAAGAAAACCAAAACATGCACAGTGTTATCATTCTTCTCAAGGATAGTAAGGCAAGCTCAAAGTTTCATTTTTACTTACAGGAAAAACACTGTTTACTGCTTAAAAATATAAAATTCACACTAAAACTTGATAAATGCTAATTAGTTTAACCACAACAAAATTATTGGATTTAACGTTGTGTATAATTTGATATTCACAATTCTGCAGCTCTCCAGCCAAATATAACAACCGCATATAACACAAAAATAAGCTTTCTACAAAAGAATAATAATACAATTTCCCCTTTAAATTATTCCCAATGATCCTTATAATAAAAAATGTATACTGACGTTCATTAAATAGCCTAAGCAAGCATAAGCAGCATAAGAACGCACTCACAGCGGGATGCAGGCTAGTTAAAGGGACATTTTACCCAAACTAAAAAATAATCTTTAATTGAAACTGCTAACACAGTGAAATATACTAGTGTTAGGCTTACAGTAAACCTCATTGTCTTTTATGTAAATATTCCCTTAAATTCTCAGATGTTATATCAGTTTGCCTGTATCCCTTTAAATATTTTCACTCTGTTTTTTTCTTGTTTTTTTCGCTAGTCTCACGGATCGTTACACTAAAATTGTAGACAACTTATCACTTCAGTTTGCATTACAGAGAGAATTAAGTTATACTGCAAAAATAAATATCTGCTATCTAAACGGCAGATTTAAAATAAATATATACAAAGAAAGGTCTCTTAAAATATATTTTGCAAACTACTAATACAGTGTTATTGCTGCTCCTGAACTCCTTTCACCAGAGTGAACTGATCCTTTAAATAATAAAATGACAATTTTCTATTGCTCCGTCTACGCACTGAGCTCTGATTTTACAGACAAATATAAGATAAGGATTATCCGAAATTCAACCCATTACAAATTACATCAGCTATACACAGACTTACAAATGCAACTTCTCCTACATTTTATACTATGCAGCTTGTATAACAAGTCATTGAAAATACACAAATATAAAAACAATTGTACAGTGGACTGTCCCTTTAAGGACTAACCATTCCTCACGTAAATTACATATGTATATCCCAACCATAATTTAGGCTGCTTGTATGATTTACCACACAAATTCCACCTCTGTACTGTAGCATGACCTGCAGATTAATTTACTTGCAACAAAAACGGACGCACTTTTAGATAAACTTTCAATTACAGCCTATAACTATATTTCATTTTTTTTTTTGCACTAACTCCGTGCACAGACCTTACAAATACAACATACGTTAACCCATTAATCATACAAGAAACAGTTTCATATTTACCAGAGCGTGACAAAAAAATCACACACACCATCGCACTTTCAAAGCCACTTTCAAAGCCGTTACTTCACTTGCTAAAACATGATCATATATTTACATGCCGAAAAACAATTATCACTTAAAACTAAAACTGCTTATTAATGCCACATACTTAAAACATGCTGTTGACTTTAAAATACAGGTATATAAAAATAACACTACAAAATACCTCCTTACAATGTCTGATTTCCCAGCAGAGAAACAGAAAGAAACATTTTTACAGCGATACAGACACACAAACCCATCTCATCTCGCATACCAGAGATTCACTTCCTTTTTTCCTTTCTCAGAAAAACATCTATTTCATAGCGTATCAAATACATATAAAAAGACCACAAGATTAACTTGTCACCAAGTTCAAAATGTATTTCATTCCGAATCCCCGCAAAATGGCCATTTTTTGCATGGATTGGGACAATCATTTTCAAATAATACATTCTGTTTTTGGTTTAAAGTAAATCTGTTACACGCATACCACAGTGAGAACCGACAGACCATCACACATTATGCATCTCAATATACAAAATTTCCTTTTCATTACTGCAAGCAAACAAAAAGTCTTACAAACGAAGCTGCTGTAACAGTTTCTTTTTTTCTTTTTTTTCTGTTCTCTGATCTGTGTTAGCGCTCAGTGGTGGCCCCCCTTCTTTGCCTGCTACATTTTTTTAACACAGAGATTTCTCTATTTATCACACAGCAGTGCTCACTGACAGTGTTTTAAACTGCTTCTGTCTTTTGCAGAAACTATTAACTCTTTTTTTTTTTCTCGACCTTATACATGTAATTTTCTCTGTGCATTATTATCTATAAGCAGATCCCATTCCTCCAAACAATAATAGCCACAATAATAACATGCATAGCCACTTAATATTTTCTAAGCAATTATATAGCAGCAAAACACAAACAAAGCAAAGCAAGCATCAGATATCAACATGAGTTTCAGGTGGGTAACAAAACTCTATTATGGGAACTTAAAAACCTCCCGTCAAATGGCATTCATTTATTTCTTGCGCGCTTATCACAGACAGGACTCACAATACCTGTCGTAACCCATCACAGGACTCTTAACCTGTCTGGAGGGGTTATCACAACTGCCGGCAGGACTATAACCTCCGCAAACCTGCGTCTCAGCCACAGGAACCCCTTAACCCTTTATCATATATTATCAACACCTATTACCAGACTAAATTTAGGTTCAGATTCACAGAAGGAAAACATGGTAAAAGCACTCATACTCACTCACTGCGAATCCCACATAACTGACACCAAAATTGTTAGGTGTTTCCCCAGGGGGGTAAGTGTCAGGTCAGGCCGAAGCCACGGGCCCACTGTACCACCTGAGGCAGATGTAGATTATCTGATATGAATCCCTTAGAATGACTCAGACCACACAGCAATATGATCTAACGCCAATCATGTTTATTGAACAGTGCAAGCCTATCTTATAGACTTCAGTAACAGCATACAGGGTTAAGAGGATGACACGTTAGGACCGCGTCATCTTACACAGTTATACAGAGTAGAGCACAGTGTGATTCTGGAAATTCACTAGCTCATAACAATAATCTCATAGTCATAATAAGCCATGCATCTGCAGATACACCAAGGTCGCTGGACCATCTTATTGACATTATATTCTTCTGGGCGTACAGCCAGGGACATCTACAAGGTTAGCTAGCTTCACAGAATAAGATGACAAGCATATATTTCTCACTACAGAATGAACCATTATAATAAAGTCTAATCATTACAAAATGGATGCTAATCATCACAAGATGGCTGCGAGGAACAAGATGGCTGCAGTCAGGTTCACATTACCCCTCACAGTTAACTATGTTTACAATCCACAACAACAAGGATCTGAAGCTTGGCTTTCCAAAAAAGTTTTTTTTCAAATGTGGGAGACATCCTTGTATGACTTGTCCCTATGTGATTGCAGGGGATAGTTTTTCCTATACAGCTAAAGGTGAAAATTATATATTAAAATACAGATTAAACTGTTGCTCCAAATATGTGATATATTTGATTACCTGTAAAAAAAAATTAACAAACAATATACAGGGTGCACAAGTCGTAGTCTGAAAGATAGTGTCTTTTGTCCATAGAAAAAGATCCCCTAAGACCCCAGTAGCAAAACACTTTGTTAAACATAAGGTAAAAAAGCCCTTCAGTTTCAGGCCATAGATTTTGTCCCATTTCAAAAAGAGGAGACAATCGCTTTAAAAGACTCCTAGATAAGGAAGTCCAATGGATCTTCAAAATAAACATCAGGGAGCCCTATGGTATCAACCTGAGATGGGATATAGATCTTTACCAAGGCTAATCATATTATATTCTAATCCTAATAGTACTAGCATTATTTGGTCTCAAATTAGTGTTTTTTTAACATTAACTTACAGGGTATATAAATATACTGATATTATGTATTGTTAGCCTGCCAGGCAGAGACCGGATTACAAATGTTACCATATATCAGAGTACTTCAGTTTTTTTTTGAATATTTATATATATTAATCTATGTGGTACACAATACAGTCGCTGATGCAATG
The DNA here is from genome assembly GCF_027579735.1 of Bombina bombina. Taxonomy (NCBI): domain Eukaryota; kingdom Metazoa; phylum Chordata; class Amphibia; order Anura; family Bombinatoridae; genus Bombina; species Bombina bombina. The sequence goes on from NC_069501.1 coordinate 586,608,748, forward strand.
CTTTGTCTATGCAGGTACAAACTACAAGCAATCATGTCATACTCAGCCTGTAGACACTGTATTAAGAGTGTGAATATTGCCATATATTATTTGTGTATATAACTTTAACTGTATGGTTTGATATGAATATTATTCTTGTGACAAACTCTCAAAAAGTTAAGGTTCATTTGCTGTTCGTGTAAGTATATGCTGTTCTATAGTATACACTGAAAGCAATCTTGCTACATTGTAAGATATGTATAGTTTTTAACTTTTTAACTATTTGTATATACTTAGTAAATTGTTTCAAGTTTCCTATATGTTTTCTATCAATTATGAACTACGATACATAACCTGGAGAGTGTCACTCTGCGTCACTCTAGCCATTGCTAGGGATGCGGCGCGACCTGTCTGCTCGTTGCCTAGGGGGGAGTCGGCTCCTCTCTGCGTGAGGCGGTGACGTCATCGCTGCGTGCTTTCTCCTTCAGAAGCTGGTTAGGATCTCCTGTGGAGCGAATCCTGCGCCTATGTAAGTAACTTCAGTCCTACTTATCACTGCCCAAGTATAGGTGTTACTTACTGCTCTCCTGGGTTTTGCTTATTTGTATGCTGGACTGTTATATTGTTACTGAACCTTGCTCGTCTGACCACTCTGCCTGTTTAACCCTTAACTGCTAAATTGATATATATATGATCAGCCAATAGGATTTTTCCTACCTTAATTCCGATTGGCTGATAGAATTCTATCAGCCAATCAGAATTCAAGGGACGCCATCTTGGATGACGTCATTTAAAGTAATATTCATTCGTCGGGTAGTCGTCGGCCTGGAAGGATGCTCCGCATCGGATGTCTTGAAGATGGACCCGCTCCACTCCAGATGGATGAAGATAGAAGATGCCTCCTGGATGAAGACTTCTGCCCGTCTGGAGGTCCTCTTCTGCCCGGATGGGGGGGCAGATTAGGGGATAATAAATATAATGTAGGTGGCGGCGGGGCCGTGAGCGGCGGTTTAGGGGTTAAACATTTTATTCAGTTGCGGCGGGGTCCGGGAGCGGCGGTTTAGGGGTTAATACATATATTGTAGGTGGCGGTGGGCTCCAGGAGCGGAGGTTTAGGGGTTAAACACTTTATTACACTTGTAAAACACTTTATTAGAGTTGCGGTGGGCTCCGGCAGCGGTGGTTTAGGGGTTAATAACTTTTTTTAGGTGCAGCTGGGTCCGGGAGCGGCGGTAAAGGGGGTAAAACAGTATAATATAGAGTGGGTGCTTAGTGACATGGTACCAAGAAAGCTGCGAATAAGCCGAAGAGCAGCGAGATCGATGACTGTTGAAATGCTGGGTAGTTAAAGTATATGTCAACTGGTTATTCTGCATATGGACATATACTTTAACTACCCAGCATTTCAAACACTATTGTTTTGAATATCGTAGTTATATATTTGAATACCGGTTTGTCTACATATGGACTATTCACTTTAATCTTTTAGTGTTGGTACATGTAATCCACTGATCAGATTTAGTATCAGGTTCTACATACTATTTCTTTTCCTATATGTTACATGAAACGTGTTTACTATTGCTTTAGATACCCTACATGTCTAAGGTCTATATAATATCGTAAGTATAGCTAGAGTGTCTTCTTAAAAATTTGCAGCACTCTGCGCTAGTGCAAATATTCATTAGCAACTTGTATTGATACTAACCAAGTAACATTGGTATACTTTGTGCACATTCATTTTAATTTACTCGTTGCCACAATCTATATACGGTCTCCTAATATTTGACATACGTATTATGTTCTGTGTGAACTGCATTTTATAGAGCTATAAGTGTGTACCTCCGTACAAAACCATTTTCTGTTGGGGTGCCATATTATTTTTATTATCATTGTTTATATTCACCAGACTATTTATGCAAGTCAGGGTTCAGCGCTGTGTAGTTTACCAACTCTTCCAGACATATATATATATATTTATATATATAAACAAAATGCATGCTTACCTGATAAATGTATTTATTTCCGGATATCGTCAGTCCACGGCTTGAGTAATTACTGTTGGGAATATCACTCTTGGGCAGCAGGAGGAGGCAAAGAACACCACAGTTAAACTGCTAAGTATCACTACCTTACCCACAACCCTCATTCATTCGATTGAAGGGAAATGGAGAAAAAGGAGTAACACAAGGTGTAGAGGTGCCTGAGGTTATAGTCAAAAGGACAACTGTCTAAAAATAAAGGGTGGGGCCATGGACTCACCATATCCGGAAAGAAATACATTTATCAGGTAAGCATAAATTTTGTTTTTCTTTCCTAAGATATGGTGAGCCCACAGCATAAGTAATTACTGTTGGGAACCAATACCCAAGCTAGAGGACACGGATAAATAGGGAGGGACAAGAAAGGCAGTCCTAAACAGAAGGCACCACTGCTTAAAGAACCTTTCTCCCAAAAGAAGCCTCAATCGAGGCAAAATTATAAAATTTGGAGAATTTGTAAAAAGTATGTAGAGAAGACCAAGTGGGCCATTTAATATGGAGCTTGTGGGCCCGTGTTTCTGGCGAGTCTTCAGACTCGCCAGAAACAGCAGTTATGAAGCAGTGGTCTAAAGACCGCTGCTCCATAACCATGTCCGTCTGCTCTGAGCAGGTGGACAGGAATCGCCACAATTCAACCCGATCGAGTATGATCGGGTTGATTGACACCTCCCTGCTGGCGGCCCATTGGCCGCGAGTCTGCAGGGGGCGGCATTGCACCAGCAGCTCTTGTGAGCTGCTGGTGCAATGCTGAATATGGAGAGCGTATTGCTCTCCGCATTCAGCAAGGTTTTGCGGACCTGATCCGCAATGTCAGATCAGTTCCGCAAGACCTTTGATACATAGGCCCCCAAGTTGCAGCCTTACAAATTTGTTCCACAGAAGCTTCATTTTTGAAAGTCCAAGAAGAGGAAACAGCTCTTGTGGAATGAGCCGTAATTCTCTCAGGAGGCTGCTGTCCAGCAGTCTCATAAACCAAACGAATTATACTTTGTAACCAAAAAGAAAGAGTAGCAGCAGTAGTTTTCTGACCTTTACGTTTCCCAGAGAAACAGACAAAGAGGGCAGAGGACTGGCAAAAATCCTTAGTCACCTGTAAGTAGAATTTAAGAGCACATACAAAACATCCAAATTGTGTAACAAACATTCTTTGGAAGAAGAAGGATTAGGACACAGAGAGGGAACAACAATTTCCTGATTGATATTTCTATTAGAAACAACTTTATGAAGGAAATCAAACTTAGTATGAAGAACCGCATTATTGGCATGAAAAATAAGATAAGGGAAATTACACTGCAGAGCTGAGAGTTCCGAGACGCTTCGAGCAGAAGAGATAGCAACAAGAATCAAAACCTTCCAAGATAACAACTTAATGTCTATGGAATGCAACTGCTCAAACGGAGCCAGCTGTAAAACTTTAAGACCAAGCTTAAGGCTCCAAGGAGGAACAACAGACTTAAAGAGAGGCCTGATTTTGACCAAGGCCTGACAAAAAGATTGCACATCTGGCACATCCAACAAACTTTTATGTAGTAAAACTGATAAAGCAGAAATCTGACCCTTCAGGGTACTGACTGACAATCCCTTTTCCAGGCCTTGCTGACGAAAAGATAAAATTCTAGGAATTCTAATTCTACTCTAAGAGTAGCCCTTGGATTCACACCAATAAAGATGTTTACGCCATATCTTATGGTAAATCTTTCTAGTAACAGGCTTGCGAGCCTGAATCATGGTCTCAATGACGGACTCAAAAAAACCACGCTTAGATATAATTTTTTGAGGACTACGCTGGAAAACACCTCCGGGGGGAGTTCCCACTCCCGGGATGGAAAGTCTGTCTGCTCAGAAAATCCACTTTCCACTTGTCTACTCCTGGAATGTGGATGGCAGATAGACAGGAATTGTGGGTCTCTGCCCACTGAAGAATCCGAGTAACCTCCTTCATAGATAAGGAACTCCGAGTTCCTCCCTGGTGATTGATGTAAGCCACAGAGGTTATGTTGTCTCACTGGAACCTGATAAACTGGGCTGAGGACAACTGAGGACAAGTCAATAGAGCATTGTAAATCACCCTCAACTCAAGATGTTGATGTGAAGAGCCGACTCCTCCCGAGTCTAAAGGCCCGGAGCTTTTAACATGTTCCAGACTGCTCCTCAGCCCAGCAGGCTGGCATCCATTGGTCACGATCACCCAGGAAGGTCTCCGAAAGCATGTGCCCTGAGACATATGTTCCTGAGAAATTTACCACGGGAGAGAGTCCCTTGATGAATGATCTTACTCTATTCTATGATATAGATCTGCATGGTCACCATTCCATTGTCTGAGCATGCACAACTGGAGAGCTCTCAAATGGAATCGCGCAAAAAGAATGATGTCCATGGAAGCCACCATCAGACTGATTACCTCCATACATTGAGCCACTGAAGGATAAGCAGTAGCCTGAAGAGGAAATTATTTTGTTTTTCCTGACCTCTGTCAGAAAATTCTTCATCAATAGAGAATCTGTTATGGTCCCTAAGAACACTACTCTTGTAGCAGGGGAAAGGGAGCTTATATTCCCAACAGTAATTACTCAAGCCGTGGACTCACCATATCATATATCTTAGGAAATAAATATATATATATATATATATATATATATATACAGTTCAGTATACAGTATATATATATATATATATATATATATATATATATATATTTAATCTCTGTACATGTATATGAGGAATGTTAGTGTGTATGTTTATCTGTAAATTAGTGTCTGTGTATATGTAATCTCTATTCATGTATATGAGGAATGTTAGTGTGTATGTTTATCTGTATGTTAGTGTCTGTGTGCGTGTATGTATGTGATAGTGTGTATGTTTATCTTTATGTTAGCGTCTGTGTTAGTATATCTGTTTGTGGTATAAATGTAATCTTTATTCATGTATATGAGGAATGTTAGTGTGTATGTTTATCTGTATGTTAGTGTCTCTGTGCGTGTATGTATGTGTTAGTGTGTATGTTTATCTTTATGTTAGCATCTGTGTTAGTATATCTGTTTGTGGGTATAAATGTAATCTTTATACATGTATATGAGGAATGTTAGTGTGTATGTTTACAGGGCCGGATTGGGCCACCGGGATACCAGGAAAAATCCCGGTGGGCCGGCAGAGGCTGGGCTGGGGCAGCTGCAGAAGTGTGTGGAGAGCAGCAAAGTTGTGATTAAGAAGCGCAGCAGCAGCGGCAGAGCCGCCAGCAACTTGCAAGCAGAGCCCAGACACTGGTCATGCAGCACAGCACTATCGCCCAGCAAAGCCTGGCAATCAACCATACTAAGCTGCATGTACACCGCCATCTTGGCCACTACTGCTGATTTATTGGTCAGATACTGCAGAAGAGGCGCGGTTTAGGTAAAAATCTATGCCAAGCTGATCATACTGTGCCAGTCCAGTATAGTAAACTGCATACCTACTATACCTTACAATGTAAGCCTTCCGGCCCGTAGTGGACTCTGGGTATGAGCATCACTGTTATATTGGCTATAAGTATTATAGCCGGAGATCTATAAAAAAAATTGCACGCTCGTCACGCTCAGCCAATCCGCTGCAACGTTTCTGACGTTGCCCCTCCCTTCAATTTAGTCCCTCACTTGCGGTGCTGAAGGTGGGTGGATTGTCTAGAGCAGATTCGTCATCATCCTCCCGACGGTCTCTATAATCTCAAGTGGCTGCTAGGTGGGAACGGTTGTTGTACAAGTGGCACTATGGAAGTGCCCAGTGAGCCAAGGGGACACATTATACCTAGAGCAGAAGCACATGAGCAGTGGTGGTGCAAGATCTATTGGGGAGTGCTGAGGTTTTAGTACTATAGTTTTATAGTATAGACTGTGTAAATAGTAAACAGTATATTCTCATAGAGCAGTTTTAGAAATTTTCAAGCGTGTGGGATTCTGAATAGGAGGAAAACATTAAATTATTGGAGGATAGCACTTCATGGTCAACTTGCAAGGGGTTACATATTTTTAATTAATTTTTTTTTGGCAACTGATTGGGAATTTTGTTTGTTCATCTAAACCTAGAAAAATTCCAAAGCTCAGATAATTGATGTAAACATTTACCATCCATGATGTATGATATGTATGAAATTTAGTAAATATTGCATTTTCCTATCGGCTAGATTACGAGTCTTGCGTTATGAGTAAAAAAGCAGCGTTAAGCCTCATAACGCTGCTTTTTTACTACCGCTGCCATTACGAGTCTTGCAGATTTAGGGGCGCGCACACTTTTTTGGCCTTACCGCAAATCAACGTACGCAAATTGCGTATAGTCTTTTTTCTATGGGACTTCCATAGCACCGGTATTATGAGCTTGTCCTGGGAGGCCAAAAAGTGAGTGGTACACCCTATCCCGTCAAGATTTGTACCGCATTTTAAAGTCAGTAGTTATGAGATTTACACTATAACGCTGTAGCATAAAACTCATAAATAAAGTGCTAAAAAGTACACTAACACCCATAAACTACCTATTAACCCCTAAACCGAGGCCCACCTGCATCACAAACACTATAATAAAATGATTAACTCCTAATATGCCGCTCCGGACATCGCTGCCACTATAATAAACATATTAACCCCTAAACCGCCGCACTCCCGCTTCGCAAACACTAGTTAAATATTAACTTCTAATCTGCCGCCCCTAACATCGCCGCACCTACCTACATTTATTAACCCCTAATCTGCCGTCCCCAACTTCGCCACCACTATACTAAATTTATTAACCCATAAATCTAAGTCTAACCTTAACCCTAACACCCCCTAACTTAAATATATATTAAAATAAATCTAAAGAAAACCTACTATTAAAAACTAAATAATTCCTATTTAAAACTAAATACTTACCTATAAAATAAACCCTAAGCTAGCTACAATATAACTAATAGTTACATTGTAGCTAGCTTAGTGTTTATTTTTATTTTACACGCAAGTTTGTATTTATTTTAACTAGGTAGAATAGTTAATAAATAACTAACCTAACCTAAGTTACACTAACACCTAACACTACACTACAATTAAATAAATTCCCTAAATTAAATACAATTAAATAAATTTAATACAATTAGCTAAATTACAAAAAAACAACTCTAAATTTCAGAAAATAAAAAACAAATTACAAGATATTTAAACTAATTACACCTAATCTAATAGCCCTATCAAAATAAAAAAAAATCCCCCCTAAAATAAGAAAAACCCCTAGCCTAAACTAAACTACCAATAGCCCTTAGAAGGGCCTTTTGCGGGGCATTGCCCCAAAGAAATCAGCCTTTTACCTGAAAAAAAAAATACAAACAATCCCCCAACAGTAAAACCCACCACCCACACAACCAACTACCCCCCAAATAAAACCCTAACTAATAAAACCTACGCTCCCCATTGCCCCGAAAAGGGCATTTGGATGGGCATTGCTCTTAAAAGGATCCGATATCCATCCTCAACAAAGCCAGGAGAAGTACTCAACGAAGCCGGGAGAAGTCTTCATCCAAGCCGGGAGAAGTGGCTCTCCAGACGGGCAGAAGTCTTCATCCAGATGGCATCTTCTATCTTCATCCATCCAGCACGAAGCGGCTCCATCTTCAAGAAATCCGGCGCAAAGCATCCTCTCCAATCAACGTCTTCTTCCAGAATGAATATCTCTTTAAGTGACGCCAAGATGGAGTCCCTTAGATTCTGATTGGCTGAAAGATTTCTATCAGCCAATCGGAATTAAGGTTGAAAAGAATCCTATTGGCTGATGCAATCAGCCAATAGGATTGAGCTGGCATTATATTAGCTGATTGGAACATAGGATTGAACAGCCAATAGAATGTCAGCTCAATCATATTGGCTGATTGGATCAGAGGATACTCTGTGCCGGATGTCTTGAAGAGGGCTATTGGTAGTTTAGTTTAGGCTAGGGTTTTTTTTTATTTTGGAGGGGCTTTTTCATTTTGATAGGGCTATTAGATTAGGTGCAATTAGTTTAAATATCTTGTAATTTGTTTTTTATTTTCTGTAATTTAGTGTTTTGTTTTGTAATTTAGGTAATTGTATTAAATTTATTTAATTGTATTTAATTTAGGGAATTTATTTAATTGTAGTGTAGTGTTAGGTGTTAGTGTTACTTAGGTTAGGTTTTATTTTACAGGTAAATTTGTATTTATTTTAGCTAGGTAGTTAGTAAATAGTTAATAACTATTTAGTAACTATTCTACCTAGTTAAAATAAATACAAACTTGCCTGTAAAATAAAAATAAAAGCTAAGCTAGATACAATGTAACTATTAGTTATATTGTAGCTAGCTTAGGGTTTATTCTATAGGTAAGTATTTAGTTTTAAATAGGAATTATTTAGTTATTAATAGTAGGTTTTCTTTAGATTTATTTTAAATATATTTAAGTTAGGGGATGTTAGGGTTAGACTTATATTTAGGGGTTAATAAATTTAGTATAGTGGCGGCGACGTTGGGGGCGGCAGATTAGGGGTTAATAAATGTAGGTAGGTGGCGGCGATGTTAGGGGTGGCAAATTAGGGGTTAATAATATTTAACTAGTGTTTGCGTGGCGGGAGTGCGGCGGTTTAGGGGTTAATATGTTTATTATAGTGGTAGCAATGTCCGGAGCGGCAGATTAGGGGTTAATAAGTGTAATGCAGGTGTCAGCGATGTTGGGGGCGGCAGATTAGGGGTTAATAAGTGTAAGGTTAGGGGTGTTTAGACTCGGAGTTCATGTTAGGGTGTTAGGTGTAAACATAAATTTTGTTTCCCCATAGGAATCAATGGGGCTGTGCTACTGAGCTTTACGCTGCTTTATTGCAGGTGTTAGACTTTTTCTCAGCTGGCTCTCCCCATTGATGTCTATGGAGAAATCGTGCACGAGCACATACAACCAGCTCACCGCTGACTTAAGCAGCGCTGGTATTGGAGCGCGGTATGGAGCACAATTTTGCTCTACGCTCACTTCTTGCCTTTTAACGCTGGGTTTGTAAAAACCTGTAATACCAGCGCTGTAGGAAAGTGAGCGGTGACAATAACGTGCAAGTTAGCACCGCACCCCTCATAACGCAAGACTCGTAATCTAGCCGTATGTTTTTTTATTTTTTGTTTTAATCAGTTGACCAGTATATTTCGAGTGACCCAGGACCCCCTGGTAGTTTTTATCCTTATTTGTACCTAGAGTGAAAGTGCCTAATTTCGATTTATGGGAGAAGGGGGGAGTGTAGTTTGAGAAAGTAGAGAGGATGTAATATATATATTTTTTTATAGCATGAGTGAAGTCTAATCTGATAGGCACTCCTTGGAGTGGGTTTCAGTGGAAATGTATAGTCATTTTCTACAGACATACATTGTAATGTAGTTTTAGTGAAATAGTATAGAGTGATGTTTAATATACCATGTTGCTATGTGGGTAGTGCAGTTTGTAGCACTGTTGTTAGGGATTGGAGGGGAGATCGACTGCTTCGTCTCCTGCATGTGATTTATGACTGTTATATATGTGGGATAAACCAAGGGGCATAGTTGGCGGGGCTGGAGGGGGGCGGGGCTGGGCTGGTCTATACAAATTTCCAGGGCAGGTCTGATTTCCCAGTCCGGCCCTGTATGTTTATCTGTATGTTAGTCTGTGTGTGTCTGTGTTAGTGTATCTGTATGTATGTGTTAGTGTGCATGTTAATCTGAACGCTAGTGTCTGTGTGCATGTCTGTGTTAATGTATCTGTGTGTGTGTGTGTATAATTATAATCTCCATACATGTATATAAAGAATGATAGTTCCTTCTTTTAATAAAAATGATTATAAAGAAATTAAAAAGGTTAATTTAAAAAAAAAAAATGTATTTTATTATGGTTTCCATTATTTGATTAAGGTACTAGATGGTAGATTATTAGTGACGTGCTAAGCATAAGATGAGTTGTGCAGTCAATATCACGACCGCGTTACCTTTAGCGCACAAGCGCAAACTATGTATATTATTGTTTATTTACTGTAAATATTTTATATTCCAATGTTCTTCACATAGGGGAAAATGTTACTTGTATTTTTAAATAGATATTCCTTTATATATATCTGTATATACCTATACCTCTAAATATTCATATAGATATATATAGGTATAGGTATATATTTTACAAAAATACCCATCAGATATATATAGAAATATATATTTAAAAATAGAAAGAAAATTTTCTTCTATGTGAAGAACATTGGAATGTAAAATATGCGTAACTATCTTCGGGTATAGCGCACTTGTTTAAATGCGATCGGGTTAGCGCGAGATCGATAATTGTTAGTTTATTTTTCAATCAGCGTGCTCCATTGATGTCTATGGGGAGAAGAAGTAAAGATGGTTGCAGTATCCGGAGTCCTGAAGTTTGCATGAGTCAGGTTTTTCTCGTGTACAATTTCATTTTGAATTGCAATACGAGCGCTAACCCGCACGCGCAAAAACCTTACTTCTAATGGTGTTTATGCTCAAGTGGAAGAGTTAAATTCTTCTCCACTTGTAACCTAGCCCTTATTGAATTGTTTATCATTATACAGATGACTTAGTTGCTCATGTTCCATTAAGATAAGGTCATAATTGCTGCTGTGTCACTGACATCACAATCACAGAGAAATTTCTTTTGTTTCCCTGACAATTACATCACAGTCACAGAGGGGTATAAATACAACAGAATTTGAGCAGAGCAATTGATTTGAGCCTGATCCTAACAGGTGCGATTTTGTGTATTGTATTCCTAGAGAATATTGTAAACAGCTTGGTGGCAACATGTTGCAGTGCCGCAACGCCACAATAAATGATGACCATTTACATATTAAAAACTACTGCCTGTTCAGAACTATTGGCAGGGGCAGCTTTAGTACTGTGAAGCTTGCCCAAGACATGCGATCAAAACAACATGTTGCTGTCAAAATTATTGATAAGACTGACCTGGATTCTGCTTATCTGAAGACAGTGTGCAGAGAAGCAGACATTTTGCAGATGTTTGATCATCCAAACATAGTAAAAATAAAGGATTCCTTCAACATAAGGAAGACAATGTACCTTGTTCTCGAGTACATCAGCGGAGGTAATCTGGCTAAACTAAATAAATCAAAGATGAAACTAGAGGAGGAAGCAGCACGTCCTTTGTTTCGCCAGTTGGTGTGTGCAGTTCAATATATTCACCAAAAAAACATTGCACACCTGGACCTCAAGCCTAACAATATCCTGCTGGATACAAATAACACCATAAAGGTAGCTGATTTTGGTATGAGTGATACCTTTACAATCGGGAAGGATCTAGAGACCCCCTGTGGTGCACTCTATTACAGAGCTCCAGAGATTCTCCAGGGAAAATTGTATAATGGACAAAAGGCAGATGCCTGGAGCCTAGGGATTATACTCTACAAACTGGTCACTGGCTCCCGGCCATTTACTGCATGCACAGAACAGGGTATGTTAGAACAAATTACCAACAGTTCATACCATGTTCCTTTCTATTTGTCTTGCGACTGTGAGAATCTTCTTAACAAGCTCTTGGTAGTGGACCCCAGAAAGAGATGGAGTCTGGAGGAAGTAATGAAGCATCGGTGGATGAATACTGGCTACGAAAATGACATTCTTCAGCCATATATGAATTCACCATCACTACCAGTTAACAAAAAGAGAACAATGATGCCATCTGATTTTTCTGTGGAAAGTGTCCTCCCTTTTGGCACGGATGATATGTACCGGCCGCCACAGATGAAGAAACTAAAACGGAGGCACTTTTTTGTTGAAAGAGTCGAGGAGAACTTGCCCATGGCCATGGAGAAAGCCTCCTCCTCTGATAGTGACATCAAAACACCCATCCAAATGAGTCAAAGCTGTTGCAAATCTTCACTGTCTTCTGAGGATAACCATGATCCAGCGCAAATCAGCAACATCAACGCACATGGTGAAGGAAGTCCGAGAAACATATGGCAACGCTTCTGCAACCGATTTAGACATTTGTTTTCTTGTTGCTCTAAATAGCTTATCAACAATAGACATTTCTGTCATCAAGGTCAGTTGTGTCGGTTTATCAATAAACTGAGTACCACAAATTTAGTGGGAATTTCTAAACTATATTGTAGTGTATGTGTGATCTGTTTAAACCACATAGAGAATAAATAATTTATTTTGTATGTTAAGAAAAAAATTAAAAGTTTAGATGAGCTTTAATATAATACTTTTACACTTTCACTAAAGTAAATCAGTTTAATCTACTTGCTGGAAACAAGTAAACTATAGCTCACACAGTAATATAAGAAATGAGGTTAAGAAACAGTTAACTTAAATAGCCACAGACATGTATAGTTTCAAAATAGTTTTATAGCAAAAATAGCTGTTGGGGCTTTGTATGGAAACTGAGTCCCAAATTAGAGACAAGTATCACTGACTTTCTTCCAAAAAACAGAAGCCACACAGTTTTAACAGAAGATTGGGGAAAAAGTGTTCAAAATATTATTTAAAGGGACAGTCTACTCCAGAATTTGTATTGTTTAAAAAAATAGATCAGGGTCTGGTTGGCTACAGCTTTTTGGTTTTCTTCAAATTATACATTCATGTTTTGGTTTTATTCCTTAAAATATTCTTTAAATAAAGTAAATATAATAACTTAAATATGACACTTTAAATATATACTTATTCAATTCTGATTTCTAACTTTCTTGTTCTTGGGACTCTGATTGGCTGTAGGCTTTTGATTGATTTTAAATTGTGCATGTATATATTTTTTTAATAGTCTAAAACATTCTTTAAACTGAGTAAATATAAGAGAATACAGAAATGGATAAGAATACATTTTAAAATGCTAACTTTCTGGGTCTGGTGTCAGTTTTGTCAATAGGCTTCTTGGCTAGAATGCTCATTCACCCAGATTCAACTCACTAACCAAGCAATAAATACCCCAAGTGTGTGCTTCACTGGTGTGCGTGCACCTATTATTAAGTACTTTCTTATAAGAAACTACAACTGGTTCTATAGTTGGATATAAACATAATTAGATTAAGTATCAAGAAGGCAGAGAAGGCTACAATTTCCTTAGCATGGAGGGAATCACACGTGTACTACATTAAGTTTACTTGAAACCAATTGTTGTTTCAAAATGGAAAAAAGACATATTGGGCCGATTTATCAAATGTCTGTCTGACATGATCCGATCAGCGGATCATGTCCGACAGACATCGCTGAATGCGGACAGCATTACGCTCTCTGCATTCAGCATTGCACAAGCAATTCTGGTAAACTGCTGGTGCAACGCCGCCCCCTGCAGATTCGCTACCAATCAGCCGCCAGCAGGGGGTGTCAATCAACCCGATCGTATTGGATCGGGTTGATTTTAGGCGATGTCTGTCTGCCTCCTCAGAGCAGGCAGACAGGTTATGGAGCAGCAGTCTTTAGACTGCTGCTTCATAACTTGTGTTTCAGAAACAGAGGGCATCAAACTCCATATGGAGTTTTATGTCCGAAATTCATTCTCTCTCACGCAGATCTTCAAAACTATTTTTAATTCTGTCCATACATTTTATTCTTCTGACCTAAAATTAACTAGTAGCTGTTCAGAACAACTTGCTGTAACTTTAAGTTGAATTTATTACTTGCGATCTTTCTTTTTGACCAACACCATAATTTTATCAGTCTGGGACCTTACATTAATGAAATAGTAAGTGGACTCTGCTCTAAAATGTAAAGCGTTTTAAAATAGAACCCATTCACAATTGATCATTAAGCAATATAATGTGAATTCTTATTCAGAACTTAAAATCAAGATTTTTTTTTTTCAGAAATAGGAAAATATAAATTTAGACAAATACAGTAAATATTAAAAAACAAATTATATATCATTTTAGAAATTCAGAATATATAACCAAAGCTAGAGCCCGAGAATTCTTTATATGGGGTGAACTTTTTTTCTTTTTTCTTTATCTGCAACATGAAAATATTATAATTTCAATATATGTATTCTTTTTATTTTTGTATTTTATGCATAAATGTATTGTAAAAATAAATTTAAAAATTCCGGTGCAAGTGGTTTGTAGAGCTATTTTCTAGTTTTTCAAATGTAAAGCCATTCCAGTTTATACACAAGCCATTTGACAACTCATATATCACAAGCTTTTAAAAATTATTTGTAGGGCAATAAAATCTCCTGTACATCAAATTCTGCTAGAACATGATACATGTTTTCCTATAATATATTATGTTATTCAACTTTCTACATTAAAAATTAAAGGTCTATCTGAAAAATAGGGTTGAGAATAGGTGATGCTGCTGTTTTTGCATGTATTTATGTCAGAAGTGGATAATGGATGCTCATTGGTAGATGGTACATTCTCACTGGTGAATGGCTTAGACTTATTTGTGGTAAATGGCTCATGCTGATTGGTAGATGGCTGATGCTAATTGGTAGATGGTTGATGCTAATTGGTAGATGGCTGATGCTAATTGGTAGATGCCTTATCCTCATTGGTAGATGGCTCATGCTCATTGCCTGATTCATGCTCATAAGTGAATAGCTCAGACTCATTTGTGAATGGCTAATGCTATTTAGTTGAAGGCTCACTCTCTTGGTGTTTTGTTTTATTGTGCACTTTCCTAAAAGACTTTTCATTTTCACAGTTTTGTCATCTTCCATCTTTTATAAAGAAGTTGATTATAAGACTTTAAATGTATCTGTATGCCACAAAGTGCAATCCCAGTGTGTTCTGCATTGATACCACTGTCTTCTATCCACTGTAATGGTTTCTCACTGACAATTATAGCAGAAGAAAACTCCAAATCTCTTATGGGACAACCCACTGTAAATTATTATTATTCTGCACCTTCCACTTGCCCCTCAGCAACAAGTTGTTGCAACTCTTGTTCTAGAATTATCCTCTGCATGGGACATCAGCATCTCCTCAGCATTATTACTCTCAACTTCTTCAAATCCCACTTCCCTTTCCAATATAATTTGCTTTGATTCTAAAGAATTCCACTGAAATTGCAAAACCTTTTAAAATGCTGAATTAAATCAGGAGAAAGTTTGTCAGGCACCAGGCAAGCTGTCTTTTGTGACATTACTACATGCCTCCACAGTAATATCTACTGCAGGTTTGACTTTGACTCACTTCCAGCACTAAAGAATTTTGCGGAACTGTACAAATGAATGATAATAAAATAATAAAGAACTGTTTATACATTATAATAATTAGTAACTGCAATTAACATTTAGAATGTTCACCTTAACTAATATGTTGCAGTCATACTTTGGTCAAGGGGCTGAGTAGAGAGGGTGTATTATGTGGTAAAATTAATATATGGTATATGGTAAAAAGCTCTTCAACTGGTGCATATTCAACAATTATAAAAACATTCAAAGAGAAATCTTTTATCTTACAATCTCTACAAAATTCCAAAGAAGATCAGTAAAGATCTGCACTGTCCTCCAATTACTTTAAAAGCCTGAGCTTTGGCAGATTGGCACATCATTAAGAAAACAAATATTGTCAACATAGAGCTCCGTATGGAGATTGAAGCCCTGTGTTCCTGGCGAGCCTTCAGACTGCTGCTCCATAACCTTCCACCTGCTCTGAGGAGGCGGGAATCAACCCGATCGAATACGATCGGGTTGATTGACACCCCCTGCTAGCGAATCTGCAGGGGGCGGCGTTGCACCAGCAGTCCACAAGAACTGCTTGTGCAATACTGAATGTGGAGAGCGTAATGCTATCCGCATTCAGCGATGTCTGTCGGACATGATCCGCTGATCGGATCATGTCAGACAGACATTTGATAAATAGGCCCCATTGTCTCAAACTTCAACCTCACAAAACAACTCTTCTTTCAACCAGATGAAAACGAAAACTATGTAAATCAAACAGTAGAATGTGCCAGGTTAAAATGAAAATGAAAAATTAAAGTGAAGAAAAAAGGTATTTCAAATATGCCTATTAAAAAATAAAAAACATATTACATTTTAAATGGATATTTTATGTAAAGGTGTTTGACTGGGAAGCACTCAAAAGTGTATATATATCACACATATGTATATATGTGTATACACATATATACATATATTCTTTTGAGCCCTTCCCAGTAAAATACCTTTCCATATACCATATCCATTTTAAACCTCTTTATACATTTATCTCAATAGTAAACTTACATTTTACATGCACTCACTTTCAGCATGTGTGAAATCAAATGCCTGGGTGCTTCCTCAAATGTAATTATATATAAAAAGTAGATAACTTAAGGGCACTCTCAGGTTCCTTAAAACAACATTTTATTCCTGTTGCATTAAAAGATTTACGCTTTAAAGTTGTTGAAGTTTCGGATTTTAAGTCGAGCCTTTTTCAAGACATCATACAGTACATTTGAATTTCAATTAATTAGGTAGTGTGTGTGTATGTAATACTTTATTTTAATATGTTTTCCATTTGTTTTGTTAAACTTTTTTGTAGCCCTAACATTTTACTTCAGGTCTCAAGTTGCTCTCAACTTGTAATATGAACGAAGTTTAGAGCGGTCATGATATCCATTGAAAGTATAAGGCATGCTAAAGGGATGTCACTAAATATTCTCTGGTAAATCTTTACCATGGACTCAATTTGTGTGCTAATCCAGGGCTCTCCGCATTCAGCGAGGTCTGTCGGACCTGATCCACACTGTCGGATCAGGCCCGAGAGACCTTTGTTAAATAGGCCCCTATATGTTTGCACTTGAAGTGGCACCCAGTATATTTTTCCAAAAGCAGGTAACTTTGTAACAGTTGCATTCTACGTGTTTTTTTTAAAAGAGACTGTAGTCACACGAGTTCTGTCAATCTGAAGATTTCTAATGAATGCTGACTGATTTGTTGAATTCATCACTAAGTCTATGAGAAACAGCATTTAAATGGTACATTTATTATTATTATTATTATTATTATTATTATTATTATTATCTTTTTCTCAAATGTTATCCACAAGCTTTTTAGTATATTTCTTAAAAAATAAGCTGCATTTGCTGGATCAACATGCAGATCTGGGAAATGAAAAATCTTTCAGCGTTCTCTTAGGCCTAGATTTAGAGTTTGGCGTTAGCCGTGAAAACCAGCGTTAGAGGCTCCTAACGCTGGTTTTAGGCTACCGCCGGTATTTGGAGTCACTCAAAATAGGGTCTAACGCTCACTTTTCAGCCGCGACTTTTCCATACCGCAGATCCCCTTACGTCAATTGCGTATCCTATCTTTTCAATGGGATTTTTCTAACTCCGGTATTTAGAGTTGTTTCTGAAGTGAGCGTTAGACATCTAACAACAAAACTCCAGCCACAGGAAAAAAGTCAGTAGTTAAGAGCTTTCTGGGCTAACGCCGGTTTATAAAGCTCTTAACTACTGTACTCTAAAGTACACTAACACCCATAAACTACCTATGTATCCCTAAACCGAGGTCCCCCCACATCGCCGACACTCAAATAATTTTTTTGAACCCCTAATCTGCCGACCGCCACCTACGTTATCCTTATGTACCCCTAATCTGCTGCCCCTAACACCGCCGACCCCTGTATTATATTTATTAACCCCTAACCTGCCCCCCACAACGTCGCCTCCACCTACCTACACTTATTAACCCCTAATCTGCCGACCGCAAAGCGCCGCCACCTACGTTATCCTTATGTACCCCTAATCTGCTGCCCCTAACACCGCCGACCCCTGTATTATATTTATTAACCCCTAATCTGCCCCCACAACGTCGCCTCCACCTGCCTACACTTATTAACCCCTAATCTGCCGACCGGACCTGAGAGCTACTATAATAAAGTTATTACCCCCTAATCCGCCTCACTAACCCTATAATAAATAGTATTAACCCCTAATCTGCCCTCCCTAACATCGCCGACACCTAACTTCAATTATTAACCCCTAATCTGCCGACCGGAGCTCACCGCTACTCTAATAAATGTATTAACCCCTAAAGCTAAGTCTAACCCTAACACTAACACCCCCCTAAATTAAATATAATTTTAATCTAATGAAATTAATTATCTCTTATTAAAAAAATTATTCCTATTTAAATCTAAATACTTACCTGTAAAATAAATCCTAATATAGCTACAATATAAATTATAATTATATTATAGCTATTTTAGGATTAATATTTATTTTACAGGTAACTTTGTATTTATTTTAACCAGGTACAATAGCTATTAAATAGTTAAGAACTATTTAATAGCTAAAATAGTTAAAATAATTACAAATTTACCTGTAAAAGAAATCCTAACCTAAGTTACAATTAAAACTAACACTAGACTATCAATAAATGAATTAAATAAACTACCTACAATTAACCTAACACTACACTATCAATAAATTAATTAAATACAATTCCTACAAATAAATACAATTAAATAAACTTGCTAAAGTACAAAAAATAAAAAAGAACTAAGTTACAAAAAATAAAAAAATATTTACAAACATCAGAAAAATATTACAACAATTTTAAACTAATTACACCTACTCTAAGCCCCCTAATAAAATAAAAAGCCCCCCAAAATAGCAAAATGCCCTACCCTATTCTAAATAACTAAAGTTCAAAGCTCTTTTATCTTACCAGCCCTGAACAGGGCCCTTTGCGGGGCATGCCCCAAGAAGTTCAGCTCTTTTGCCTTTTAAAAAAAAACATACAATACCCAAGCCCCCCAACATTACAACCCACCACCCACATACCCCTAATCTAACCCAAACCCCCCTTAAATAAACCTAACACTAAGCCCCTGAAGATCTTCCTACCTTGTCTTCACCATACCAGGTTCACTGATCCGTCCTGAAGAGCTCCTCCGATGTCCTAATCCAAGCCCAAGCGGGGGGCTGAAGAGGTCCATGATCCGGATGAAGTCTTCATCCAAGCGGGAGCTGAAGAGGTCCATGATCCGGATGAAGTCTTCATCCAAGCGGGAGCTGAAGAGGTCCATGATCCGGATGAAGTCTTCTATCAACGGCATCTTCAATCTTCTTTCTTCCGGATCCATCTTGCAGACCTCTGACGCGGAACATCCTGCTGGCCCGACGGACTAACGACGAATGACGGTTCCTTTAAGGGACGTCATCCAAGATGGCGTCCCTCGAATTCCGATTGGCTGATAGGATCAGCCAATCGGATTGAACTTGATTCTGATTGGCTGATTCCATCAGCCAATCAGAATATTCCTACCTTAATTCCGATTGGCTGATAGAATCCTATCAGCCAATCGGAATTCGAGGGACGCCATCTTGGATGACGTCATTTAAAGGAACCGTCATTCGTCGTTCAGTCGTCGGCCAGGATGGATGTTCCGCGGTGGAGGTCTTCAGGATGCTGCTGCTTCGCTCCAGATGGATGCCGCTTGGATGAAGACTTCAATCGGATGGAAGACCTCTTCTGGCCCGCTTGGATGAAGACTTCAGCCGGATCATGGACCTCTTCAGCCCCCCGCTTGGGCTTGGATCAGGACATCGGAGGAGCTCTTCAGGACAGATCGGTGAACCTGGTATGGTGAAGATAAGGTAGGAAGATCTTCAGGGGCTTAGTGTTAGGTTTATTTAAGGGGGGTTTGGGTTAGATTAGGGGTATGTGGGTGGTGGGTTGTAATGTTGGGGGGGGTATTGTATGTTTTTTTTTACAGGCAAAAGAGCTGTATTTCTTGGGGCATGCCCCGCAAAGGGCCCTGTTCAGGGCTGGTAAGGTAAAAGAGCTTTGAACTTTAGTAATTTAGAATAGGGTAGGGCATTTTTTTTATTTTGGGGGGCTTTGTTATTTTATTAGGGGGCTTAGAGTAGGTGTAATTAGTTTAAAATTGTTGTAATATTTTTCTTATGTTTGTAAATATTTTTTTATTTTTTGTAACTAAGTTCTTTTTTATTTTTTGTACTTTAGTTAGTTTATTTAATTGTATTTATTTGTAGCAATTGTATTTAATTAATTTATTGATAGTGTAGTGTTAGGTTAATTGTAGGTAATTGTAGGTAGTTTATTTAATTAATTTATTGATAGTCTAGTGTTAGGTTTATTTGTAACTTAGGTTAGGATTTCTTTTACAGGTAAATTTGTAATTATTTTAACTATTTTAGCTATTAAATAGTTCTTAACTATTTAATAGCTATTGTACCTGGTTAAAATAAATACAAAGTTACCTGTAAAATAAATATAAATCCTAAAATAGCTATAATATAATTATAATTTATATTGTAGCTATATTAGGATTTATTTTACAGGTAAGTATTTAGCTTTAAATAGGAATAATTTATTTAATAAGAGTTAATTAATTTCGTTAGATTTAAATTATATTTAACTTAGGGGGGTGTTAGTATTAGGGTTAGACTTAGCTTTAGGGGTTAATACATTTATTAGAATAGCGGCGAGATTCGGTCGGCAGATTAGGGGTTAATAATTGAAGTTAGGTGTCGGCGATGTTAGGGAGGGCAGATTAGGGGTTAATACTATTTATGATAGGGTTAGTGAGGCGGATTAGGGGTTAATAACTTTATTATAGTAGCGCTCAGGTCCGGTCGGCAGATTAGGGGTTAATAAGTGTAGGCAGGTGGAGGCGACGTTGTGGGGGCAGATTAGGGGTTAATAAATATAATATAGGGGTCGGCGATGTTAGGGCAGCAGATTAGGGGTACATAGGGATAATGTAAGTAGCGGCGGTTTACGGAGCGGCAGATTAGGGGTTAATAATAATATGCAGGGGTCAGCGATAGCGGGGGCGGCAGATTAGGGGCTAATAAGTGTAAGGTTAGGGGTGTTTAGAATTGGGGTACATGTTAGAGTGTTAAGTGCAGACGTAGGAAGGGTTACCGCATAGCAAACAATGGGGCTGCGTTAGGAGCTGAACGCGGCTTTTTTGCAGGTGTTTGGTTTTTTTTCAGCTCAAACAGCCCCATTGCTTCCTATGGGGGAATCGTGCACGAGCACGTTTTTGAGGCAGGCCGCGTCCGTAAGCAACTCTGGTATCGAGAGTTGAAGCTGCGTTAAAAATGCTCTACGCTCCTTTTTTGGAGCCTAACGCAGCCTTTATGTGGACTCTCGATACCAGAGTTATTTTTATGGTGCGGCCAGAAAAAAGCCGGCGTTAGTTTTTCGGGTCGTTACCGACAAAACTCCAAATCTAGGCCTTAGAGATTTCCCTTTTTATATATATACATTTTTCTCACAATTGCCTTTTTGTGTATTCTCTATTAGAATAGATAAGGAGTTGTCCGTCGGTGATGGACACTCTAAATCATTTGGGAAATACACTTATGCTTGGGTATTGGTCATTTTAATTAGAATAGTAATAATATTTAGTTTAATATATTTTATGACATTTATTCAATGTATTATGGGACACTGTTATTAGGTAATGACTAACAGACGGACATAACATTTCATATGAAATTCCTGTATTAAATGGGAAGAATGTCTTGTTCTTTTCACTTATTATTAGCACTGTTCCATATTGCTTTGTTGAATCTATTAGGAATGTATAATTTTTTATTTTTTTTTAATTTTAAATTTAAAATTTCAATTTCAATTTTTATTATATGCGTATACAGTGATGAGCATAGTATATAATTATTCTTTGAACATATACATGTCATATTTCTACGGTAATGACTGCATGAATGTTTGTTCTAGCTGATCTATCTAATGTGGAATGTGGGATTGTATCAACTGATAATATGTATATATTAACTCTGTTTATCTGACCAGTACTGGAAAACAGTTCTTCACGTCTGAAAGTTTTGTGATATGCTCATTGTCACTTTCACTCTTGTAAGTGCAATTATTGTAGGACTGTGCATTTATTAAATTTGTTGTTTACTACTTTGAATCGGTGGGCACTGTGTGTTTTTTTGTTTTTCAGTTTCTTCCTATCACTCGGGACCAAGATACCTGCTGTTCAAACTTAGCTGCAACCGAGGAAAAGATCCGGAATATTGCTCCCTTGGAGTCTAGTATTTGGAACGGATAGTGATTTCCCTATCTCTAACATTTTTTATTTATGCGTGCAAACCTTTTGGGCACAACAGGATTTAAGCACGCAAGTACTGTTTTTAAACCACATTCTGTTTTTTATTTATTTATTTGGCATTGATATATTGTGGACTAAGTGCAATTTAGTTCTATTTTGTATTTATATTAATATTCTTATTCATTATTGCATTTTAGCATTTGCTTACTTTATTGGTTTTAGTCCGCTGATATTTATTCTTTGTATTTCAGAATCTGGGAAATGTCAGTATTGTCCGTAAATCATTAAAAACTGAACTAATTAGCAGTGTTTAGGATGGAAGGTTTTATATCCTTGTTTCCAAATAGTATGCTTTATTTTCATGGGCTGTTAATAAAATACACTGTGATGCTTTTATTTTTATTTATTTTTTTTAGTATTTTTTGTAGTTTACATCAAGGCTGGAACTAGACCATTAGTTTCTGACTAATATTAAAGTATCAGTGGACTTCTAGTGCGTGGGGCTATCAAGCGGCAGCAAGCCCTGACATTGCTGTGTACCAAGCTAAAATAAAAACAATTTTGCAGCCGGTAGCCCCCACGTATCTGCCCCATGAGTATTATCCATTGCCTGGGGAACCCCTGGTTAGAACAATCTTTGGGGATTGCAGCGTGTGAGGTGATTCTAGCATCCTCCAGCTGCCATCTTTGGAAGCAGTGGAAAGATATTACTCAGTGATACTACTGGGGCTGCAGCACATAGCAGAGCAACCTTACACCCCATTGGCATTCCTATCAACTACTCAAACTTCTCTTAATGGCAGCTTAGCTTGGATAAACAGCAGTGAAGCCAATGTCCCAGCTAAATAAAGTCTCCACATGGTGGTAAGGAGGTGCGAGGGGGGACTCTGCAAGGGCTAGAGTTTGTGTATCTGTGAGTATAAGCTCTACACTGTCCTTCTATATACTATGAATAAGAAGAGGGAGAGATCACTGTAAATTGCGGCCACTCCTCCATAGACCCCACTGGAGGCCCACCAGTGCCTTTTCACGCATCGCAAATTGGGAGTTTTTTTCCCCAATGCACACATGCACATAACTACAATTTTTCTCATACAGATACATGCATACCTCTGAGATAACCCACCCCCTCACAACTACTCCCCTCCATCTCTTCTACCCTTACCCCTATACTCACACACATCTTCAACCTCTCCCTCAGCACTGGTATAGTTCCCACATCTCTTAAACATGCATTAGTCACACCTATCCTCAAAAATCCTTTTCTCGATCCAACCTCTCCATCCAACTACCGCCCTATTTCCCTACTCCCTCTTGCCTCAAAGCTTCTTGAAAAGCTAGTATATGCACGTCTATCCCATTTCCTTACATTAAACTTCCTCCTTGATCCACTGCAATCTGGATTTTGCCCCCTTCACTCAACAAAGACAGCAATTGTTAAGGTTACCAATGACCTACTTACAGCAAAATCCAAAGGCCACTTCTCTCTACTTATCCTAATTGATCTGTCTACAGCCTTTGATACTGTCGACCACCCTCTTTTGCTCCATACCCTCCAATCCTTCGGCTTCTGCGTCACAGCTCTCTCTTGGTTCTTTTCCCATCTGTCTAACCGTTACCTCTTTCTGTTGGGGTACCGCAAGGCTCGGTCCCCTTCTCTTCTCAATCTACACATCCTCATTAGGTTCCATAATAAAGTCCCACGGGTTTCACTATCATTTGTATGCCGACGATACCCAAATCTACCTCTCTGCACCAGAACTATCTCTTTCCTTGCTAACCCGTGTCACTAACTGTCTCTCTCATATCTCACCTTGGATGTGCTCAAGCTAAATCTCTCCAAAACTGAGCTCCTTGTTTTCCACCCTTCTTCCAAAATCTCCACCCACCATGTTTCTATAACTGTTGATAACTCCATAGTTTCCCCAACCTCACATGTCCGATGTCTTGGGGTCACACTTGACTCATATCTTTCTTTCACTCCTCACATTCAGTCCTTGGCTAAAGCCTGCCGCTTCCACCTTAAAAACATTGCTAAAATCAGACATTTCCTTACACAAGACACAACTAAGATTTTAGTCCACTGTCTCATCCTTTCCCGCCTCGACTACTGCAACTCCATTCTCTCTGGTCTCCCTAGCTGCCGCCTAGATCCTTTACAATCCATAATGAATGCCTCTGCCAGGCTCATCTTCCTTACACTTTGCTCTTCATCTGCCGCACCTCTCTGCCAATCCCTTCACTGGCTTCCTCTTGCCTCCAGGATTAAACACAACATTCTCACTATGACACACAAAGCCCTCAATTGCATTGCTCCCCCTACATTGCAGACCTTGTCTCCAGATACTCTTCCTCCCGACCCCTTCGCTCTGCTCATGATCTCCTCCTCTCCTCCTCTCTTGTTACCTCCTCACATTCCCGTTTACAAGATTTCTCCAGACTGGCTCCCATCTTATGGAACTCTCTGCCTCACTCCACAAGACTGTCCCCTAGTTTTAAAAGCTTCAAGTGCTCACTGAAGACTCTACTATTCAGGGATGCATACAACCTACACTAACCTTCCTATCTCCACTGCTATCCCCTTAAACCCCATAGCATGTAACCCTATGAGCCCAGCTGTTTGTAGTCCACCTTCATAAGAGCCGACTACAACAGTGCAACTCTCGGCAGGACCCTCTACCCATTTGATCCCTGTAATTGTTTTTATATACCACCAATGTTCATAGCACTGCGGAACCTGTTAGCGCTCTACAAATACCTAATAATAATAATAATATTGCTTGTTCAGTTCCATACCACCTCAATAAAGTAAATATCACAATAAAGAGAATCAAACTTTTTTTTTTTGGTTAAACAGTGCATATAAAAGTGTACACTATACTGTAGTCTACTAATTGTGCAATAGCATTATGTCTAAAAAAAAAAAGCAATAATGCATACTTAATTAAAATAAACTTTACTGCTAAGAAATGCTAACCATCATCTGAGCCTTTATACATATACAGTATATATACAGTATATATATGTAAGTGTGTGTGTGTGTTAGTGTATATACAGTATGTGTGTATATATATTTATACATGTGTATCTATGTGTTTATATGTGTATCTATGTTGGAAAAATGGCCCTGATAGACTTGCTCAACACAGGGTTACCACAAACTGGGTTCATTTCCCCAGCCCTCTCTTCTCCTTCTCTGAAACAGACATCTTAGAGCAGCCTGAATGCAAAATACACAAGTGTGATTTACTACATATTGATAAAATGACGTTCTCACTGATGGACAAAAGGCAGTAAATGCTGAGAACATGATGATACGCCCAAATGCTTCTTTATGGCATCTTAACTATTTAACACTATTTAACACTGCTATTGGCTGGCTGGATTTTAACAATGCTTGCAAATTAAAACACAGTAATGGAGTACACTCACAGAAGGAACTGTGTGCTCATCTCATGTCCTGGACAACATGCTAATAATACTTATGTGTAATATATAGAATAAACTGAAAACAGAGAGGGGCGCGTATACTAGATATACAAGAGGTAGTACAAATATGATATTAGCTCGAATTATACACACAGCCTATACCAATATGTAATATACATACAATGCAATTCTAGTCCCAGAGTCAGGTCAGTGCAAGATACTCTCCACAAGATATGTATATATCCACAAAAAAAGAGATGATGCCGCACTCCTCCTCACAGATAAATCTGGATGAGCTGTAAAATGAGAGAGAAAAGAACAAAGGGGCGCCTCATGTGTAGATCAACCAAACGAGTGTGGAAAAAACTGTATGAGAAAGCCAAAAAAGTACCCATTTGGCTTTCTCATACAGTTTTTACCACACTCGTTTGGTTGATCTACACATGAGGCGCCCCTTTGTATTTTTGTATATGTTATTACACTGTATCCATATATTCGTTCTCTAAAGTAGCTAATAGTTTTTGTTTTTTTTCTTAATCAACTACAGTCATCTTACAGGTATGATTTATGTTTCTTGATAATATCAGTTCCCTGAAACATTACCTTTTTCTTATTTCTTTATGTGCGAATAATTTGTTATAATAGACTTAGAGGTGTTACAGAGCCAGTATTTTACCATCATGGCAAGTCAATGTATATAATTAGGAAGAAATGTAGAAATAAATACTCTGTTATGTTAGAAATAAACTATTACTATTATTATTATTATCAGGAAATTGTAGAGCGACAACAGAATCCGCAGCGCTATAAACATAGTCTGTATACAGGATAACATTTATTGGGATAAAATGGGTAGAGGGCCCTGCCGAGAGTTGCACTGTTGTAGTCGGCTCTTATGAAGGAGATCTGCAAACAGCTGGGCTCATAGGCTTACATTCTAAGGGGTTTAAGGGGAAAGCAATGGAGGTAGGGAAGGTTAGTGTAGGTTGTATGCATCCCTGAATAGTAGAGTCTTTAGGGAGCGCTTGAAGCTGTTAAAACTAGGGGAGAGTCTTGTGGCATGAGGCAGGGAGTTCCACAAGCTGGGGGCCAGTCTAGAGAAGTCCTGTAAATGGGAATGTGAGGAAGTAACAAGAGAGGAGGAGAGTAGGAGATTGTGAGCAGAGCGAAGGAGACGGGAGGAAGGGTATCTAGAGACAAGGGGGCCCATTTATCAAGCTCCGTAAGGAGCTTGTGGGCCCGTGTTTCTGGTGAGTCTTCAGACTCGCCAGAAACACCAGTTATGAAGCAGCGGTCTAAGGATCGCTGCTCCATAACCCTGTCCGCCTGCTCTGATGAGGCGGTCAGGAATCGCCGGAAATCAACCCGATCGAATACGATCGGGTTGATTGACACCTCCCTGCTGGCGGCCGATTAGCCGTGAGTCAGCAGGGGGCGGCATTGCACCAGCAGCTCTTGTGAGCTGCTGGTGCAATATTAAATGCGGAGAGCGTATTGCTCCCCGCATTCAGCGAGGTCTTGCGGACCTGATCCGCACTGTCGGATCAGGTCCGCAAGACCTTTAATAAATAGGCCCCAGTGTCTGAAATGTATGGGGGAGCAGTGCAGTTGAGGGCTTTGTATGCCAGAGTGAGGATTTTGTGTTTAATCCTGGAGGCAAGAGAAAACTATTGAAGGGATTTGCAGAGAGGTGTAGCAGATGAAGAGCGACGTGTAAGGAAGATGAGCCTGGCAGAGGCATTCATTATGGATTGTAAAGGAGCTAGGTGGCAGCTAGGTAGACCAGAGAGGACGGAGTTGCAGTAGTCGAGGCAGGAAAGGATGAGAGAGTGGATTAAAATCTTAGTTGTGTCTTGTGTAAGGAAATTTCTAATTTTAGAGATGTTTTTAAGGTGGAAGCGGCAGGCTTTAGCCAAGGACTGAATGTGAGGATTGAAGGAAAGGTCTAAGTCAAGTGTGACCCCAAGACACCAGGCATGCGGGCTAGGGGTAATGGTGGAATTATCAACAGTTATAGAAAATTGGAGGGTGGAGATTTTGGAAGAAGGGGGAAAAATAAGGAGTTCAGTTTTGGAGAGATTTAGCTTAAGGTAGTGAGAGGACATCCAAGATGTGATATGAGAAAGACAGTAAGTGACACGGGTTAGTAAGGAAGGAGGTAGGTCTGGTGCAGAGAGGTAGATTTGGGTGTCATCGGCATACAAATGGTATTGAAACCCATGGGACTTTATTAAGAAACCTAATGATGACTTGTAGATTGAAAAGAGAAGGGGACCGAGCACAGAGCCTTGATGTCTCTGTGGAGTGATGGAGCCAAAATTCAGATTGCAGTGGGTCAAGAAGAGAGTTTAGTGTAATGAAGTTGGATAGACGTACATATACTGGCTTTTCGAGGAGCTTTGAGGCAAGAGGGAGTAGGTAAATAGGGCGGTAGTTGGATGGGGACGTTGGATCGAGGGAAGGTTTCTTGAGGATAGGTGTGACCAGTGCATGTTTTAGAGATGAGGGAAATATACCAGTGCTGAAGGAGAGGTTGAAAATGTGTGTGAGTATGTGGGTGAGGGTAGAAGAGAGGGAGGGGAGTAGCTGTGAGGGTAGGGGGTCAAGGGGACAGGTAGTGAGGTGGGAGGACAGTATAAGGTCAGAAACTTCTTCCTTGGTAACAGGGGCAAAAGAGCTAAATTTATGGGTATTTGGGTTTTGGATGATTGTGAGCTTTTGAGGGGTGGGAGATTGGTAGTATGTTGGGAGCTGATTTTAATTCTGATTGAGTCAATTTTGTTATTAAAGTGGATGGCAAAATCTTGAGCTGAGAGAGAAGTTGTATTAGGAGGTGGGGTGGTCAGAGAATAGTATTGAACGTGGAAAACAGAGGTTTTGGGTTAGAGGAAAGAGTAGAGATGAGATTAGAGAAGTATTGTTGCTTATAAAAATTAAGGGCAGAATAGTAGGAGTTCAAGATGAACTTGTAGTGAAGAATGTCAGCTGAACTCCGAGATTTCCTCCAGTGTCGCTCAGCAGTACAGGAACATCTGCGTAGGTATCGTGTCAGAGGAGTATGCCAGGGCTGAGGAGTGTGGTTTCTGAGCTATGATAGGAGGGGCCCGATTGTCAATGACCAATGTAAGGGTGGAGTTATAGTGGCAGATAGATTGGTAAGGGCAGGAAAAGGAAGTGATGGAAGAGAGGAGAGGTTCAAGAGAGCTAGCGAGCTGTTGCTGATCTAATGACTTAGTGCTTCTGTGAAGTTTGGTGTGAGGGGTAGAGAGAGGCGGAGTTGTAGGGAGGGAAGTGATGTTGCAAGTTAGGAGATGATGGTCAGAAAGAGGAAAAGGGGAGTTTGTGAAATTTGAGATAGTGCATCGATAGCTAAAAATCAGATCAAGGGAGTGGCCATCTTTGTGAGTGGGAGAGTCAGTCCATTGTGACAGGCCAAAAGAGAAAGTGAGTTGCAGAAGTTGTTTTGCAGAGGAGGCAGTGGAATTGTTGAGAGATGTTGAAGCCACCAAGAATGAGGGCAGGGGTGTCTTAGAAAAGGAAATAAAGAAGCCAGGCAGCAAAGTGATCTAACAATTGAGTTGGGAGTCAAGGGGCAGTATATGACTGCAACACTTATAGCAGGGGAGAAAATAAAGGAATCATGTGTGCTTCAAATGAAGAAAATGTGAGGGAAGAGAAGACCTGTATTTGTTGAAAGGTGCAACGAAAATAAAATAAAATAACAACACCACCTCCTTGTCTATTGCCAGACCTAGGAGTGTGGCTGAAATATAGACCCCCATGTGACAGTGCAGCAGTAGATGCTTTGTCTGAAGTAGACAGCCAGGTTTATGTAAAAGCCAGAAGGTTAAGAGAGTGGGAGATAGAGATCATGGATAGAAAGTGAGCTTGTTGCAAACAGAGCGAGAGTTCCGGAGTGCACAAGTGAAGAGAGTTCCAGAGTGCACAGATGCAAGAGGAATGAGATTAAGGTTACCAGAGTTTTGCTTTTGAAGTCTATTGAAATGCACACATGGATGTGCAAGGCTAGGAAGTTGTGGGGGACCAGGATTAGGGGAGATGTCGCCAGCAGCTAGTATGAGCAAGAGGGAGAGTGACATGAGATGAGATGCAGATTTGCAGTAATGAGACTGTTTTGGGCTGAAGTGCAAGGGGGAGAGAGAGTCTTTAGAAATGTGTGAAGTTCATGAATACAAAAGTAAGTTGAGGTTAAGAGAGATGGGCTGATGAACAGTGCAGGTGGTGAAGGGGGAGGAGTATTAGAGTAAAGTAGTTTGTTATAGATACAAAAGGTACCAAAAAGGAATGTGAAGATATTGAGCATTATTACAAACTAAGCAAACAGTGGATAACACACAGTGTTACAACAGAACTTGCAATATCCCTTGTCCAATCCTTGTTCAATTTGTGTCTAATTATTTTGCCCAATTGTTAATGTCTCACTTATAAATGTTCACTTAAGAGATGTGAACATATGATGTTACACTACTGCTATCTAACCTGCATTGCTAACCCCTGCATTGGTTCACCTTTGCAGTGTTAAATTTATAGGCCAGAGTATTCAGCTGATTGAAATAAATTAGGTAATGACATGATCAAAGACAGTCAAAAGGACAATTGGGAAAGTTTGATACAGGGTGAGATAAGTAAAAATAACAGACAATAGAATTTGAGGGAAGCTTGGGTTATACCATTAGTAAAATTAAAAATGTAGGAATTACAACAAGTATTGACAAGGTTTGAACATCACATAGATAAAGGCAAGATATCAGCAGAGTAAATACATAAC
This sequence comes from Bombina bombina, assembly GCF_027579735.1. NCBI lineage: Eukaryota > Metazoa > Chordata > Amphibia > Anura > Bombinatoridae > Bombina > Bombina bombina. Next base: position 586,638,951 of record NC_069501.1, read on the forward strand.
TTATTACACAGACTACAGACGCATACCAAAAGAGAGACTTTAAATACAATTAACACAGAAAACAGAGATTTTGGCAGCAGATGAATGCAGCGACACCATTTACATACCAAAAGAGAGACTTTGAGTACAATTAACTATCATTTAAATCAGTAATATCAATTGTATGTTATGAATTATGCTGCATAATTATTTATACAAATGTATACAAATAGGCTGTGTCTTTTCCAAGAGAGGTGAGAATCCTAACTACCATTTATCTACTCTTAATAAAATCATGTTTTGTATTTTACCCACTCAATTTCAATAATCCTATATATTATGTAAATCCTAGTTTCTCAACCTGTGGTATGTGTACCCCTGGGGGTACTTGGGGCATAGGCAAGGGGTTCTCCAGGGATTGGCCATCATTGTTTTTTTTTTTCCTGATTTAGCTTTTGCAATCATTATATAATCATATAAAGCTGTGTCTCATGTCTCCCCCTGAGCACTCCTAACAGGACGGAGTGTGAGTATTTGGACGTAGGTTGGGCGACTGCTCAATCTCAATCACTGATTCACCTCAAAATGGCAAAAGCTTAGATTCTGGCTTGTTAGTGACATCAGGGCTGGAGTTGAGCTTCACAGATATGAGCAGAGAAAGTGTTTTATTGTGACCAAGTGTCACAGAGACAAGTGGCAGATAAATGTGCCACTGTGAAATGGGTAAAGTGCATCATACTGAAGTGTGCCACAGTAAAACGAGACAGATAAACTGTGCATGAAAGGATTATTAAAAATAGAAAGATGGTAGCATAAATATTACTTCCATCATCAAGTAGAAAAAGAGTTTATTTACCTATTTTTCTTTAATATAAGAAGCAGATTATTTGCATATAATTATTTATATCAATGGACTCTATGGGGTATATTTAACATAGTGCGAGCAGACATGATACAATGCAGCGTATCATGTACGCTGCACATCGATAAATGCCGACAGCATATTCTGTCAGCATTTATCATTGCACAAGCAGTTCTTGTGAACTGCTGGTGCCATGCCGCCCCCTGCAGATTCGTGTCCAATCAGCCACTAGCAGGGGGAGTCAATCAACCCGATTGTATTCGATCGGGTTGATTTCTGTCCGCTGCCTCACAGCAGGTGGACAAGTTATAGAGCAGCGGTTTTTAGACCGCTACTTCATAACTTCTGTTTCTGGCGAGCCTAATGGCTAGCCCGAAACAAGGGGCATTAAACTCCATACAGAGCTTAATAAATCTGTGTTTTATGTGTTTATTATTCTGAGGTAATATTGTCAAATATTTAATTATGGAAAACATAAAACAAATTTCTGATTCCTATATATTTATTTCATTAACATATCTGATACAATCTTGGTGAAATCAGGTGATACACATGATTTCTATTTTTGCTCATTTAACAGATCAATAATATTTATGCTACAGTTGGGGTACATAGAAAACAAATGAAAGCCTACAGGGGTACTTGCTACAAAAAGGTTGACAAACACTGATGTAAATAATATAAAAATGGGAAACTTAGATGCCCCATGAAAAGGAGTGTTTAAAATTAAAATCAGTAATTTGCTCACAAAAAAAAATATATAAATAAAATCAATCTTAAATGTTACACAACTATATTCATCCAAAAATGTATATCTGTTAAACCACAGCAAATGAGTTAAAAGCAGAGGAAATAAAAAATGTCTGACTCATTTAATGAATGGTGAAGCTCCAAGACAGAACTGAACATTGGCTGCTGATTATATCCTCAAGAGGGGCCCCATGTGTCATGTCATGACAATAAAATGCAAAGAATGTTTAGGGGAATTGCTGATTTAGAAAAGAATGCTTACATGACTGGCACATAGTAGAGGACACTCAATAAAAGATTGAATTTATGAAAAATGAGCTTGAATTACAGACTCCACCTGCTACAGTACAATAAGAGCACACACACATATGTATATCACTTGTGTCTACCTACACTATTGTAACGGAGGAGAAATGAACAACTGCCAGCAACTCTATGAAACAGCCAGTGATGTTGAAAGATAAACATTCTGACCAAACCTCAAATAGCAATTACTAGACACAGAATTTGCCCATCACCTCTTGAACTTTCACAATAGTACAAAACCCATTAAGAACCTTTGTTTCAAATTGAACTTAACATAATAATAGATGCTTCTACATCTACCCAAACATAACGTACTAATGCGGTAAGTGAGGATAATGAGGAAATACACTGAGGAAACCAGACAAATTAAATCCAGATCAACTAAGTACCAAAGTAATCCCCTGAGATGGTCTAAATAAGGTAGCAAGACAACACTTCTTTACAATCTAATACTAAAGAAAGTAATAATTAAATGTAATTTAGGAACTGTACAAAAACATGAAAAAAAATACAAACTCTTTAACCCCTTAACGACCAACGACGTATGGGGTACGTCCTGCAAAAAAATGCAGTTAATGACCAAGGACGTACCCCGTACGTCGTTGGTCTTTGAAAGCAGTGGAAGAGATCCTGATCACTTCCAACTGCTTTCATGTTATAGCAGTGATGCCTCGATATTGAGGCATCCTGCTATAACATTTTTTAGCCGTCCGATGCAGAGAGAGCCACCCTGTGGCCCTCTCTGCATCGGCCATTGATGGCTATGTTCGTTGGTGGGTGGGAGCTTACCCAGGGAGGCGGGTGGGTGGCCATCGGTGGGAAGGGGGGCGGGATTGAGTGCGGGTCGCGCGTGCACGGGAGCGGGTGCGCGCGCATGCACGGGAGCGGGTGCGCGCGCGGGCGGGTGGGAACCCTACACTATGGAACAATGGTGGGAGCACAAGGTGGTACTCGGTGGGAGTGAGGGTGGGCATTTAAAAAATATTTAGCATATCTGGCAGGGGTTGGGGGGTTGGGGGTTGAGGGAGGGCAGCTACACTACAGAAAATAGTATTTTTTTAAAAAATAAATAAAAATAACCATATTTGATTTCAAACTGGGCACTGGCAGACAGCTGCCAGTACCCAATATGGCGCAATAAGGCAGAGAGAGGGGGGTTAGAGAGCTGTTTGGGGGGGATCAGGGAGGTTGGGGGCTAAGGGAGGATACTACAGAACAGAATTATTATTTAACCCCCCCCCAAAAAAAAAACCCTCTTATTTTAGTACTGGCAGACTTACTGCCAGTACTTAAGATGGCGGGGACAATTGTGGAGTGGGGGAGGGAAGAGAGCTGTTTGGGAGGGATCTGGGGGTGTGATGTGTCATGTGGGAGGTTGATACCTACACTAAAGCTAAAATTAACCCTGCAAGCTCCCTGCAAGCTCCCTAATTAACCCCTTCACTGCTGGGCATTATACACGTATGGTGCGCAGCGGCATTTAGCTGCCTTCTAATTACCAAAAAGCAAAGCCAAAGCCATATATGTCTGCTATTTCTGAACAAAGGGGATCCCAGAGAAGCTTTTACAACCATTTATGCCATAATTGCACAAGCTGTTTGTAAATAATTTTAGTGAGAAACCTAAAATTGGGAAAATTTTACGTTTTATTTTTATTTGTTCGCATTTGGCGGTGAAATGGTAGCATGAAATATACCAAAATGGGCCTAGATCAATACTTTGGGTTGTCTACTACACTACACTAAAGCTAAAATTAAAACTACAAGCTCCCTACATGCTCCCTAATTAACCCCTTCACTGCTGGGCATAATACACGTGTGGTGCGCAGCGGCATTTAGCGGCCTTCTAAATACCAAAAAGTGATGCCAAAGCCATATATGTCTGCTATTTTTTAACAAAGGGGATCCCAGAGAAACATTTACAACCATGTATGCCATAATTGCACAAGTTGTTTGTAAATAATTTCAATGAGAAACCTAAAGTTTGTGAAAACATTTGTGAAAAAGTGAACATTTTTTTTTATTTGATCGCATTTGGTAGTGAAATGGTGGCATGAAATATACTAAAATGGGTCTAGATCAATACTTTGGGATGTCTTCTAAAAAAATATATATACATGTCAAGGGATATTCAGGGATTCCAGACAGATATCAGTGTCCCAATGTAACTAGCGCTAAATTTTGAAAAAAAGTGGTTTGGAAATAGCAAAGTGCTACTTGTATTTATTGCCCTATAACTTGCAAAAAAAGCAAAGAACGTGTAAACATTGGGTATTTCTAAACTCAGGACAAAATTTAGAAACTATTTAGCATGGGTGTTTTTTGGTGGTTGTAGATGTGTAACAGATTTTGGGGGTCAAAGTTAGAAAAACTGCGTTTTTTTCCATTTTTTCCTCATATTTTATAATTTTTTTTATAGTAAATTATAAGATATGATGAAAATAATGGTATCTTTAGAAAGCCCATTTAATGGCGAGACGGTATATAATATGTGTGGGTACAGTAAATGAGTAAGAGGAAAATTACAGCTAAACACAAACACCGCAGAAATGTAAAAATAGCCTTGGTCCCAAACGGACAGAAAATGGAAAAGTGCTGTGGTCATTAAGGGGTTAAATAGATAGGATTTCTAGGAAAATTGAAAAATTGTTTTTTTTTAAGGACCCGGTTCTATAAAGTTCTCTGAGATTATATGAAATGCCTCATTATTATTACTAGGCCTCTCAGGAATTGTTTTAAAGGCACATTTTACTTTGGGAACTGTGTGTTTCATTAAGGGGGTTCACTTATATGCTTTATGTTAAAGAGAAACACTTGACAATATAATGCTCTCCATGCAAATAATTTTATCAAACAAACTAGAAATCACAAACATCCCTGCTAGAAATTTTTACCGGCACCCCTGCAATTATAATCCTGGAAGGAATAACATGTTATGACAAAGGCAAGAGGATGTTTTACCTGCCATTAAAATCTTCTTTGAAATCAATTGCAAGCTGTTGAAATGCCTGTACCAACCCTAACTTTATTACATCAGCCTTGTATTGGTACCAAGCTCTGATACTAACCACCAGACAGGTGTAAATTAAATGCAGATGAGTGAAATTAAAATAACCTGTTGCATTGAATTAATATTCATACCTATATATTGTAGGTACTAATTATTCCTATGTGTTTGGGGGGGTTGTTCTTATTGTGGGGGAAAAACACTTGATTTGTTTACATTGAACATAGTAGTAGGCCAATTGCTGTTAAAATGTCAAAAAGTATTACAATTTTCAGCTCTATACATATCTATAGCAAATAACCATTTTGCACCAGACACATTACTGGAACTCTGGAATTGAGAGTTAATTTCAGGTCTATTTGAAGTCAATGAAAGCTGTTGAAGGGAATTGGTACTCAATTTATGTAAAAGATCAACATAAGGGATTAAATGCCATATACTCCTCTGTGGGAAACCTATATAATAACTTAACTATTTGCATAATAACGTTTAATGTAAATGGTAACCTTATTTCTAACATAGAAATAAAAACACAACAACTTCTTGGTTATAAAACCAGCAGGACATGTTTATTGTGGCAACACAAGGAACCAAACGACCAGCACAAATAAACATGGACCACGGGGCGGCAATCAGGTACTAGCTAATGCGTAGTAACCCATGCAAACAAGATTGGCAGTACCAGGGATGCAAGAAAGGAAGCAGAGCGTAGCTCGATACTGGAATGGCTTAGGGAGTTCTCGGCTTTGAATCACACGGGCAGGGAACACCCCAGACGCGCATCTGAGGACTTTACCCCTGGCCGGAAATAGCCGTCACTCTACCTCGATCCCATCCTGCCCCCGGACACTTTCCACCCACCACAAGATCGCCCACATATTCAGGGAAACTCTCATCACCACCCAAACTCACACAAATAAGAGTAGGGACTTTCTAAAATCCTCAATAAACAGGTCCATGCCATGGTTGGATAAATGCACCCCGTTGCCTCAGTAGAGGCTCCGGTCAGCTGCTGTAATGTTCCTGTGCTCCACAACAAAACCACTAAGCTCGAACATTAATTTTCTCACATCCCTGGTCAGCTTTTTCCTGACCTGAAAAGCAGCACTGTGGTTGGCCATATGCCGCCACATCAATCTGGGGATAATATTTGACCATCCCATTCTCACACCAGGCATCCAGTGAGAATGCATCACTGCAATCAAATCCTGTCCAGAAACTGATCCCAAATCGTTAACCCCCAAATGGTGGATTAAGACGTGGGGTTTCTCCCTACGTCTCATGGCATCCTGCAGCAATCCAGGCAAACCTGCCCATCAAAGGCCTTTCCTCCCTAGCCACCTAAGCACCACCCTAGATGAAGAAAAGCCCAGCTGCTGTCCTCTAAGTTGCGTTGATGCTCTAATAGCTGCCCAGTGCACGAACAAGAGCCCCACTATCCAGACACGAAGTGGACCTCTGCTAGGCCCTGCAAAAGAAAAAAAAGTGTTAACTTCACACCAAAACAGGGAAACATCACAACATAAACACACCATACTAACTTAGCAGTGGGATAAAAGGGGTCTCACATATAGCTGATACCTTTTGAATTTCCACCTCCCCACTGCCGTTATACGGTCAGCTGACCAGCCTAAAGTCGCCTCTGTTGTAGCAGCCCCAACCCTAAATGAATGTGGGGCTATCATATTAAGATTCAACCCAGCCTTTTTAGCAGCCCATCCTAGGACCCTATGGTATTGAAATCTTGAATGGTGAAGCTCCAAGACAGAACTGAACATTGGCTGCTGATTATATCCTTAAGAGAGGCCCCATGTGTCATGTCATGACAATAAAATGCAAAGAATGTTTAGGGGAATTGCTGATTTAGAAAAGAATGCTTACATGACGGGCACATAGTAGAGGACACTCAATAAAAAGCCTAAGATTGAATTTCTGAAAAATGAGCTTGAATTACAGACTCCACCTGCTACAGTACAATGAGAGCACACACACATATGTATATCACTTGTGTCTACCTACACTATTGTAACGGAGGAGAAATGAACAACTGCCAGCAACTCTATGAAACAGCCAGTGATGTTGAAAGATAAACATTCTGACCAAACCTCAAATAGCAATTACTAGACACAGAATTTGCCCACCACCTCTTGAACTTTCACAATAGTACAAAACCCATCAAGAACCTTTGTTTCAAATTGAACTTAACATAATAATAGATGCTTCTACATCTACCCAAACATAACGTACTAATGCGGTAAGTGAGGATAATGAGGTAATACACTGAGGAAACCAGACAAATTAAATCCAGATCAACTAAGTACCAAAGTAATCCCCTGAGATGGTCTAAATAAGGTAGCAAGACAACACTTCTTACACTCTAATACTAAAGAAAGTAATAATTAAATGTAATTTAGGAACTGTACAAAAACATAAAAAATAAGTACACGCTCTTTAAATAGCTAGGATTTCTAGGAAAATTGCAAAAATTTTTTTTTAAGGAGCTGGTTCTATAAAGCTCTCTGAGATTATATAAAATGCCTCATTATTATTACTAGGCCTCTCAGGAATTGTGTGTGTTTCATTAAGGGGGTTCACTTATATGCTTTATGTTAAAGAGAGACACTTGACAATATAATGCTCGCCATGCAAATAATTTTATCAAACAAACTAGAAATCATAAACATTCCTGCTGGAAATTTTTACCGGCACCCCTGCAATTATAATCCTGGAAGGAATAACATGTTATAACAAAGGCAAAAGGAATTTTTACCTGCCATTAAAATCTTCTTTGAAATCAATTGCAAGCTGTTGAAATGCCTGTACCAACCCCTACTTTATTACATCAGCCTTGTATTGGTACCAAGCTCTGATACACGCTACCAGACAGGTGTAAATTAAATGCAGATGAGTGAAATTAAAATAACCTGTTGCATTGAATTAATATTCATACCTATATATTGTAGGTACTAAGTATTTCTATGTGTTTAGGGGGGTTTGTACTTATGGGGGGAAAAAACTTGATTTGTTTACATTGAACATAGTAGTCATTTTCAACAGGCCCATTGCTGTTAAAATGTCAAAAAGTATTAACATTTTCAGCTCTTTACATATCTATAGCAAATTACCATTTTGCACCAGACACATTACGGGAACTATGGAATTGAGAGTTAATTTCAGGTCTATTTGAAGTCAATGAAAGCTGTTACATGTTAAAGGGAATTGGTACTCAATTTATGTAAAAGATCAACAGTCAAGCAAGTTAAAATATTTATTTTTTTAAATAATGAAGTAAAAGATGGTTAACTTTAAAGTGAAATAAACAGGAAGCGCTTGATTGGTTACAAGTCCTGATGTTCTACAGTCTACAGAGTAGTGGACCTACTCAACAGAGGGTCCTGGTGCACTTTTTTTTTGGGACCCTCCAAAGGTAACTCAGAAAAAAGCAAAAGTAATACTATACATACTGCTCTCTATAATGATTTTGAGGATAGATAGAAAGACAGATTGATTATAGATTGATAGAAACAAAGAAAGAAAGAAAGAAAGAAAGAAAGAAAGAAAGAAAGAAAGAAAGAAAGAAAGAAAGAAAGAAAGAAAGAAAGAAAGAAAGAAAGAAAGAAAGAAAGAAAGAAAGAAAGAAAGAAAGAAAGAAAGATGGTAATTCCGCCCTTGGTTCACATTGAAGTTGAAAATTAATGTTTGATTGTGAATGCTTACATTAACCATTATAAAACATGTGCTGGGAGGAAACACAGAATTAGGCCTCTCGTTATCAAGCCGTCAACCGCAAATATGCTGGAATTCCGCAGCGTATTTGTGACGAGGCTGATTCGCTGTAGTTATCAAGCCCTACAGCCCGGCAAAAGTAGAATTTAGTGACGTAACATACGATCCGCCGGACTCAGTCCGACACAGATCGATGGTTACGTCACTACAGATGTTCCGAACACAAGTTCGGCACAATCTGACTACTTTTGGTAGTTATCAAATACCTACCAGGTACGCTCGCCACTATTCCGGGTCAGCGTACCTGGTTTTCAATCCGCCGCGGCGGATCCCATAGGAATCATATGGGAGTCTGACAGCAGCAAGAGCTCATGTTTGCTGCTGCCCGATATCCCATTGATTTCTATGGGAAGTGTCTGCACCTAACACCCTAACATGTACCCCGAGTCTAAACACCCCTAATCTGCCCCCCTACACCGCCGCCACCTACTTTATACTTATTAACCCCTAAACCGCTGCTCCCGGAACCCTCCGCCACTATAATAAACTTATTACCCCCTAAACCGCCGCTCCTGGACCCCGCCACAACTAAATATATATATTAACCCCTAAACCACCGCTCCCGGACCCTGCCGCCACCTACATTACATTTATTAACCCCTATCCTGCCCCCCTACACCGCCGCCACCTACAGTACATTGATTAACCCCTAATCTACCCCCCTACACCGCCGCCAATATATTAAATTAATTAACCCCAAAACCTAAGTCTAACCCTAACCCTAACACCCCCCTAACTTAAATATTATTTAAATTAATCTAAATAAATATTCCTATAATTAAAAAAATTATTCCTATTTAAAACTAAATACTTACCTATAAAATAAACCCTAAGATAGCTACAATATAATTAATAACTACATTGTAGCTATTTTAGGGTTTATTTTTATTTTACAGGCAACTTTGTATTTATTTTAACTAGGTACAATAGCTATTAAATAGTTATCAACTAGTTAATAGCTACCTAGCTAAAATAACTACAAAATTACCTGTAAAATAAATACTAACCTAAGTTACAAATACACTTAACACTACACTATCAATAAATTAATTAAATAAATTAACTACAATTATCTATAATAAAATACAATTAAATAAACTAAACTATATTACAAAAACCCCCCACTAAATTACAAAAAAAAAAATATATTACAATAAAACCCCCCACCCACTAAACCCCCCAAAATTAAAAACCTAACACTAAACACCTAAACTACCCATTGCCCTGAAAACGGCATTTGTTGGGCATTGCCCTTAAAAGGGCATTTAGCTCTTTTACAATTTACAATTCTTAGATTAGGGGGTGTTTTTATTTGGGGGGGGGTTATTTTCATAGGGATTAGGTTTAATTGTGTAAACTTTGGTAATTTGTTTTTTTTATTTTCTGTAATGTTAGCCTTTTTTTATTTTTTGTAATCTTAGCTTTTTTTTATTTTTGTAACTTTAGTATTTTTTTGGGGTGTTAGGTTAGGGGGAGTTAGTAATTTAATTAGCTATTTGCATTGTGGGTGTTGGTGGTTTAAGGCGTTAATAGGTTAATTAGGTTTATTGTGATGTGGGGGTTTAGGGGTTAATAGGGTAAATAGGTTTATTGCGATGTGGGGGTTTTGCGGTTTAGGGGTTAATAGGTTATGTATGGTTGGGAAATCCTTCACAATTGTTCTGTTTGCACAGCAATAAGAAATTCTTAAACATCAATACCAGTGCGTGTTTTGAACACTCAAGTGCCTGGTTAATATTTGAGACTCACAGGACTTCAATATATATACTGTGTATATTCTGGGGCATCACACCCTTTCTGGGTATTCTTATGTTCATGATTTGATACATGTGTGTTTCCAACTGTTGATCATCAGCCTAGCTAGCTGTTACCTTACTATGGTCGAAGTTGAATATTATTAGTAGCATACTGCAGTATCAGGTCATGTTTATAGTTTTTATTCAGCGGTTTTTGCTCTTTTCTGCCTCTCATGCTTTTTAAACTGTTGTGTGTGTATTGTCTGTTTGGAATTTGGGTGGAGAACCTGGATTCTCTGTGAATCCTATATGTATGTTTTAGTAATAAAGCGTTCAGACCCTTGTGCAGCCCTGGTCCTTCTTTGATTGAATTCAATCCTTCTCTTTGCAACACATATTCATATTTCTCATTTGGGACTGCTAGCACTTAGGAGTTAACGCATTAGATTTATTGTATAGCACCACTTTTTTATTATTTTGTTAATTATGTTTATTGTGATGTGGGGATTTTGTGGTTTAGGAGTTAATAGGGTAATTAGGTTTATTCCGATGTGGGGGGTTTGTGGTTTAGGGGTTAATAGGTTAATTATGTTTATTATGATGTGGGGATTTTGCGGTTTAGGGGTTAATACGGAAATTAGGTTTATTGCGATGTTGGGGTTTTGTGGTTTAGGGGTTAATAGGGTAATTAGGTATATTGCGATGTGGGTGGTTGACGGTTAATGGATTAAGGGGTTAATTAATTTATTATTTTGCGATGTGTGGGTTTATGGTGTATGTGTTAATACTTTGTGTGTGAGGTTCGGTTTTTTTATATATATACTTTGTGCGGGCTGTGTTTTTTTTTAATATAAGGCTCCATTTGCCTTTGCTGCATCCCGGTGGTTTCCAAAAATGGCAAGGTGGCACATTCCTTTGGCTGCCTCGCGCTGCCAAAATTCCATTGGGGATGGGTGCGCAACTGCCGACGGACATTACAAAGGCAATTATAGTATAGATTTGCTGATTATAGAAACATAGAAACATACAATTTGAAGGTAGATAAGAACCAAAAAAGGCCCATCAAGTCTACCCATATTACATGTTACTTTTTTCCTAGGACAGCCTTATGCATGTTCCAGGGATTTTTGAATTCCTTTACAGTCTTTGGGGGATATTTATCAAAGCGTCAACTATGTTGCATTTGCGGTCGTCAATACGCTCACCTAACAACGCCAAACATTGCGGCCGCGGATCTGAATACAATCTCCATATTTATTTAAAAAAGCCGTCAAAAACACCTGCACCAAGTACGGGGCTGCTATTCAGGTTTTCCCCAACTTTATTTATACGAACTAAACTGCTACAAAGTACACTAACACCCATAAACTACCTATTAACTCTTAAACCGCCGCCCTCCCGCATCGTCGCCACTATAATAAACCTATTAACCCCTAATCTGCCGCTCCCGACATCGCTGCCACTAATATAAATATTACCCCTATTCTGCCACTTCCCGACATCACCGCCACAAAATAAACTTATTAACCCCTAAACCTCTGGCCTCCCACATCACCACCAATAACTAAACCTATTAACGCCTAAACCGTCAGCCCCCCACATCGCAAACAACTAAATTAAGCTATTATGTTTACAGCGGCGATCATAAGAGGAGGAGCTCCGCGTCGGATGGCTTCAGGATAGAAGATGCCGCTTGGATGAAGACTTCTTTTGCCTGGATGGATAAAGACATCGCCGCCTGGATGAAGACTTCTTCCACCTGGATGTATGAAGACATCGCCGCCTGGATGAAGACTGCTCCACCTGGATGTTGGGACTTCAGAACTGTAAGTGGATCTTCGGGGGTTAGTTTTAGGATTTTCTTAATTTTTTTGGGTGGGTTTTTATTTTAGATTAGGATTTGGGCTTTAGAGTTAGGGTTTTTATTTGGGGGGGTTGGTTGGGTGTTGGGTTTTACTGTTGGGGGGTGTTTGTAATTTTTTTTCCAGGTAAAAGAGCTGATATCTTTGGGGCAATGCCCCACAAAAGGCCCTTTTAAGGGCCATTGGAAGTTTATTGTAGGCTAGGGTTTTTTTTTTATTTTGGGGGGGCTTTTTTATTTTGATAGGGCTATTAGATAGGTGTAAAAATAAAATATTTTGGATAATTTTGTTTGTTATTTTTCGTAATTAAGTGTTTGTTATTTTTTTAACAGTGTTTGTTTTTTTGGTAAATTAGTACTTTGTAATAATGTTTAATTGTATATTTAAATAATTTTAGTAATGATAGGTTTTTTAATATGTAATTTAGTTTATTTAATTGGTAGTTTAATTTAATTTTAGTATAATAGTTAGGGTAGGTTAATTTATAGTTTAAAATTATTTTAATTCTACAGGTAAGTTTTAATTTATATTAAGATAGGGATCTTGTAATTTTAATTTAAAGTTAAGGGGCTGTTAGGTTTAGGGGTCAATAGCTTAATTTAGTTTTTGGCGATGTGGAGGGCTGACGGTTTAGGGGTTAATAGGTTTAGTTAGTGGTGGTGATGTGGGAGGCCAGAGGTTTAGAGGTTAATAAGTTTATTTAGTGGCAGTGGTGTCGAGGAGCGGCGGAATAGGGGTTAATACATTTTATTTGTGTCGGCGATGTCGAGGGCGGCAGATTAGGGGTGTTTAGACTCAGGGTTTATGTTAGGGTGTTAGGTGTAAACATACCTTTTTTTAACCATAGAAATCAATGGGGTATATTTCCTTCTCTTGCAGCATCGAACAAAAGCTTTCGTTGCTTTCAGACTCCCATTGATTTCTATGGCATCCACGGCCTCAAGTGTAGCAGTTTGAAAACCAGGTACACTGCGTCGGAATAGCCGCGAGCGTACCTGTTAAATGTTTGATAAATTGGAAAAAGTGTCAAATAGAGTCGAATGTGTATTCGGAACATCTGTAATGACGTAAGCATCGATCTGCGTCGGATTGAGATTGCGGGATTGTATGTTATGTCACAAATTTCAACATTTGCTGATCTTGGCGCTTTGATAATTAGGTTGGATCAATCTCGCAACAATTACGATGCGGAATTCCAGCGTATATTCGGTTGACGCTTTCATAATTAGGCCTGTGTTTACCACCTCATCATGCAATTCTACTGTATTTAGTGGTCCTTTACTTTTTTTATCCATATGTATAAAATACAATACAATATAGTGGCCTAGATTCACCAAGACCAGTACAAGGAGAGTTCTGGTGTATTACCTATAGATTGACATTGCATTGCAAACATATAAAACACTAAGGGCTAGATTATAACAAGGAGGCAGCTTGCGGAATTTGGGTCTTTTCAGGGCCGGATTTCTTCTTGTGAATGTGCAACACACTATGTTCTTTGCAAAGCCAGGTGTTAGTGTGCTGTGCTTTCACAAGAAGAAATCAAGCCCAATAAAGAGATGAATGCCACGAGCGGGCACCCTCTTCTGCATTCGGCAGCTAATAAACTTCTGAATACACGTGCCTACCATTAATCTTGCACATTCATTTTCAAATCACAAAATTGGGAGATTAATTATACAGATAATAATTTTGTGCTGTTTTTGGGAGCTGAACTAATTTCAGGGTATTAATGTCAGAAGCATTTTGGGATTGTGATCGCTGGAAAAACACACTGACAATATAATTCAGAAACTGTTATCTACCAAAAACAAGTGTGAGACTGTTCTTTACCCCTATGTGTTTAACCCCAGCAAAGTGGTTACCTATAATTTGCACGACCCTCTTTCAAAGGGACTGTGATTGATCATATGTGTTTAACCCAAATAAAGGGGCTAAACACAGCCAAAGATTGAAAGGTTTGCGCTCCCTCTGCTGAGGTAGTAGCAAAGGAACATATGCATTGGTTTTAATGAAAATAAATATAAATGTTCCTTAAATATTCAGTATTTGTTTCAATTTAAACTAAACGAATGCCGACAAGTGCAGCAGATGAAATTCGAAAAACTAATTTTACTGAATATTCATTCCAAAAATTTTTTTTTTTTGCCGCTGCACAAGTCTAAGGTAATTCTTCCACTATAATGTCCCTTTAAAAATCTGATGAGATGGTCTTGGTGAAACTTAATTGAATATTTATACGTTTGAACATTATAATCAATCTAATTGCTGGTCTTACCACTGTCTTCCTATTCACTAATGTCTCAGGGGTAGATTTATCAAATGTCGGACAGCGGATCATGTCCACCTGACATTGATAAATGCCGATAGCATATACTGTCGGCATTTATCATTGCACAAGCATTTTTAGTGAAATGCTTGTGCAATGCCACCTTCTGCACATTCGCGGCCAATCGGCCGCTAGTAGGGGGTGTCAATCATCCTGATTGGTATGATCGTTGATTGCTTTCCGCCACCTCAGACGTGGCAGATGAGTTAAGGAGTAGCGGTCTTATGACCGCTGCTTCTTAACTTAAGTTTCAGGTGGACCTGAAACTTCGGGGGTAGATTTCAGAATCCGCTGCTTGATAAATCTTCCCCTCAGACTCAACTCAAATTGCTAACTAGGAATGGGTGAAAGTCTCAGATTCTCAATCACATAGCAGCACAACTGTCATCCTTGACATTCAGGCTACTCATTCAAATGTAAGAATTTTAAATGAAAGATTTCATATCAATTATAACATTGTATTAATTTTATTTTATTTTGAAAAAACACATTTAATTAATATTTTATGTAAATAATTCCAATTTTTTTTTTTATCAAACATTACATTTGGTGTCTAAATGTGACTATTATGTCAAATGCTACATTCAGCAAATCAAAATGTCAGAATGTTCAGGAAATGTGCCAAAACATTTACAGACTACTTCATCCCATAGGAGTTTTAAAGGTCAATGGAGAAATAATACTTTCTTTTCTTTTTCTTTTTTTGCCTATATATACTTGATATTGGGGGGGAAACCCAGTGGTGCCAATATTATAATTATGATAATATTCTCAAAGTCTGTAATATTGTACAATGCTTATGATATTTAAAGTAACTAAAGATTAAAAATTAAACTTTTCAATTTACTTCTATAAAAAAATTTAATCAATATGTCCTTTAGCATTTTGTTGCAAACAGTGCTGCCATATAGTGCTCCAGATACATGTATGTTCCTGAGCCTATCAAGGTATCATTTCCAATATAGAACGCCAGGAGAAGTAACTTTGATAGAATAAGTAAAATAGAAACTTGCGTGGCAGAGCCAACAGCCGAAAAAAACAGACGCATAGCTCTAGAGCTCCAGACTTTCAGCCCGATATTTTAGCGTTTTCTACTACAGAACATATATTTTGGAACTATCTAGATCATTCTCGAGGCTTCGATTACTGAGGTATGAACTCAGAACTCCTATAGCCTTACAAGATCGCTTGAAATCCAAAGAGGGAATTATATCTCAGTGACGGCCATACAGCAGTGGAGCGATTCGCCATCTTGGATCCTAGATGCCTCACTACACACGCTGTGAGTCTCTCTCTAATCAGTATTATACCCACTAACTCGGGCATCGCGGCTCCTAAACATCACCCCCCACCCCCACCCCGTGCACTGGGTTAAGAAGCAATCCTATATCTATACTGATAATTCAGCTAACATTCATGTCATATAAGTGCAGCAGCACTATTACTCAGTATGGAGGCATGTATCAACAAAACGATACTCAACTTAATGAACACATTAGATATTCAGTATGACTCTCTCATTCAGGTGCTGAGGTCTGCTCCCAGCCCAGCCCAGCCAAGAGCAGATGCAATGAACATGGGAAAGAGTCTAATGGCAGTTAACCATCTCTTGTGGCTCCAGCTGACCCGTGCGGTGCTTATCAGCTCACAGGAAATAATGGCACTAATGAACAGTATGGGAAGAAAGAAAATCTTCCTCAGTCTACTCCGGAGGATTCCTGGCATAATACAGGAGTACACCCTAGACCATACTCCCAATGCCAAATTGACCCCCTATATTTAGTAGAAATTGCACCCCAATTGCTTATCCTATTTACTAGAGGAGATTTTCTCCCGCAATCAGACTGCAGTTTGAGAAACATGAAATTGCATAAGGTCAATCAGCAATAGACTAAAATAAACTATACAAGAACAGGCATAGGGTAGTCAATTATCCTTTACCGTTGAACCTGATTTGATGGTGTAGAGTTAGCACACAGAAGTGGATCAGACAGAGAGCATCTGATTAACCTCATGCTTATATACTCTATGCCTACGTTTTCCTTACCCCATGTCTCTATCTGACTGATATTCCAGACAAGCCATATCAGAAATACTCCTAGTTCAGTAGAGGTTCTCCTGTAGTACAAACCATCTTACTATAGAACTATAGCGATCTCACCTAAATTATAAATGTGCAGTATATATGTTCAGAAAACCTGACCCAATGAGAGATATAGTAAGTATGTTTCCCCAGATTCTCCTATGTAATACCTAAACTGCACTTTGTGTAATACCAAATCATATGCTATCTCACACAAGATTTTGTAACAAATGTTAATATGTATATCTCAATTGCTTAATCAGTTGCTATTCTCTCAGCAAACCCACATGTTTATACATCAGTTCCAAGACTCAAGGACAAACACATGTCACTCACTACAAGCTGGGAGAAACCTACACAGCTCTAACTAAAGCAAATCAGGCTCATCATACATCTCTCACACCTTTTATCTCCTAGATCTTCTGGTTATTAATTATATCAGACACTACACATTCAACTACATGGTTACATTACTGCTCCCTAAGTCATATATGTGCTGTCTGTGGCCAGGACAGCATGCTATATTCTGACTAACTCTAGTAACCATATCTTATATTTTACATAACAAACTAATCTTAATATAGCACCTAGGAGACCACTTACCTACAATGTTACCTACAATCATCCCGATAAGTTCAACTTGGTTACATTTTTCATATAATAGTCCCATAAAGAGGTTCTAACACATTACGCATAGTGACTGATCACCCTTAACTTTCGGATTTAGACATATCCCCTATGCCATTCATACTCATGTAGCTCTAAGGTATTATTATTGTTCCTAGTATGCTAAAGTTAGCTTACTTTCCCTTGTCTCTTAATATCTACAATTATTGGGTGGGCTGCATTCAACTCATAGTTGGATATTTAGCTATAATTTTATTTGTATCCTTATATATTAATCACTAAGCGGTGTTTACTTACCATTCCAATTCATTTATGCTTGGTGGTCCAAAAAGGGGCCCCATCATAATAGTGTTACGGTACCAACAGGATACCAAGGTTAATACCAGATGACAACGTCCTGCATAGACAATCAGCAATTCACAACCCCGATCAGTTTCCCCTCAAACATGAGACCAAGCTCCACATTTCAGGTTTAAAACAGAATGATATTTATTAAAAGGCTATGCCTAGTATTTATGCAGGTCTGACCCCCCCAGATGGGGGTTGAAAGAATGTTGTACATTAGATAAAAGGGAGAAGCGCCCTTTTGACATGATACAATAGAATTATATTACTTAAACACTTCAACCACAAGACACTCTTGGCTCTTCTTATCACTTAGGCGTTTTCTCTCTGGAGGTGATCAAACAATAGAATGCTTAGCACTAATTAGATTATGGCTGGAGTCAGCAACTTGTATTTAGAAATATAGTTTCTCAAAGCTGAACAGAGTTAACCCTTCCAGTACTGACAGAAGGGTCTGTCACATAGCTCCCCCCTTGTGGAACACTCTGGCAGACCCGGCTTGACCCTTTGGCGGGTCAACCTGGGGATGACCGGACTAGGAGGTGGTAGGCATGTCAGTTTGCCAGGACAATACATCTGTATTCCCGTTATGAGAGAGAATTCCTGTCCATACAAACAAGGGTTCAACTTCCTCAGTGCCCAGACTAGGGACAAACAGTCCTTCAAAATCCCATCAGCTTCTTTACGAGTTTTCTGTACCTGCTCTTTATAGGTATCCACAATCCCTTCATACTGACATAGGGTGCCCTTGAGTTGCTGCACCTCTCTATGAGCCAGCGTCAGCTTCTCCTCCAGTGTCGCTAAGTTTGTCTTTAATGTTTCATGTTCCACTCTCAAGCTGGTGTTTTCTGCAGTCTGTCGGTGCAGCCTGTCTAGCAGAGATTCCTGTTCTAAACGTGCTTTTTCCTCTGCACTCCTCTTCTCTCCCGCTAGCACTGTTACATGATTATTTAACGTGACCATTTTATCCTCTACGTGACTCTTCTCCTTCATCAGTGCATTGTAACGGGACTTCCACGTATCAATAGCGGATAGAGATTTACTGAGCTCAGCATCCTGGGGCTTAGCAGCAGGGGGGTCAGTCTCTGCTGCACGGATCTGAGCACGGGTAGTCACAGGGTTAACATCAGCGGGACCCATGGGAGCATAGGCAGAAACAAGGGGGGCCAAGTTATTTCCAAGGAGAACATCAGCGGGTAAATCCTTCATGACCCCCACATTCACAGGTCTAGCGCCCCCTCCCCAATCCAAATGTACCCTGGCAACAGGTAGGCGGAACACAGTGCCCCCTGCTACCCTCACAGCCACAGTGTCTCCAGTGTGCTGTTTCTCAGACACCAAGTTCTTTCGAAGCAAGGTCGTGGTAGCACCAGTATCCCGTAGACCACTGACCTCCTTCACATTCACTTTAACCAGTTGCCGGTTATTCCGGTGGGCAGCTTGCACAAGGTCTGCCTCATGTAGGATGCCCCAGCATTCTTGCGCCCCTACGTAGCGGCCCGCAGGCTGAGGGTTACGTGGGATTCCGCCGGCGGGTCTTCTCCAGGACTGTGCTTGGTTCGCTGCATTTAGGGGACACGCTGGTCTTTTGTGCCCTAGTTGCTTACATCCAAAGCACCGAATAGGTTGTGAGTAGCCCTGCGAATTGAACCGGGCTCTCTGAGGGTAGTTCGTGGCCGGAGGCCGTGTGGTATAGCGGTGCGCCGGGGTTTGGTAACTGGCAGCTGCTGGGGTGACTGGGGGTCTGTACTCCACTCTAGCAGGGGGCTTAGTGGTAGCAGTGTCCAGTTTGCGGGCATCCGTATACTCATCTGCCAAGCGAGCCGCTTCATGCAGGGTGGAGGGTTTACGGTCCCGAACCCACTCTCGAACTCCTGCGGGTAACTTGTCGAAGCAATGTTCCAACAGGAATAGCTGCAGCACCTCTTCCCCAGATACGGCTTGGCACCCCGCTATCCAGTGAGCTGCTGTGCGGTGCACCTTACATGCCCACTCAACGTAGGAATCACCAGCAAATTTAACAGTGTCTCTGAACCGCCTCCGGTATGCCTCTGGTGTAACCGCATACCTGGAGAGCAGAGCCTCTTTTACAGTATTATAATCCCCGACTTCCTCATCTGGAATGGCCCGAAAAGCCTCACTGGCCCGGCTGGATAATTTTCCGGATAATATCGTGACCCAGTCCTCTGCGGGTACCTTGTGTAGTGCACATTGCCTCTCAAAATCCGCAAGGTACCCATCAATCTCTCCTTCTGTTTCCAGGAAGTTTTTAAAAGCTGCAAAATTTACTTTTCCCTTTTCCACTCGGGTTGCTGTGAATTGGGCTGCTGCAGCGCCGCTTTGGCGAAGTAGGTTGGCCTCCACAGCTGCTATGACCCGGTCGATAATTTCCGCAGATGGGTTGGGGCCATAATGTGCCAGTCTTATTTTAACCGCCCGATCAAAGCTTGCTTCTTCAGGGGTTCTGTCTGCTATGCTGGGCCCATTGGTTCCTTCTGTCCCTGGTACTCTTTCCATCTTAGTCAGTATTGTAATAATCCCCCTCTTCCTGAGGTTACTGGCTTCTGTAGTTGCTCTTCTGAGCGATAAGGTTCATTCCGTCGCTTGCCACCAATTGTTACGGTACCAACAGGATACCAAGGTTAATACCAGATGACAACGTCCTGCATAGACAATCAGCAATTCACAACCCCGATCAGTTTCCCCTCAAACATGAGACCAAGCTCCACATTTCAGGTTTAAAACAGAGTGATATTTATTAAAAGGCTATGCCTAGTATTTATGCAGGTCTGACCCCCCCAGATGGGGGTTGAAAGAATGTTGTACATTAGATAAAAGGGAGAAGCGCCCTTTTGACATGATACAATAGAATTATATTACTTAAACACTTCAACCACAAGACACTCTTGGCTCTTCTTATCACTTAGGCGTTTTCTCTCTGGAGGTGATCAAACAATAGAATGCTTAGCACTAATTAGATTATGGCTGGAGCCAGCGACTTGTATTTAGAAATATAGTTTCTCAAAGCTGAACAGAGTTAACCCTTCCAGTACTGACAGAAGGGTCTGTCACAAATAGATACCTCTACATTTACCTATATCATTGCATTCTCTTATCTCTCCTCTCTTTCATATATATGCTGGCGTGAGGCCCAAAAGTGACCTCTTGTATACTACGGAGAGAATATAACAGAAAAAAGAGATTTCATATGTATATGTTTATTACATTTGTTTTTAAGTGTATATTTCATTGTGTTTGTAAATAACTAACCGCACTATTCACTATCGGCTAGATTTAGAGTTTTGTCGGTAACGACCCGCGTAGCTAACGCTGGCTTTTTTCTGGCCGCACCTTTAAAATAACTCTGGTATTGAGAGTCCACAGAATGGCTGCGTTAGGCTCCAAAAAAGGAGCGTAGAGCATATTTAACACAACTTCAACTCTCGATACCAGAGTTGCTTACGGACGCGGCCAGCCTCAAAAAGGTGCTCGTGCATGATTCCCCCATAGGAAACAATGGGGCTGTTTGAGCTGAAAAAAACCTAACACCTGCAAAAAAGCCGAGTTCAGCTCCTAACGCAGCCCCATTGTTTCCTATGGGGAAACACTTCCTACGTCTGCACCTAACACTCTAACATGTACCCCGAGTCTAAACACCCCTAACCTTACACTTATTAACCCCTAATCTGCCGCCCCCGCTATCGCTGACCCCTGTATATTATTTTTAACCCCTAATCTGCCGCTCCGTAAACCGCCGCTACTTACATTATCCCTATGTACCCCTAATCTGCTGCCCCTAACACCGCTGACCCCTATATTATATTTATTAACCCCTAATCTGCCCCCCCACAACGTCGCCTCCACCTGCCTACACTTATTAACCCCTAATCTGCCGACCGGACCGCACCGCTATTATAATAAAGTTATTAACCCCAATCCGCCTCACTAACCCTATAATAAATAGTATTAACCCCTAATCTGCCCTCCCTAACATCGCCGACACCTAACTTCAATTATTAACCCCTAATCTGCCGACTGGAGCTCACCGCTATTCTAATAAATGTATTAACCCCTAAAGCTAAGTCTAACCCTAACACTAACACCCCCCTAAATTAAATATAATTTTAATCTAACGAAATTAATTAACTCTTCTTAAATACATTATTCCTATTTAAAGCTAAATACTTACCTGTAAAATAAATCCTAATATAAATTATAATTATATTATAGCTATTTTAGGATTAATATTTATTTTACAGGTAACTTTGTATTTATTTTAACCAGGTACAATAGCTATTAAATAGTTAAGAACTATTTAATAGCTAAAATAGTTAAAATAATTACAAATTTACCTGTAAAATAAATCCTAACCTAAGTTACAATTAAACCTAACACTACACTATCAATAAATTAATTAAATAAAATACCTATAATTATCTACAATTAAACCTAACACTACACTATCAATAAATTAATTAAATACAATTCCTACAAATAAATACAATTAAATAAACTAACTAAAGTACAAAAAATAAAAAAGAACTAAGTTACAAAAAATCAAAAAATATTTACAAACATTAGAAATATATTACAACAATTTTAAACTAATTACACCTACTCTAAGCCCCCTAATAAAATAACAAAGCCCCCCAAAATAAAAAAATGCCCTACCCTATTCTAAATTACTAAAGTTCAAAGCTCTTTTACCTTACCAGCCCTGAACAGGGCCCTTTGCGGGGCATGCCCCAAGAAGTTCAGCTCTTTTGCCTGTAAAAAAAAACATACAATACCCCCCCCCAACATTACAACCCACCACCCACATACCCCTAATGTAACCCAAACCCCCCTTAAATAAACCTAACACTATTTTATTAGGGGGCTTAGAGTAGGTGTAATTAGTTTAAAATTGTTGTAATATATTTCTAATGTTTGTAAATATTTTTTTATTTTTTGTAACTTAGTTCTTTTTTATTTTTTGTACTTTAGTTAGTTTATTTCATTGTATTTATTTGTAGGAATTGTATTTAATTTATTTATTGATAGTGTAGTGTTAGGTTTAACTTAGGTTAGGATTTATTTTACAGGTAAATTTGTAATTATTTTAACTATTTTAGCTATTAAATAGTTCTTAACTATTTAATAGCTATTGTACCTGGTTAAAATAAATGCAAAGTTACCTGTAAAATAAATATTAATCCTAAAATAGCTATAATATAAATATAATTATAATTAATTTAGGGGGGTGTTAGTGTTAGACTTAGCTTTAGGGGTTAATACATTTATTAGAATAGCGGTGAGCTCCAGTCGGCAGATTAGGGGTTAATAATTGAAGTTAGGTGTCGGCGATGTTAGGGAGGGCAGATTAGGGGTTAATACTATTTATTATAGGGTTAGTGAGGCGGATTAGGGGTTAATAACTTTATTATAGTAGCGGTGCGGTCCGCTCGGCAGATTAGGGGTTAATAAGTGTAGGCAGGTGGAGGCGACGTTGAGGGGGGCAGATTAGGGGTTAATAAATATAATATAGGGGTCGGCGGTGTTAGGGGCAGCAGATTAGGGGTACATAAGTATAACGTAGGTGGCGGTCGGCAGATTAGGGGTTAAAAAAATTTAATCGAGTGTCGGCGATGTGGGGGGGCCTCGGTTTAGGGGTACATAGGTAGTTTATGGGTGTTAGTGTACTTTAGAGCACAGTAGTTAAGAGCTTTATGAACCGGCGTTAGCACAGAAAGCTCTTAACTACTGACTTTTTTCTGCGGCAGGAGTTTTGTCGTTAGAATTCTAACGCTCACTTCAGCCACGACTCTAAATACCGGCGTTAGAAAGATCCCATTGAAAAGATAGGATACGCAATTGACGTAAGGGGATCTGCGGTATGGAAAAGTCGCGGCTGAAAAGTGAGCATTAGACCCTTTTTTGAATGACTCCAAATACCGGCGGTAGCCTAAAACCAGCGTTAGGAGCCTCTAACGCTGGTTTTCACGGCTACCGCCAAACTCCAAATCTAGGCCTATATGTTTACTAGTCATGTTGTTATGGTTAAAAAATTTATGGAGCATGCAATTCTAAAAAAAAATGTTTCAAATTCCCTTTCATTATCAAAAGGTCTTTATATATACACACTTTCTGAGGCACCAGCTCCTACTGAGCATGTGCAAGAGTATACTGTATATACAGTACATATTTGTGTGTTGCTTGTGATTAGCTGATGGTTAGACTTGTCACATAATACAGGGGGGGTAACTTTGAAATTCTTCAGAAATGTTTTTGCTACTGCTGTGAAATTCAAACTAAGTGCTATTGCATTATCTTATTATTATGCATTTGCTCATTATGCAATTCTACTGTATTTAATGGTCCTTTAACCCCTTCACTACTGGGAAAACCAGAGAACAACTTGTCAAAATACCGAAGAAATAGAGCCTTGGTTTTTTTTTATTTACCTATCAAACCTATATATATCTTTTTAGTAGAAAACCCAAGGTATTGAGCTAGGCCCCTTTTGGAATAGTTCATGCCACTCTCTTACCGCCAAATGCAATCAAATAAAAAAAAAATGTTAACTTTTTCACATGCTTTGTTTTTCTCACTGAAAATATTTACATACAACTTGTGCAGTTATAACACAAACATGGATGTAAAAGCTTCTCTGGGGTCCTCTTTGTTGAGAAGTAGTAGACATGCAAGTTTTGTCATTGCTTTTTGGTAATTAGAAGGCCGCTAATAGTATGCGCACCATACTTCTGAAAGTTTTGGCAGTGAAGAAGTTAATTAGTTAGCTGGCAAGAGTTATAGTATTTTAGTGTAAGGATTACCCTGCAACCTGACACCTCCCTGATCCCTCCTAAACAGCTCATCCACCCACACTCCTCACCACGATCTAGATACTGGCAGACACTCTGCCAGTATTAACTTTTACTCCTTTTTTTTCATAAATTAATTTTATTTATTTATTTTCTGCAGTGTAGGATCCCCCCTTATCATCCCTCCTCCCTGTCCCTCCCAAACATCTCACAAACCCTCCCCCCACCTAATGGTGCCCACCATCCTAGGTACTGGCAACTGTTTGCCAGTACCCAATTTAGGTGCTAATTTTATTTAGTTTTTATTTATTATTTTTATTTATTTCTTCTGTAGTGTAGCATTTACCCCACCTCTCCCTCCCTGCGATCGCGATTGTAGCCCCCACCCTAATTTTTTTTTTATCTGTAGTGTAGCTTCCCTTCCCTCCCTTTCCTTTCCATACTTAATTTTCTGTAACATAGGGCCCCTCCCACTCCCTGCCTCCCTCTCCCCTTCATTTCTGTGCCATCCACCAGCCTCCCTCGCTCCCTCCAACTTCTCCCACTGAAGGAGATTGTTACAGACAGTGGTACAGACCGTATCAATGTCTGTAACGATATTCAATTTGAACTCATATGGTAACGGAGCACCGATTGTGCACTATTTCCATATGAAGAATGATTGCCTGCTGCAGCTCAGGAGCAGCAGTCTCGGCTGTCACTTTACAGCCGAGACTGCTGGAGCTTACTGAAGCTGCAACATATATATACGTTATGTGGTACATTGGGCTTTATACTGCATGATGTATATATACGTGGTATTGGGTTAAGGGGTTAAAGTGGCCCATACAGCAATGTTATTTGCAGATCACAGGTCGCCTCTTATTGTAAGTATACTTTCACTGCCTTGATATCTGTACACTGCACTGTGAAATGGAGATTCCATTTGGAGATGCAAATACAGCGGTTATTCAATTATATGTTCTCCCTCTATTCTTCTAATTATTTATTCATATTACACAAGATTCTAAGTTTAATATACTGTTTGCCAATGTCAGTCATTGCTAATATTTAATATATATATATTCAGTCATGGCCAAAAATATTGGCCCTCCTGCATTTTTGTCAGATGATGCACCACTTCGCCCAGAAAATTGTTGCAATTACAAATGTTTAGGCGTTCTCATCTTTATTTCTTTTGTTTGTATTGGTATGACACAAAAAAGTGGAGAAAAACATAATTTATGTAAGAACTTACCTGATAAATTAATTTCTTTCATATTGTCAAGAGTCCATGAGCTAGTGACGTATGGGATATACATTCCTACCAGGAGGGGCAAAGTTTCCCAAACCTCAAAATGCCTATAAATACACCCCCCACCACACCCACAATTCAGTTTAACGAATAGCCAAGAAGTGGGGTGATAAGAAAGGAGTGAAAGCATCAACAAGGAATTGGAATAATTGTGCTTTATACAAAAAAATCATAACCACCATTAAAAAGGGTGGGCCTCATGGACTCTTGCCAATATGAAAGATATTAATTTATCAGGTAAGTTCTTACATAAATTATGTTTTCTTTCATGTAATTGGCAAGAGTCCATGAGCTAGTGACGTATGGGATAGCAAATACCCAAGATGTGGAACTCCACGCAAGAGTCACTAGAGAGGGAGGGATAAAAATAAAGACAGCCAATTCCGCTGAAAAATTAATCCACAACCCAAATCAAAAAGTTTTAATCTTTATAATGACAAAAACTGAAATTATAAGCAGAAGAAACAAACTGAAACAGCTGCTTGAAGTACTTTTCTACCAAAAAACTGCTTCTGAAAGTATGCAAAGAAGACCAAGTCGTTGCTTTGCAAATCTGATCAACAGAAGCTTCATTCTTAAAAGCCCAGGAAGTAGAAACTGACCTAGTAGAATGAGCCGTAATCCTCTGAGGCGGGGATTAACCCAACTCCAAATAAGCATTTGGCGTAATTTTCGCGCCAAAAAAGTCTTGCGCCAAAAATGACGCAATAAATTCTAGCATTTTTTGCACCCGCACAGATGTGACTGTAGGGACTGTATTCTTTTCCTTAAAAGCCTCATTTCTTTTTCTGAAAACAGTAGAATGATGGGCTTTACCTAAAAGCTGTAATTTTGTTTCGTCTGTCCACAGCACATTCTCCCAAAAGGATTTTGGCTTCCTCAGGTAAGTTTTAGCAAACTCCAATCTGGCTTTTTTATGTTTCTGTGTCAGCTCCTGGGTCTCCTGCCATAGCGTCCCTTTTTATTCAGATGGCAACGTATAGTGCTAGCTGACACATTTGTACCCTGTGCCTGAAGGTCAGCTTGAATTTGTCTGGAAGGGAAGTTGATCAAGGTTCTTTATCCACCATTCGAACAATCCTTCCTTACAATCTTTGATCAATTTTTCTCTTTCATCCACATCCAGGGAGATCAGCTACAGTTCCATGGGCTGTAAACTTCTTGACAATGTTGCACACAGTGGACACAGGAACATTAAGATCTCTGGAGATGGACTTGTAACCTTGAGATTGTCCATGCTTTTCCACAATGTTTGTTCTCAAATCCTCAGACAATTCTTTGCTGCTCTTCACCATGCTCAGTGTGGCACACAGAGACACACAACAGAAAGGTTGAGTCCTTTTTTCACCATTTTAACTGGTTGCCGGTGTGATTTTTATTTTGTCAGCACCTTAATTGATACAGTTGAGTTTAAATACAAGTTACAGGAGCATCACAAACTTGCAATGCAATTATTTCTTACACTTTTGAGGTGCCAATAATTTATAATAATAATAAAGGTGCCAATAATTTTGTCCAGTCCAGCTTTTTTTTCTCCACTTTTTTTGTGTCATACCAATTCAAACAAAAGAAATAAACATGAGAATGCCTAAACATTTGTAATTGCAACAATTTTCTAGGCGAAGTGGTGAATTATCTGACAGAAATGCAGGGGTGCAAATATGTTTGGCCATGACTGTATATATATATATATATAGTATATATATAATTCTTAGGAAGTCAAATCTAGTTTAAAAAAATTGCTCTGAAAACTTCTGAATAGTTTTTAGGTTATTACAGCAAATCAAATGTAAATCGATTTCAATATGCTCATGTTTATCTGAAAGCATCATAACCCTTTAGAAATCAGAGAGTACTGCAATGCATTGCTCTGCAAAATGCTGCAACATTTAGTGGCAGACAAGAAGTTAAAGCAACATGTAAGTTGCTACATTTTTTTCTATAAACTTGAGGTTTTTTAAAAGAAACATTTTGGATTTTAACAGTTTGAAAATAGATGCATTTGTAGGGTTGAAAAAAGTAATTTTAAGATATAAAAATGAGAAGCACTAGTTTCAGCCTTCTTTATATAAGCTGTATGTGGTGAAAACATGTATTGTCTTATAAATCTACTAAATGTTCTGTATTTCTCTCTATATTTGATACTTACAGTGCTTTTTAAAGCAGGAAAAAATGCAATAGTGATTTTAAACTGTTTTCTTTACTCATAAGATAATGTTGTTTTATTATTTTTATTTATTTATTATTATGTCTAATACAGATAGTTTGCTCAAAATGGAGCCAACTTAGTAAATAGTTGTAAAAAAATAGAAAAATAAATGTCAGTGCCCAGCATGTATGTGTGTCCAGTTAACTTCTTAACGGCTAGATTTAGAGTTTGGCGGCCAAAGGGGTGCGTTAGCTACGCATGCTTTTTTTCTCCCGCACCTTTTAAATACCGCTGGTATTTAGAGTTCACAGAATGGCTGCGTTAGGCTCCAAAAAGGTAGCGTATAGCATATTTACCGCCACTGCAACTCTAAATACCAGCGTTGCTTACGAAAGCGGCCAGCTTCAAAAACGTGCTTGTGCACGATTCCCCCATAGAAAACAATGGGGCCGTTTGAGCTGAAAAAAACCTAACACCTGCAAAAAAGCAGCGTTCAGCTCCTAACGCAGCCCCATTGTTTTTTATGGGGAAACACTTCCTATGTGTGCACCTAACACCCTAACATGAACCCCGAGTCTAAACACCCCTAACCTTACACTTATTAACCCCTAATCTGCCGCCCCCGCTATCGCTGACCCCTGCATATTATTATTAACCCCTAATCTTCCGCTCCGTACACCGCAGCAACCTACGTTATCCCTATGTACCCCTAATCTGCTGCCCCTAATACCGCCGACCCCTATATTATATTTATTAACCCCTAATCTGCCGCCCCCGCTATCGCTGACACCTGCATATTATTATTAACCCCTAATCTGCTGCTCCGTACGCCGCCGCAACCTACATTATCCCTATGTACCCCTAATCTGCTGCCCCTAACACCGCCGACTCCTATATTATATTTATTAACCCCTAATCTGCCCCCCACAACGTCGCCTCCACCTACCTACAATAATTAACCCCTAATCTGCCGACCGGATCTCACCGCTACTATAATAAATGTATTAACCCTTAAAGCTAAGTCTAACTCTAACCCTAACAACCCCCTAACTTAAATATAATTTAAATCTAACAAAATAAATTAACTATTATTAAATAAATTATTCCTATTTAAAGCTAAATACTTACCTGTAAAATAAACCCTAATATAGCTATAATATAAATTATAATTATATTGTAGCTATTTTAGGATTAATATTTATTTTACAGGCAACTTTGTATTTATTTTAACCAGGTACAATAGCTATTAAATAGTTATTAACTATTTAATAGTTACTTAGTTAAAATAATTACAAAATTACCTGTAAAATAAATCCTAACCTAAGTTACAATTAAACCTAACACTACACTAGCAATAAATTAATTAAATAAAATACCTATAATTATCTACAATTAAACCTAACACTACACTATCAATAAATTAATTAAATACAATACCTACAAATATATACAATGAAATAAACTAACTAAAGTACAAAAAATAAAAAAGAACTAAGTTACAAAAAATCAAAAAATATTTACAAACATTAGAAAAATATTACAACAATTTTAAACTAATTACACCTACTCTAAGCCCCCTAATAAAATAACAAAGTTCCCCAAAATAAAAAAATGCCCTACCCTATTCAAAATTAAAAAAGTTCAAAGCTCTTTTACCTTACCAGCCCTGAAAAGGGGCCTTTGCGGGGCATGCCCCAAATAATTCAGCTCTTTTGCCTGTAAAAAAAAACCATACAATACCCCCCCCCCCAACATTACAACCCACCACCCACATACCCCTAATCTAACCCAAACCCCCCTTAAATAAACCTAACACTAAGCCCCTGAAGATCTCCCTACCTTGTCTTCACCTCACCGGGTTCAGCGATCGGTCCAGAAGAGGGTCCGAAGTCTTGATCCAAGTGGCAGCTGAAGAACTCCATAATCGGGCTGAAGTCGGAAGTCCATCATCGGGATGAAGTCTTCTATCAAGCGGCATCTTCAATCTTCTTTCTTCCGGAGCGGAGCCATCTTCTTCCCAGCCGACCGGATCCAACCTCTTCAACCGACGCCTACTCGCCGAATGACGGTTCCTTTAAATTACGTCATCCAAGATGGCGTCCCTCGAATTCCGATTGGCTGATAGGATTCTATCAGCCAATCGGAATTAAGGTAGGAATATTCTGATTGGCTGATGGAATTTTTTGTACTTTAGTTTATTTCATTGTATTTATTTGTAGGTATTGTATTTAATTAATTTATTGATAGTGTAGTGTTAGGTTTAATTGTAGATAATTGTAGGTAGTTTATTTAATTTATTTATTGCTAGTGTAGTGTTAGGTTTAATTGTAACTTAGGTTAGGATTTATTTTACAGGTAATTTTGTAATTATTTAAACTAGGTAACTATTAAATAGTTATTAACTATTTAATAGCTATTGTACCTGGTTAAAATAATTACAAAGTTGCCTGTAAAATAAATATTAATCCTAAAATAGCTACAATATAATTATAATTTATATTGTAGCTATATTAGGGTTTATTTTACAGGTAAGTATTTATCTTTAAATAGGAATAATTTATTTAATAAGAGTTAATTTATTTCGTTAGATTTAAATTATATTTAACCTAGGGGGGTGTTAGTGTTAGGGTTAGATTTAGCTTTAGGGGTTAAAAAATTTATTAGAGTAGCGGTGAGCTCCGGTCGGCAGATTAGGGGTTAATACTTGAAGTTAGGTGTCGGCGATGTTAGGAAGAGCAGATTAGGGGTTAATACTATTTATTATAGGGTTATTGAGGCGGATTAGGGGTTAATACATTTATTATAGTAGCGGTGAGCTCCGGTCGGCAGATTAGGGGTTAATTATTGTAGGTAGGTGGAGGCGACGTTGGGGGCAGCATATTAGGGGTTAATAAATATAATATAGGGGTCGGCGGTGTTAGGGGCAGCAGATTAGGGGTATATAGGGATAACGTAGGTGGCCTCGGTGTACGGAGAGGCAGATTAGGGGTTAAAAGATTTTAATATAGTGGCGGCGATGTGGGGGGACCTCGGTTTAGGGGTACATAGGTAGTTTATGGGTGTTAGTGTACTTTAGAGCACAGTAGTTAAGAGCTTTATAAACCGGCGTTAGCCCAGAAAGCTCTTAACAACTGACTTTTTTCTGCGGCTGGAGTTTTGTCGTTAGATTTCTAACGCTCACTTCAGCCACGACTCTAAATACCAGCGTTAGAAAGATCCCATTGAAAAGATAGAATACGCAAATGGCGTAGGGGGATCTGCGGTATGGAAAAGTCGCGGCTGGAAAGTGAGCGTTAGACCCTTTCCTGACTGACTCCAAATTCCAGCGGGCGGTAAAAACCAGCGTTAGGAGCCTCTAACGCTGGTTTTGACGGCTACCGCCCAACTCTAAATCTAGGCCTAAGAGTTTTAGTGCATTCAATGATATATGTCTGATTAAATACCATGAAGGGAATCTTAATATGATGCCAAAGGCATTTTAGCTAAAGTCTATAACAAATTAACATAAACAAATGAATAATTGTCTGATTTTTGTGTTAAAACTGGGCAAGTGCAGATTCAAATGCCAAAGATAGAGGCATTCGGCAATTTTTAGAGCTTGATTTATTTTTGTGAAAGTGCAACACTAAGATCTGTGCAAATCCAAATCTTAGTGCGTGGCACTTTCACAAGATTAAATTTGTTTCCAAAAACTGCTGAATGCGGCATATGGCCTCCATCTTTGGCATTCAGATCAGCCCGATTACTCCGAATGCAGATCCCTAGTTAAAACAATGAAAAACAACAACATAACATGGTTATGGAAATGGCAGAATATTCTGCCCCACCAACTTAAAACTTAACCAGCCAGCACTGCCTTTCAGATAGTCTTTATGATATTAACATTCAACCAATCACATTTAATCACCAATTCACAACTTGTCAATTACTGGTCTAAGTTGAAATTAATATTGACAGCAGCAAATGCATCCCAGCAATCAGTACATTCACGTAGCAAAGAAATGAGAAATTATTACAAGATTAATTAATCCTCTCTCTGCTGAGCCACTTTCACACCCCTGTGCTAAAGGTGTTTTTAGTTATTTGGTCCTAATTTTATTTACACATTATTATTATTATTATTATTATTATTATTATAATTTATCTGTATAGCACTGCAAAATTCCGTAGCACTGGGTACAGGGATATGGGTATACAAGTATTTGTGATAAGATACAAAAACATAACAAACTGAACAAATCTAGTACAAGAAGAAGAGGGCCCTACTCTGTAAAGCTTACAGTCTACAGGTTGAGGGTGCAGAGACATACATTTTGGGGTAGCTTGTCACTTGGATTGTAGTTGCAGCAGTGAGTCAGGCAGTTCATGAATTGTTTTGAAAAAAAAAAAAAGAGCAGTTATCTGGGCACTCGAGAGGGTAGTAAAAAGTTAAATATTTATTAGAAAAAGTGGTTTAAAAATATGTAGATATGCAAGCGGTACAAGGAAGGCTGTCCTGATGCGTTTCACACCCCCTAGTGGAGCTTAGTCATGGGATATACACTCCAAGAGACCATCTCATACTTAAAGGTCGCCCAGCCAATCAGAGACCTGAATTAGTCCACACATGGCGACTCCCCCTTGAAACATAAGGTGGAATCAACAAGATAATTCGGAATCCTTGTAGTTTGCTAACAGGTGCTTATAAATATATATAGTTCATGCACATAGTTATGAATTATAAGAACAAATCCATAGTACATATTTAAAAATAAACTACCTAGGATGTATATGTCTATTTATTCAATACATTTGTGGCTATGTTGACCTGATATCTGATGATCTGAAATACATTTATTATATGATTGTGTAAGAATTTCAAGTACACTAGAAGAGCTGACTATTTATGGGTTTGGGGATAAATCATTTAATATGACTGAAAATTCAGTCAATAAAGTAGGAGACATCCCATTCCAAATTAATACCATTTGGGTGTCTCGTATCCAACTTTAAAATCCAAAATAGTTCTCTTTTTGTAAGTGATTTGTGTCTATCACCCCCCCTAAAATTTCTATTGACAATTTCAATGATCTGCACTCCAAAGTTAGGGACACCAGTGAGGTGCAGACCATTGGAATGTTTGGCTATGACTCTTTGTTAAAATTCCCTAAGATGCACTCTGACCCTGTCACGGAGTTCGCAAGAGTCTGACCTACATACTGTTGTTGGCAGTGGTTGCAGGTGATAAGATGTACAACCCATTTGGTTCTGCAGGTAGCATAAAGGTTAATTTCAAATGTCCTTTGTAACAGTAGAATAAAAACATTGTCCCGGTATCAATGTTTTTCACGCTTTATAATTAAAGTTGTTACATTTGAAATTACATTTACGATAAAGCCAAGTATTTTTTAGCTGGCTTATTTGTGTAGACCATGCTTGATGCTAATTTAGAGCCTAGGGTTTCTGGTTTCCTAGATACAAACCTACAGCTTTCTGTTAGAGTTGACAACAAATGATCATTTTTTTTAGTGATTTAATGTATTTTTTTCAAAATTTTAACAACCTCATTAAACTGTGTAGGATAGGGAGTACTAAAAACTATAGCTCCTTCCGTAAATCTATTCCTAGATCTTTCTTTTTTTTATTTTTGTCTCCCCCTTGATTCTTCCTGAGCTGAATTTAGGAGGTTGGGGTCATATCCCCTTTTAAGGAATTCTTTAGATCCTCTGATTGTATGTTGCATGTGGAATCACAATTGGTGTTCCTCCTTAATCTTAGAAATTGACTTTTGGGGATAGACTTTAGAAGGTGTGGCGGGTGTGCAGATTTGGCATGCAGGATAGTATTACCCGCAGTAGGTTTCCGGTAGGTACTTGATATAATAATACCTTTATCTGCTACACTCTCTAGTGTAAGATCCAGGAAGTTCACTTTTAATGTGCTGGACTCACCAGTGAAATGTAACTTACTCTCATTGACATTAAGGTAATTTAAGAAATCTGTGATAGAAAAACTACCTTCCTTGGTGCTGTCCATTATGAATATCATGTCATCAATGAACCTGTTATATAAAATGATGTAATTGATGTATGTATTATAATCAGAGAAGATGTGTTGGAGTTCCCACCAACCCACATATAAGTTGGCGTAGGTGGGGGCAAATTTAGCCCCCATAGCCGTTCCACAAAGTTGAAGCTAAAATACATTATCAAATAGGAAATAATTGTGGGTTAGTAGGAACTCCAAACAATCACATAAGAAAACCTTTTCCTCCTGCTGGTATGAGGTATCCCTGTCCAGAAACCACTTAACGGCTCTGACGTATAGCTCGCATGCTAAGGCACTGTGGCTGATCACTGTAGCAACCCAAGGGTTGCAGGTTCGATCCCCAGCGAGGTCCACTCAGCCTTTCATCCTTCCAAGGTCGATAAAATGAGCAGTGCCTTGAGACCCTTACGGGTGATTAGCCGTGCTTTACAAGTACCCAATACATACATACTCCTAAATCATGTGGGATACATAAATAGAGGGACTCTATGTCAACCACTGCCCAACAGAATGTGTCTTTCCAAGTGATTCTCTAAGTTTTCTAATAGGTGACTGGAGTCCCTAAGGTAGCTATACAGGCTAGTAACCAGTGGTTGAAGGATGGAGTCCATCCACTCAGACGCAGGCTCCAAATGGGAGCCTATGCCCGAGACAATGGGCCTACCTGGAGGTTTTTGTGGATTTTGGGTACATGGTGGAAGATAGGAATGATGGGGGACTTTGGCACTAAGAGTTCAATTTCTTTTTTTTTGTAAGATACCCAAAGCCATTCCATATTCCAACAAGTTAACAAGATCCCTTCTAAAAATATTAGTGGAATCGGAGGGGAGGCTACAATAGGTCGTTCCATCTGAGAGCTGTCTCTTGGCTTCAGTTAAATAGCAAGTTTTATCCATGAGCACAATGGCTCCTCCTTTATCAGAATTCCTTATCACTAGGTTTTTATTGGATTGTAATCTTTTCAGGGCAGCTGATTCTTTCCGGGATAAATTGCTATGAGTTTGTGGATGCAGGTTTTTTCACATCTGCTGCCTTTCTACACTGTTTTGAAAAGCATTAATATACGGCCCTCTAATTTGTATGGGATTCCGAGACCATTGAGTTGGTCGCCACTGCAAGATATCTCTCTCATAACCTCCAGAGCGCAAAAGTCCTTGAACTCTTTTAATTCTTCTTGGTCACTGACTTGTGTGGGAGAAGCGGAACTGTTAGTTTCATCTCCTGGGGTGGCTTGTTTTCTGTGAAGAATTTCTTCAGTGTTAACTTGCGGACAAACTTATTAACATCTAAGATAGTCTCACAAACTGAGAATCTGTTTGTTGGAGCAAAGCCCAAACCTCTGGACAGGAGAGATAAGTCTTCGTTCGTCAATTTGTAATCTGAGAGATTGACAATAGTCAGAATGTTCTCCACTGTTTCTTGCTCTTGCGAATGTTTCTTTTTGCTCCCCCTTTGGAACCTCCTTGTTCTACGCCTAAAGGGACATTCTTCTGTGTAGTAATGGCTACAGTGATGACCGTTAGATCAACTTCAGAGTCCTCTGGTGAAGTTGTTACTGCTGAGCCACTATCAACTGCTGATGAACCTTGTGAGTTAGGTTCTGGGTCAGATGACTCCAAATCCATAGAGGAGAAGGACACCTCTATTCTTCTTGTGATTCTTCAGTATTGACCTAGGGGTGTCCTCATCCTTGGTGTCCTTTTTAGGGTCGGAATAGCGTCTGAACCTTCTGTTGCTATACTGGGGCCAAAAGTATACTCTGTGGTTCTCATAGTCCTTACAGTCCCTGTCAAATGTGTTTCTTTTGAACTCTGCTTGTTCAGTATCAAGTTTTTTAATGTGATCTTTCATTTGTCCCATTAAGGTGGTGTATAAATCATTGTCTTTCAGACTTTTTAATGACATTTTGTCTGAATAAATTAAATCTTTTAGCTTGCCCCTTCTTCTTTGTTTATCTTTTACCAGGATCTTGATAAGTGTTTTAGAACAACTTGTAAATGCATTATTCCACTCCTCTATCAACTCTTGATTCTCTAATTGGTAGGTTGGGAATTTGCACAAGCGCGGTCCTCTGGGGATTCTATTAGATTCTAAATAGTGCTCAAAGGTCACAATATCCCACATCAATCTTAGATCAGTTGATAATGTTTTTTCAAGGGCCATGAATTTAGATTTAATAGGTTGCAGTTCATATTCTCTGCTCTGGTTGTTAAAGATACTGTTAAAGAAAGCTCTTCTATTTTCCAGATCAAAATAAGAACCTGTGGAGCAAGATGTTTTTTTCCTGCATATTTAGATAGCAATAATGGCGTAGAATACACCAAAAAATAATCAGCTAGATTACGAGTTTTGCGTTAGAGGCTATGCGGTGCTAACGAGCAGTTTATGCTCAACGCTCACTTACAGACAGCGCTGGTATTATGGGTTTTTACAAACCCGTCGTTAAAAGACAAGAAGTGAGCGTTGAGCAAAATTTTGCTCATTACCGCACTCCAATACCAGCGCTGCTTAAATCAGCGGTAAGCTGGTGTAACGTGCTCGTGAACGATTTTCCCATAGGAATCAACGGGGAGAGCCGGCTGAAAAAAAGTCTAACACCTGCAAAAAAGCAGCGTAAAACTCCTTAACGCAGCCCCATTGATTTCTATGGGGAAATAAAATGTATGTCTACACCTAACACCCTAACATGAACCCCGAGTCTAAACACCCCTAATCTTACACTTATTTACCCCTAATCTGCAGCCCCGACATCGCCGACACCTGCATTATATTATTAACCCCTAATCTGCCGCTCTGGACACCGCCGTCACCTACATTATACTTATGAACCCCTAATCTGCTGCCCCCCAAATCACCAAAAGCTACATTATATTTATTAACCCCTAATCTGCCGCCCCCAAATGTCGACGCAACCTACCTACACTTATTAACCCCTAATCTGCCACCCCCAATGTCGCTGCCACTATAATAAACATATTAACCTCTAAACCTAAATCTAACCCTAATCCTAACCCCCCCTAACGTAAATATAATTTAAATAAATCTAAATAAAATTACTATAATTAACTAAATTATTCCTATTTAAAACTAAATACTTACCTATAAAATAAACCCTAATCTAGCTACAATATAACTGATAATTACATTGTATCTAGTTTAGGGTTTATTTTTATTTTACAGACAAGTTTGTAATTATTTTAACTAAGTAGAATAGTTACTAAATAGTTATTAACTAAAACCCACCCAATACCCCAATACTCTAAAACCCACCCAATACCCCCTTAAAAAAACCTAACACTAACCCCTTGAAGATCACCTTACCGGGAGAAGTCTTCATCCAACAAAGTCCTCAACGAATCCAACAGAAGTGGTCCTCCAGACGGGCAGAAGTGGTCCTCCAGACGGGCGTCTTCATCCAGACGGCATCTTCTATCTTCATCCATCCAGCACGGAGCGGGTCCATCTTTAAGACATACGACGCAGAGCATCCTCTTCTTTCTACAACAACTGAAGAAAGAAGATACCTTTAAGTGACGTCATCCAAGATGGCGTCCCTTCAATTCCGATTAGCTGATATAATTCAATCAGCCAATCGGAATTAAGGTAGAAAAAATCCTATTGGCTGATGCAATCAGCCAATAGGATTGAGCTGGTATTCTATTGGCTGATTGGAACAGCCAATAGAATGCCAGCTCAATTCTATTGGCTGATTGGATCAGCCAATAGGATTGAAGTTCAATCCTATTGGCTGATTGCATCAGCCAATAGGATTTTTCCTACCTTAATTCCGATTGGCTAATAGAATTCTATCAGTCAATCGGAATCTAAGGGATGCCATTTGGATGACGTCACTTAAAGGAACCTTCATTCTTCAGTCGCCGTGGAAAGAAGAGGATGCTCCGTGTCGGTTGTCTTGAAGATGGACACGCTCCACGCATTATGGATGAAGATAGAAGATGCCGTCTGGATGAAGACTTCTGCCCATCTGGAGGACCACTTCTGCCCGTCTGGAGGACCACTTCTGCCGGATTCGTTGAGGACTTCGGCCCGGTTGGATGAAGACTTCTCCCGGTAAGGTGATCTTCAAGGGGTTAGTGTTAGGTTTTTTTAAGGAGGTATTGGGTGGGTTTTAGAGTAGGGTTGGTTGTGTGGGTGGTGGGTTTTAATGTTGAGGGGGATTTGTAATTTTTTTTACAGGTAAAAGAGCTAATTACTTTGGGGCAATGCCCGCAAAAGGCCCTTTTAAGGGCTATTTGTAATTTAGTGTAGGGTAGGGCTTTTTTTATTTTGGGGGGGCTTTTTTATTTTGTTAGGGGGATTAGATTAGGTGTAATTAGTTTAAAAATCTTGTAATTTGTTTATTATTTTCTGTAATTTAGTGTTTGTTTTTTTGTACTTTAGCTAATTGTATTTAATTGTATTTAATTGTATTTAGTTTAGGGAATTAATTTAATTATAGTGTAGTGTTAGGTGTTAGTGTAACTTAGGTTAGGTTTTATTTTACAGGTAAATTTGTCTTTATTTTAGCTAGGTAGTTTTTTTAATAGTTAATAACTATTTAGTAACTATTCTACCTAGTTAAAATAAATACAAACTTGCCTGTAAAACAAAAATAAACCCTAAGCTAGGTACAATGTAACTATTAGTTATATTGTAGCTAGCTTAGGGTTTATTTTACAGGTAAGTATTTATTTTTAAATAGGAATAATTTAGTTAATTATAGTAATTTTATTTAGATTTATTTAAATTATATTTTAGTTGGGGGGGTTAGGGTTAGACTTAGATTTAGGGGTTAATAACTTTAGTATAGTG
Organism: Bombina bombina; assembly: GCF_027579735.1. NCBI lineage: Eukaryota > Metazoa > Chordata > Amphibia > Anura > Bombinatoridae > Bombina > Bombina bombina. Next base: position 586,677,707 of record NC_069501.1, read on the forward strand.
GCGGCGACGTTGGGGGCGGCAGAATAAGGGTTAATAAATGTAGGTAGGTGTCTGCGATGCTAGGGATGGCAGATTAGGGGTTAATAATATTTAACTAATGTTTACGAGGCGGGAGTGTGGCGGTTTATGGGTTAATATATTTATTATAGTGGCGGCGATGTCCGGTTTGGCAGATTAGGGAGTAAAATATTTATTTTAGTGTTTGCGATGTGGGAGGGCCTCGGTTTAGGGGTTAATAGGTAGTTTATGGGTGTAAGTGTACTTTTTAGCACTTTAGTTAAGAGTTTTATGCTACGGCGTTGTAGTGTAAAACTCTTAACTACTGACTTTAAAATGCTGTACCAGTCTCACTTTTTGGCAGACTCGTAATACTGGCGCTATGCAAGTCCCATTGAAAAAAGAGGATACGCAATTTATGTAAGTGGATTTGCGGTATTTCCAAGTCTGGCCAAAAAAGTGAGCGGTGAGCCTATACCTTCAAGACTCGTAATACCAGCGGGCATTAAAAAGCAGCGTTGGTACCGGCCAACGCTGCTTTTTAAGCCTAACGCAAAACTCGTAACCTAGGTGAATGCATTTAAGGAAAATAACCTTAAAAAGCTTAGTATACTCTCTCCTTGAATGAATTGTTTTGGTTAGGATGAAAAACAGAGGAGGGATAGTAAGCCTCTCTGAATAGGTGGGTTTTCAGGGAGTGTCTAAAGCTATACAAGGATGGAGACAGTCTTATGGAGTGGACTTTTTTTCTGTGAGGTACCCATACAAAATAATTTGCAGAAATATCATATAAGAACATGCCACTATATGTGGGAGCAACATAGAGGTTATCCCAACCACCTAAAATGTTTTTCAATACATTTATGGTACTGACACGTTATCACTGTTAACACAGTGGTCAGAGAAAACCCCCCTGGGCATGTGACCCCCTCATTTTAAAAGAGCAGCCTCAACTCTTTAAAAAGAGGGTCCTTTAGCCCATTGTATAGCATATTTTGAGTTTCAAGAGTCCCTTTGATAGCCCAGAATATGATAAAAATGGTTATTATCTACTAATAACAGGGGTATGAAACACCATACTGGAAAGAGTGTGTTCCCCATTTATAAATTAGGGTCTCATACCCATTTGTGTTTTCGGGAAGAATGAGGGTTCTAAAAGTGAGCCCTAAACTTCTCTAACAAACTACATCTGTCTACTTGGGGCAAGTGATCACCATTACCATGGTGATCACCTGAATATTAGAGAGGGATGTGACCCCTCATTTGAACAAGGGAAATCCCTTCTTTCACATGAGGGATTGCATGCCCCTCTAATTAAATCAGATGGAGAAATATGTGTATTTCTTTTATCTAATGAGAGCATTACAGGTTATTAGTGTGTTTTTTTTTTTTGTCTTTTGAAAAAATGTTCCTTTGCTGAATAAGGGCTAGATTACAAGTGGAGTGCTAAATTATTGTGTGCCCACAAATGGCCAAATTTGCAGGAGGCATGATAATAAACCAGTCATCACAAGTTGCTAGTTATTGCTACCGATTAGAGCTTATAAAATTAACCAGAGATCCGATCTCTGGTTAATTTTCTTAAAGTGCCCCAAATTCCCTCAAAATATTTAAATATAAATATATATATATATATATATATATATATATATATATATATAAACTGCACTAGACAGTTTTGGGGTTTTAAAGTTGGTGGGAGTGGGGTGTTAGAAAAAAAACGGCACTGAAAAGCGCCTTTACATTTTGGTCTATGGGAACTGTATGTTCCTATAGACCGCAATGTAAAAATATATCTATATGATTACACATAAATATATTCATATACATATGATTATGATTCACATGGTAACTAGGTCCTAGATTGGAGTTCCTCAAATCTTGCTGGTGTTCTCTATATTGATTAGGTGGTTGATTGTAATGTTGTTGTTGTCTATTTAGGCAGTGATTTGTATATGTGCTTTTCTTATGCAAATTACCCCTAGTATTGTTATCTTGATTCCAAGTGACTTGTCTGGGAGTGTATTGTTTATTACTTCCTTTCCTCCAATTAGAATTATTGTATGGTTGCCCCATATTCCTATATTTATCAGAACTTACACTATCTGTTTTTGATTTTTGAGTGGGCATTGTTCTGGAATTGGAATTGCTAAATCTTCTATGAGGGTTGGGAAGTGATTTATTATGTGTATTGACTTTTTTAAAAAAAAAATTTATTATTTACTTTGTTTTGGTGAGGAAATTTACTTTTTCCCTTAATTTTGTTTATATGTTGTGGGGGTTATATTGTATGTTCTTCTTCCCATACCTCTTCCTCATTATCTAAGTTGATTTCTTCTTCATTTTCCTGCATATCTAAATAATCCCTAAGGAACTTTTTCCTTTTCTTGGCTTCTATTATAAGTTCGAATCTAGAGATTTTGGCCTCTAGTTATCAAAGTCTGGCGGACCTGATCCGACAGTGCGGATCCGGTCCACCAGACTTTGCTGAATACAGCGAGCAATACGCTTGCCGTATTCAGCATTGCACCAGCAGCTCACAAGAGCTGCTGGTGCAATGCCGCCCCCTGCAGACTCGCAGCCAATGGGTCACCAGCAGGGGGTGTCAATCAACCCGATCGTACTAGATCGGGTTGTATTGTGGCGTTGTCTGTCCGCCTGCTCAGAGCAGGCGGACAGGTTATGGAGCAGCGGTCTTTGTGACCGCTGCTTCATAACTGCTGTTTCTGGCGAGCCTGCAGGCTCGCCAGAAACACAGGGCATCAAGCTCCATACAGGGCTTGATACATATGCCCCTTTATCTTTTTTTTTTCTCATCCAATTCTTTAAAGACTGGATCCCCTTTATGTTTTTCAAGATTTTTCTTAAGATCTTTAATGTCTGAAGAAATATTTTCTACCTTATAGTTTCTATATCTTGAGGCTATTTTCATCAGGGTGAAGGAACACTCTTCTAGAGCTGTATCCCATTCAGTAAGGTATTCAACATCTTCTGGGTCAAAGATGGATGATTTATATAATTTTAATCCTCTAGGAATAATCTTATATTTCAAGTATCTCTCTAGATTCAGACTATCGTACCAGTGAGTGAGTTGTTTCTTACTCAATTTCTCTAATTGTTCAAAGATCTCTTTGGGATCTATATTTTGCTCTAGTACTTGTTTACTTTCTTCATCTAAGTTGATGGAAAGTTTTTTAATTTTAGTTAAAGGATCAAAATAATTACCAAATTCAAATGTATTAGATTGCATAACTAGAAAGGACAGTGAGCAGCTGATTGGGGTACGTCACTAAACAGTGGCTGATGATAAACTAGAAGTAAAGATATGTTACCAGCGCTAAACTGTCACTTTAAGTGTGTATATAAACCGAGGATAGGAATTTCTCACAAGTGTATATATTCCCAAATAATGTTATTGGGTGTATGTATCGTGCAGCGATGAAAAAATGATTCAGTGTACCCTTAACACTGTTTGAAAATTATTTGGGAATATATACACTTGTGAGAAATTCCTATCCTCGGTTTATATACACACTTAAAGTGACAGTTTAGCGCTGGTAACGTATCTTTACTTTATATATATATATATATATATATATATGTTTATATGTGTGTACATATGTGTTTATGCATTTATATGTGTATACAGGGGCGAAACTACAGGGGGTGCAGAGGTCGCAATTGCGACTGGGCCCCCAAGGGTGGGAGCCCAGCTTCAAAACATTTTTTTTTTTTTAATGAAAAAGTTGACTTGCCACTGCCTGCACTGATATTATGTGAGTGTGATGTGATGCTTCACTAGTGTCTCTGACTACAGGGGTTAGTCTTTCTGTTTTATCCATTGGTGTTTATGTTTGTATGTGTGTGTATGTATGTATGTGACTGTGTGTGTATTTATGCATGTATGTGTGTGTGTGTGTGTGTATGTTTGTGGAACTAGCAAATTACTGACCTTCGTACTACAGCATGGGGGAGGGGGTAAACAGTGTTACTATACAGTACCACTATATACAGTATGGGGGGGCTGGACTATGTCACAGACTACTGTGGTCACTTTATAAAGTACTGGGGCAGATAGGGGCAGGCCAGCCATCTCACCGGCAGATTACAGACTGTGCCACTGACTCACTATATACAGTACTGGTGGGTTAAACAGTGTCACTATATACAGTAATAGGGGGTCAGACCATCTCACAGACTGTGGGCACAGGGTACCTCCTCCTCTAATTACACCTCTGTGTGTATATATGTATTTACATTCGTATATATAAACACATTAATGCACATGTACACACATATAAACATATATAGAAGTGCATTGGAGCCTTTTGCAGTCAAGTAGATATAAACATGTAACAGCATATTTATGCAATATTTATATTTAATAAAGTGCTATACTGTGTATTTACTGTAAATATTTCACATTCCCATGTTCTGCACATATAAAAATATGTTCTATGTATTTATAAATAGACATTCCTATATATATCTGTATAATCATGTATATATAGGTATAGATACATATTGTACCAAAATACCATCAAATATATGTAGACATATGTATTTATAAATAAATAGAATATATTATTCTATGTGAAAAACATTGGATTGTGAAATATTGACATTTTCATGTAGGGTTAGCGCACTTGATAACATGTGATCGTGTTTGCGAGCGAGCAGAGTGTTTTTTTCCACTTTTTTCGCTCCATTGACTTCTATGTGGGAACAAATTATTGCACACGATATTGTAAGTTCGGATTTTTATCCTTGTCGGTTTAGCACACGAGGGAAAACAGTTTACATTCAACCTGTAATACAAGCGCAGCCCAAGGCACCCAAAAACCTTACTTCTAGCGGAGTTAATGCTAGAATGGGAGCGTTAAATACTGCTCCACTTGTAATCAGGCCAAAACATTTTTTATATGTGTAAATGCAGCTATATTATATGCATGATAGAGTTTGTTTTTGTACAATGTCACTATAAGAGAATGCAGAATAAGTCATTAAAAATGTCCTCATACATGCTCTCTAATTTCCTTAAATTAGTCTTGGAATTTTTTACTATAGTGTGAATTCTCTCATAGACATGGAATACTAATTGCATTGCATTACTGTTTAGTAAGTTATGTTAGTATGAATTAATCCTGTAGTCTGCCCTCCCCCTTCCTTTATTTGCTAAGGAAGTTTACTCCTTGTGACCATAGTGCAGGTTGGAATGTTTAATGGTTCAATCGTGTGTTTTAAAGCAGGTGCAATATCTAGACATGTGTGAAGTGAGCATTTGCTTAGTTTGCAAAGGAGTAAATTTGATTTTAAAAGCATCAAATATTGAAATGTATTAGAGTAAATGTATATATATATATATATATATATATATAGAGAGAGAGAGAGAGAGAGAGAGAAAGAGAGAGGCGAAACTACAGGGGGTGCAGAGGTTGCAATTGCTACTGGGCCCCCGCACGCTTAGAGCTCAGAAAATTACACATGGATCAGAGCTCTGGTTTATTTTCTGAATGTGCCAAAATCAACCCAAAAAATAAATAAAGTGTGTAGCGCATTTTGTAAAATAAAAAATACTAGCATATTTATTTATTTAAATTTTTTTAAACTGCATGAAGCAGTTATTAGGGACTACAATTTGCAGGTGTGGGGTGTTTCCTGTACATAGCGGTCTATGGGAACTGTGTGTTCCCAGTAAATATATACGAATATGCTTATATACATATATATTTATGTACAAATATACAGTATTTCAATCTGCTGCCCAATATTTTCATATAGCTTTACATATAAAGATTAAGTTCTCCTCTCCCTTCTTGTTTGTGTTCAATACTAACATATCATAACAGAAATCCTGGTCAGTGGTTCTGTCTGGTATACTACATTTTTAGGAAACAGATAAAGCCAAGTAATTAAGACACTAGCCATATGCATTATTTTTATTAACCTATGTACCAACAAAAACAAACAGTTACAAGTGACATATATTGGTTTGCAATTCTGTTTGCTTGATATTTAAACTTAGTTAATAAATTATTGCTTGACTCAGTGTTTAACTATCCCAGACCTCATACTACACTTCATGCTTTAATAATTTTGCAGTTGGAGTGCACCAGTGATTCCCGTCGTTACATTCATATATCATTATATAGACTGTAACATTAAAATTTGAATGATGATTCTATTACACTTACAATAGATTTTCTAACAATTAGCTTTTATTAATTTCTCAATTTCAAATATCTATATTTTTTTTTTTTTTTTTTTTTAGTCAAATGTTATGTTTGATACAGTATTTGATTGTTAAATGGTGAATTCAGAAAACATTAAAGATTCATTTTGAATGAATGAAGGAAAGAATGTTGTTAATATTTGTAATTTTTCAGGAATGTACTAAAATATATGCTCATTTATAACCATGCTATGACAAAAACAAAAATGACACAAATGACTTGATGGTTCATATTTTAGCACTGAGTGATGGTTTTGGCATCATACCAATTTAAATACCTGTACTACTGAGAAGGGAGTCAGACACTGTTCATTTATGTAATGATCACACTATGGGGCCTATGTATTATTGTGCGAGCGGACATGATCCGCTGTAGCATATGCTGTCTGCATTTATCATTGCACAAGCATTTCTTGTGAAATGCTTGTGCAATGCCGCCCCCTGCACATTCGTGGCCAATCGGCCGCTAGCAGGGGGTGTCAATCTGATCAGGCTGATTGCTGTCAGCAGCCTCAGAGGTGGCGGACGAGTTGAGGAGCAGCGGTGGGTCGGAAGCAGCATGCGCTGCTTCATAAATCGACTCCTATATTTGCTATTAGATGAACTACAATTCTGTCCCTATATGTATTATGTATGCAAGGGCACTGACGTTTTTCACTTGAGTATACATTTGCTGCCAATTCCCCCAGACATTAATGGGCAATATGCATATTTCTTTCCATTAAAATAAAGGAGCTTACCTATTTCACTAAGTGAAATTAATGTGACTAAGGGGTGCTCCAATGGGGTGATTGTTCCTTGACGGAACATGGGCCTGTTGTGTTAATTAATAAGGATAGGTGAATGCCTTGGCAAATGTATTTAAGATAACGAATGTTGACCACATCTGTCCATTTTAAACTAATATTAAAGGGACACTGAACCCAAATTTTTTCTTTTGTAATTCAGATAGAGCATGCAATTTTAAGCAACTTTCTAATTTACTCCTATTATCAATTTTTCTTTGTTCTCTTGCTATCATTATTTGAAAAAGAAAGCATCTAAGCTTTTTTTGGTTTCAGTACTCTGGACAGCACTTTTTTATTGGTGGATGAATTTATCCACCAATCAGCAAGGACAACCCAGGTTGTTCACCAAAAATGGGCCGGCATCTAAACTTACATTCTTGCATTTCAATTAAAGATACCAAGAAAATGAAGAAAATTTGATAATAGGAGTAAATTAGAAAGTTGCTTAAAATTTCATGCTCAATCTGAATCACAAAATAATTTTTTGGGGTACAGTGTCCCTTTAAGTATTTGCTAAATTGTTTAAAATATGTTCTTTTACAGGAATGTTGAATTTTGCAATTTTGAATTTAACATTTGATTTAGGAAATACACATTTGAAATAGCTTGTTGATTCTCATAGGTTTCACTGTAAGTATTAGAATGCTACATTTCATTATTCAGAGCCAAATTTTACATTAGTAAAAGCTAAATGTAAGTTGTTGTTTTTTTCAATTTAAAGGGAAAGTATTTCCAGTGACTTGTTATACCAGCTGCAGAGTATGAAATGTATGATAAATTGATTCTTTGGGGCCTATTTATCAAAGGTCTTGAGGACCTGATCCAACAGTGCGGATCAGGTCCGCAAGACCTCGCTGAATGCGGAGAGCAGTACGCTCTCCGTATTCAGCATTGCACCAGCAGCTCACAAGAGCTGCTGGTGCAACGCCGCCCCCTGCTGACTCGCGGCCAATGGGCCGCCAGCAGGGGGGTTTCAATCAACCCGATCATACTCGATCGGGTTTATTTCCGGCAATTCCTGTCCGCCTCATCAGAGCAGGCGGACAGGGTTATGGAGCAGCAGTCTTTAGACCGCTGCTTCATAACTGCTGTTTCTGGTGAGTCTGAAGACTCGCCAGAAACACGGGCCCACAAGCTCCATTCGAAGCTTGATAAATGGGCCCCTTTATGTTTATATTTGTGAATTCAATAGCTGATTTTGCTCTTTGAAACCACAACCCTTTAAAAAAGGTTGAGCCTGCAGGGAAATCAGATCTGCTTATTTTATCACTTTCTGAACACACACATGCTTCTTTATATTATCTCTGTATGTATACCAAAGCTTAATACTTTAAGAGAACAATTGAAAATTAACATTGTATCACTTATCTGGGAGTGTAGTTTCTTTTGCTGGCTATGTGTACACAGCTTTTCTTTAGCCAAAACTTAAAGGGACAGACTTCTCCTGCATTTTTATTGTTTAAAAGATAGCTAATCCCTTTATTACCCATTCTGCATCTTTGCATAACCAACATGGTTATATTAATATACTTTTTACCTCTGTGATTACTTTGTATCTAAGCCTCTGCAGACTGCGCCCTTATTATTATTATTTATTAATAAAGCGCCGTATAAGCAAGGAGAAAATGATTAACACTATAGTCCGTGTATGGGTAAAGAGAGCCAAGCCTGGCACCGGGACTTAGTCGACACAAACACCCCCAATCAGTACTTTGTATGAGCCAAAAAAGAGAGAGGTGTACCTTTAGCACTGAAGAGAGAAAGTCCTTTACATTAACGGAGCAATATCCGATGGCAGCGTGTCTGCCGACTTCTCTTTCTTCCGCCTCTGTGCAAAACCCGGTCTGCAGCTCTGTACGTGTCACCGCGTGACGTAGGAGAAGGGGGTGTTTGTAAGAGGTCAGCGTGTTCACCCGGTCCGGCAGTAGATGAGGAGTAGACAACCTGGACTCAAATGCTGGTCAAAGGCATCAAAAGAAAGAGGTAGAGTCCCAGGTTGATATAATAAAAACAATCCTTTATTGAGTTCATTAAAAAGAAAGTTCTTGTGAGACGCAGCTCACTCGGTCACAACATCAGCCAAAGTGTAGAAAGGAGCGTAGCACCAGTGGTGCTACGCTCCTTTCTACACTTTGGTTGATGTTGTGACCGAGTGAGCTGCGTCTCACAAGAACTTTCTTTTTAATGAACTCAATAAAGGATTGTTTTTATTATATCAACCTGGGACTCTATCTCTTTCTTTTAATAAAGTGCCAACAGATTCCGCAGCGCTGTCCATGGATAACAAAGATAAAAGGACAGTACACTATGAGACACCAGACAAAATTTAACAAACAAATACAGGGAGAATTGGGAGCCCTGTTCCAGTGGGAACTTACAATCTAAATGGGTAGAAGGGTGAGAAACAGGAGGTGGGGACTGCAAAGGTGGGAATGATTTTAGTGTGGAGTTAGATGAGGGCAACTATTAGGCAAGTGGAATTCATTAGTTACTGATTTGGTGATAGGCTTCCCTGAACAAGAAGGGCAAGGAGTAGATCGTTGTTGGATCTTAGGGGACAGGCTGGAGTATATTTGTTGATGAGTGAGGACAGGTAGGGGGGGCTGATCGGTAAGGGATTTGTAGGTCAGGGTGAGAATTTTGAATTTAATTCTGCTGTGAATGGGGAGCCAGTGAAGGGACTTGCAGAGAGGTGCAGCAGATACAGAGTGACAGGAGAGGTGGATTAGCCTAGCAGAGGCATTTAGGATGGATTGAAGGGGGGAGAGGCAGGAGACTTCAGTTATTTTGAAGCCAATCAGTGCTGAGTAAATAACTCCACAAGATTGAGCACAATGTTAATCTATATGGCACACATGAACTAGTGCTGTCTAGCTGTGCAAAAACTGTCAAAATGCAGTGAGATAAGAGGCAACCTTCAAGGGCTTAGAAATTAGCATGAGCCTACCTAGGTTTAGGCCTAGATTTAGAGTTCGGCGGTAGCCGTCAAAACCAGCGTTAGAGGCTCCTAACGCGGGTTTTTTACGCACTCCGGTATTTAGAGTTTATTTACCGCGACTCAAAATACACCTAACGCTCAACTTTCTACCGCCACCTCAGACCCAGTAGTAAACATATACCGCACAAAAAAACATCCACGAATCACAAAACAAATATTACACAAAGTACACTTACACTCATACAAACACAACACTATCTTTATTTTTCGGAATTGTTATTTTTTCTTTAAAATACAAAGGATTAAAGTTGCGAGATCTCGGGTGTTTGAAAAAAATCCACACAAATCCATTTTCCCATTGACTTACATGGACATACGGGAAAAGACCCTCATATACCTACATCTAACGAATAACATTATCACAAACATACACTCATCGATGCATACAAACAATATACACCACATTACATACACAAAATATTTATTTATTACAAAAAGAACACGATTTAGTTACTTTTTCACACAAGCTCATGACGTCACTCACTTTACGAGGAAAACCAGTCTTAGAAAAAAAAATATAGAAATCTTTGGAGCCTCCATTGACTTCTATTGGGAAGACGTGCTCGTGCACGCGAAACCCTCATTTCCCTAACGCACGCAAATAGCGTAGACGGAAAAACTCCAAATACCAGCGCTAGAAAATACATGCTTTTATGCGTTAGACCCAGCTATGATAAATAGATCAAGAAATGACTATTTCCCTATGGTGGATTTATGTTTTTTAATATTAAATATTCACCACACCATAAATATTTTTAACACTTTTAGATTACATCAACTACAAATCCCCATCACTAGTAACACATTATTATTTCAATAAAATTACATTTACAATTAAAATAAAATTCAATACACATTTCTGGATTCACAAACACTACACAATGGGAAACATCTCTCATTTACCTTTATTATTGCATTTCTGTTATTCAACTCATATGCTTGCAGCAACTGCATATCTACATAGGCTTAACACATGATCACTCATGGATGCACATACATTACTTTTAACATTCACTCATACATGTGCATTCAAATGATGGGGGAAAAACACATTACATTCTCTCGAGGAATCACAAAACACAACATATGGATTTTACTGTACTTTTAACATCATGATTCCATCACCAGAAACCATTAGGAATTACCTACAACAATAACATCATTACACCAGATTACAGATGTCACTTTATGGGAAGGAACAACAATGCCAGACCGCTATATAGAAGTCAGCATATGTGGGACACAATCACAATATATACGTACATGTACATAACACGCATCACCCATCACGCAACCACAAAGCACACATTTAGATTTTATTCAGCACACAATAACAATGTAGCACAATACAACAACACAATGAGGATTTCACAACTACATAGGCAGGTTAATAATATCATGACGTCATTACAAGATTCAACCATACACATCACAGATTCACCACTGTACCGCCCCTTTAGGAACTTTAACACTCAATACTACAATACAACATATACGTAAAACACACTTTTGAACAGCATTATTATGGAGATTTCAATGGGACAATTCAGAAATATTGTCAGATCGCACATCAATTATATATATATAATACTACAGATGGCAGCCGGAAGTTATTCAGTATTCGTGCAATTTTTATGGGACGCATACAATATCGTCAGATCGAAAATCACTTATATATATAATACTACAGATGACAGACGGGAAGTTCGGAATTATTATTGCGATTTTAAAGGGACGCGTACAATATTCACATCTCGGCAATCACTTATATATACAATACTACAGATGACAGCCGGAAGTTATTCAGTATTAGTGCGATTTGAAAGGGACGCGTACAATATTCACATCTCGGCAATCACTTATATATACAATACTACAGATGACAGCCGGAAGTTATTCAGTATTAGTGCCATTTGAAAGGGACGCATACAATATTGACAGCTCGGCAATCACTTATATATACAATACTACAGATGGCAGACGGGAATTTCGGAATTATTATTGCGATTTGAAAGGGACGCGTACAATATTTTACAGCTCGGCAATCACTTATATATACAATACTACAGATGGCAGACGGGAATTTCGGAATTATTATTGCGATTTGAAAGGGACGCGTACAATATTTTACAGCTCGGCAATCACTTATATATACAATACTACAGATGGCAGACGGGAAGTTCGGAATTATTATTGCGATTTTAAAGGGACGCGTACAATATTGACAGCTCGGCAATCACTTATATATATAATACTACAGATGGCAGACGGGAAGTTCTGAATTATTATTGCGATTTTAAAGGGACGCATACAATATTGACAGCTCGGCAATAACTTATATATACAATCCTACAGATGGCAGATGTTCCTTTATCATTTACAAACAATATTGCAGCAACATTGATCGATCACATTTGATGCACATTATACACAACTATGCACTTTCATTCATGTTAGCCTGGACGTGTGCTTGTTACTATAACATCGCGTTTAGGAAATATTGATTACGCATATGAACAAACATTACAAACATGCACTGTATGTGTGATATTTGACACTTTCACATTGAGAATCATTGTTTGAAAATAACATTTCAGCAAACAACAAATAAACGCCCACTGTGAAAGCATTCGCGCCGCTCACATACAAACAGGTGAATACAATCAGCAATCATTACAAACTCACTACCATTGGACTAATTGTACTATAAATCCCCCAAACAACATGGCCAATGCATCACTTGTGATCCACATCAGATCAAGTGCTTACCTTGTTACGCTGTTTTGAAAGATGGATGACGATGACATGGTAGACGCTGCTGGTGGTGCTATTGGCGAACTAGCTGTTGGTCGAATCAGGCAGCCTCGGCGGCTCAGACCGAGACGAAGGGGTCGTCTGGTTCGAGGTCCTCGTGTCTACAGGGTGAGACCCACCTTGGAAAACATGAGTGACTTTGAGGTTTTTGATAAGTATCGGCTCGATCGCGAACAGCTCATTGGCCTTTACGAGCTTCTTAAACCTCATTTGGAGCCACGTATACAAATAAGGACTGCTGTTCCCCCCATGAGTAAGATGCTAAGCTGTCTATACGTCCTGGCCTCCGGGAGTTTTCAATCCGGAGAACTGTACATGCATGGCCTGGCTCAAGGTACATTCTCTGGGGTGTTTGATAACTTTCTGAACGCCATGGTACGTATCAGTAAGCAATACATAGGATTCCCACAGAATGATGGTGATTGGAGGCGCCTGAAGCGGGAATTCTTTGATATTGCTCAATTGCCCAATGTCTTGGGAGCCATTGATTGTACCCACATTGCGCTGCGTGCTCCAATTGATGACTTGCCCTTCAGAAATCGCAAACATTTTCATAGCCTCAACGTGCAGTATGTTTGTGACGCACGGATGAGGATTATGCATGTGTATGCGAATTTTGGAGGTGCTTGTCATGATGCCCGCATCCTCTCTCTGTCGTCCCTGTGGAGACAGTTTGAGGAAAGACAAATGCCCCCTGGTTATCTCGTTGGTGAGTATTTGTGCACAACATGGTTAATTATTTTGACAATTGCCCCTGTATTTTTTAACTGTTAGCGTCATGTTCAGCTATAGGATTAAATTTAACCATTTGTTATTTACCGACGCTAATGTCTATTTTTATTGAAATGCAGATATGTAGCATGTCTTACCTTAAGTGTTCAGATAGAGAATGCAATGTAAACATGTAGTTAGCATTTTACACAAGGTTTGGTTTAGGATAAATACGCATATGTAGCATGTCTTAGATGAAATGGCAAGATATTATCTCATGCAATTTAACCCTGTCATTGTCTTTTTCTGCTAATGTCTATTTTTATTGAAATGCAGATATGTAGCATGTCTTACCTTAAGTGTTCATATAGAGAATGCAATGTAAACATGTAGTTAGCATTTTACACAAGGTTTGGTTTAGGAGAAATACGCATATGTAGCATGTCTTAGATGAAATGGCAAGATATTATCTCATGCAATTTAACCCTGTCATTGTCTTTTTCTGCTAATGTCTATTTTTATTGAAATGCAGATATGTAGCATGTCTTACCTTAAGTGTTCATATAGAGAATGCAATGTAAACATGTAGTTAGCATTTTACACAAGGTTTGGTTTAGGAGAAATACGCATATGTAGCATGTCTTAGATGAAATGGCAAGATATTATCTCATGCAATTTAACCCTGTCATTGTCTTTTTCTGCTAATGTCTATTTTTATTGAAATGCAGATATGTAGCATGTCTTACCTTAAGTGTTCATATAGAGAATGCAATGTAAACATGTAGTTAGCATTTTACACAAGGTTTGGTTTAGGAGAAATACGCATATGTAGCATGTCTTAGATGAAATGGCAAGATATTATCTCATGCAATTTAACCCTGTCATTGTATTTTTCTGCTAATGTCTATTTTTATTGAAAAGCAGATATGTAGCATGTCTTACCTTAAGTGTTCATATAGAGAATGCAATGTAAACATGTAGTTAGCATTTTACACAAGGTTTGGTTTAGGAGAAATACGCATATGTAGCATGTCTTAGATGAAATGGCAATATATTATCTCATGCAATTTAACCCTGTCATTTTATTTTTCTGCTAATGTCTAGTTTTATTGAAATGCAGATATGTAGCATGTCTTACCTTAAGTGTTCATATAGAGAATGCAATGTAAACATGTAGTTAGCATTTTACACAAGGTTTGGTTTAGGAGAAATACGCATATGTAGCATGTCTTCGATGAAATGGCTAGATACAGATTTAGATATAATTTTTTATTTTTTTTTTATGTTTCTGACAACTTTTAATATGGATTATGGTTTTTAAAAAATATATTTATACAACAATATACTAGTTTAAGTATTCTGTTTGAATTATGTTCTGTTCTAAATTTATAGGTGATTCTGGGTACATGAGCCGGCCTTGGCTCATTACCCCCTTGCGTAGCCCAACTGATGTGTCTGAGGAGCGCTACAATAGGGCTCATAAGAGAACCAGGGCGGTGGTTGAAAGGATGTTCGGGCTCCTGAAGATGAGATTCAGGTGCCTGGACCGTTCTGGAGGAGCACTCCAGTACAACCCAAAGAAGGTGGCTAAGATCGTTGTAGCCTGTAGCGTCCTGCATAATATTGCACAGCGGGCTGGGATGCTGCAGGCCGTCCCGGTGGACAGAGACCTCCTCAGAGATGAGGAGGATGATCCTGTTCTAGAGGGGGAATTCCAGGACGAGGGACTTGATGTCAGAGCAGACGTCATCAACCGCCACTTTAGACGGTAAATAATAGAAGTTACACTGGAGTATTTTCAATAGATGTGAACTCTAGGGAAATGACAAGTAGAGAATTGTGCAAACATGTTAGTATTGATAAAATGTTATAATAATATTTATTTCTCATAATATAGGTGATGCTCTGGGCATTGGGTCCTATAGCGAGTCTTTGCCACCTGGTTTTTATAGAGGACATCAGATGGTAAGTAGAAATGTATGGACTGTTGCTGGCATGATTTGTACACAAATACATAATATGGCATAAATTTTTAAAAATATAACTTTGTTTACACATTACTTATGTACATAATCAGAAAGGGATACTCTAGAATGACTATGGTTCAATGTCACACAGAGGTTTGTTCTGCTCAATATGACTCATCTTCACACTTGATAGAAAATAACACAGGTTCATACACAGGCTTAGTAAGCTAGTGATAGATATTTATTATGAAATGGGGGGTGGGAGAGGGGTACAGAACTGATTCACACACTTGTATGAAATCTTTATATATAATTTCTTACATTAGGGAGATGACTTAATATAAAGACTGAAAGGGAACAATTTGAAGCCTGACAGTGAAGATTTCCAAGACTGACAGTGGGGAAAAAGCCAAGATTGAAATTGAAGTATACCAATGGGATCATGTCTGGCATATTTAAATTCTGCTGACCTTGAAAACCATACAAAGACATGTTCACATGGTAAGTGCAAACTATTTGATAGAATAAGGCTGTGGAGACATCCTATTGGAGACACTTAGATGATTTTCTATTTTGTAGATGGTATTTCCCAGTCCTCTATTTAATGAACTGATGAATAAGACACCTATTGAAGATCAACTGTTTACCCCTGAATTGACATTCAAAGACCATGCATTGTCCAGGTTGGTGTACCAATGCATGCTAGTGAAGACTGTAGAATATTAGTAGCTTACATACATTAGTCATATTTAGTTCTTAATTAGATATTTAGGGATCACAATCAGACACTTAGATGATTTTACTTTTTTAGATGGTATTTCCCAGTCCTCTATTTAATGAACTGATGAATAAGACACCTATTGAAGATCAACTGTTTACCCCTGAATTGACTTTCAAAGACCATGCATTGTCCAGGTTGGTGTACCAATGCATGCTAGTGAAGACTGTAGAATATTAGTAGCTTACATACATTAGTCATATTTAGTTCTTAATTAGATATTTAGGGATCACAATCAGAAAAAGGAATACATATTATAGTTGATATAGAGGTATTTGAATGGACATGAAATATTACATTTATGTTCAGCATACATATATTGTTTACATGTGATATACATTATTATGTATAAATTTAATTTTTGAAATTTAAATATTATTTTTAATCAACAATATAATGGTGTATGTATTTCATTAATTTAAAATGAATGTAATGATTATCTTTAAAAAATGTTGATCAAAGTTAGAGCATAGACACCATATGATTTTAAATGTATTTTATGAATATTTTACAACGTGTGTATTAACTTTGTTCCATTTTTATTATTTGTCATTTCAGATTGGCATCTGATGACTTCATGGAATATTTATTTATTTTCTATTAAATATATATTTTTTTTTTAGCAGATTCTAATATATATCAATATAATCTGTAAATAAATAAAACTTGGACTCCCATGACTGGTAGTTGGCTATTTGACAAGCACATGCATAAGAGAAAATAATGCATTAATAGTAGAAAATAAAATTCTTCAGAGAATATTAAAAGATATATTTTAACATTAATTGGGGAGTCATATTCTTCAATGCTTTTATATTGAAAAAGTATATATTAAAAATATTTAGGATATGTATTAATATTATGATTGTTTTAACATTTAATAAGGTGAAGTGGTTCAATTACATGAAAGTGACAGTGTTGTTGAATGTAAAAAGAATTGTATAAGATCATGTATCTTCCTTAGGTATCTCAAAACATTATTAGAAAATATTTTACAATTATTACATTTATAAATGGTAGGTCATTTAACTTTATAATTTTTAATAATTAGTTATTGGATGCCAGGTTAATCTATGTAATTTTCTAGTGGAGTCATTTAACTATACTTAGTAATATTATGTATTTATTACAATCTTACCTCTTGGGTTAGACATCAAATATCTATATAGAATGTAATTTCCCCTTTAGTTTATTTTGTCAATGTTAAATAAAAATACAATATGTTTGGGTCCTTAAAGGGGTCATTCAAAATGTATATTTTGTATACATTGTTACAAATATCATACAAGAATTTAAACATATTTAGAATGTACTATAGAATTACATTCAGTCTTTAAATATACTTGTTAAAATAAAAATAAATGCACATATCTTAGTGAATGATATAAGGCATCTATATGCAAACAACAATCAGCATCAAAATAGCCTATGTAGAGATGTATTTAATCCACGAATATATATAATTACAATATAATGATTGAATAACAAAACATATTAAGTTGGTCAAATATAAGATTATGATACAAAATGCATACATAACATATAGCTTAATGTCCCTCTACGCTGAAGGCTAAAAAATACCTCATTTAATAAATATATTTCAGTCAGTGTGTAAAACAATCTAGAAGTTAATCTAAATTTGCTTTACTCATATGTTAGACTCATTTAGCAAAAGGAAGGTGCCTAGGTTTATGATATATTAAGCATTATTGTGAAATGTTTATTTAAAGGGACATGAACTCAAAATATACTTAAAGGTAGCCATTTAAAAAAACAATGATTTATACATTCTGAATGAGTATTCTATTTTAATCAACTTTAAAACTTGTCTCATATTATGAATGCTCATTGTGATGTTGCTATCATTACTTTAGAAATAAGGCAGTAAATAGCTAATTTATTTGCTTCAGTACTCTGGACAGAACTTGATTGTTTGGAATAATTGATGCAACAATCGTCAAGGACAACCCAGGTTTTTATTAAACAATTGTCCGTAATATAAAATATCATTATTGATTTTCAAAGAAACATAACAAGATAACTTAACATTTGATAATCGTATTAAATAATAAAGTTGATTAAAATTTAATGCTCAATCACCAATGGTAAATTTGTTTGGACAGTGTCCCTTTAAGAGCTTGAAATAGTGTATTTACTTCTCTTCCTATCTTGACATACTTTGCTTGAAAAGCATATCGAGATAGGCTCAGTAGATGAAGATTGGTGGATGCACAGAGATGCCTTATGTGATTGGCTCAACCATGTGCATTTAAATTTCTTATGTTGAGGATATATAAATACTAAGAGAAAATGATTTACATTTTAAAGTCTAAACAATCTTCTATCTCTACAGATCATTTGATACAATTGTTTGTAATGTCTCTTTAAAACTAAAGACGCCATTGCACAATAACATATATGAGCACTTCAGAGAAATACAAGCTCGAGGTTTATTTGCGAATAACAAAGCTGTAGTTTAACATTTATAAACAGATTATCAAAGTTACTGACATTCTTCCCGGAATTTTAACATTAATAAATATTGCGTTGGAAACGCATCTTCAAACACCAGATTAGCATATTTAAACATTAGTGTAATGTCACGCAATAGCACACAATCAATGTGCATTATAAATACATTTAATAGAGCAATGTCAATACTTCACAATCAATTTATTTAAAGAACAATAAAGACATACAATATTAAATGTGTATTTGTATTAAAGAAACAGACCGTTATTAAACCGAGAAATGTCTACAACATTAATAATGTGACAGGATGAGATTTTAAAGAGTATTTAATCATTAATATTTCACGGATCACGGATATTAAATCTGCGTCACACATATCCGCATGACAGGCCCATGAGTTACAAATAAGTCTACATGAAAAATGAAGTTACAGCACCACCAAGCGGTATGTGTAAGGAAGTTACTAAGATATGAAACATTAAGGAACGGCCAATCAGAGTTCATCACACAAACACAACTTGAGTCAGGATGGTCTCACAGACATTATAACAATATTTCAAACTTTTATCCAATCAGATGTACAGATAAATTGTCCCATGGTGCATCTCATGTTTACTTCACCATATAAAAGTCCATTACACGTTGCCATCTTTGTCAGTTCTCTAATGCATGCAGGCAGTCTTATATATTAATATTATTATAATATATTTAGTAGCCAACCGAGCAGGCATGTCAGTTCCCAGGTTCACCAAGGAGGAGAGCGCTGCACTGGTCCACGCCGTCAAGGACTTTTATCCCCAGCTGTTTGGGAACAAGAGGAGCTCGACAGATGCGCCTGTTAAGAAGGCCCTCTGGGAGTCTATCACCAATGCGGTTAGATTGGTGTGTGACGTCCAGAGGACCCAGGATCAGATCATGAGGAGATTCGGAGATATGAGGTTGCGTTTATCGAAAAAAGTCAACCTCATAAGGGACTGGGTACAAGCCCGTAAAAGAGGGGGCCAAAGAAAGGCCCCGCGGAAACTGTACCTACTCCCTTATGAGGTGACTTTATGCGAGCTCCTCAATCTCCGGGTCCCCAAAAGATTTAGATCCTCGCCATCCTCGGCCTCCTCTTCTTCCCTCCCAGCTGCGGGATCTGAAAGTCCTGACGCGGGGGACAGGGCAGATGCTTCTCCGTCCGGTGGCCTGGGAGGACCCGATAGAGAATCTGAACCAGGTAATTATCCAACTTCATATAATATTTATAATGTTAAAAATCCAAAATGTGTATTTAGTCAGATACTAAACCTATACAGATCTCACAACATACACTACATATGATGTTTAGATATCTGATTTTACATTAGTGATACATGAAATTGGAATGATGTTTATTGCGCTCTACAGAATATGCGTCACAGAGCGGAAATGTAATTTCGCATCCACGTTAACATGGGTTTGCGGAAAGTGGCATTGCTTTATACATGTTGGTCAAATGACGGATGCGTAATTCCGCTTGGAATCATTGCGCAATGATCGCGAAAATGGCATTTCTCATCCACGTTAACATGGGTTTGCGGAAAGTGGCATTGCTTTATACATGTTGTTAAAAATTAAATGGAAAATCTTAGATTAGTGAAGAATACAGTATTCTTATTTTAAATATTATATCTAATAAAAAACGAATAATACTAATAAATTATAACATATGGCCATCAATTGATGATTATGTAATAACAAGCATATATTCTTAAAGATACAGTAAACAACACAACTGATTGAAAATAAGAGTCCAGGATATATTTATCATTCATTTAATTGCGGAAACTATTAACTCATGGGACTACCAAAGGATTAATATTTTTCTATTGATTTGTTATTAATGTAAATATTTTAAACATGGCATGATTAGTATTAATGATATGCAATCCTCATTTAATATATTACAGATATGGATGTGGCTGCTGGATCCTCAAGCCAGGGCTTGTCACAGTATGGTATGTCTCATTTTAATTGACATTTGTCTTAGAAACATGGAATGAACATTACATACTAAATACACATTGTTCTATATTTATATGTAATGTCTATTTAATAGATGAAAATTATATAATTATTCGGATATACTTAAATAACATATTTGATTTTAATTGCATGCTCAATACCATTCATTACATCAACATATGGAGTAGATAATTCATTAACAAACAACAACATTGTGGAATCTATTTAATTTTAGATTAAAGGGATACTGAACTACAATTATTAATATTGTCTTTCACATACAGTATGCAATATTAATAAACATAAAATATAATACTATCATCATATGTGACATATTCTATTGCTAAATGTATTTTAAAATAAATAAAGTACGTTTATGTGCATCTAAATATTTGTTGACCAACCTGGGTTTATATTGATGATTGGTGGATACCTTCAACAAACAATATTTATTGAATCCAATATTCCTTATCTGCCTTTAAGATTAATATCGAACAACATTCGAATTATAATAGGAGTCAATGTTAAATCATTTTTTACAGTTTGAACATAGAAATCAATTATTTAAATTAATCATGTCAGTGTCCCTTTAAGACAAAATAGATTCATTCATCATTACATTATTTTTATTAAAAACTATTGATATATAAATCTAATTATCTGTTGGAGTTACTTTATATATATCTGCATACTCTAACAGCACCATGATTACATATTTGTAATAATAAAGTTTGTTATGTATTGTGATAAATATGTGTTGTGTCCTAAACAAGATTACTGTACATTGAAAAAATGGCTCGATGTGACACATGTTTGTTTAGATTTGTCAACAGATGCTCCTCAATATGTGGTTTGTGTGTATTCTTGTAACTTCTTAAGGACATATGACGGAATTATTCCGTCATAAAACAATTGAGCTAAGTGAAAGCTGTGTCCTTAAAGGGTTAAGAACATTGATCATTGGGTATATTTAGATATGCAATAGCAGCATCTGAGATGAATTTGATGTCTAATGTAGTCTGACATTAAACATATGTTGAATACAGATATGTTTACAGAATCCCCTTGATTCAATCAAGCATTTTCTGGTGTAATGACTGCTCTATTCTTCACATTTTAAAGTTGATTAATGTTAAAATTCTAGACAGATGTGATTTAGTGATATCCAAAATGTGTTTAATAATATATATCTATATCATTCATAGAGAGAGTTGGTGTGGGGAGCCCACAGGAATCCAGCAGTGACATAGAGCCGCCTTTGCGGTCTCCTGGTAAGTCCATTGACTCATTTATATGTAATTGAAGGTGTATTGCTAATCAATATTATGATCATGATTCCGATGAAGCATAACATTATAAAAAATCATAGAATTTATCTTCTGATTATATATTTATTTTTTATATTGAGCGATTAATAATTTCTACTTTATTATTCTACACATTTGTTATTCATAAGATGTCTAACATATGTTTTTTTAAATTTTTTTTTTTTAACAACAGTCATCAAGTGATACACACATGAGAAATCTTAAATGTTCTATGTACTATGCTTTTATGAATTTAACATTAAGACAAACAATACATTAATATTCTGATTTATTGACAATAACAAATCTATTGTCATTTGTATGCTCCATCAAAATGATGTAAATCATAACTTTGTGTGTGTATATCTTTAATGCAACATTGATGTGCGTATTTGAGCAACAGTAACATATGTTATAATATCTGATCTTAAGGTGTACACAACATGTTATGTTTTACAGAGATTGATGTCACATGTGGGATGGAGGAGGAAGAGGCTGCCTTGGAGTCTGATGGTATGTGAAATATATCTATCATGTTTCCAACATGTTTCTTTTTTTGAAATCATTTTATTGAAGACATTCAAAGTCTACAGCTTTTTCCCTTTAAAAAGGAATATTATTTGTCTGTTCAAATACACTACTGCCCCCTTTCTATATCAGGCAGCATGAAAATCTGCTTGTATATATTTTTTTAAGAATATATAATTCATGACATCATTATGTCACATGCATATTCCATGCCAAAACACAATAATAAGTTTCACATTGTACAGACAGTCATTGAGATTCATCTGAGTGCCTATATAGATACCATATCCTCATTTCAGAATAGTTTACAGATTCAAACACACTTCGAGGTATATTGAAAACATAATCAATTTTAAATGCGTTGATTTGATGTCAGGATGTATGAGATGTTAATATATTTATTTTACATTTTCAGATGGATCCACCACTTCTGGTCATCTGGATTCCGCCCCTGCCCAGTCACAGACCCCTCCCCGTGCACACACCCCTGACCATGGCCACACCTCTGCACACACCCAGAGCCCTTCCCATCACCAAACCCATGACCATGCCCCGACCACTGCCAGCCCTTCCCATATTTCATATCCTGTCCCTCCCAAAAAACGCCCATACACCCCCCTTCGCCGCTCTCCCCGTATTCTGGCCCGTACAGCTGCCCAGACCCAAACTCCCCACTCCCCAGCTGTACGGCCTACCCTGGAGCAGCAGCTCACCACTCCCCAAGCCATTCCCATCCCTCCCCGAGCCAATCCCATCCCTCCCCCCTGTTTAAACCTTCATTGTCCTGGGTGTCAGATTGTCCTTCCCAGGCACAGCTGTAAGTATCATTCTAAATACACTTTATAAGATACTTAAAGGTACAGTGAAGTTAAATTGGTTAAATTGTGATTCAAATCCAGCATGCAATGTTAAGCCAATGTATAATAGAATACTCTTATGAATTATTCGTCATTCTCTTGATATATTAATTGAAAACAACTTATTCCTATAATTAGTTTAAACAATAAAATAAATGTGGCCATCATTTCTTTATTGTTGGATGAATGTATCCATCAACCAGCATGCACAAACAAGGTTCATCAACAAATATTGGCTTCCATAAAAACCAACATTCTTGCATTCAAAATATAGCTTGACAATTAAAACATATAATGAATATGTGTAATTTCTAAAGATTTGTCATGTCATGCTCTATCTGAATCAGTCCATTAAATATTTAGGTTCAGTGTCCCTTTAATTGGATATCACTACATATACCAAACACCACTACTTGGATACAAAATTTTATGTCCAAATGTGGATACATTATCTCTTGTCTAACCCAGTGGGAATGTAATTTCTTCTGGTTGCTATGTTTACACAGCTTGTCCTCAATGCCAAAATGTTTAAGGATATGTGTGCCTACCACAGTCTAAATTGAATTTTTAAATTGCTAATGTAAGTACAATGTAAATCCTTTAACAAGATTTGATACACTCAAGCTGTATAAGTGGATCATCTAAAACCAATTAAAGGGTTCAACATGTTTGAGTAACATGAGCCTTTAATGATTTCTGTCTGTCTGAATAACCTAATTCATGTGTAAAGAATATATGAAAAATAATTGATGTAAATAATTATTTGTCTTTATGATGACAATGTATGTATTAAAATCTTTTATTCTGTTGTGTAATTATCCTTAATATTAATTTTTATTTTATTTTAGGCTGTGACTCAGCATGGCTCATGCTAGAAGGGATAGCAAGAGTAGAGCAGGCCGTGTTGAGGAACGCAGCTGTCCTGAGAGGGATGAACGACACCATGCAGGCCCAGCTCCGGGTTCAGGACTTGACTCTGCGTGAAATTATGCAATTACGTTCAAGGCCTGAATCTGGAGCTGGACATGCACAGGACAATGAAGAGGATGACCAGTAAGTGGAGGATCTGGATATGCTCCATGGTGGCAGATAATAATCCTCTGTCCACATGTTGAATTTGTATTTATATTGTTGCCATTTGGCCTTTTTATGAGTTTTTTGTTGTGCCTGTTGCACTCTTTTACCTTGTCATGTGTCTCCAATGAGGCTATGCTGGCCCTTGGCAACTCTCTTCATGGACTGTGATGCACTGTGTTACCTTGTCATGTGTCTCCAATGGGGCTATGCTGGCCCTTGGCAACTCTCTTCATGGACTGTGATGCACTGTGTTACCTTGTCATGTGTCTCCAATGAGGCTATGCTGGCCCTTGGCAACTCTCTTCATGGACTGTGATGCACTGTGTTACCTTGTCATGTGTCTCCAATGGGGCTATGCTGGCCCTTGGCAACTCTCTTCATGGACTGTGATGCACTGTGTTACCTTGTCATGTGTCTCCAATGGGGCTATGCTGGCCCTTGGCAACTCTCTTCATGGACTGTGATGCACTGTGTTACCTTGTCATGTGTCTCCAATGGGGCTATGCTGGCCCTTGGCAACTCTCTTCATGGACTGTGATGCACTGTGTTACCTTGTCATGTGTCTCCAATGAGGCTATGCTGGCCCTTGGCAACTCTCTTCATGGACTGTGATGCACTGTGTTACCTTGTCATGTGTCTCCAATGGGGCTATGCTGGCCCTTGGCAACTCTCTTCATGGACTGTGATGCACTGTGTTACCTTGTCATGTGTCTCCAATGGGGCTATGCTGGCCCTTGGCAACTCTCTTCATGGACTGTGATGCACTGTGTTACCTTGTCATGTGTCTCCAATGGGGCTATGCTGGCCCTTGGCAACTCTCTTCATGGACTGTGATGCACTGTGTTACCTTGTCATATGGCTCATATATTCCTTATTTTTACAAGATTATTTATAAACGTTGTGTATGTTTTCTTACATACTAATAAAATAAATTTTAT
Organism: Bombina bombina; assembly: GCF_027579735.1. Classification (NCBI taxonomy): domain Eukaryota; kingdom Metazoa; phylum Chordata; class Amphibia; order Anura; family Bombinatoridae; genus Bombina; species Bombina bombina. Next base: position 586,703,157 of record NC_069501.1, read on the forward strand.
TTCACAAATATTTGTCCTCATTCTTCCTGTTATTTTTTGCAAGCTCTAGTTTATGTTGTTTATCCTTAAAGGGACCTAACAAATCTATTTGTTATAATGAAATCATATATGTAAGACAATAGTAAATGACTTTAAGATTAACATCTCCAATGTAATCTTATTATTTGTGTTTATATTATTTTCTCTTAGCTCTATCATTGCCTGATTATGATTAGCAGAGTAATTTCTTTATATATGTATATATATTTTTGTATTTGTGTATATATGTATATTTAAATGTTCATATCCATGTGTGTATTTATAAACTCTGCATGAATTGATGCACCTTTACCAAATGATCTGAGTATTGATACAATGATATAATCCCTGTAAAGTGTTCATTTTATTTAAATAGTATTGACTATGTGTATGCTCTTTTTAAAAACAAAATAATGTCCCTTTAAGTGATGTTGATCACTATTGTAAATGAATGTATTTCCATTTGTAAAGCGTTTTTGTCCTTTTTACAAGAACAAGGACATATAGTTTTATTAATAAACAATCTTATTGTAATGTTGACAGCACCTGTATTTCATTTTCTAATCTATATTATTGTCAAAGTGTAACCAAATCAATCTCTGTGTGTAATACAAATAATGTAGATGATGAATATTAGTTAACTAATATGTTAACAAAATACATCTCCTCCCATATATGGCTATAGGTAGGCTGACCATAATTAAACTTGAATAAATGACACGTTTAATCAATACATGTATAACTATTGTTATTCAACAACAATCCAAAGATATCTTAAAACATCAATGGCATATGTATTTCTCATGTGTATCTTTTAAATGTTAAAGATATACACCATAGCTATAGTTCAAGGGACAGTCAAGTCCGAAAAGATGATTCATGATTTGGTGACATTCCTAGATAGCAATCTACACACATACTAGTTCCTAAAATATAAATACGTTTCTTAATGATATGCCAAGATGTCACTGAGTCCTTGTATTGTCTGCGGTTTTTCAGCGATCTCGGATGCGCCATGTTGCTTAAGACGTCACCTGCCAGGCTGTCCAATGATTCCTTGTATTGACTGACGTTCTTACGTGATCAGGAATATGCCTTTTATTGGATTGCGTTTTGACGCGATCAAGGATGCGCCTTTTTTTTTTGGGCGTTCTTACGTGATCAATAATGTGCCTTTCATTGGATGGCGTTCTTACGTGATCAAGGAAGCGCCATGTTAAGACGGCACATGTAAAGTTAAAAAAACGTGTGATTGGATTGCGTAGTCCCGCAATATTTGTGCACGTTAAAAACGTTTGTGACTGCATGCAATTTTAAAAAGCTTGCGAATATGTATTATTTGCATCATGTTACATTGTTGACCCGTAGCTGATAAAGACCAACACATTCTCTTTTGCTGGATGTCTGGTTGAATCAACGAACGAAAGCAAAATGTTTTCATGCATAGGATATTTCTAGGCAAGTGCAAATCTCTACAGTCCATGTTTAATATGTTTGTCAACAATGTTCCTTTTTCTTAAAAATTAATGTTGTGTTTAATGTTGAACATATCTAATTAATAAATATGCGCTATTGTGTTTGAATAAAGTAATCAATATGCATTTATCATATGCTAAATATATGATGCCGACTTCTTCTAAATGTAATTTCGTTGTATATTTTATGAAAGGTTCATTAGACACTCACATTATAAATAAAAATATTTGATTTTGTCTCTAGTTAGATAGTCCATTGTTTAACCAATAGGTTTATTTTGTCTTGTGTTGTAAGAAAATGTAAGTAATTTTCTTACTCCTCGCAAAGCCAATGAGTTTCATGTGAGTACCATCTCCAGCTTTGTCCAGTTTGTGTAAAGGTTCTTTTCATATGTTAATGATGGGGTATTGTGTTTTACGGTTGTAATGGTGGTTCATCTATATTTAAAATATAGCTAACCCTATTTTATTTGCAAGTGTTTGAAGATTTTTAATATTGCTATCAGTATATGGTAATCTTGTTGTTTGTAGTAGTGTCTATTACATACAGTTATGTAAAAAATATAGGATACTGTCCCTTGAATGCAAATGTTGTTTTTTTGTATCATGTATGAGATCCACATAGTTTAATCTTCAAATATATTTTTGTTAGCATATTTCACCCCCCCACTCCTAAAAGGACTTTAAACCATATTCATTGTTAAAATAAAAATAGTTACAATAAAATATTAACACAATAATGTCTCTTAAAGAAAATAGACTTTATTTAACACGTCAATATAAATGTGATTTTCAAATATTTTTTTTTACAAAGTACATGTAGATATAGCAACAAGCTTAAAATGTGTTAGCATATGTAATGTTGTTAAAGGGACAGTTTCGAAAAAAAATATTTTTACATTATTCGAAAAGTCAATTCTGTAATAACAAGGATATCAAATGTTTCTCAACAATTGAACATTTGCTATCTAAATTTGCTATCTAAACCTATGAGGTTGGTGTGCTCATTTCTTAAATCTTGAAGAGTGCTTGTAATCATTATACAATTTGAGCACTAGAGGGCATTTGGATAGCATTTGTATATGTAAAATCTTGTGCTCATACAGCATATTATTGACCATGTATTGATCATTGATATCTAAAATGTTGTTATGTCAGAACAACAAATAAGTGGTCATTTTTCATAGTCATAGATACAAGGGTAAGCACATAAGTCACACATGTATTTCTCCATGTTTTGTTGTTTCAAACTTTATAATGCGTAATACAGTGTTTTCTTTGTAATCAATAATTTTCTGACTGTCCCTTTAAGCTGTGTTATTGGCATTCAAACAGTAATATGCCATCATGGATAATTGTTATGGTAATTTAGTTAGCGATTCGGGAAACAGTTTGGACATCACATCACAGAAACCAATCAATATCATGAACAAGGATAGGTATGTGATGATGTGGTTTTCACACACTTATAACCCACACTCTGCAAAGAATCTTCCTCCATGGACCCGGTCCCATAGAAGTCGATTATATACAGAGTGTGGTCCACAAGTGTATGAAAACCACATCATCACATACCTATCCATTACACAAAAAACAAAATTTAAGATGGAAAAAAAAAATTACTTCCTCTTCCTTCCCCTCTTCCCACGGGGCTGAGGCTCTGGGAGAGGCAACTGCCGACTCCGAAGAGTCCTCCTTGGAGCTGTTGTGGGAGGAGTGGAAGGAAGAGTACTGGGACGACCAAGGTGAGGAGTAGATGGCTGAGGAGGAGGAGGAGAAGATGGCTGAGGAGGAGGAGGAGAAGATGGCTGAGGAGGAGGAGGAGTAGATGGCTGAGGAGGAGGAGGAGATGGGCCGGCAGGAGGAGATGGCCCAGCAGCAAGAGGCCCAGCAACAAGAGGCCCAGCAACAGGAGGTAGACCAGCATGCGCCTCCCGGAAAAATGTGAACATTTCCTGATGAAGATTGAACATTCTTGTTTGTCCTTCTTGTATTGTATTCAGTATACTGATTATTTCGTTTTGGCCTTGAATTATTTGATTCTGCCCATCAAGTATTCTGCGTCGTCCTTCTATGTTTTCTATCCGGGAGGTACGCATCTGGTCTATGTACTCCAGTAGAACCCGCACCTCCGCTATTTCTTCTTGTTGTGCCTGTTGAACCCGTGCACGGCGGGGTGCCCGTGCACGGCGGAGTGCGGGTCTTTGAGGGACCTCGGGTTCCGCGGCTTCAGCGGCATCCTCCTGTGCTTCCGGGGCCTCTTGATCATCTCCCGTGCGCTGTTCGTCACGGGGGGCCTCTTCCCTCCGAAGTGGGAATTCCTCACCACCACTCTCATCCCGGGGAGATGCAGGAGGCTGTGCTGCCTCGTCCCCAGACTCTGTATATTAAAAAAAAAATAAAAAAAGAAATGTATATATTAGCATATTTGCAAATAAAGGTTTAAATGACTTAGCTTACGATACAATTACAAATGCAGAATCATTAATCCACTTTGAAATCTAACAAACAATCAATACGATTTCCGCTTTTTCTAAACAGTGTTTGTGATATCTGGTCAATGTGAATGTTTTTGCGTTTGTTTTCAGTCTGTTTAAATGCACACCTAACCTATAGCCTAGATACTGATGTAACCGCTAAGTAATAGAATGCGTGTAAACAGCGTAATAGCATTAATCGGATCCTTAACACATGAAACCCAATGTTTTATCTTTCATGATTTATAAGCATACATTTAGTATCAACTTTCGAATGTACTTTTGTTATCTAATTAGCTTCATTCTCTGGATATTCTTTGCTGAAAAGCATATCTAAATATGTTTATAAGATTCTGATTGTTAGCTGAATATAGCTGCCTCCTGTGATTGTTTCACCGTGTGCATGGCTATTTCTTCATTAAAATATATCTCAAGAATGAATCAAATTATGTAATATAAGTACATTTGAATGTTTTGTCAAATTGTATTCGCTACCTCAATCATGAAAGTAAATGTTTGCGTATAGTGTCCATTGAAATACATTCGTATGTGAAATTATTGTTAAATGAGCTTACCGTCAGATGAGAGTGGCAGGTTCCCGGTATCGATTCCTCCGATACCGACTACTTCCACCTCGGAGATGCTGGGCCGCAACATTTCCTCCCATCTGCAGTACTCCATTTCAAGGGCAGGGCCGCCACCGGTCCCTGCGGCATGTCGGGCCTCCAGGCTTAACTTTTTTTTAAGTTCAAGTTTACAGTCCCGGTACCGATGTTTGATGGAATCCATATCCCTGTTCCGGCAACCCACTGCATTGACTGCATTCCGAATCTCGTTCCAGAGCCTCCTCCTGTCAGTCGGGGTAGTCTTCTGGTGCTGCAGCATCCTATACCTGGCCATATAGGCCTCTACGAGGGCCTCCTTCTCCTCCATCGTAAACCTCGCCTCCCTAGTCGCCTTGGCCTTCCCCTGTGACGATGCCCTCTGTTTCCCGGACTGTGAAGCCCTACTCTGACCGCCACTGGGCCCAGCCACTTGGTCATCTTGAACCAAGTGGCTGGGTCCACCCACCGCTTCCACCCCCGCTTCCTGCCCCCCTTCCTGCCCCCCTTCCTGCCCTGTTCCTCTCCCCCTCCCTCTACTCCCCCCTCTACCTGTCCCCTGCCTGGCCTCCATCTCCTCCCTAAACTAAACCCCAAATAATCAAAAAAAAGTGAGTGTGATGAAATGAAAGGGGGTCAAAATAAAGAACTAAAAAGACAAAAAAGGTGCTTAAAGTGTGAGGGATGTAAAAAAAAAACAAAGAGGGTAAGGAGTATTTAAATAAACGAAAAGAATAAGACTAAAAGGAGGATATGTAAACTAAATGTAACTAGGGGATGGGTATGGGATGGGTATGGGGTATGGGATAAGAGTAAATGGGATGAAAGGGAATGGGACTACAAGGAATGGGGTATGGAGTGTAGTATGAGGGGGTAGGGGGTATGGAGTGTATGTAGTGTTATTGATAAGTGTATGTATGTATTGAATGTGTTTGCGTGTAAATGTGTTAAGTGTACAGATAAATCACTCGCTCGCTAACTAACACTACTTCTAATTCTCAATAACAAACACTCCCACTAACGCTCACTAACTACCACTAACTGACGCTCACACTAACAACTATCACTAATAACTCCCACTAACTCACTCACGCTCCCACTAACAGACTCTCTCCCACTCCCGCTACCTCCCACTAACTCACTCACTCTCTCACGCTAACACTACCAACTGACTATCTCACGCTAACACTACCAACTGACTCTCTCACGCTAACACTACCAACTGACTCTCTCACACTAACACTAACTCACTCTCAAAAAATCGCAAAATCTCTATTCTTAACTCTCCAAAGACCCACCAGCAACACAGTCAAAGAAGCCCTGCTTGTGTGGTGCTTATATACCCTGTGTAAATGTTTAATGATGTCCCAATTTCCATTGTAATTAGTGTTCAGGTGTGCTTTATTAGCAATTAATATTATTGCAATGTGTATTAGGTGTGTTAATTTGCGCATGCTCATTTTGAGTTGGTATTTGTGGAATGTGTAGAATGCGATGATGTCATAGTGGTCGTTTTCTCTAACATTGTCCAATAGTATTCTTTTTAAATGTGAATTTGCGATGGTGTGTTCTTCGTGAAGTGTTGTATATGTATGTTTTTCATAATATATAATGATATTGAATGCGATTTTTTTTTTAGTGTATGTATATATTTTTTAATCCTTGTTGTTATTGTGCGATTTTCCGCATCTTAAAGTATATGCGTATTCCCCGTATAAATAGTATTAAAACTTCCCCCGCTTGTGAATGTGTAATGCTTGTGTGCTTTGTTGATTGATTGATGTTGTGACATTTGCGGCGTGTTATTGTTGTGCATGATGTGGTATGCGTCATATGACCGAGCTGTGCGTATTTCTCGCGAGATCGAGTGTTAGGTGAAAAAAGCTATTTTTTGCCTTTCCCATTGTTCTCTATGGGAGACTGTCTAACGCGGGCAGGATTACGCGTGTGACATACACGCGTTAGGAGCATCGTTAGATGGTCTTATATTAACTCTAAATACCGGAGTCAAACAATGCCGTGCGTTAGACATAAAACACGCGTGGCGTTAACAGCCCATCTACCGCCGAACTCTAAATCTAGCCGTTAGCTTTTAACAAAGAATGCCAAGAGAACAAAGCAAATTTGATGATAAAAGTAAATTGGAAAGCTATTTAAAATTGCATGCCCTATCTGAATCATGAAAGTTTAATTTTAACTAGCCTTTTCCTTTAAAGGGACATTAAACACTAAGGGCTAGATTACAAGTGGAACAGTATTTTCAATTTTGGCTATAGCACTAGTCGGATTGCGCTCATATTACAAGTTGAAAGTAAACTGTTTTTTCTGCAGCGGTAACCCAAATCACGCTTAAAGTCGAAATCTGATCGCGTTTTCGCATTCCCCCATAGAAGTCAATGGAGAACAAATGTTAAAAAAAAAACTAACACTCTCTCGCACAAACATAACACTCTCTAGCACAAACATCATGACATATTCTCAGTAGCGCAAACTCGACATGAAAATATGAATATTTCATATTCCAATGTTCTTTACGTAACAGAATATGTTTAACTTATTCATAATTAAATATTTATATATATATATATATATATATATATATATATATAAATATATATATATAGATATATATATATATCTAGATATACATAGATATATATAGATATAGATATATATATATATATAAAAATGTTTTTTAAAACAAATATATATTTATACCTATATATATATATATTTATATATATATATATATATATGATTGTATATAGATATATACAGATATATATATCAGACTATCTATTTATAAATACTTAGAACATATTCTGCTATTTGCAAAACATTGGAATGTGAAATATTTACAGTAAATACACAGTACTGTATTAAATATGAATATTGCATGAATATGTTTTTACATGTTTTCATCAACTTAACAGGAAAAGGCTCCAAAGAACTTATATATGTCTATATATGTATACATATGTATTAATGTTTTTATATGTGTATATATGTCTGTAAATACATACATACACAAATAAATACATTAATAAATATTTATTCATATATAGACACACACACACACACACACACACACACACATATATATATATATATATATATATATATAAACATTGCCCATGGAATTGACATGGTAAGACAAATTCTGACTGACAACTACCTGTATACGGGCCCCCCTATTGAATTTCTTCTGTCTGGAGAAAAATTACTTCTGGTTTGAGGATAAATATTTCTTACAGATTATGGGCACAGCGATGGGGTCGAATATGGCCCCATCCTATGCCAATATCTATATGGCAATGTATGAGGAAAATAATGTCCTCTCCAGGCAGAACCCCATCAAATTATACCAACGGTATATAGATGATGTCTTTTTAATTTCGAGTGACACATCTGAAAGTCTTGTTAAATGGATTGATGAATTGAACTCTCTTGATTCAACCATCAGATTTAAAATGGAACACAGCAGGGATAAAATCCACTTTTTGGATTTAGAAATATTTAGGGTAGAAACTATGAATGGATATAAGCTAGAAACAACTCTTTTTAAGAAACTGACAGATAAAAATTCCATTCTTCATTATCATAGCTTTCACCCTAAATTCCAAATGGGATGGTGTCAGTTCCTCTCAACTCCTGCGGGTCGTCCGCAATAACACGGATGACTCCCGTAAGGAGAAACAGATTGCGGAGATGTCTGAAAAATTTCTGGAGAGGGGCTATTCACCTACGCTTATAGAACAACAATGCTGTAAGGCAAGGGGTCTAACCCAAGACTCAGCAACCACCAAAAGAATTAGGATTGAACAACCTAAGCGGCTGAACCTCATAACAACTTACACCCCGGGGTCTAAGTTGGTACAGAATGTGATCAAAAAGAACTGGTTAATGCTGTCTAAGGACACGAGCCTTCCCTTTATGGATACGCCAGAACCAAGGGTGGTATATAAACGGGCGAGTAACCTTAGGGATCTATTGGTGCTAAGTGACCCAACACACTGTTATGAGAAACAGATGTGGTTGACCAGAGGCAAACCAGGATGCTACAGATGTGGCAGTTGTGTTACATGCAATAATCTTTTGGCTGGGACCACCTTTCAACATCCCCACAATAATTAGCGATACAAAATTAAGCACAGACTCACCTGTTCTTCGGAGTTTGTGGTTTATGCCATTATTTGTCCTTGTTCCAAATATTATATTGGCAAAACAGTGACACCGTTCAAGGAATGTCTGGCCAATCACAAGACAGCCATCCGTCAGGCCATTGACAAGGGATGGTCGGAACAGCCGGTGGCACGCCACTTTGCGGAAGCGGGCCATAGTGTTGCCTCATTACGGGTAATATTGATTGACCATGTTCCTCGCCATAGGTGGGGTGGTGACAGAGGCCGAGCATTGCTGAGGATGGAAGCCCGGTGGATCTTCACCCTGGATACAGTAGCACCTCTGGGACTTAATGCCAATATAGACTTTGGCTGTTGCTATAAATAAATATGGACACCAAGGGAGTCATCCTGTTATGATGTGTTTCTACCTACTCCTCTAGTGTATGATGCTAATACAACTATAAAATTTAATATTAGATTTGTTTCTTTGCTACATCCCACATGCCTTGATACCGTGTTGGGTATAGAGGGCTGTGTCGTTTGTTTAACCTTGGGTTTATGTAGCGTTTCAAGAAGACACTATTCTCAAGAATGTGTTTAATTACCCTGTATTCAATATGTAGATACCATTTTTTCCATTGTAAATATTTATCACTGTTGTGTTTATATTGGGCTTTCACTCATGGCCCATTGATGTTATAATAGTATCACTTATTAAATGTGCCCATCGGGTGCCTGGCTGTATACGCTCCTGTTTCACGCATCTCCATGGTGACCGGAGGTATTTGTTTACCCGGTGTTCCCTTGGTTACCTGGTTGACACAGTCATTTCCATACAGCGCGGTGAGGCGTGATGACGTCATGACGCGTCTGCGTGGAATCAGCTGTAATTGAATGCTCAGGTATGATGATTACGTGCGGGAAGGAGCGGCTCAGCCGTGCATGCTGATTGACGGTCACTTGGATATGGGTGGGTATTTAAGGTGTGTGGTTTGGGGATTGCATTATCCGTTCTGTATACCATTGAAAAAGGCTCACGGGAAAGCCGAAACGTCTGGTTTTTCACTTACCAAATAAATCGGATCTTTGAAAAATTCCTGTGTGCCGGCTGTTCTTGGATCTTACTAGACAACAGAGGCCGTCCGTTGGATCCAGTTCTATTTTACTGAATGTACTTTTCTCTGCTGAGCACCAGGTGGATGCTATATTGACGAGTGCCGTTTCCCACAACCTACTTATATATATATATATATATATATATATATAGGTATACATAGATATATATATATATATATAATGTTTTTTAAAACAAATATATATTTATACCTATATATATATATATATATATATATATATATATATGATTGTATATAGATATATACAGATATATATATATCGGACTATCTATTTATAAATACTTAGAACATATTCTGCTATTTGCAAAACATTGGAATGTGAAATATTTACAGTAAATACACAGTACTGTATTAAATATGAATATTGCATGAATATGTTTTTACATGTTTTCATCAACTTTACAGGAAAAGGCTCCAAAGCACTTATATATGTCTATATGTGTATACATATGTATTAATGTTTTTATATGTGTATATATGTCTGTAAATACATACATACACATATAAATACATTAATAAATATTTATTCATATATAGACACACACACACACACACATATATATATATATATATATATATATATATATATATATATATATAAACATCATTAGACATGTCTATGTATGTATCTCAATGTTAAATCCCTTAGCCTGCTTTTTTTTTTAATACCGAGATCTCATATCTTTGAGCCCTTATAACTTTTTAATGCAATATTTTTTAAAAAATAATTTTTACTAGACAGTGTTATTATGAGCATAAGTGCACTTTGTAATGTATTTTTAATGTGTTTTGTGGAATTTTTTAGTTTTGGAAAACAATTAACCACAGCTCTGAGATACCAGTAAGGAAAGGATTCTAATGTAAATCATGATTGCGCTCAACTTGTAATATGAGCCAATTAAAACTGAGCACAAACGGTCGCGAAAACCGTGAAATCATTTGCGCCTCACTTGTAATCCAGCCTAATTAAATGTTAGCTAGAATGCTGCATTCAAAGAAAATATTAGTCTGCTTAAATATTGACAAAATAAGTGTAAAGTTTTAGTATCTATAAAACAATAGGAGCTACCATATTGTAACTTAGGTTACTTGATTTGCTGTGGTCAATTAGGGACAGCTATAAGTAGGTCACTAGAGTGTGCAGTCAATGGCTGTATGGAATATAACAGTGTTCTGCACTTCCATTTCTAACAGGAACTGAAAAGCTCTTAATTTCAGAATTAAAGGAAAAGTGACAAAATAAATAATAATAATATATTGCAGAGTTTTTTCTATATATACGATTTATCATTTTATGTTACCATCTCAAAGTGTTTAATGTCCCTTTAAATATAGATCTTTCAGTATAGGTAGGAATACCACAGGCAAAAAAAATGCCAATATAAAGGTAAATGTTTTATTTGTAAATAATTTAATACAATCCATCATGTAAAATGGATCAGTCGGAACACATTAAAGGGTATAAAAAAAATAGGGTACACTGTCCCTTTAACAGTTGACCAAATGTGAAAGGCAACATTCATTTTTCCATTTATATGCAAAAAATAAGATATTCACTCTTCCCATTTAGCATAGTAATAATGTACTGCAATGGCAATGTATTTTAATAACAGAGACAGTAATAATTATTTATTAAACTGAGACGTACACTATATATATATATATATATATATATATATATATATATACACTGTATACACATACACACACATATATATATATACACATATATATATATGTACATTATTATTATTATTATTATTATTATTATCGATTATTTGTATAGCGCCAACAGATTCCGCAGCGCTATAAACAAAAGCGGAGTACAACAAAACAATTATAGGGATCAAATGGGTAGAGGGCCCTGCCAAGAGTTGCACTGTTGTAGTCAGCTCTTAAGAAGGTGATCTACAAACAGCTGGACTCTTAGGCTTACATGCTAAGGGGGTTCAGGGGATAGCAATGGAGGAGAGGAACTGGTATAAAGTAAGGTTAGCATAGGTTGCATGCATCTCTGAACAGTAGAGTATTTAGGGAGCACTTGAAGCTTTTAAAACTAGGGGAGAGACTTGTGGAACGAGGCAGAGAGTTCCACAAGATGGGATCCAGTCTGGAGAAGTCCTGTAAACGGGAGTGTGATGAGGTGACAAGAGAGGAGGAGAGTAGGAGGTCATGAGCAGAGCGTAGAGGACGAGAGGGAGAGTATCTAGAGACTGGGAAGGTCTGAGATATAGGGGGAAGCAGTGCAGTTGAGGGCTTTGTATGTCAGAATGAGAATTTTGTGTTTGATCCTAGAGGCAAGAGGAAGCCAGTGAAGGGATTGGCAGATAGGTGCGGAAGATGAAGAGCGACGTGTAAGCAAGATGAGCCTGGCAGGGGCATTTATTATGGATTGTAAAGGAGCTAGGCGGCAGGTGGGGAGACCAGAGAGGACAGAGTTGCAGTAATCAAGGCAGGAAAGGATGAGAGAGTGGATTAAAATCTTAGTTGTGTCTTGTTTAAGGAAATGTCTAATTTTAGCAATGTTTTTAAGGTGAAAGCGGCAGGCTTTAGCCAAGGACTGAATGTGAGGAGTGAAAGAAAGATCTGAGTCAAATGTGACCCCGAGACATCGGGCATGCAGAACATTCCATTGTTCATATGTACATTCCATTACTTCCATAGGTCCAGACTCCTCTAGTTTACCCCACATTAACCTTTGCATAGAGGGGTTAAACTACATAGGATTATAACAATCTAACAGAAGATATGGCTTGAAAGAATGAAGGTGAGTGATCAAGTGAAGAACAGATACAATGATATGAAGGGAGATCATGAAATAAAGACAGAATGAAGATGTAAAGGTGATAGAAAGTAAAGGAAGTAGATAGGGATGAGATGAGATAAACAGAGCAGGAGCAGAACTACCATTAGTGCAGCAGGTGCAGTGGTACCAGGGGCCAAGTGCTGGGGGGCCATAGCAGCCAGTCTATTTATAGGTATGTGCAGAATGTGTACAATCCTAATGCAGGGGAACCTTTTATTAGTGCAGAATGCAGGTCCATTTATCTATCCTCAATACTATTATACAGATCTGCATGTATATTATTACTATTGCTTGCTTCTGAGTTAACATAGGGGGCCCAAAAATACCTTTGCACCAGGGCCCTCAGATGAGCAGGTCCTCTACTGAAGCAGAAAGAGCACGTAGAGATGTAACATAGACAGATGAGACTGAGTAGGTAAATATAAGGAATAACCAGAGATTGGCAAAGACAAAGATTTAAAGTGTTGATTAGCTAGGGGTGCTGATAGATGATGAAGATAAAGGAGAATAACAGAGAGACAAGACAAGAAGAGGAAAGTAATTGTTGTCAGATATCAGAGCTGCTCAGTTTCCATGCGTTTCCCTGCCCTGAGCGGTACAGAGGCATCTATCTGATCTACTGTAAATACCACAAGTGCAGGCAAGTGAGAAACAAGCCTTGTGCATGATGTGTGATGTAAACGGGATACCAAGAAACAAGGAATGCACAACTAGACAAACACAGTGCTCATTTCTGTAATACCATGAATAACTGAGTGTAGCATTCTGTCCTTGTGCCCTCATTGAGTTCATTAACTCAAGAGAGCAGATATATGTAAAATGATATTAGTGGCTGATTTAAAGGGACGGTTTACCCAAAAATGTTCTCCCCTTTAATTTGTTCCCAATGATCCATTTTACCTAATGGAGTGTATTAAATTGTTCACAAGTAGCTCCTTTACCTTTATTTTGACATTTGAAATAGCTGATTTAGACTGTGGTAACCGCACCTATACTGAAAGTTTCTATACTAGAATCTGGGCTATTGACAGGCAATGTAAACACAGCCAGCAGAAGAGATTACACTCATAGTGGGGTATAGAAGAGATAACTAATAAAATTATAATTTTCCATTGTTCTCTCTAAGTATTGGGCTTTGGTTTACAAACAGATATAATATAAAGAAGCATGTGTGTGTACACAAGGTGATAACATAATGAGATCTGATATTACCTGAAACTCAACCCATTTCAAAAGGCTGTGGTTTCAAAGCACAAAACCAGCAATTTCATATACACAAATAAACCTGAAAATGCAGTTTCTCATACATTTTATACTCTGCAGCTGGTGTAACAAGTCATTAAAAATACGTTAAGGGAAAAACAATTTTACATTATACTGTCCTTTTAATATATTAACTTCTGTAACTACTATAATTTATTCTTAAAGGGACTGTCTAGTCAAACTTAAACTTTCATGATTCAAATAGAGCATGCAATTTTAAGCAACTTTCTAATTTACTCCTATTATTCATTTTTATTTGTTCTCTTGGTATCTTTATTTGAAAAAGTAAGAATGTAAGCTTAGGAGCTGGCACATTTTTGGTTCAGCACCTGGGTAGCGCTTGTTGATACTATAAATACTAAACTGTAAATTCTGTAAATGGTATCAACATGTAGCCCTAAATACTAATTGCCACATAAAAAAATGAGGCTCTAATAAAATAGCGACAGGGGATTTTTGTAAATCTCTGTTTAAGATCATAATCCACAAGCTGTGCACTATTGTCTCTTCTGAGGTGTGATTTATAGAACTGAGAAGTGAAAGTTGCACTTCAGAGTAGGTTACTTAGTAAATAATTTCTATTAAAATAAAAAGTGTTAACCTTGGGATTTTTAATACATTAAACCAATAAATGATGAAAGTAAAACAGTAAAACAAAAGTGAAGAAAAAGAGAATACCTGAACTATACTGTTAAACAAAAACTTAATAGTATACGGCCAGATTACGAGTTTTGCGTTATGAGCGGCTCGGTAATAACTTGCAAGTTATTTCCACTGCTCAGCTTTAATAGCGCTGCTATTACAGGTTTGCAAAAACCCAGCGTTAGCAGGCAATATGGCAACGTTGAACTCCATACCGTACACAAATACCAGCGCTGCTTTGAGCTGGTTTTACGTGCTTGTGCACAATTTCCCCATAGACATCAATGGGGAGCCGGCTAAAAAAAAGCCTAACACATGCAATAAAGGAGCGTAAAGCGTAATGTTTACACCTAACACCCTAACATAAACCCTGAATCAAAAACCCCTAATCTGCCGCCCCCAACATCTCTGACACCTACATTATACTTATTAACCCCTAATCTGCCGCCCCCCACATTGCCGCCACCTACATAAATTTATTAACCCCTAATCTGCCGCCCCCAATGTCCCCGCCGCCACTATACTAAAGTTAACCCCTAAACCTCTGGCCTCCCACATTCATTAACACTAAATAAATATATTAACCCCTAAACCTAAGTCTAACCCTAACCCTAACACCCCTAACTTTAATATAATTAAAATAAATTTAAATAAAAATTACTATCATTAACTAAATAATTCCTATTTAAAACTAAATACTTACCTATAAAATAAACCCTAAGCTTGCTACAATATAACTAATAGCTACATTGTATCTAGCTTAGGTTTTGTTTTTATTTCACAGCTAAGTTTGTATTTATTTTAACTAGTCAGACTAGTTAGTAAATAGTTATTAACTATTTACTAGCTACCTAGTTAAAATAAATACAAACTTACCTGTGAAATAAAACCTAAGCTACCTTACACTAAAACCTAACTTACACTAAAATTAAATAAATTACATTAATTAAATACAATTAACTAAATTACAAAAAAAATAAACACTAAATAGCCAATAGAATGCGAGCTCAATCCTATTGGCTGATTGCATCAGCCAATAGGATTTTTTACCCTTGAATTCCGATTGGCTGATAAAATTCTATCAGCCAATCGGAATTCAAGGGACACCATCTTGGATGACGTCATTTAAAGGAATCTTCATTCTTCAAGCAATCAAAAGAAGAGGATGCTCCGCGCCGGATGTCTTGAAGATGGAGCCAGCCGCTCCGCGTCGGAAGGATGAAGATAGAAGTTGCCGTCTGGATGAAGACTTCTGCCCGCCTGGAGGACGACTTCTTGCCGCTTGGATGAAGACTTCTCCCGGCTTTGTTGAGGACTTCTTGCCGCTTGGATGAAGACTTCTCCTGGCTTCATTGAGGATGGACGTCCGGTTTTCAAAAACTGTAAGTGGATCTTTAGGGGTTAGTGTTAGGTTTTTTAAGGGTTTATTGGGTGGGTTTTAATTTTAGATTAGGGACTTTGGGCACAGAAAAAGAGCTAAATGCCATTTTAAGGGCAATGCCCATCCAAATGCTCTTTTCAGGGCAATGGGGAGCTTAGGTTTATTTAGATAGGATTTTATTTGGGGGGTTTTGTTGTGTGGGTGGTGGGGTTTACTGTTGGGGGGTTGTTTGTATTTTTTTATTACAGGTAAAAGAGCTGATTTCTTTGGGACAATGCCCCGCAAAAGGCCCTTTTAAGGACCATTGGCAGTTTAGTGTAGGATAGGTTTTTTTTATTTTGTGGGGGCTTTTTTATTTTGATAGGCCTATTAGATTAGGTGTAATTAGTTTAAATATTTGATCATTTCTTTTTTATTTTGTGTAATTTAGTGATTATTTTCTGCAATTTAGATAAATGTATTTTGTTAATTTAATTTATTTAATTTTAGTTAAATGTTTTAGTGTAAGACAGGTTAGGTTTTATTTTACAGGTAAATTTGTATTATTTTAACTAGGTAGTTAGTAAATAGTAACTATTTACTAAATAATCTACCTAGTTAAAATAAATACAAACTTACCTGTAAAATAAAAATAAAACCTAAGATAGCTACAATGTAACTATTAGTTATATTGTAGGTAGCTTAGGGTTTATTTTACAGGTAAGTATTTAGTCTTAAATATGAATGATTTAGTTATTAATAGTAGGTTTTATTTAGACTTTTTTTAATGATATTAAAGTTAGGGGTGTTAGGGTTAGACTTAGGGTTAGGTTTAGGGGTTAATATATTTATTTAGTGTTAGTGATGTGGGAGGCCAGAGGTTTAGGGGTTAATAACTTTAGTATAGTGGCGACGACATTGGGGGCAGCAGATTAGGGGTTAATAATAATTAACTAGTGGTTATTATGCGGGAGTGAGGCGGTTTAGGGGTTAATATGTTTATTATAGTGGCAGCTATGTCCGGAGCAGCAGATTAGGGGTTAATATTTTTATTTTAGTGTTTGCAATGCTGGAGGGCCTCGGTTTAGGGGTTAATAGGTCGTTTATGGGTGTTAGTGTACTTTGTAACACTTTAGTTATGAGTTTTATGCTACAGCTTTGTAACGTAAAACCCATAACTACTGACTTTCAGTTTACGGTACGGATCTTGTAATTATGGGCTGTACCTCTCACTTTTTGACCGGACAGGCAAACTCGTAATACCGGCGCTGTGGAAGTCCCATTGAAAAAGGACTTTTTAAAAAGTTGGGTAGTTACAATGCGTGACGGCCAAAAGAGTGTGCGGTACTGCTGTAGCTACAAGACTCGTAATACCAGCGGTAGTGAAAAAACATAATTTATGTAAGAACTTACCTGATAAATTCATTTCTTTCATATTAGCAAGAGTCCATGAGCTAGTGACGTATGGGATATACATTCCTACCAGGAGGGGCAAAGTTTCCCAAACCTCAAAATGCCTATAAATACACCCCTCACCACACCCACAATTCAGTTTAACGAATAGCCAAGAAGTGGGGTGATAAAAAAGTGCGAAAGCATATAAAATAAGGAATTGGAATAATTGTGCTTTATACAAAAATCATAACCACCACAAAAAAAGGGCGGGCCTCATGGACTCTTGCTAATATGAAAGAAATGAATTTATCAGGTAAGTTCTTACATAAATTATGTTTTCTTTCATGTAATTAGCAAGAGTCCATGAGCTAGTGACGTATGGGATAATGATTACCCAAGATGTGGATCTTTCCACACAAGAGTCACTAGAGAGGGAGGGATAAAATAAAGACAGCCAATTCCTGCTGAAAATAATCCACACCCAAAATAAAGTTTAATGAAAAACATAAGCAGAAGATTCAAACTGAAACCGCTGCCTGAAGTACTTTTCTACCAAAAACTGCTTCAGAAGAAGAAAATACATCAAAATGGTAGAATTTAGTAAAAGTATGCAAAGAGGACCAAGTTGCTGCTTTGCAAATCTGATCAATCGAAGCTTCATTCCTAAACGCCCAGGAAGTAGAAACTGACCTAGTAGAATGAGCTGTAATCCTCTGAGGCGGAGTTTTACCCGACTCAACATAGGCAAGATGAATTAAAGATTTCAACCAAGATGCCAAAGAAATGGCAGAAGCTTTCTGGCCTTTTCTAGAACCGGAAAAGATAACAAATAAACTAGAAGTCTTTCGGAAAGACTTAGTAGCTTCAACATAATATTTCAAAGCTCTAACAACATCCAAAGAATGCAACGATTTCTCCTTAGAATTCTTAGGATTTGGACATAATGAAGGAACCACAATTTCTCTACTAATGTTGTTGGAATTCACAACCTTAGGTAAAAATTCAAAAGAAGTTCGCAACACCGCCTTATCCTGATGAAAAATCAGAAAAGGAGACTCACAAGAAAGAGCAGATAATTCAGAAACTCTTCTGGCAGAAGAGATTGCCAAAAGGAACAAAACTTTCCAAGAAAGTAATTTAATGTCCAATGAATGCATAGGTTCAAACGGAGGAGCTTGAAGAGCCCCCAGAACCAAATTCAAACTCCAAGGAGGAGAAATTGACTTAATGACAGGTTTTATACGAACCAAAGCTTGTACAAAACAATGAATATCAGGAAGAATAGCAATCTTTCTGTGAAAAAGAACAGAAAGAGCAGAGATTTGACCTTTCAAGGAACTTGCGGACAAACCCTTATCTAAACCATCCTGAAGAAACTGTAAAATTCTCGGTATTCTAAAAGAATGCCAAGAAAAATGATGAGAAAGACACCAAGAAATATAAGTCTTCCAGACTCTATAATATATCTCTCTAGACACAGATTTACGAGCCTGTAACATAGTATTAATCACAGAGTCAGAGAAACCTCTTTGACCAAGAATCAAGCGTTCAATCTCCATACCTTTAAATTTAAGGATTTCAGATCCTGATGGAAAAAAGGACCTTGCGACAGAAGGTCTGGTCTTAACGGAAGAGTCCACGGTTGGCAAGAGGCCATCCGGACAAGATCCGCATACCAAAACCTGTGAGGCCATGCCGGAGCTACCAGCAGAACAAACGAGCATTCCTTCAGAATCTTGGAGATTACTCTTGGAAGAAGAACTAGAGGCGGAAAGATATAGGCAGGATGATACTTCCAAGGAAGTGACAATGCATCCACTGCCTCCGCCTGGGGATCCCGGGATCTGGACAGATACCTGGGAAGTTTCTTGTTTAGATGAGACGCCATCAGATCTATTTCTGGAAGTTCCCACATTTGAACAATCTGAAGAAATACCTCTGGGTGAAGAGACCATTCGCCCGGATGCAACGTTTGGCGACTGAGATAATCCGCTTCCCAATTGTCTATACCTGGGATATGAACCGCAGAGATTAGACAGGAGCTGGATTCCGCCCAAACCAAAATTCGAGATACTTCTTTCATAGCCAGAGGACTGTGAGTCCCTCCTTGATGATTGATGTATGCCACAGTTGTGACATTGTCTGTCTGAAAACAAATGAACGATTCTCTCTTCAGAAGAGGCCAAAACTGAAGAGCTCTGAAAATTGCACGGAGTTCCAAAATATTGATTGGTAATCTCACCTCCTGAGATTCCCAAACTCCTTGTGCCATCAGAGATCCCCACACAGCTCCCCAACCTGTGAGACTTGCATCTGTTGAAATTACAGTCCAGGTCGGAAGCACAAAAGAAGCCCCCTGAATTAAACGATGGTGATCTGTCCACCACATTAGAGAGTGTCGTACAATCGGTTTTAAAGATATTAATTGAGATATCTTTGTGTAATCCTTGCACCATTGATTCAGCATACAGAGCTGAAGAGGTCGCATGTGAAAACGAGCAATGGGGATCGCGTCCGATGCAGCAGTCATAAGACCTAGAATTTCCATGCATAAGGCTACCGAAGGGAATGATTGTGACTGAAGGTTTCGACAAGCTGAAATCAATTTTAGACGTCTCTTGTCTGTTAAAGACAGAGTCATGGACACTGAATCTATCTGGAAACCCAGAAAGGTTACCCTTGTCTGAGGAATCAATGAACTTTTTGGTAAATTGATCCTCCAACCATGATCTTGAAGAAACAACACAAGTCGATTCGTATGAGATTCTGCTAAATGTAAAGACTGAGCAAGTACCAAGATATCGTCCAAATAAGGAAATACCACAATACCCTGTTCTCTGATTACAGACAGAAGGGCACCGAGAACCTTTGTAAAAATTCTTGGAGCTGTAGCTAGGCCAAACGGCAGAGCCACAAACTGGTAATGCTTGTCCAGAAAAGAGAATCTCAGGAACTGATAATGATCTGGATGAATCGGAATATGCAGATATGCATCCTGTAGATCAGCCAATCGGATTGAACTTGAATCTGATTGGCTGATTCCATCAGCCAATCAGAATATTCCTACCTTAATTCCGATTGGCTGATAGAATCCTATCAGCCAATCGGAATTCGAGGGACGCCATCTTGGATGACGTCATTTAAAGGAACCGTCATTCGGCGAGTAGGCGTCACTTGAAGAGATTGGATCCGCGTCGTCTGGGAAGAAGATGGCTCCGCTCCGCTCCGGAAGAAAGAAGATTGAAGATGCGGCTTGATAGAAGACTTCATCCCGATGATGGACTTCTGACT
The DNA here is from genome assembly GCF_027579735.1 of Bombina bombina. Taxonomy (NCBI): domain Eukaryota; kingdom Metazoa; phylum Chordata; class Amphibia; order Anura; family Bombinatoridae; genus Bombina; species Bombina bombina. The sequence continues at coordinate 586,723,746 of NC_069501.1, forward strand.
TCAGCCCGATGATGGAGTTCTTCAGCCGCCGCTTGGATCAAGACTTCGGACCCTCTTCTGGACCGATCGCTGAACCCGGTGAGGTGAAGACAAGGTAGGGAGATCTTCAGAGGCTTAGTGTTAGGTTTATTTAAGGGGGGTTTGGGTTAGATTAGGGGTATGTGGGTGGTGGGTTGTAATGTTGGGGGGGGGTGTATTGTATGTTTTTTTTTTTACAGGCAAAAGAGCTGAAATCTTTGGGGCATGCCCCGGAAAGGGCCCTTTTCAGGGCTGGTAAGGTAAAAGAGCTTTGAACTTTCTTAATTTAGAATAGGGTAGGGCATTTTTTTATTTTGGGGGGCTTTGTTATTTTATTAGGGGGCTTAGAGTAGGTATAATTAGTTTAAAATTGTTGCAATATTTTTCTAATGTTTGTAAATATTTTTTTATTTTTTGTAACTTAGTTCTTTTTTATTTTTTGTACTTTAGTTAGTTTATTTAATTGTAGTTATTTGTAGGTATTGTATTTAATTAATTTATTGATAGTGTAGTGTTAGGTTTAATTGTAGGTATTTTATTTAATTAATTTATTGATAGTGTAGTGTTAGGTTTAATTGTAATTTAGGTTAGGATTTATTTTACAGGTAATTTTGTAATTATTTTAACTATTTTAGCTATTAAATAGTTATTAACTATTTAATAGCTATTGTACCTGTTTAAAATAATTACAAAGTTGCCAGTAAAATAAATATTAATCCTAAAATAGCTACAATATAATTATAATTTATATTGTAGCTATATTAGGGTTTATTTTACAGGTAAGTATTTAGCTTTAAATAGGAATAATTTATATAATAAGAGTTAATTTATTTCGTTAGATTTAAATTATATTTAACTTAGGGGGGTGTTAGTGTTAGGGTTAGACTTAGCTTTAGGGGTTAAAAAATTTATTAGAATAGCGGTGAGCTCCGGTCGGCAGATTAGGGGTTAATGTTTGAAGTTAGGTGTCGGCGATGTTAGGGAGGGCAGATTAGGGGTTAATACTATTTATTATAGGGTTATTGAGGCGGAAGTGAGGCGGATTAGGGGTTAATACATTTATTATAGTAGCGGTGCGGTTCGGTCGGCAGATTAGGGTTAATAAATATAATATAGGGGTCGGCGATGTTAGGGGCAGCAGATTAGGGGTACATAGGGATAATGTAGCTGGCGGCGGTGTACGGAGCGGCAGATTAGGGGTTATAAAAATTTAATAGAGTGGCGGCGGTGTGGGGGGGGCCTCGGTTTAGGGGTACATAGGTAGTTTATGGGTGTTAGTGTACTTTATAGCACAGTAGTTAAGAGCTTTATAAACCGGCGTTAGCCCATAAAGCTCTTAACTACTGACTTTTTTCTGCGGCTGGAATCTTGTTGTTAGATTTCTAATGCTCACTTCAGCCAAGACTCTAAATACCAGCGTTAGGAAGATCCCATTGAAAAGATAGGATACGCAAATGGCGTAGGGGGATCTGCGGTATGGAAAAGTCGCGGTTGGAAAGTGAGCGTTAGACCCTTTCCTGACTGACTCTAAATACCAGAGGGCGGTAAATACCAGCGTTAGGAGCCCCTAACGCTGGTTTTGACGGCTACCGCCCAACTCTAAATCTAGCCGTTAATATTTTAAAAGTATTTTTTTAATTCATTTAGATAACCTTATTTTCTTTTTTTGCTGGATTTTTTGGGAGTTCTTGGCTACATTGTAGTGGTACTTACAGATGTGGTAGAAGGACCTGCACTTCTTGTGATCATGTGCAGCTTTCTAAAACATTTAACTCCAATCAATCAGGGTAAGAATTCCTTATTAAGGGTTGTATCAACTGCAAAGGCACGTTTGTTATCTATTTAGTGGAATGCATCCAGTGCAAGAAATATTATGTAGGTAGGATCCCCAGAGAATTGGTGACCAACATTAGGGAGCATTTGTCCTACATTTCAGGTGATGGGGCATGCTCTGCACTCTCCAGACATTTTATGAAGATCCATAATAAAAATGTGAGTACATTCAAGTAGAAGGCGATAGGGCAGGTCAAAAGACCGCCCGAGGGGGGCAAGTTCTCCATCCTATGCAGACAAGAAATCTATTTTCATTTTTTGGCAGAGATAATATGGTTAGGTTTACACAATACACACTCCGTATTTCCCTTGTCGCCCTCCACCTGGCATAGCCAGTGCTGACCTCATGTTGTTTATCTATTAATCTATCCACTACCCTCTGTATTTTCATTCACATATTCAGTAATTTATTATTATATGATTTACTCCCAGCATCACTGTGGATTGCTAGAGTATAGCAGCATGCTTCTGGATAAATATACTCAAGGGTAGATTTTAACCCACTATATATGTGACTATTGTTTTAGTCACATTACCATATCCATACTGCTAGTTAACCCACATTGATGACATGCCATTAATACTACATTAACTGATTTACTCTTCTTGCTTTGATGGCTATGCTATAATTATATTCGGCTAGATTACAAGTTTTGCGTTATGAGTGAAAAAGCATCGTTATGGACCATAAAGATGCTTTTTCCCTACCGCTGCTATTACAAGTCTTGCAGGTATATCTGTACCGCACACTTTTTTGGCCGTCACGCAACGTCAGTACCGCACTTTAAGAAAACTCCTTTTTCAATGGGACTTCCATAGCGCCAGTATTACGAGTTTTGCTGTGAGGCTAAAAAGTGAACGGTACAGCCTAAAATGACAAGATCTGTACCACCATCTAAAGTCAGCAGTTATGAGTTTTACGCTACAAAGCTGTAACATAAAACTCATAACTAAACTGCTACAAAGTACACTAACACCCATAAACTACCTATTAACCCCTAAACCGAGGCCCTCCCGCATCGCAAACACTAAAATAAAATTATTAACCCCTAATCTGCCGCTCCGGACATCGCCGCCCCTGAAAAAATGTATTAACCCCTATTCCGCTGCTTCACAACATCGTCGCCACTATAATAAACCTATTAACCCCTAAACCGCCGCCCTCCCGCATTGTACACACTATTTAAATATTATTAACCCCTAATCTGATGTCCGCCCACACTGCCGCTATAATAAACCTATTAACCCCTAAACCTAACCCTAACGTAACCCTAACCCCACTAACTTAAATATAATTAAAATAAATCTAAATAAAACTTACTATTATTACCTAAATAATTCCTATTTAAAACTAAATACTTACCTGTAAAATAAAACCTAAGCTAGCGACAATATAACTAATAGTTACATTATAGCTATCTTAGGTTTTATTTTTATTTCACAGGTAAGTTTGTATTTATTTTAACTAGGTAGACTAGTTAATAAATAGTTATTAACTATTTACTAGCTACCTAGTTAAAATAAATACACATTTACCTGTAAAATAAAACCTAACCTGAGTTACACTAACAGCTAACATTACAATAAAATTAAATTAATTAAATTAACAAAATATAATTATCTAAATTACAAAAAAAACCCCACTAAATTACACAAAATAAAAAAAGAAATTATCAAAAATAAAAATGAATTACTCCTAATCTAATAGCCCTATCAAAATAAAAAAGCCCCCCCAAATAAAAAAAACCTAGCCTACACTAAACTGCCAATGGCCCTTAAAAGGGCCTTCTGTGGGGCATTGCCCCAAAGAAATCATCTCTTTTACCTGTAAAAAAAAATACAAACAACCTCCCAACAGTAAAACCCACCACCCACACAACCAAACCCCCCAAATAAAGGGAATGAAGTTTCCCTTCAAATGACGTCATCCAAGATGGCGTCCCTTACATTCCGATTGGCTGATAGAATTCTATCAGCCATTAGGAATTAAGGGGGAAAAATCCTATTGGCTGTTGCAATCAGCCAATAGGATTGAGCTTGCATTCTATTGGCTGATTGGAATAGCCAATAGAATGCGAGCTCAATCCTATTGGCTGATTGTAACAGCCAATAGGATTTTTTCAACCTTAATTCCTATTGGCTGATAGAATTCTATCAGCCAATTGGAATGTAAGGGATGCCATCCTGGGTGACGTCATTTAAAGGGAAACTTCATTCTTCAGTGAACATCGTAAGAAGAGGATGCTCCACGCCGGATGTCTTGAAGATGGACCTGTGCCTCGCCGGATGGATGAAGATAGAAGATGCCGTCTGGATGAAGACTTCTGCCCGCTTGGATGAAGACTTCTGCTGGCTTCGATGAGGACTTCTGCCCACTTGGATGAAGACTTCTACCGCCTGGATGAGGATGGATGTCCAGTCTTCAAAAACTGTATTTGGATCGTCGGGGTTAGTGTTAGGTTTTTTTAGGGGTTTATTGGGTGGGTTTGATTTTTAGCTTAGGGTTTGGGCAATGTAAAAGAGCTAAATTCCCTTTTAAGGGCAATGTCCATCCAAATGCCCTTTTCAGGGCAATGGGGAGATTAGTTTTTTTTAGTTAGGTTTTTATTTGGGGGGGGTTGGTTGTGTGCCACTAGAAATTTTGCCCCCCCCCTCCTTTGACATGTGCAATTTTTGACCAAGTGACTAAAACGTATATGCACTTTATTCTTAAGTGTCTATTTAAACTTGGAAATGTTGTAAAGGTAGTAACATACACTGAAACACACACACACACTCACACATAAGGATTCACATATAGACACTCTAGCAAACACGCAAAGAAACTTAGACACAGACACCCAAATAGACACTTAGCACTTGTTTACATTGACCTAACAAGTAATGAGGTAAACTAGTTTTGTAAAAAAAGGGATTTAGAAAACAAAATATGGAGTTCTGATTATCTTTTTGTAAAGGAAGATGCCTACTAAATGATGACAACAGCATGCAGTGGCTGAAAGGAAGGGCCCTGAACTGCCTAAACAATAATTTAAAGGTTAAATGGTAGATTGGTGACTTCTGGAAAGGTCTCATTAGTCTCAAAGTCTGTAGAAAGATGTGAATAATCAGTAGTAAGGTTAAAATGTATTAAAAAGGAACAGACAATGGACACACACACACACATCTATAACATACATCTCAGCGTATTGTTAATTGTTGCTTTACCTAATTCATTATTTATAGCCTTGTTGGGTTGTGATCAATTATAGCATCCCCTGATTATGTATGTCCACATAATTAAATGCATGTCTTTATCTCTCTAATACTAACCAATCAGGAAGCTTTCAAGTGTTTAAATTTCAGCTACAGATGTGGATGATTATGTCTATGATTACGGTCTCTGTGACCGAAACCGGTCAGACATTTATCTGTTTGGCATAGGATTTTTTTTTATCTGTTTTTACTGTTTCTACAATGGAGGCTTTTGGGACTCTTTTTTTGCATATCTGCTTTTATGTTATTTAAACTTTTCCCAATATAGAAATGGTGTTATCTTTTGCATTGTGATCTGTCAGAACTTGAAAACAAGTATTCAGGAGCCAAAAAACCACAAACAAACAAAACAGACGATAAACAAGATCAGAAAGGTTGGAATTGACACCTATGTGTTTAACCACTGCAAAATAGATAAACACATAATAAAAGTCAGCTCCGAATCAGCTATGAACAATTGGGACCTAAATAAGCACACCTAGTGAACCAATGATAAGAGACATATGTGTAGAGCCTAGCCACCAAAAATCATGCAATTTGAATACAAATAAACTAAAAGCCTCTAAAAACTAATAGGCTAGAGAATACAGCAGTAGGAACAACAAGACATATCTCTCAAATTATAATAGGTGAGAACTTTGTTTAAAAAAAATAATAGTTTAATTAAATATATGTAAACAAATTACATTCATATTTGCTGACATTGCTGTTGTTGGGGTTGAGAACATTACTGTATTTCAATAGTATCAAACAGTAAAAAGCATAATACAAATATTAAATAGATGAGATAAATAGACAGACAGATAGATAAGATAGACAGACAGACAACACTGATCATTTGGCTCCTTGGAAGGACTAAAAAACAACTATTAATGTAAAGTTTTTTCTCAATTAATCTTTTAAAATGTAATTTCTGTGGAAGTACAAAAAATGCAATTAAAGGTTGTTTTATTGAGTTATGTAATTGTATGGCACTAAGTTCCCAGTTGCTTGTAAACACAGGGATGCTGAAATAAGTGCAATTCTCAGACCACTAAACACAGTAGAAAAGCACAATCAATAAATTAATGCGTAGTGGGGTTTTTTCTTACAAATTTCAAAGATATGTTGTCATTGTATACCCCTATCATTGTACCCAGCGCTACGGAATTTGGCGGCGCTATACAAATAAATGATAATAGTATAGTTGTATTTATTTGCATATAAGTATATTCTGTGAAACGTCCACATGCTCAGTAGGAGCTGGTGCCTCAGAAAGTGTAAATATAAAAAGACTGTGCACATTTTTAATAATGGAAGTGAATTGTAAAGTCCTTTAAAATTGTGTGATTTATCTAAATCATGAAAGTTTAATTTTAACTTCAGTGGTACTTTAAACTTCATTCCATTATTAATCATCAGCCAGGAGTTCACACCAATAAAATCAAATTGCTCTAGAAATACATGTTCTCTCTGAATTACATTGCCTCAGAAGAGTTAACCCCTTCACTACCGGGACTTTCAGAGAAAAACTTGGCCAAAATACTGGAGAATTGTTAGCATTTTGCTATCACTCCATTTAAACAGAAATAGAGTCTTTTTGTGTATGCAAAACTATATATATATTTTAAAGTAGACTTTCTAAGGTATTGATCTAGGTCCATTTTGGTATATTTCTGTGGAAGTACAAAAATGTGACACACAGTGTCACCGTCTGTAACAAATAGACATCTGCCCTCATATGGAACCGGAGCACCGATGCCTGGAGCTTCAGGAACTTCAGCTCTCAGCTGAAACTTAACAGCCGAGACTGCTGGAGCTTCCTGAAGCTCAGATGTATGTGTGTGTATATATATATATATATATATATATATATATATATATCTCTTGCGGTACGATGAGCAAAGTACCACAAGACATATATATGTCACATTGCCTAAAGGGGTTAAAGGGACACTAAGGTCAAAATTAAACTTTCATTATCAGACATGTAGCGTATCATGTCTGCTGCACATCGATAAATTCTTGTGAACTGCTGGTGCAATACTGCCCCCTGCAGATTCGCGGCCAATAGCAGGGGGTGTCAATCAACCCAATCGTATTCGATCGGGTTGATTTCTGTCCGCTGCCTCAGAGCAGGCCGGCAGGTTATGGAGCAGCTGTCTTTAGACCGCTGCTTCATAACTTCTGTTTCTGGCGAGCCTGAAGGTTCACTGGAAACACGGGGCATCAAGCTCCGTACGGAGCTTGATAAATATACCCCTAAGTACTATTGCATTGTCTTTTTATCATGCATTTGTTGATTATGCAAATCTACTGTATTTATTGGTCCTTTAAATAGTATTTTTTGTGTTAACATTTAAAACTAAACAGCAAAAATAATGACTGTGTCATGATTTGCCATGGCACTGTAACAAACGTTATTAAAAATAGTATGTGAACTAAGCATGTAATATAACTATATGTCATAGAATTGCATCATAATTTCATAGTTGAACAAGATGAATCTATAGTATTTACATATGAATATATGTTAAATTGACCACATGCTAATGTACGATTTGTAAAATTTGTTAGAATATTAATGTTGGGAGAAAAATACAGAAAAAATAAATAGATTGTTCAATCTAGACACTTTACAATGTAAGAAAAACAGTTGACAACTGGGTTTTCAGAACCGGAAAGGTATTATGCCAAAATTTTAATATTGTTGTTGAATTTAAGTTGATGAAAATCTTTGGCTATAACCATAAAGCATGGATAATATAATGAAATACCAAAATATGCTGCATCTGATGGAAGACACAAAATGTATTTGCGTTTTACAAGCTCTATATGCATAAAACAACATTGCATGTCACACTTCAAATGTAAGACATAACATTTTCAGGCAACTGAGATTCCAAAAGAGCCGCAGGGCCTTTCACTTTTTGACTGTACAGCCATTCACCCTCTCTGTGCTGAAGCCAATATTAGAATTTTCCACATATTGTATTAAAACTTGGATTTCAGTAAGTTAAGCCAATTTATTATAAAATCCAATTAGGGAATCGTTCAACACCAAAAGTAACATGATTGGCATTCCATTAATTGATAAGGTAAGGAACAAAGGAAGAGGAGTTGGTGCTGAGGGCAGTACTGACTATTGGTTGATGGCCTTGCCAAATCAAAAAATGTATAATGAGTTAATTTTAATACTTTTTCTAAATCCTTCCTTGGATGCTTGGCACTTTTAGCCAAAATAATAAATCTGAGATCAAAGGTTTTTGATAATTTTGTAAATTTATGTATAAAAACATTTACCTATGTGGATGGAAGCTGTCCTTCCAAATAGAAATGGTGAATCAAATAAAGGATGACAAGATCAGCTTGTCAGTTGGGAAAATTATTTAAAACAGCTAAACAACTCAGGGTAAGACAAATTGGGAGCCCCTGGGAGTTCGAAGTAACGGGAAGGGGACTTGACCGTTGGAGGAATTAGGCCTTGTGTGTGATTGGTTGATACCTGTAAGGGGGCGGGCTTAGCACGCGCTGTTACGCTTTTAAGGAAAGAGCGGGAGAATCTGTCATCAGATTATTTATCAAACCTTTCTGGAGAGTGCTTGTTAGTGGAAATTCTGGTAATGGCGCAGTTTGATGCGATTTTCGACCAACTTAAGTTGGAAGCTGCCAAAATGGGCCCTACCTGGTTCGAGGAGAAGTTACGTCCATTGTTTAGCCCGGTTATCGAACCCAGGGAGGATATCGTGGATGCTGCTTCGAGACCTGTGAGGCGTTCGAGGCCCCCAGTTCGTTCGGATCCGGAGGGGGGTAATGGAGGTCGGAGAAAATCCAGCCCCAGTCCGGGGTTAAAAGCGACTGTGAGGAAGAAGTCAAGTTCTAGTTCCGGAAGTCGGCAGGCCGGAGCAGAGGTTGCGGATAATGCTATGCTGTCCGGGAGCACTTGTTCCCTTCCGGAACAATTTGAAGAGCCTGTAAAGAAGGGTGATTCTTTGCCTAAGGGTAAGATGGCCAATTTAGGCCAAAAAGTAGTATTTAAGGGAAAAAGGCAAGTTAGTAAAGGTGACGGCCCGCCGAGGCCTAGTTTGCTGAGTGGGGGTAAGGAGCAAGTGAGTGTAGGTAGGTTAGGAAGTGCTTTAGTGAAAAAGAAAGGTGAGGGATTGAACGTGTCGGGGCTGTCTGAGCTGCCTCAGGCGGTTGCAGAACAGTTACATAATGTTTCAAAAACGGCACAGATTTTAAGACCTGGTAGTAATATTGAGGAACAGGCTTATCGAGTGTTAGACGAGAGGGTGGAAGGGCCTGAAGTCAGTGAGAGCCAGCATGACACTGAGGTTGATAACGGTGATGAAGAAGTAGCTTTATATTTAGATTCTTCTGAGGAGGATTTTATTCCCCCTTCTCCCAGTGTAGTTAACCCTATTCGACAGTTTAGACCGTCAGTCAGGGTTCCGAGTGATTTGGTTTTAAGGGGTGAGTTAAGAAATTTGAGGGGTAGGAATGTTGATGTAGTTAAAAATGTACCTGTCTCTAACGATGTTTTTCTTTTAGAAGGGAATGAGACTGGGTCACGGCCTGAGAATTCTCCGGGTCTTTTAATGGTGGGAAATGACGGCCTAAGTGGGGATGCTTATGGTCTGCAGGAATCCTGGACAGAAAATATCAGGCTTGATATTGAGGACGGCGTTCCGGGGGCGGAACGTTTTAATGCAAGGGGAGAAGAAACAAGGGTGAGTACGGCCAACAATTTTAATTTTGGTCTTTAGGGCATGACGGGTCAGAGTATTAATAATACGTTTCATAGCTCGGTTAATTCTGTTCAACGTCCAAACAGGTCTGGGATTGGGAGAATACAAGGTAGAGGTAGACAACGCAAGAGGTATGGGGATTTAAAGGGAGAAGGGTTTGAGGTTTCATCTGCTAAGAGGGGTAAGGGTGTTTTAGTGGATAGTAGGTTGGGTATGTCTACGGCTAGTAGGGGCATTGGAATTTGGGCACCTTCTGGGGGTTTGTCACATGTTTCTTTTTTGCAGGAGGAAAAAGGTCAGCAATTAATGGCTAATACGGATACCAGGACTACTGGTTTCCAGAATATAGAGAAAGTTACGGCTGCATCTCAAGGGGATCAGTCTGCAGCGACTCAGGATCCGGTACAGGTAATGAGGGATCTGGGGCTGTGAATCTGAATGTGGGGGTTGATACAGTTGGTGTGCATGCTGATCCTATATCTATAACTGTTGTAGCGGGTTTAAGGGACTTGTTAGCCAAGTTAGAAGGGGCCAAAGTCTCGGGGGGAGTCGCCAGTTCATGGGTTCCTCCTGAATTGGCTCCCCAAAATGGGGTATTAGGGATTGTTGGTGAGGGAACAAAAGATGGAGGGTCGGTACCCCAATCTCAAGTGGTCGGTTTATCCCAGCAAAAGGTGGCTAATGTTGATAATAAAGCGTCTGGGGGTCCCGAGCTTAAGATTGCTGACACGGCTTTGGCCAGGTCTTGTTTGTGTTCTATCGGGCCTTTGGGTATGCATTTGACGGTTGAGTTAAGGGAAAAGATATACAAGAGAGAGTTTATTGAATTATTTTCCCTCCTTCCTCTTGATCAGCCTTTTGAGATACCTGAAGACTCAAAAAAGGATGCGGCCAAGAAGGAGGAGGAGGAGAGGAAAAAACGTTACAGAAAATTACCAAAAACATTTACTAACTGGTTCCAGGCTTTTGTTATTTATGCTAGTGTATTTGCTGTTAAGTTCCCTGATCAAGGTGCGGCCCTCTTTTGCTATTTAGATGAAATAGCCGCTGCTCAGAGAACATATGGGGGTATGGCTTGGTGGGTCTATGATGAACAATTTAGACAACGTTTGTCGGTTAAGCCTGAGATGAAATGGGATGATCGTGATATGGGTCTATGGCTAAAAGTGATGACCCCGTTAAGGTCTTCGCAGCCTTTTCGCGGGGGTGCCGGCGGGTCTCTTCAAAGTGGTTCGTCGGCAACAGTCAAAAAAGGTTTCTGTTTTGCTTTCAATGAAAAGTTCTGTAAATGGGGATCGTCCTGTAAATTCAGACACGAATGCTCAGGGTGTGGTGGATCCCACCCTTCCATTAAGTGTTTCAAAAAGAACAAATTGGGTGGAACCCAGGAGCTTCCTGAAAAAGGGATTAACTCCAGTGAGGCTAAGCGGGATGGAGCTGTGGCTCGTACTCTACGCTAAACAGAAGGGCTGTGGTGATAAGGCCTTGTTATTGCTACATGGTTTTGAGTTTGGTTTCAGAATCCCATCTTCAGGGGGTGTTGTTCATTACAGGGGTAACCTTAAATCTGCTAGAGAATGGCCTGAGGTTGTCAGGATTAAGCTTGAGAAGGAGGTTTCTTTGGGTCGAATGGCAGGTCCTTTTAAAATCTCTCCTATCCCTCATTTGCGTATTTCTCCTTTAGGAGTGGTTCCTAAGAAAGAACCGGGTAAATTTCGTCTTATTCACCACTTATCTTTTCCAAAGGGTGGATCTGTGAATGATGATATTCCGGATGAATTATCGTCTGTGTCTTATACATCATTTGACATGGCAGTTAATTTGGTTAGAGAGGCTGGTCAATTTGCTTTAATGGCTAAAGTGGATATTGAGGCTGCTTTTCGATTACTTCCAGTTCATCCTTCTTCACATTATCTGTTGGGTTGTTGTTTTGAGGGGTTTTTCTACATTGACCTTTGCCTCCCGATGGGTTGCTCTATTTCTTGTTCTTTGTTTGAGTGTTTTTGTTCCTTTATGGAATGGGTCGTTAAATTCAAGTCTGGAGTCTCGTCAGTAGTTCATTATTTGGATGATTTTCTTTTTGTTGGTCCCCCTGATTTGGACGTATGTTTGAAGTTAAGGGATTGTTTTTATTCAATGGCATCTGATTTTGGGGTTCCTATTGCAATGGAAAAATCTGAGGGTCCAGTTACGGCCCTTAAATTCTTGAGTATTACAATCGACTCTAAAAGTATGGAATGTAGGCTACCTGTGGAAAAGATTGTGGATTTGTCAGAAATGATTCAGCAATTTTTGGCGGTCCGTAAGGTGACTTTGAGAGAAATGCAATCTCTGCTGGGAAAATTGAATTTTGCTTGCAGAATCATTCCTATTGGTAGAGTTTTTTCTAGAAGAATGTCATTGGCTACGTCTGGTGTTAGTAAGCCTCATCATTTTGTAAGGATTAAAAAAGGCCACAAGGATGATTTGAGAGTTTGGTTGGAATTCCTTAAAAACTTTAACGGTGTTGCAATATTTATGGAAGCTAGGATCTCTAATGTTGATTTGGATTTGATAACTGATGCAGCTGGTGGTGTTGGTTTCGGGGCTTATTTCCAGGGGCATTGGTGTGCAGAGGTGTGGCCTCAAGAGTGGGTGAATTTGGGTTTAACTAGGAACCTAGTTTTCCTTGAACTATTTCCGATTCTGGTGGCTCTGTTTGTGTGGGAAGTTGATTTGATGAATAAATCCATATTGTTCCATACGGATAATATGGGTGTGGTTTCTGCTATTAATTCTTTATCTGCATCATCATTACCAGTTTTGCGTTTATTAAGAGTACTAGTCCTGAAATGTTTAAGTATGAATGTATTTGTCAGGGCAAAACATATCCCTGGTAAGCTTAATTTGATAGCAGATTCTTTATCTTGTTCACAGTGGTGTCGCTTTCGAGAGTTGGCTCCTCAGGCGGATGTAGCTGGAGCGATGTTTCCGGTCCAACTTTGGAAGCTTGGGACGGAGGATTGGCTGAATTAATTAAAAAATCTTTGGCTCCAAGTACTTGGACGTCCTATGTATCAGTTTGGAGGGAATGGGAAATGTGGTTATGTCAATCTGAAATTAAAGAAGGGTCTGATGATGTCACGGGTTGCTTATTGGAATGGATGTGGCATTGGGGAACTTTGGGTTTGTCACCATCTAATATGGAAAAAAGATTGGCGGCCCTAGCTTTTAGATTTCGTTTATTAGGTCTGTCTGATGTTACAAAAGTTTTTTGGTACGTCAAGTTCTTAAAGGCTTGAAGAAAAAGACAAAGGTTAGAGATAAGAGAAGACCTATTACATTTTCTTTACTTAAAAAAATTTGGGCAGTATAGGCAGAGATTTGTGCATCAAGATTTGAAATAATATTGTTCAGAACGGCCTTTGTATTGGCCTTTTTTGGGGCATTTAGACTTCCGGAATTGGTAAGCCCTAGCAAGAAAGTTTCAGGAGGTTTACAAAAAGAAGATGTAATATGGAACGAGAGCAGGGTATAAATCTTACTGAGAAGTAGTAAAACGGACATCTATGGGAAAGGCAAGAATATAGTGCTGTTCCCTAGTGGTGGAGAGATATGTCCATGTCAGGTAATGATGCTTTATGGGTCCATACGGCCTTTGCAGGATGGCCCTTTGTTGGTTCACTCAGATGGTTCTTTTTTATCACAGTATCAATTTAGAGCCATTTTAAAAGGTTCAATTGTTTTATTGGGTCTTAATCCTTTAGAGTTCGGGTCTCACTCATTCCGGATTGGAGCTGCTACTGAAGCTGCTATGTTAGGTCTCAGAGAGGATATAGTAAAAAAGATTGGTAGATGGGGTTCAAGTTGTTATAAATCCTATGTTAGGCCTGATTTGAGGGTATTAAAAAACAAACAAAAAAAACCTTGAATAGAGTGTATGTTTTGGAATGTTTGAGCTGTAATCATCCTGAATACTCTCTTTATTTCTTTTATTTTAGGTGTGAGGATCGTATGGGTGATGGGGCATTAGTTTATATACTGGGCCAATGCTGAGGCCAGTAAGAAAATGGGCGGCCTTCAGCTCGGGTGTCCAGTTGATCAATGGGAGGTCAAATGGTTTGGGATTAGGGGCATGTGCTGGGAACTCTTGTTTCCGGTGTTTCTAGACTATAGCAAAGTTTTTCCTCATCCTGATGTTTTGATAGTGCATTTGGGGGGAAATGATTTAGGTATGATTCCTCAAAAAGAATTAGTGAGAAGAATTAAAAGGGATCTGGGCAATATAAAGGAGCTTTATCCCGGAATAAAAATAGTCTGGTCACAGATTACTCCTAGGCTGGTTTGGAGATCAGCGAGGGATTACGATAGGTTAGAAAAGAGTCGCAAGAAAGTTAACAAAATAGTTAGCTCTTTTGTTAAAAGGTTGGGGGGAAGTGTTGTTTTCCACCCAGATTTCGAAGTAGAAGGGGCTGAGGAATTCTACTTAAAAGATGGTGTTCATTTTAACCAATTTGGGCTGCAGCTATTTCTTTTTGATATAAAAGATGCGTTGGGAAAAATGTTGGGTTTGGCGGGACTGGGCTGTTCGGTCAGTCCAGTCGGTGGCGGGGGTGCTAGTTCCCAGACAAATATGGTATGCAATATGGCCAAGTGATTTGGAGGATTTTAAGTAGTTGCCTCTCCATGGGGTGAGTGGGCAACTGGTTTTATAGGGGCAAGGGGTTCCCTATTAAAGTGTAGGTGTCCTTGGACGGACTCAACAGGGATATAGTTGAGTCCAGTTGTTGAATAACGGCCATCTTGTTTTGTGGGTTTGGGAACTAGCACTGCTGTGGGGAATTGACAGTTTTAATTGACAGTTTTGATTGGAATGTTATTTATGAACATCAGGTATGTTCTGTTAAAATGTTTGAAAATATTTATTACACAATATTTAACTTATGATGTTAATAAAATGGCTGCGGCCAAATTTTATACCAAAGTTGTGTGTAACTCCTTATTTATAGTTATTATGTTAGCTAATAATGGTTATAAGGTTAAGGCCGGGGATTGACGACTTTAAAGGTCAGGGAGCCCCTGGGAGTTCGAAGTAACGGGAAGGGGACTTGACCGTTGGAGGAATTAGGCCTTGTGTGTGATTGGTTGATACCTGTAAGGGGGCGGGCTTAGCACGCGCTGTTACGCTTTTAAGGAAAGAGCGGGAGAATCTGTCATCAGATTATTTATCAAACCTTTCTGGAGAGTGCTCCCTCCCTCCCTAATTTTGTTTTCCTTCCTTGTTTCGTGTTTGTCGCAGCAAGGCGGGGGTGCTAGTTCCCAGACAAATATGGTATGCAATATGGCCAAGTGATTTGGAGGATTTTAAGTAGTTGCCTCTCCATGGGGTGAGTGGGCAACTGGTTTTATAGGGGCAAGGGGTTCCCTATTAAAGTGTAGGTGTCCTTGGACGGACTCAACAGGGATATAGTTGAGTCCAGTTGTTGAATAACGGCCATCTTGTTTTGTGGGTTTGGGAACTAGCACCGCTGTGGGGAATTGACAGTTTTAATTGACAGTTTTGATTGGAATGTTATTTATGAACATCAGGTATGTTCTGTTAAAATGTTTGAAAATATTTATTACACAATATTTAACTTATGATGTTAATAAAATGGCTGCGGCCAAATTTTATACCAAAGTTGTGTGTAACTCCTTATTTATAGTTATTATGTTAGCTAATAATGGTTATAAGGTTAAGGCCGGGGATTGACGACTTTAAAGGTCATGAAATGAGTTGGTCAGAATTACACCTTTTAGGGCAATAATGTATATCTGAGTCCATAGGTTGGTCATCTGTTCTCTACACTCTGCTAGTTAGAGACAGTAATTAAAAATTGATAGAATCCCATTATTAAGAAATAGACTTGTACAGCAGCAGTGAAACATTTGTTTTGGATGAATCTTTCAGAACAAATATTTAAAAAAATTTGTGTTTCAGAATATTTGTGTGCTGCACTATTCGGTATTCGTTTTGTTTAAAACAAAATGAACATTGAATATTCGGAAACATATACATTCATATTCGTTAAAACAAATGTAAATGTTCCTTTGCTACAGGTGAAAAGTTCACATATAGTTTTATACTCCCAAAACATGAAGAAAAACCAGCAAGCCTCAGTTTTAAGGTGTGTAATCCTTTATTCCTCCTTCATAGGTACAACAATATTGTGTAGTAAAAATTGCACACAGGCAATGCTGTCAGCCTAGCATCTGACGCGTTTCGGCTAGTATGCCTTAATCGTAGATGCCCAATCAGTGACCATTCAATCCATATATAGTGACTGCAATAAAAAAAATGCAAAAACACTGTGGCTAATTTACTAAAAACAGACCTGAATGATTAACTCTTACTTGGGCGATATAATGGAGAGACAGAATTTAAAAAAGTGGGGGGGGGGATTTGATTAGATAGGGACAAATTTCACAGGAAAATAAACCAATTTATAGTATGCTCTTATACTCTTATTTTGTTTAACCCAAATACTTCAGTTAATATGAGGAATTGGAAAAATATATGTGTATATATCTTCAAAACCAATATTTACTCATTTAGAACGTCCTAAGCTTATTTGTACACGCCTGATGAGACAATAATATTAAAACTGAGATGGGTATTGAATATGAGAGTTTATGTGTTGAACCAATTTAACTAAGACACAAAGAGTTAAATCCTTTTCCAAAAATTGATTATGTCCCCACTAATATTAAAGCCTTGTGGTCTTCTAGTTCTCAGAAGAAATATCCAGAAGGCTTCCCTATGAAACATGTTCATTGTTTTATCTCCACCCCTGGGACCTACTTGTATGCATTCAATTACACACCAATTAAAGGTGGTAACCTTTTTGTCATGCACTTGTATGAAATGTCACACAAGATCTGAACAATCCATTTCTTGCTCTATATTATTGAGGTGTTCCCTTATGCGTGAGCGCACCTCTCTTGAGGAGCACCCCACATACTGTAATTTACATTGGGAGCATTCTGCAAGATAGATCACATATTTTGTGCGACAGTTGGTACATTCACTCAAATCAAAAACTTTTTGGGTTACATATGATTGAAACTGTTTAGTGGGTCTCATATGATTACAAGCTATACATTGTGAAAAGTGACATTTGTAATGTCCTTTAGAGGTAAGCCAACTACTTGTTCTTTTACTCTTATTTTGTATCATAGATGGAGATAATATATTACCTAGTGTAGTACCCCTCTTAGGAATAAAACTACATCCCCTTGACACATAGTCCTTAAGACTGTCCTCTCGTGTTACAATTGATAAATGCCTTTTCACAATGTTACATATTTCTTCAAACTGTGGGCTGTAGGTTGTAACAAAACAGGGTCTGTCTTCCTGGGATCTGAGTTTACCCTTCCTATTGGAACCTAGTAGGAGTGTGTCCCTGTCTAGTCTCTTGACTTCAAGGAAAGCCCTATTCACTGTCTTATTAGAATATCCTCTCTCTAATAATTGGTTCCTCAGTTTGTCTCCCTCATCTAAGAAGTCTGACT
The DNA here is from genome assembly GCF_027579735.1 of Bombina bombina. Lineage (NCBI taxonomy): Eukaryota > Metazoa > Chordata > Amphibia > Anura > Bombinatoridae > Bombina > Bombina bombina. The sequence continues at coordinate 586,741,109 of NC_069501.1, forward strand.
CAAAAGTGCAGTTGTGCTTGAGTCTGATAAACTGGCCTTTGGCTACGCCAAAGCAATTATGTTTAGGATGTGAAGACTTAGCGTGGAGGATAGTATTGGAAGAGATGGGCTTTCTATAAAGACTAGTGGCCACTTTACCCGTAGAAACTATCCCTTTGAGGATTACATCCAGATATGGTAACTCTTCTGTTCCTGACTCAGCGGTAAATTTAAGATTGACCTGATTGTCATTTAAATATTTGATAAAATCTGCCCTTTCATCATCTCCTCCCGTCCACACAAACAAGAGATCATCTATAAATCTCTTGTATGTCTTGATTTTGGACCTGAATGGGTTCTGTTCCCCAAAGACGTGGGACTGCTCCCACCAACCCATATAAACGTTGGCATAGGAGGGGGCAAATTTAGCCCCCATAGCGGTCCCACGTCTCTGCAGGTAGAAGCCCTCCCCAAACTTAAAATAGTTGTGGTCTAGAAGAAACTTGATAACCCTGATCACAAATCCTTTAAGATTTTCATCAAAAGTCGTGTACATGTCCAGAGAGAACTTTATTGCCTCTAATCCATCTTCATGTGGGATAGTGGAGTAAAGGCTGACCACATCAACGGTCAGCCATACACACTCTTTATCCCATATGATCTTGTCCAGGCTATTGAGGAGGTGAGTGGTATCCTTCAAATAGGAAGGTAGTTGGTAGACTATGGGCTGGAGTAGGGACTCTACCCAGCCAGAAAGGTTCTCAAATAGGGAACCAATTCCTGAAACAATCGGTCTTCCCCTCACCTCCTCCAAGGTTTTATGAACCTTGGGGAGGTGATGGAAGATAGGAATGACTGGTGATTGAACATTCAAAAAATCAAAGGTTTCCTGATCTAGAATCCGCAACTCCAGCCCATCGTCCAGCAAATCTACCAATACACGTTTGTAATCTGCAGTTGGATCTTTGTGTAAGTTTATATAAACTTCAGGATCATTGATCTGTCGTTCAGCTTCTAGGGTATAAGACATCTTGTCCATGACAACAATACTACCACCCTTGTGGTAAATAACATTGAATTTTATATATTATTATCAGCTTTTTACACTAAGATGTATTTTAGAATTTATATAACTACTTGTTTTCTCATCCATATATTTTTCAACATTTTTAATATTTTTAATATTTTTAATATTTTAAATGTTGAGTATAGACTAAATCTGTTTTAAATGTCTAAAGAATTTTAAAATGTGCAAATACTAATGTATACAATATTAATTGACATCTGCTTGCACAAATAAATCTATATATATAAAAAGTTTATTTCCCCTTAGAAACTAAGTGTACTAAATAAGTTTTTATAATATGTATTTTAGGCTTAGGTAGATAATTGTTGAAGTAGGTTATTATTATTAGACTAAATTGTGTATATATATAATCCACAAATGAAATGTGTTGTGCGTCTTATTTTAAAAAATCTTTTTGGAATTGCTATATGTTAGAATTATAACAACAGTTGCTATCAAATATTCATCGTACTAAATGTTCTTTTTTCTGTATAAAGAGTAACCTCTAAGATAGGAGGTTTAAGCGTGTTAAATGAACTTTTTCAAATTAACATTTCTGATATCAAGTATCCAATAGAAGTCTTGCAACTCAAAATAAACATGTATAAAGGCATGATGGGAAGTCCACAGGTACATCTTGAAAAAAGCACTTTTGCTGAAACGCGTAGATGACCTGTACCTACGCAAGCTGGCCAGCTTAACGTGGACTTCCCAAAAAGAAAATACTGACTATATCTAAGGAAACGAAGTGGGTACAAGTTTGAATTATCGGCAGGATCCCAGGAAGCAAAGGTGTTACAGTAATCTACATTGGTGGCTTTGGAGCAATTACTGACACTTTGCACGGAACACCTTGCCGCTTCTTTTGAATATACAACTCACCGGTAATCTGACCCAGTGATTGGCGGATGAGCCTAGCACGTGTAAACAGACGCGCCAGAATCCGGCCTGACAGCTAACGGCTAATAGAACGCCGACTATCCATCGCAAGAGAGAAGGTGTAAAGAAAGACATTGGGTCAGAGAAAGACAAGAGTGTATGCTATAACTTTCGGATTCCGGTGAGTAAAACTATCTACAAGGGCATTGCTTTACCCTTACTGCCAAATCATTATATGAGACATTAAACATCTGGAAATTACTTGATAAATTGCAAAGACTTGCCTATCCAGTTCAAGATTGTTGCAAAGTTTGGATACAAAAAGCAATACGCTGATATAAAGTAACACGCTGAATCTTATACATTTTAATTATATTTTGTTATTACATTGTGTGATTTTAAAAGGTGCACCTTTAATATATATATGTGTTTATATGTTTTATTTTTAGTGGAAAATAAATTTAAAAATATTTACTCGCAATAGGTTTTCCAAAGAGATTTAATTTACTTCACAATATACTTTTACTAACATTATGGTAGAGCTCTCCTGAGCGCACTCTTAATTTTTGTACATTTTTATATCATTGGTGTGATTATTGGGGATTATCACGCATAAAGAGTTGCATATTCTACCGATAGGGTAATCCTTTGTGTTACTAATACTACCACCCTTGTCAGCCTGTCTGATGACTATCGTATCTCTTGCTTTCAGGCTGTCAAGGGCTCGTAGCTGTTCCATGGACAAATTATTATGTTCCCTTTTATGGTATTTAGTTAATTTAATCAGATCCTCTTCCACCCTATGGTGAAAGGCCTCCAAAAAGGGGCCGCTCTCCTTAGTAGGGTAGAAGATGGACTTAGGTTTATACCCTGTGTGCTTAGATTTAGTGGAAAAGGTTTGGGAAGTGGCGGTTTCTACTATCAGACCCTGCAAAGCAAAGAAGTCACATCCTTCATTGAAATCTATGATATCATGAATGTTGTGTTGATCATAATCTAGATACTCAAGAGAGGAACCATCAGGTGCCTGTGTTGAATATTGCAATTGTTTAGTTGAAAAAAACTTTTTAAGGGTTAGATCCCTAACTAATCTATTAACATCAATGATAGTTTCATTTTCAAAAAGATTGAATTTTTTAGTTGGCACAAATCCCAGGCCCATTCCTAATACAGATAGTTCTTCCCTAGTAAGTATTGCTTTAGATAAGTTAATGACTTTTATACTTTGTACTTGTTCCTGATTGGTCTGCCCCTTCCTAATCTTTGTCCTCTTCCTTCTCCTCTTCCTCTTCCTCCTCCCCCTCTGTGTCCATCTGGACCTTCTGAAAAAAAGGCTGCTGACTATTTGATTTCAAACATGACTTGTTACTGTGCTTAAATTGTCACTGTCTCCTTCACTGTCACTTAGGAATTCTGTTCTCCTATGATCCAAACTCTGTGCCTGAGTGGTGGCTTTCTTACTGGCATGTCTAGTAACTATGGGGTCATCTCTAGTATTGGCATTATCAATTTTTGATTTAATTGTTTTCACTGTCTGTTTTGGTCTAATTTCCACTTCCTCATCCTCAGATTGTTCGCTAGTTTCACTGGCTTGTGTTAACCCTGTTAATTCCTCATCTGTGTACTCTGAATCTGAAAAGAGTTTTATACTTATCTATAGCATGCTGGCGGGTTCTTCAGCACACTATAGGTAAGTATTATACCTTAAAAAGCTAATTTAAAGGAAACAAATGTATACTAACAAATTTAGTATATATTAATTTTCTTAAAATCAGTGCATTCTTTCAGATATTCATTTCATGAAAACAAAATGAATATCACTATTTTCATTACAAATATGTTACAAAAAACAAATATACAAGCATATTAAGAAGGAAGAAAATTACATCTGCAAACAGAGATGAGTCACCAATGAACAAACAACTCAGTGGCTTGTTCTATGGCCCGGTTACCACTTGGGAGTAGCTTTGTTTAGCCCAATTGTGCTTTTCACAGAGAAAAACTATCTTGAAGTATATCAGTCTGATCTGCCTAACAAGGTCAGTCCAGCCCCGAAATACTAAGCAATTCTCCTCTGAACAAGGTAAATGGCAACCCCAGGTGATCGTTTCGACTTCCTCTGGGCCTTGTCTCCCTAAAGGTGATGCAGGAAACTAGACGTGGACCTATTGCCCAATGCACCTCACTGACAAGGCCCACACTAGGCCAAAACATACGTCTTGGGTTTGCTATGTCTCTCGTTCAGAGTGGGCTTGCCTAGTATTTCGGGGCTGAACTGTACTGTTTAGTCAGGATTAGACTAATATACTACAGGAAAGTTCTTCTCTGTGTATGGTGCATGCTGGGCAAAAAGAGGCTGCTTCTGGGGTGGTAACTAGCCATAGAACAAGCTATTCTGCTATTGCTTGTTCCCTGGTTGAGCGCTTCTCTCTTTTTGTGTATGCAAATTATGACCCTTGGGGAAGTCTCCCTAAGGGTGATGCAGGAAACCAGACATGGACTCATTGCCCAATGTTCCTTGAAGAATATGGCTGCACCTCACTAATGAACCCCACACTAGGCAGTGATAACTAGCCATAGAACAAGCTATTACGCTATTGTTCATTCCCTGGTTGCACGCTTCTCTCTTTTTTTTTTTTTTTTAAATATTGTTTTTTATTGAACAATTTTCAAGTTTACAACAACAACAGGTAGGAATAAGAGAAAAAGGGGAAGGGAGGGGGGAAAATAAATAAAATTACAAATAGTCAAGTAAAATTAAGAACATTATGAAGAAGGGACGAGACGGTATGAGTCATCACAACAATTTTTAGGATTGTAGTAAATCAATTAATTAATTATCAGCCGGGTGGAAGCTAGAAGGGCAATTGACAGCAAGTGCGTTAAGACGAGTACAAAGATGGAGGGGAAGGCGGAGACAGTGTTAGGAAGGAGACAGAAAAGGGAGAAGTGAGAGGAGAGGTTACAGGCGCTAGTGCTGGGGTCTCAGTGGGTTTATGGTTTCCCAATAAAACTTGACAAGGTGGTAGTGTGCCATCCTGTTATTTTTAAAATAATAGTACTCCTCTAGGTGGATTAACTCTTGTGTTCGCGCCTTCCAGGTCTCTATTGTGGGAACTATTTCTGTTTTCCAAGCCCTAGCTATAAGGGATTTCGCTCCATTCAAACAAATCTGGAGGAGATGCGCGCGGAGTTTACAGGACTGTTTGGGTGTGTCATTGAATAGTACCATGGCGGGTGTAATTACAAATGGTGTATCAAATAATGGGGCTACAAATCGTCGTAGAGCCTGCCAAAAGGCCCGCAGCTTAGGGCAGGACCACCATATATGGGTCATGTGACCAACGCCTCCGCAGCTCCTCCAACATCCAGAAGGGGAACCAGGATAAATGCGGGAGAGCCTCAACGGTGTTAAGTACCACCTGGTTATGATTTTGTAATTCATTTCCAAGATTTGGGTGGAGGTGGATGAGCTGTGAGTGCGCTGATACATTTTTTCCCACTGTTCCTCTGAGAATTCCAGTTCCAGCTCAGCCGACCAAGTCTGAGTGGTTTTAGGCAACCGTTTATATAGGCACGCGTCAAGGATTCTCTTAGACAAGGCTAGGGAACCCTTTAGGGCTCCTCCATGTCTGCAAATAGATTCAAAGTGCGTAAGGGGGCGAAGGAGAGAGAGTTTATGGGGGGAGGTTGCTAAAAGGTGCTGTAATTGGGAATATTTAAGCCATTGTCCAAAGGTGCCCTGTAGTACATCTGACAATTCAGGAGCAGATTTCAATGCGCCCAAGTGAAGGAATTCACAAAGTGGAGAAGAGAGGCCTAAGTCAGAAAATCTAGTGTATGTGCTCGCGGTATGGATGCTTTGTAGCCATTCCGTGTTTTGGAAAATTGGGAACATGGGGGAAAAGGGGGAGGAGATTCCAGGAACGTGGTCCAGGATATTGTCCCATGTGCAGAAAATATGTTTATATAGGGGCGAAGTTTTTGTCACTAGCGGTCTATAAGTATGGGGCAGCCAACAGAGAGGGCCTATTTGAGGAGATTGGAGAATGTGTGCATCTAGTAATATCCATGCTTTATCTATGTGTCCTACATGCCAGTCGAGCACACGTTGTAGTGTACCCGCTTGGTAATACTGGGTGATACATGGGACCGCCAGTCCTCCCTTGATCTTTGGTCGATATAAAGTGTGCCTCGCTACTCTAGGTCTTTTGCTTCCCCATATGAATTTATTAAGGGTCGACTGCAGCTGGTCTAGGTAAGTCTGAGGGAGGTCAATAGGAACTGTCTGGAAAGTATATAGAATGAGAGGCAAGATGGACATCTTAACCACCTGCATTCTGCCCCACCAGGAAAACGGCTTGGATTGCCAATTTTGGCTACTAGATTGGATCCGTTTAAGGAGCGGGATATAATTAGCCTGAAAGAGAGAGCTTATTTTAGGGGTGAGGGCAATACCTAGATATTTTATCTGATCGGTACATAAATGGTATGGGCATATCTCGGAAATGGCCGCAAATTGTTTAGGCTTCATGTTTATATTGAGGATATTAGATTTTTGATCATTTATGTGAAAGTGTGATAGGTTACCAAACCGACGGAATTCTGCTAGGAGGTGAGTAATCGAATTACGGGGGTCGGACAGAGTTAACAAGATGTCGTCGGCATATAGACTGATTTTGTATTCGGAAGGACCTATTGTAATCCCTTTAATGTTAATATTATTCCTAATGTGTGCGGCTAATGGTTCCATTGCTATTGCAAACAGCAAAGGAGAAAGCGGGCACCCCTGGCGGGTTCCATTGTATATTTGAAAGGGATCTGAGAGAGTGTTATTAACTTTGATCCTAGCTGAAGGACTGTCATATAAACTAAAGATTCTATTTATGGTCGTGTCTCCAAAGCCGAATTCCGTCAGGGTCGATTTAAGATATGTCCAGTTCAGTCTGTCGAATGCTTTTTCCGCGTCGGTAGAGACCAGGACTGAATCAATTTTGGAGGTAGACACGTAGTCTATTAAGTGCAATGTTCGGATAGTATTGTCCCTGGCCTCCCGACGCGGAATAAAGCCTGTCTGGTCAGTGTGTATAAGTCGTGGTAGCAGTTTATTAATTCTGGTAGCGATAATTTTGGCATAAATTTTTGCGTCCGTGTTAATTAAGGAGATGGGGCGGTAACTACCCGGAAGGTTGGGGGGTTTATCTTGCTTGTGGATCAGGGTAACATGTGCTGACAGCATATCTCTGGAGAAAGGTTCATGATTATCTATTGATTTGAATAAAGTGGCTAAGTGCGGGGCTAGAATGTGCTTAAAAGATTTATAATAGGAATTGGACAGTCCGTCTGGGCCAGGGGTTTTGTGGTTAGGTAGGGATTCAATAGCTGAGAGAATCTCGGCCACTTCGATGGGTGCATCAAGTTGGTCTGACTCCGACTGGGACAAGGTCTGAAGACCTGCACAGCGAACATAATCCTCACATTCCGCTCGAGTTTGGCTGTCATTTAAGGGGGGGAGTTGGTATAAGGACTTGAAAAATGTATGAAACACTCTAGCTATTCCCTTGCTATCTTGAATGTCCACTGAGTCTTGCGAAGATATTTTGTGTATAAAGGAGTTAAGCGTCCTTTGACGAAGCGCTTTGGCCAATAATGTGCCTATCCTATTCCCCTCCGTAAAGTAAAGCTTGCGCAAGAAAAAGGCATGTTTCAGGGCTTCCCTATTGAGATATGCGTTAAGGTCTCTTCTGGCTTTCGTCAGTTTATCCTCTAGAAGTTTGTTGTGTGGTGCAATTGCAAATTCTGTCGCAGCGCTATTTAAATTTGTTGTCAGTGAGTCGAATTCTTTTCTCCTTAGTTTAACTAGGTTTGCTTTATATTTAAGGAAATCCCCTCTGATAACTGCCTTGTGCGCGTCCCACACTATTTGAGATTTCGTCGTGCCATTGTCATTTAGGGCAAAATAATCCGCTAAGGATCGGGTGATCTCCTCGGACAGTTGTACATTCTTAAGCAGTGATTCGTCTAGTCTCCAACAGTATTGGGACACGGGGGCTGAAGGCCAGGAGATCTCTGTGGAGACAGCGGAGTGGTCTGTCCATGACACGGGGGTAATGTACGAGTGTCTTGTCAAGTGTAGGTGATTCTGATCAATAAAAATATAGTCGATCCTAGATGAGGATCTCTGGGGATGTGAATAGAAGGTATAGGTTTTTGTCTGGGGGTGATGAAGTCTCCATATGTCCACTAACGTCAGGTTCTGTATTTTACTCTGAATAGAATGCAGTGTGGAGGTAGGTATGCAGCTGCGCCCCAGTGAACAGTCCAGCGCCGGTGACAGAGCGACATTAAAGTCACCTGCCAGCAGCACGAGACCAGTAGCTATGGGTGTGAGAATATCTAAAGCCTTCCTAAAGAATTTCGCCTGGTGTTTGTTAGGTGCATATAAGTTCACTAGAGTGACTGGCTGGTTATACAGGGTGCCTATTAAGACTAGGATTCTACCTGTTTCATCTTGATGTTTGGATGTGAGAGAGAAGGGAAGTCTTCTGTGAACCAATATACCCACTCCGTTTGTTTTAGTTGTGTTATGGGCAAAGTATCCCGTTGGGTAGGTGCGAGAGGAGCATGTCGGGGCCGCTGCCAGGGCAAAGTGAGTCTCCTGCATATAGACAATGTCGGCCTCTTGCCTATGAAACCAGTTTAGAGCGACAGACCGCTTGGTCGGGGAGTTAAGACCTTTCACATTTAGTGAAAGGAATTTAACATTAGGGGAGCTCATGACGAGTGAGAAGTAAAGTGAATATGGTACGATGATATGTCGCTCTGCGCTGTGTATGAGTTATATTACATGTATGGAGTGTATGGTCACCCACAGAGGAGCACTTACTTGTAACCTTGAGACCCAGCAGTAGAGCAACAATAACAGGATACAACTTGAGAGAAGAGGGAGTAGAGAAGAGTGAGTGAAATCCGGCTTGCTGGAGAGAGAGCACAAGCATAAACATTAGTTCATACAGTAAGAAATATGCATAAAACAACATTTTTAGCATGTAGAGCATTGTTGGATGACATAAAACAAAAGAACTGTAAATAAAACTATTAAAAGTAGAGGGGTTCAAATTAAAAGAAAAACTAAGTGTTGACATCACACTATATGAGGGTATCAAACAAACAATGATGAGAGGGGGAAAAAGAAAACTCTATATTTAGAGCTACGCTCGATGCAACAATAAACTCGGGCTGAATAAAGCTGTCAGGGATTATTGCCTGAGGATGCTACTGTAAGGTAGCCTGTTTAAATTTAGGAAGGAGAGAGAGCGGGGCGTCAAGCAGATTCTCTTGACCATATTCTTGGGCACACATGCTGGGATAATTAGTGCAGAAACCAAGCCCATACATCATGGGATATAGCACATGCATTTTATATAACTGGGGAGGGGAGCAACTTGGAGACAATAAAAAAAAAACAAAACAAAAGTCTGCGTGTAGAGCGGTTGTGGTTGTCATGTGATCAAAAAGTCACTAAGTCATTACAATGTACGCTCAGTGAAGCCAACTAAGCGAAGAGAACAACAAATAAGCTTCATACTACACCAAATGAGAGGAAGGAAAGGGCGAACCAAAGCCCTCAGGAGAACTTGATCAAGTAAGTGGTGCAGAAGCAGTATCAGCAGGTTGTGGAGAGTTACAGGTGGTTCTGTTTCTTTTCCTGTTTACTGTCGACCAATTCTGCCGTTGTGGTTTGGGGTGTATATCCTTCAGCTCTAATGCAGGGTGAGGGTGATCATTCAACTTAGGAAGGACAGGTAGAGAGATATTGAGCCCCTTACAAAAAGTCTCTAGATCTTCTGGAGTTCTATAGATATAAGTTTGGGGGCCTCTAATGACTTTGAGACAGAAGGGGAAGCCCCATCTATATTGGATGCCCAGATTTTGAAGGTGCTGAGTAAGGTATCTGGCCTCCTTTCTTTTAGCCAGTGTAATGGGGCTCAAGTCTGCGAATATCTGAAGTTTTGATCCTTCAAATAGAACAGTTTGAGTTTTCCTGGCAGCGTCATATATAGTTTCTTTATCCTTATAATTCTGGAATTTCAGGATCACATCCCTGGGTGGGTCTGAAGGCCTTGGGGGAGGTCGTAGGGCTCTGTGGGCTCTGTCAAGCGGCATGTTTGGGATCTCTAATGGGTTAGCAAGGTGTTTAAATAAATTTTGCAGATAGTCCCCAAGTTGCTGATTCAGTACACTTTCTGGGATGCCGCGGATACGTATATTCTGCCTTCTGCCCCTGTTATCGAGATCTTCAACGTGATGTTGTAGGTCGTCTATGATAACACTTTGCTGATGAAGTTGCCGTGACATTTCCTCATGCTGGTTGTTTATATATTCCGTTCCCTCTTCTAAGTATTCTACCCTGTTGCCCAGTTCATTTAGGTCTTTTCTAACCTCCTTCAGACCTTCTTTAATAAGCTGGCTAACGTGAGTCATCAGCGCTGCAAAGTCATCTTTAGTAGGTAGCGTGCTTAAGTCAGCCTTGGTAAGGGGCCTGGGTGGGGTATGCTGTATTGAGGTTGAGTCTGAGTCTTCTGAATCGCTACCATTTTCTTGCTGTGCATTTATGTGGTCATGTGACAGTGAGTCTAGTGGTTTAAAATATTCCTTCATAGCCAGGTTGGGGCCTTGGGAACTTTTGGAGTTTTTGGGCCCTTTTTGTGGTTTATGGCCCTTCCTAGTCGACATGATGGTGTAAGGCAGTATATACAGGAGCGGCAGTTATACAGACTATATCAAGTAAGTGTAGTGTCCTGTTATCTTGCACTTGCCGCTCCCTGGTATAGGCTGTGACGTTATGCCTCAAGGGCCTAGCTGTAGTCAGGGAGGTAGGTGCGCTGACTGACTATGGGGCTAGGGAGGCTTGGCGAGCTGGATGTCCTACTGCTGACCACAGTTTATTGTGTGCTTCTGTAGTGCAAAGAAAAGCCCCCGGGTAAACATATAAAGTTCCTGACTGGTTAGTCAAGTGGGCCGCAATGGCGGTCGGCTGGAGCGCTAATGTGTGAACGTGCTGGCTATTTGTACAGGGAGAGTGGGAAAAGGTAGTGTCCGAACCTTACCGCAGTGTTCGAAAGTGCTCCCTTATGTCAGCCTGAGAGTAACGGCAAGTTAGCGATATAGTCAGCCACGTGGGTGACCGCTAGCTCCGTGAGTTGTGGCGCAGTTAAAACAAAGGCTCCTATTTAAGTGTGCGCCGGGTAGCTTTCCCCTGTCTCTCTCTTCAGCGATGTTAGTCGAGTAGTTTAGGCAGGCATATCTCACATTTGGTATCTCATCTGATAGTTGTTATCCCATGTAAAAAGCAGTTTGTTGCAACTGAGCACACGGAGCTCACAGAAACACGGCTTCCATGTTAGGCTGCAGGCTCCGCCCCCCCCCCGCTTCTCTCTTTTTATGTAAGAAAATTGTGTAATCACCTATTAAAAGCAGGAGAGGAATGGTGGAATGCTTTGATTGGACTTATTCACTCTGTGCTGATTGGTCGCAATTTGTTTTTACTTTTGTTGCTTACTTTGTCACTGCTACAAGAATAAGTAGTAAACAAATGCAAAACACAAACCTCCTCTCTTGTATCAAAAGCACTACTGTTCTTTTTATAAAAAAAAAATCAATTTCATTTTATTGTGCATAATCAAAAGTAAAACAATTTTCTCATGTTTAAACACCAATATCACTTTAGGAAACACTACATCAATACAAATTACATAAGTGAAAAACATTGCGCTATTGTTATAAATCAGTTTATTTGTTTAATTTCCATATATACTGTATGTAATAAAAATAGTTAGAGAAAAGTTGTCCCTTTTTATATTGAAGATAATTTAGCTTGAAAAAAAAAATTTAAACCCATATTTGTTTGTGAGTTATGATACCCAATGCTTTTTTCGAAGTAAAATGACAAACCTAGACTTGATGAAGGAGAATAAAATGTATATTATAATGATTCTGAGATTTAAGTTTCTTTATAGGGTTATAAATACTTGTGCAATCCTGTATATGTTTAATGATCCATCATCTAAAAAGCAAATGAGGTTTAGGAATGTGGACAAATGTAAAGTGGTAATGAATATGACAAATGTTGGTGGATACCTGGCAGAAATGGTAGCTAAAATATCATAAAATCAGCATGTATAACAATAAACATATATCAAAACCTTAAAATATTTAGAAACTAGGAGTAACATTTAATGGTCCAGGTGTATAGGTTTCCAGACTTTGCTGGTAGTTCAGTTACTTGACCAGAGCCTAATAACAGTATTTAAGAACAAAGATATCTTTAGAGATAATATAAAATGTATTTAACATAAGACACATGAAATTATGTCAGTGTAGTTTTTTTTTTTTTTTAATGCAATTAAAGGGAAGGTATTGAGAGTGACTAATGCCTCCCAATCCCAATGCCTCCTCTGCAATACAACTTCTTCAACTGACTTCCTCTTTCGGCCTGTCACAATGGACTGACTCTCCCACTCACAAAGATGGTCATTCCCTTGATCTGATTTTCACCTATCGATGCACTCTTTCAAATTTAACAAACTCCCCTTTTCCTCTCTCTGACCATCATCTCCTAACTTGCAACATCACTTCCCTACCTACAACTCCCTCTCCCTCTACCCCTCACACCAAACTTCACAGAAGCACTAAGTCACTAGATCTGCATCAGCTCGCTAGCTCCCTCAAACCTCTCCTCTCATCCATCACCTCCTTATCCTGCCCTGACCAATCTATCTGCCAGTATAATTCCACCCTTACATCGGTCATTGACACTCTGGCCCCTCCAACCTAAGCTCAGAAACCACACTCTCATCCTCAGCCCTGGCATACTCCTCTGACACGATATCTACGCAGATGCTCCCGTACTGCTGAGCGACATTGGAGGAAATCTCGGAGTTCAGCTGACTTTCTTCACTACAAGTTCATCCTGAACTCCTACTATTCTGCCCTTAATCTTTATAAGCAACAATATTTTTCTAATCTCATCTCTACTCTTTCCTCTAACCCTAAACGTCTGTTCAACACATTCAACACTCTTCTCCGCCCACCCCCACCTCCTAACACAACCTCTCTCTCAGCTCAAGATTTTGCAAGCCACTTCAACAACAAAATTGACTCCATCAGAAGTGAAATCAGCTCTCAACATACTTCCAATCTCCCACCCCCTCAAAAGCTCACGATCACCCAAAACCCAAATATCCAAAAATGCAGTTTTTTTGCCCCTGTTAATGAGGATGAAGTTTCTGCCCTTATACTGTCCTCCCACCTCACTACCTGTCCCCTCGACCCCATGCCCTCACAGCTACTCGCCTCCCTCTCTTCTACCCTCACCCCCATACTCACTCACATTTTCAACCTCTCCCTCAGCACTGGTATATTTCCCTCATCTCTAAAACATGCACTGGTTACACCTATCCTCAAAAAACCTTCCCTTGATCCAACCTCCCCTTCAAATTACCACCTATTTCCCTACTCCCTCTTGCCTCAAAGCTCCTCGAAAAGCTAGTTTACGCACGTCTATCGCATTTCCTAACACTAAACTCTCTTCTTGACCCACTGCAATCTGGATTTCGTTCCCATCACTCTACAGAGACAGCAATTGTCAAGGTTACCAATGACCTACTTGCAGCAAAATCCAAAGGCCACTTCTCTCTGCTTATCTTCCTTGACCTGTCTGCAGCCTTTGACACTGTTGACCACCCTCTTCTGCTCCAAACCCTCCAATCCTTTGGCATCTGTGACACAGCTCTCTCGTGGTTCTCTTCCTATCTGACTAACCGTACATTTAGTGTAGCCTTCTCCGGAGCATCCTCTGCCCCGTTACCACTTTCTGTTGGGGTACCTCAAGACTCTGTCCTTGGTCCCCTTCTCTTCTCAATCTACACGTCGTCACTAGGTTCCTTAATAAAGTCCCATGGGTTTCAATACCATCTGTATGCCGATGACACCCAAATCTACCTCTCTGCACCAGACCTACCTCCTTCCTTACTAACCCGTGTCACTAACTGTCTTTCTCACATCTCATCTTGGATGTCCTCTCACTACCTTAAGCTAAATCTCTCCAAAACTGAACTCCTTATTTTTCCCCCTTCTTCCAATGTCTCCACCCCCAAAATTTCTATAACTGTTGATAATTCCACCATTACCCCTACCCCGCTCGCCCGATGTCTTGGGGTCACACTTGACTCAGATCTTTCCTTCACTCCTCACATCCAGTCCTTGGCTAAAGCCTGCCGCTTCCACCTTAAAAACATTTCTAAAATTAGACATTTCCTTACACAAGATACAACCAAGATTTTAATCCACTCTCTCATCCTTTCCCGCCTCGACTACTGCAATTCCGTCCTCTCTGGTCTACCTAGCTGCCGCACAGCTCCTTTACAATCCATTATGAATGCCTCTGCCAGACTCATCTTCCTTACTCGTCGCTCTTCATCTGCTGCACCTCTCTGCCATTCCCTTCACTGGCTTCCTCTTGCCTCTAGGATTAAACATAAAATCCTCACCCTGACATATAAAGCTCTCAACTGCACTGCTCCCCCCTACATCTCAGAACTTGTCTCTAGATACTCTCCCTCCCGTCCCCTTCGATCAGCTCAGGATCTCCTCCTCTCCTCCTCTCTTGTTACTTCCTCACATTCACGTTTACAGGACTTATCCAGACTGGCCCCCATCTTGTGGAATTCCCTGCCTCGCTCCATAAGACTCTCCCCTAGTTTTAACAGCTTCAAGCACTCCCTAAAAACTTTACTACTCAGGGATGCATACAACCAACACTAACCTTTCCTAACGCCACTGCTTTCCCCTTGAACCCCTTAGATTGTAAGCCTATGGGCCCAGCTGTTTACAGATCGCTTCATAAGAGCCGACTACAACAGTGATACTCTCGGCAGGGCCCTCTACCCACTTGACCCCTACAAAAGCTATCCTGTACACCGACTATGTTTACAGCACTGCGGAATCTGTTGGCGCTCTACAAATACCTGATAATAATAAATAAAGTGACAGTATTCTGTAGAATTGGTTCCCCTTAATGTGTTTTCAGTCACTAGTTATACTAACTTTAGAGTAAAAAATGTATGGGAAGTTAGTGCTCCATTAGGTTCTTTGACACCATAAACCATTACAATGGGCTGAGTTTGCTGGAAAATCCTTATTTTATCAATTTATATACACAAACATGCTTCCTTTTCTTATCTCTATCCAGCTCAAACCGAATACTTAGAGAGAACAATTTAAAATTAACATTTTAATACTTACCTCTCTCACCTCCTACTTGGAGCTTTTTAATAGCCAATACTTGTGTATTTAATCTTTCAGTATAGGTAGGGATATCATAGGCAAAATCAGGTATTTCAAATGACAAAATAAAGGTAAAGGTGCTATTTGTAAACAGTTCAATACACTCCAGCAGGTAAAATGGAAAACTGAGTACAAATTAAAGAGGAGATAATTTTATAGTACACTATCCCTTTAATCGTGTAACATTAGTGTTTTGGCAACTGATGATAATGAGTTAGATCTGTGGTTCAAAAAAGTCTGTTCATGGCTCACAAGTGAATTTCGGTGGTTTCCAGTGCAGAATACTGTTCCTTTTTTTTCTAGAATACGAAGAAATTTAAACATTTTGACCTCATGAAACCACATAATTTCACTTGCACTGACTCAACATTTCCCTTTCACCTTCAAAGGCACATTCTAGTGCATAAATAAAATGTTCTATTTCCCTAGAGCTATTTATTAACTATGGATATAACTGGTGAGCAAATGATAAGAAGGCATTCATGTGTATGCACCAATCACTGACTATGGGGCAGATTTATCAATGTCTGGCGGACATCGCTGAATGCCGACAGCGTACGCTGTCGGCATTTAACATTGCACAAGCAGTTCACCAGAACTGCATGTGCAATGCCGCCCCCTGCAGATTCGCAGACAGTTGGCCGCTAGCAGGGGGTGTTAATCAACCCGATCATACAGGATTGGGCTGATTGCAGACCGCAGCCTCAGAGGAGGCGTACGAGTTAACTTTTAGGAAGGGGAAACAAACACAGGGGCCTGACCTTCTTCCTTTGCTGCTCCATGAGGGGAAACCTAAAGAACTCAGCCATGTTGAGGATTTTGTAATCTTTATGAAACCTTCTCTTTCCTTTAGGGTAAAATGCTGTATAAGTAATGATTGCTCTTGATGTGACTTTCTAGCCTAATTACTGATGTTCTGTACATCTTAGTTATCTTTTATGATATTGTGCTTGTTTCTTATCTTTTGTTCATCTTATCACAATTTCCTTCTTTACGGGCTTCCTTCGTTACCTTTGGTTTACAAGAGGTGGCTGCCTGCCTGACTTTGTATGTGGCAATAGGAGTTTTGTGTGTGCACACGCTGCATGCACCTCATAGCAGCTGCTCTGTACGAGTTATTGCGCAATGTGTACATGTGCGCTGCAACGGTGGCCGCTTTCTTGGTTTGTGCAGTGGCTTTCTATGGTAATGGTATTGATTTCTCTGAAGAGACATTGCTAAAGTTTAAATGTGCTTTATAATCTGGACACCAGGATTTTGGCATTTTCATGTTGTACTGTAATATTTGTTTCCCTTTAATATGTTTTTAGTGACTTGTTATACCAGCTGCAGAGTATAAAATGTATGGGAAATTGATTCTTTATGTTTATTTTTGCAAAGAAAATGATTCCTTATCTGTCCATATACCAGAGTGCAATACTTTACGAGAACAATTGAAAATGAACATTTTAATACTTGCCTCTCCCACCTCCAACTGGGAGTATAATATCTTCTACATGCTATGCTAACATAGCTTTTCTATAGTCAATACAAGTATTGAAATATTCAGTATAGGTGGGTATTTAACAGGCAATATAAGATATTTAAAAATGACATAATAAAGGTAAAGGGTCTAAACAAATGAATGCACTCCAACAGGTAAACTAGATTGCGGGGACACATTAAAGGGGATACTTTTTAACCCCTCAACGACCAGCGTCTGTGCTATTTTAGGAAGCCTGCAGGAGGGAAAAGGGTCTAATAGTATGGGTGTCGCTGTGAGAAGATCCTTTAACGACCAGCAATATACAGGGTAGTTTGTGGTTGTTAAGGGGTTAAAGAGCACTGTCCCTTTCAGCAGAACTCTAAATTAGTGTCTCTTATTTTCTATAATTACTAGTGCTTTTTACTTTGATGTAATATTCATTTGAAGAGCAGGAGACATGCAAGCCGCAATGGTAAAGTACTTGTTAAAGGGACATGAACACACAATTTTTTTCTTTCACCATACAGATAGCACATGCAATTTATCCATGTCTGCAGTACTGCATGGCAGTTGTTTTGCAAAAAATGTTATGCAATAGCAAAAGCACTAGAGGGCAGCACTATTTCATGCCAGATACTTACCTAGGTATCTCTTTAACAAAGAATACTATGGGAACAAAGCAAATTTGATAATAGAAGCAAATTGGAAACCTTTTTTAAACTGTATATGTTGTCTGAATAACACAAACAAAATGTTGGAGTTTCATATATCTTTAAGGCACATAATAATTATTTAGGACATACATTAGGGAACATAGGGACTTACCTTGTCAAGTTCCTGTGCATTACAAAAGCTTGCTGCATATGGGGTATACATAGGAGCTTGAAACTACAGGGCTTCTGCTTTGATGCTATGACTACAGATCCACTAATATAGCTTGAAGTCAGAATGCTCTAATGATGATTTGAATAGTACAGGACCCTACCCCTGGCTTGTTCATGCAGATTTTACAACTGGAAGATGATCATTTGATTGATAAATCTCTCTTGAATCCATTATTATTATTATTTATTATCCTATTATTAATGAATGGATGAGCTTGAGAAAGGGGCAGAAGCCCCGAAACATTGCTCGTCCTAATAAAGGCTTGTTTGCTTTAAAGTGTGGATGGGGCTGAATTTTTTTGACTATTGCCTATATGAAAACATGAGAGCAGGCAGCAGGAAGACTGTTCCCCAAGCCCATTAAAGTGATATTATAAACTATCAGAAAATAATATAAAATGTTTAATTATGTGTAGTTAAAAAACTTTCTAATATACTTTCATTATTTATTTTGACCCATTTTCCTGTAATTAACTCTAAAAAAAATGTTTTCCTCTGAGTTTCTATAAAGTAATGGGTGCATCTATGTTTTAGCTTAAGTTTCTCCTGCTGATGAGAATTAAGGACACGTCTAAAACAGGCAATAAAAGAGACTCTCTAGACAAGGCTGTGTGGAACATAGAATTATCTATAAAGGTTTCCACGTAGCCTTGTTAGTACAAACAGAGATAAATAGAAAATTAGTTCAAACATGGAAGCTCCCATTGCTTTATAGAAACTAAAGTACTTTATTAAAACTAATCCTTTACACTTATATTTTCAATATTTAAACAACTAAAATAAGTGATAGGTCCCCAAAGTTATTCTGAAGGCAGACCTAGGCAATCTAGACCATTGTAAAAAGAGAAGAAAACTGCAGCACTTCAGTGACTTGAAAAAATAAAATTCAACTTTTATTGTAGCATTTTAAAAACACAGCAAAGGACACATGGAAGGAGATCAAACCTTTGTGCGTTTCGTGCCCTGCATCACTTAATCATATGATTAAGTGCTGCAGGGCACGAACGCATAAGGGTTTGATCTCCTTCCATGTGTCCTTTGTTGTGTTTTTAAAAAGCTACAATAAAAGTAGAATTTTATTTTTTCGTGTCACCGGAGTGCTGCCATTTTCTTCTCTTTTTACTGTGCTTACGGCGTGCTCAGCCATTGGAAGTGCACCGCGCCTTAGTATTGTGGTTTGTATGGCCTTCCGTAGTTGCCTCGCTCCTAGTTCTTCTAGTATGTGAACAGGATCACGTCCGGATCTGGAGCTGTGTGTTTTCTCAATACCAAATATAGACCATTGCTTCAAGTGAAACTGGCTTTGGTAAAGGTTTTGAGATCTCAACACAGTTCCTTCTTCCACAGGTTCTTTTATTACTAAGTTGAGGGTTCCCATATTAACTTTTATCTGGACCATCAAAATGTGGTAGCCACAGAACCTTAAAAAAAATATTCAAATTGGTCCCATGGATTTTCCTTAATGTGTAAAAAATAAATACATTTAAAAAAATTGGTGTGTTCTGTCCAGTTATAAACTTGAAGGATCTCAATTTATCAATCACTATAATATATTTAAGATCTGTTTTATTTTCACATGCCTAATCTACATATTCTACATTTCCAATAAAAGAAAAGAGTCTGGTATGTTGGCTGTGTGTCTTTTATTCTCTGTTCCACACCCTGTTTCAAACCCAACTTATTGAAGTTGGTGATGTTGCCCTGAAATTGAAAGGGATTTAGATGATTGTTTTTAGACAATATTCTGTTCCTCTTGAAGGATTCTACCCTCTTCGGTTTTAGGATTTGTTGTCAGTTTGTAGAAATCCTCCCTAGTCCAATCTCAGTGGGTACATTTTGTGGACTTTTTTTTGTGACCAGAATGCTTTTCAACCTAACAACAGATTGTGGAGATCAAGAGGAACATACAGAGGTCAGTGAGAATAGGTTCCACCCTTTGAGGCAATTTGTAATAATAGTGGCCCTATTACCCATTTTGTTAAGATTTTTCAGGGTCTGTTGTGTTGAGCAAATATGTAGGCGCATATATTCAACAGGAGAAATGTATCATTAGTTCAACTGAGTTTGCCTTTGGAAAAGTGCAAAAAAAAATACTATTTTTTTTTATAAATTTGGGCGCACAGATTAGTTTCTCCAAAGGTGCACTGAGGCGATTAGAAAGGAGAATTCTCATAGCGCTTGATAAATCTTGCTCTTAGAATATATGTGTGGTTAGGTGTTATTTGGTTAGGAGTGCCCAAACTTATGCATACAACTGTATGTTAAATGGTGAATTTGATGTCTACCTGTCATATAACAGTCACTGAAGCAGAGAAGCCTGAAGCGTACACTCTTTTCTGTCAATGGAGAGGTCAGTACGACTTGTGACTGTCTGTACCACCCATGTCACATTTGAAAAGCTTTGCAATTTGTTTAAACTTCAATGTCTGCTTATATATAGTGAAATTTACCTGACCCTGTAAAAAAATAAATCTACAGAAAGGTTATTTTCCTTTTCCCTGATGAGACACACTACAAAATAATATGAATACAAGCACATATGGGATATCCCTGGAAATAAGAGAGGGTTGGCATACTAATTTGATTTCTAAGATGAAGAGAAGTATTAAAATAGACTAAAAACAAATGTAATACAATTATTATGGTGCAGACCCAGACATTGTATGAAAACTCAAAAATGCACAAGAAAGATGAGATAAATGAAATCACATGTATCTATTAAAGGGACACTGAACCCAAAAATTTTCTTTCATGATTGAGATAGAGCATGCAATTTTAAGCAACTTTCTAATTTACTTCTATTATCAATTTTTCTTTGTTCTCTTGCTATCTTTATTTGAAAAAGAAGGCATCTAAGCTAAGGAGCCAGCAAATTTTTGGTTCAGAACCATCGACAGCACTTGTTTATTGGTACTGTCCAATCAGCAAGGACAACCCAGGTTGTTCACCAAAAAGGGCCGGCAACTAAACTTACATTCTTGCTTTTCAAATAAAGATACTAAGAGAATGAAAAAAATTGGTAATAGGAGTAAATTAGAAAGTTGCTTAAAAGTGCATGCTCTATCTGAATCACGAAAGAAAAAATTTGGGTTCAGTGTCCCTTTAAGTAAGGGAATTTATAGCTCTTTTTATTGGAAATACAATTTTATTATCGAAAATATTAAATTGGTTAAAACCCTATTTACATTGTAATAGATTTATATGAAAGAAGTTTATGATGTAATCAGATATACAAATTAGTGCTCTCTATTTTCTAAAGTTGACAGATCAGCTTCTGGTATAAAGTTTAATAAGTATAATATATTGATATTGGTAATTACTGACTAAATCCCTCTGCACATTAATGTCTCATCATATGTCTCAACTTTCTAGCTATCTGTATATAACCATTTACAAAAAAAACCCCAAAAATATCGAAACACATTTCGTTTTTTTGCCATACTACAATTCTGCAAATCCACCAAGAAAGTGAACAAGGACATTAGTGCTTTGATTCTATCTGAAAGAGGTGTAAACATGTAGGAGAACACATCCCATTGGTAACCTTAAAAACTGATAATAACATGAAAACAATCTATTTGCAAAGATAAAAGCGTTATCTTCCATATTTCGGTAAAGGAATTACCTACTAATTTTTGTTGTGGTCAGCATATGTACCCTTTGCCTTGTGCAATGTTGTGGATTGTGGCAGTGAAATAGTTAGTCTGTCTCCCAGACAGTGCTCCAGGACCCAGGTACAAGTATGGTCTGGGTCCCTCCCCGCTGCCCGCCCCTCTGGCAGCAGAGACACAAGGATGGGCAGTGGCCTGTGTATGCTAATCAGCCGTACCTTAGGAATTAGGGCAAGTCTTCTGATTTAGTCATTTCCTCTGAGTAAGTGATCTGAGCTGTACAGTTACACTTTAGAACTGCTGTGCCTTGTATGCGCCCACTCTCAACCGCATCTGGGGTCTTTCACACCCAAGTAAAGCCTCTGATTTTAACCTGGGATCAAAGCAAGACAAAGAAAAGGTAAATCCCCTCATTTTTTTTTACATTCTGAATTGCAGAAAGAGGATGGACATTGCTTACTTTGCTAGACAAAATGTGTCTTCAATTCATTCCTATGAAGCCTCTGCATAGTCACAGTCTGGTACTAAAATACCTTACTGGCATTTCAATTTGTAAACATCCCTCATGTTGTTCAAATGGAATCAGTAATATACTGTCATTTCATTTAAGATATATTTGTATTTTAGTACTTATATTTTTGAATAATTTCTTAGAATACTTCATTCAATATGTGCAGTTTTAATACATGGTGTATTGCCCTACTGTGTTTTAATTAGCTTGTTACGTTCAAGGGAAATCTTCTAGTTGCTTAGTTCAAAGGGAAAAAAAAGTAATTTTATTTTTGGAAATTAATGCAATTGTTTATAGCTTTTCTACAAATTCATAGATGTGACTTTTTCTTTGAAAACATTTGGTAAAATGGTCATATACACGGGGTGGTTTGTACTGAATAGTTTGTTTTAAGACACATTTGTAATAGCTGACACGAAAACTTTTATAGTAGACCCGCAAGTCTTCTCTTTATCTCTGTCACAATGTGAAGATTCCTCTGGAAATACAAGAAGCTGTTTAACGTGTTGTTAAAATAGTAAGACTGAGAGCGAGAGTGCGTGAGAAAGAGAGAGTGAGAGAGAGAGTGTGAGTGTGTGAGAAAGAGAGAGTGAGAGAGAGAGAGTGAGAGTGTGAGTGTGTGAGAGAGAGTGAGAGAGAAAGAGCGAGTGAGAGTGCGTGAGAAAGAGTGTGTGTGTGTGAGAGAGTGTGTGTGAGAAAGAGAAAGTGTGAGAGTGTGTGTGAGAAAGAGAGTGAGAGAGAAAAATAGAGAGAAAGTGTGTGTGTGTGAGAAAGAGAGAAAGTGTGTGTGAGAGAGTGTGTGTGAGAATGAGAAAGTGTGTGAGAAAGAAAGAGTGAGAGAGGGTGTGGGAGAGAGAGTGTGTGAGAAAGAGAGAGTGTGTGTGAGAATGATAAAGTGTGTGAGAAAGAAAGAGTGAGAGAGGGTGTGGGAGAGAGAGTGTGTGAGAAAGAGAGAGTGTGTGTGAGAATGAGAAAGTGTGTGAGAAAGAAAGAGTGAGAGAGGGTGTGGGAGAGAGAGTGTGTGAGAAAGAGAGAGAGAGGGTGTGAGAGAGGGTGTGTGAGAAAGAGAGAGTGTGTGTGAGAGAGAGTGTGTGAGAAAGAGAGAGTGTGTGTGAGAAAGAGAGTGTGTGTGAGAAAGAAAGAGTGAGAGAGGGTGTGGGAGAGAGAATGTGTGAGAAAGGGAGAGAGAGTGTGTGTGTGTGAGAGAGAGAGTGAGAAAAAGAGATTCAGTGATCCATAAATGATTTAAGCTGTATTGTTCGTACTATGATAGAAATCTCATATTGCTATATCCATTCCCCTAGATAGACAGAATGCAAATAGCTGCTTAAAAAAACGTTCCTTTCCGTATGCATAATAGGTGCTACATTTCAGGAACAGTTATTTCATTGAACAGGTAGTTGTTACATTATTTATGCCCCCAGCAGAAGCTGTATGCAGGAATCTCCTGGCAGCATTCAGCCTTCGGTACAATATTGGTATCCTCTGATTTTATAGAACTGGCTAGTGGGGAGAGACATTTTCCATCTCACTGCATGGTTGCAGTAGTCTATATATTGTGAGACACTAAAGTATTTGGCTAAAGTAGGTAAATGATTAGCTAGAAATTTTAAATATTCTTAGCCCACACATTGACAAATACATGCATGGCTGCTAAAACTTTCTTTCTGAATTTTTGTTTTTTTTATAGAAAGTTCATTATACATGAATATTTCTAGGCTACTGTAAAAGTATCGGCTGAACTATTTATTGTCAGGTTGGCTCACAATTTGAATATAAATGAAACGCTGATGTCTGCCCTTAGTGTTTGTGCACCATAGCCCCATTTGAGTGTGAACCCTTAAATCATTATTTTTTCCTTAGTCCACCTTCTACCAGAGAGGCAGCAGTTTGTACTACATATGGATTAATAAGAAATGTGACTTGATTTGGCCAATTTACACAATGATTGCCACAGGGGGAGCTCTATTCATCCTAAAGATATTTAGCTAATCACCTATTAATCCTAACAGTAAGCTGCCAAAACATTCACTTTAATGATTTATTTTCTTTGCTTGCAATGTTGCTACTGACAAGTTTAAACATATCCATCTCTGATGACTAAATTAATTGTACAGAATGAGCATTGTGTGATTGTGCGCAGTAAATATATATATATATATATACACACACAGTATCTCACAAAAGTGAGTACACCCCTCACATTTTTTTCAAAATATTTTATTATATCTTTTCATGTGACAACACTGAAGAAATGACACTTTGCCACAATGTAAAGTAGTGAGTGTACAGCCTGTATAACAGTGTAAATTTGCTGTCTCCTCAAAATAACTCAACACACAGCCATTAATGTCTAAACCGTTGGCAACAAAAGTGAGTACACCCCTAAGTGGAAATGTCCAAATTGGGCCCAAAGTGTCAATGTCAATGTGTGGCCACCATTATTTTCCAGCACTACACTTAACCCTCTTGGGCATGGAGTTCACCAGAGCTTCACAGGTTGCCACTGGAGTCCTCTTCCACTCCTCCATGACGACATCACAGAGTTGGTGGATGTTAGAGACCTTTCACTCCCCCACCTTCTGTTTGAGGATGCCCCACAGATGCTCAATAGGATTTAGGTCTGGAGACCTGCTTGGCTAGTCCATCACCTTTACCTTCAGCTTCTGTAGCAAGGCAGTGGTCATCTTGGAGGTGTGTTTGGGGTCGTTATCATGTTGGAATACTGCCCTGGGGCCCAGTCTCCGAAGGGAGGGGAACATGCTCTGCTTCAGTATGTCACAGTACATGTTGGCATTCATGGTTCCCTCAATGAACTGTAGCTCCCAGTGCCAACAGCACTCATGCAGGCCCAGACCATGACACTCCCACCACCATGCTTGTATGTAGGCAAGACACACTTGTCTTTGTACTCCTCACTTGGTTGCCACCACACATGCTTGACACCATCTGAACCAAATAAGTTTATCTTGGTCTCATCAGACCACAGGACATGGGTCCAGTAATCCATGTCCTTAATCTGCTTGTCTTCAGCAAACTCTTTGCAGGCTTTCTTGTGCATCATCTTAAAAAGAGGCTTCCTTCTGGGACGACTGCCAGGCGGACCAATTTGATGCAGTGTGCGGCATATGGTCTGAGCACTGACTGGCTGATACCCCACCCCTTCAACCTCTGCAGCAATGCTGGCAGCACTCATACGTCTATTTCCCAAAGACAACTTCTGTATATGACGCTGAGCATGTGCACTCAACTTCTTTGGTCGACCATGGCGAGGCCTGTTCTGAGTGGAACCTGTCCTGTAAAACTGCTGTATGGTCTTGCCCACTGTGCTGCAGCTCAGTTTCAGGGTCTTGGCAATCTTCTTATAGCCTAGGCCATCTTTATGTAGAGCAACAATTCTTTTTTTCAGATCCTCAGAGAGTTCTTTGCCATGAGGTGCCATGTTGAACTTCTAGTGACCAGTATGAGAGAGTGTGAGAGTGATAACACCAAATTTAACACACCTGTTCCCCATTCACACCTGAGACCTTGTAACACTAATGAGTCACATGACACCGGGGAGGGAAAATGGCTAATTGGGCCCAATTTAGACATTTCCACTTAGGGGTGTACTCACTTTTGTTGCAAATGGTTTAGACATTAATGACTGTGTGTTGAGTTATTTTGAGGGGACAGCAAATTTACACTGTTATACAGGTTGTACACTCACTACTTTACATTGTAACAAAGTGTAATTTCTTCAGTATTGTCACATGAAAAGATATAATAAAATATTTACAAAAATGTGAGGGGTGTACTCACTGTGAGATACTGTATATACATGTGTGTGTGCATGTATCTCTTTCTTTCTTTCTTTCTCTCTCTATATGTATATATATATTCACACACACACACAGTAGTACAGTAGCAGACTTACTCAATGGAGGACCCTGGTGCAAAAGTTTTATGGGCCTCATGACAGTAGCTCAGTAATAATTAATACTAATAATCTAAATGCTTCTCTGTATGATATTGTGTGTGTGTATATATATATATATATATATATATACACACACACACGTGCTGATAATGAGACTTCTATACACTATACTGTGATGAGTACACTGCTCTGTATAATAGTGAACACGCTGCACTCTATAATGATGTGAGTATCTATACACTGATGAGTATGCTGTGCATAGTGCAGTATAATGGCCTATGCAATGGCCCCCCTCAGCATTTGGGCCCTGGTAGTTCTGCCCCATACATACATATATATATATATATATATATATATATATAAAATTAAAACAATTTTTAGGGGTGCTAATGAGAATGGTTATTTGACTTTTTGTCTCTGTTCAACTTGAATATTCTTTTTTTCAGTGGTGTCTGTAGTTTGCAAACCTAACGTATCCTAATAGTGTAAAGATAAGACCATCAGCCTCATTAGCTCTTCAGAAGCCATATATGACTAGTTATACAGCCAGTAAGTAAATCAAGAGCACCAATCAAATTGTTTTTCCTGACAATCATCATCTGTGTTCTACTTGAAAGTCACAGCTCTTATGGTTCTTTAAAGTGATAGGAAAGTCAAAATTAAACTTGCATTATTCAGATAGCGCATGTCCTTTTAAAACCCTTTTAAATTCACTTCTATTTTCAAATGTGCTTTGTTCTCTTGGTATCCCTTGTTGAAAAAGAATACACACATATCCTACACTAGTGGGAGCTAGCTGCTGATTTGTGCCTGCACACATGTTTCTCTTGTGATTGGCTAACTAGATGTTTTCAGCTAGCTGCCAGTAGTGCAATGCTGTTCCTTCAGCAAAGGATAACAAGAGAACAAAGCAAATTTGGAAATTGAAGTAAATTGGAAAGTTGTTTAAAATTGTATGTTCTATCCAAATAATGAAAGAAAATGCTGGGGTTTCCTGTCCCTTAAAGCAAATTTTACCTGTTTTAAAACCTTTGAAAAGGTTAATAACATAGCTAGATGGGGTTGGTAATGTAAAAATGATATGATCTTACAAATAGTTTTTCTACTACAATCTTTCTTTAAAATCTGTACAAGTTTATGCTAAAGTTAATTGAGACTGCAATGACTGATTCCAAATTTCTGGGTGTATAATTGAAGAGATTTTTAAAGGACCAGTCAACACAGTAGATTTGCATACTCAACAAATGCAAGATAACAAGACAATGCAATAGCACTTAGTCTGAACTTCAAATGAGTAGTAGATTTTTTTTAACATTTTTAAAAGTTATGTCTATTTCCACTCCCCCTGCACCACTGTGACAGTCATCAGCCAATCACAAATGCATACATGTACCATGTGACAGCCATCAGCCATTCACAAATGCATACAAACTTATTCTGTGAATTCTTGCACATGCTCAGTAGAAGCTGGTGACTCAAAAAGTTTAAATATAAAAAGACTGCTCATTTTTTTAATGGAAGTAAATTGGAAGTTGTTAAAAATTGTATGCTCTATCTGAATAATGAAAGTTTAATTTTGACTTGAGTGTCCCTTTAAGGGATATTTTAATGCAAACAATTTGTGCTTGAATTTGTTAGAGCATTTCATTTATGTTTTGTTGACCCTACATAACTATGTGTTTAAACTTTGCACAGGGATTTAAAATTCAGGACTGACACTTGCTTGTATCCACAAATTGCTGCACATGCCATGCACATGAGCTGCAATGCTTATTCTTCCCAAGCAGAACCTTACCCATGTGCTTAACCTATTTGTGGAGGTTAAACACATACGGTTCAGTGGTGCAAAAATGGCCTGCTCCAATGAAACAGAATATGTCATTTTTGTATTAGAATTTCCCTTTAAAGAGCTACTCATGTAGGATTTTTTTTGCATATGTTTTCCATTTGGACGGCTCAACGTCCACTTATCCAAACATGGCATAGTCACTTGAAAGTTGAAAACATGGTTAAATGAATCATGTATATTATCCTTCAATGCATTCCAAGAGATGGTCATTCTTTGTTACTATCTGGTCAGCATAATAAGAAAAAAGGAACATATTTGTTTTTTTTTGGTACTGTGTAGCCAATTTTAGACAATATTGTCAGTATAAATGATTTCCCTTGTGGAGGAAATTTTTTTATAACAGTGTTCATTAAAGGGATGTGAAAGCCTTATTAAACTTTCATGGTTAAGATAAAAAGCCATTTTAAGAGACTTGTTCAATGCAGGAGGTCATTTATATTTGTCAATAATTGGTCATAACAGATGGAAAACAATAAACACACTGGAGTATTTTTCAAAAGGTATGCCCTTGGACTGCAAAACAATACCAAATTTGCAAATGATATAATTCTCATTGCTTTTGCAACATACACTATACATACATATCTTTGGTAATGTAGTATTTAAATACTGATATTTGCTGTGTATGTATGAAACTCAGTCTTATGTCCATTTAAGGCGTAGTATATAATTGTATAATTATAGAGGATATTCCCATAAAGGTGTTATGACAGACAAAACAGTTCTCTAAGTGAAAGCATGATTCTAGAGCTTATTAAAAACTAATCTGTAAATTTGCCAACAAAAAAGACTTCAGACGCAGATAGCTAGGTGTCCTTATAAGTATATTTAGTGTGCCCTAGGTTGGATGCATGAATAGGTACGTAGAACAGATGGCTGCAACAATATTTGTTCCTGTTTTTTTCCTGCTGTGTCTTCATATATTTACATAGCTCCTTCTCCTTATAGTTTCCCATCCTGTGTGTAAGTGTAGGGAGCCTAGCATCTGTATGAATGGGAAACTGGCTGCTACAGGAAGTGTGCGTGGCACTGTAACATTATTCCATAGGCAAAAGAGTGGAGGCTGCATGTTCATGTACCATAGGGAAATTGAACTATATCCTTTAATGCTAATTTAAGACATCTGTAATAGAGATGCCTTGCCAGTCTCACATATATGAGTTCAATTCTCACTCATTATGCAGGCAATTTACGGTTAAAAACTGCTTAGCTCATTCATTTCAGAGGAATAGGCTAGGCCCGGGCCCACCAGTATTTTTATATGGTCACTTCTTTTCTATATGAATCATAGGTAACCTTTCTATTGTTGTATATGCAATTGAAAAAGTCTGTTTTCTTTACAAAAACACAAAACAAGATACAGGCATGGCAGCCCCATGTCTAACAGAGCTAATCTAGTTTGCTAGATAGCCATTATTGAGCTATAATGAAATGTAAAAGAAGGCAAATGTATTTCTTCCTCAGAAAAACAACACAGTACAATACATCTCTTCCTTAATGGAAAATTGGACTGATACTATAAACTCATCTAAAATGGAGATTGAATGCATCTATCGTTATTTAGGTGTAACGCAATGTAATACTGCACTAAACATTAATGACATGTGGGCGTGCTACTCAAATTATATACTGTAACTATATGTATTGCAAATATTTACCAATCCCACCATAGACCGATTAAAAAATCACATTGTGTGATAGACAAACCCCCTTACAAAACTATTTTTCATGTAATCTTAAAGTGTTGAATTAGAAAGGAAGTATAGAATGTGACTGCAGATACAAATCTGTATGCACAGTCAGCCTATTTCCTTCCTGTCCATGTGACATTCCTTTACTATGGTCATATGATATGTCTAGATATAAAGTAAAAGGTTTAAAACCATTGAAAAAATTCACTTTGTCAATGATTGGAAAAACTAGCACATTGTGCTAAAAAATTACTAGAAGAAAACCCTGGTGAGTATGATTATCATATCTCCCTTAAAGGGACAGTCTACATTAAAATTGTTATTGTTTAAAAAGACAGTTAATGCCTTTACTACCCATTCCCGAGCTTTACACAACCAACATTGTTATATAAATATACTTTATAACATTTAAACCTCTAAATTTCTGCCTGTTTCTAAGTCACTATAGGCAGCTTCTTAATCAGATGCTTTTTTATTTGCTTTTCATAACAGGAACCTGCTAGTTCATGTGGGCCATATAGATAGCATTGTGACCATGCCCAAGGAGTTATTTAAGATTTAGCACAACACAGTACTAAATGAAAGTTAATAGATAATAAAAATAAAGTCATGTGATCAGGGGGCTGTCAGAAGATGCTTAGATGCAAGGTAATCACAGAGGTAAAAAGTATATTAATATAACTGTGTTGGTTATGCAAAACTGGGGAATGGGTAATAAAGGGATTATCTATCTTTTAAAACAATAACAATTCTATTGTAGACTGCCCCTTTAATTGTGGCCAATTGTGGCTACTGGTAAATGGGTTTGCTCACTGTTATAAGCAATTAGCACATATTATGCTGAAGGTTTAGACAATTTGTTGCATAATAATTTTACTTTTGACTTTGCTAGAGGGCATGAGACAGGTACAAATTTTACACACAATTAATACAGAAGAAATATTGCTATGCTAATTTCATGTATAAATTACTTAATTTATGAGGAATTCAAATTTGAATTGAATGTCCCATAAGATATGAAA
Source organism: Bombina bombina (assembly GCF_027579735.1). Classification (NCBI taxonomy): domain Eukaryota; kingdom Metazoa; phylum Chordata; class Amphibia; order Anura; family Bombinatoridae; genus Bombina; species Bombina bombina. Next base: position 586,771,332 of record NC_069501.1, read on the forward strand.
GCCATATCAAAGTGCCTTTTTTATAAAACCCTAAAACAGAAAAATCAATATTTACTTGTTTTCAAAATATTCACTGTTTAGCTCTGTAAAAATCTATGAGAGACCGAAATGAATGTAACCCAAGGAAACTTGGATATACAACATATATGGGTCGGACTAGGCCAGTAATATAACATAAAAAAATTACTTTATTTCACTCTTCCTATACTGTATGAAATTTAGAAAGTGCTGATCACTCCATTTTTACCATAGTTATCTGTGAACAACAGCTGTTTTGTCTGTTATGACCTCTAGTTCTTCCAAGTAGACCCCCTTTGTTTTGAGACCAGTTTTTTTATGGCTATTTAAAGGGACAGTTAACACTTACTTTAACATGTTTTTATATTGAAAATAACAAAACGGAGGTCCGCCTACACTATACCCCTCCTGCCTTGCCGCCTTGCTTCTGTCCTAATCAGCGGCGCTAACTACTCTAATACCCGGTAAATATGGATGCCGGACTCCCCCCACCATTACGTAGCTGCCTTCTTCTTCAACTTATAAGCAAATCAGAATCCAGGCATCGGACAGAAATTGCAAGCGCGTGCAATTTCAGTCCGAGGACTGGATTCTGATTTGTTCTTTAATTTTATTGCACTATTGCTTGATTGAACCCCAGCAAATGGTTTAAGTCGATATTTAGAGACATTAAAAAAAAATGTGTGCTTCAGATAGAGCTTTAAAAAAAAAAAATCTAATGTAATTCTATTATCAACTAAACTTTGTTCTCTTTGTTGAATAGCATATCTAGATATGCTCAGAAGTATTCATATGTCTTGAGCACTAAATGGGGGTAGTTTTTTATGGCATTTTATTTATCAAGCAGTTTTATCACACCTCATATAATTAGATACATTGTTTGGCTGTTAAACTCTGACAGAGGTCTTTGTGTATATATTTCCTAGTGCAAATAAACAAATATACAAGGACAGCTCCTTATTCTTGGTAGAGTAAGCATAGTTTTATGTGCACACTCTCTGAGGCAATTTGAAATAGAGTCCAGCATACAGCAAAACACTCTCTGAGGCTTCAGTTCATACAGAGCTTGTGCAGGGGTTCACTGCATATATATATATATATATATATATATATATATATATATATACCTGTGTGTATATATATATATAGTATATATATATATATATATATATATACCTGTGTGTGTGTGTCTGAGATGGGTTAAATGCTGTCATGTGATAGAAGGGACAGGTAAATGAAAGGGAACTGAAATCTGTCAGGAAAAAATCCACTGCTTGTTTGAAATTCAAATGATTTGTTTTGTTTGATTTTTATTATGCAATTGTTGGCTTTGAATTTCAGCTATATTTAGTGGTCCTTTGAAACAGAAATGCACTGCTGAATGGAATCTAAACATAGCTGGTGATTGGCGACTATATAAATATGTGGCATTGGTTCATCAGCCATGTTAACCTCTGTTCCAGTTGCAGTCCAGAGCTTACTTTAACTATGTGTTTAACCAATTTGCTGTTAAACACATAATTATAAATAAGAAATAGAGTAAAAAGCATATGCCCTTTAAGATACATACATGAAATAAAATAAAAAAACAGCATACTTTGTATAACCTTGATTTTTCTGGACACAATGCTCTATATTATTTATTGAAGAGAGGACTGATATGCCTGCCAGCATAATTCTACACAAGTTTTGATGAAAGTTGTTTTTTTTCGTAGAGAAATTATGTAATAGGGTTTTCAGATATAGATTTAAATCTACCTCATTAAATGTATTCCCTGATTTCATCTGTAATCTGGGTACCTCCCAAATTTGTCAATCCATGATAAAGGTGTAGTGTTATATTATCCGAGTGCTGCCATGCAAATATCAATAATAGAAATACCAAATTCTGCATGTGATAATGCTACAATAGCACCACAAGACACTGTATGTCTAGGGATGCCAGCTGCCATTCACAAAAGTACTGGACAATATCTTGATTACTGGGTACGATGGAAGGTTGGACCACACAATATCGTCACACACACTCACACAAAAACACTACCTTAGATGCCACTCTTGATCCTACCATATTTATTTTTACAACTCTGCAGTTATTTTACCCCTTGGATGCCAGTAACATACACATAGATTAGTTTACCTATTAGGTTTAAACATAAAAACAGGTGTGTTTAAAGGCAGAATACTATGGTACGGATAACACTTGCTATGGTGGGACTGGGTTACTGTAGTGTTTAATGTACTTTTCTTCATAAATGGAAAGAGTCCACAGCTGCATTCATTACTTTTGGTAATTCAGAACCTGGCCACCAGTAGGAGGCAAAGACACCCCAGCCAAAGGCTTAAATACTTCCCCCACTTCCCTCATCACCCAGTCATACGTTGCCTTTCATCCCAGGAGGTTGGCAGAGAAGTGTCAGAAGTTTTTCTCTTATGGAGGGTAGTGCTCTTCTGCATGGGACTGAAGTTTTAAGTAGTCCTGTCAGCCTCTCAGTGAGAGCATGGGTGAAAGTTAGAGTCCGGAAATGCAAGGAGAGTCTTTCTGTGAAACCATCCTGACTCATATTAAAAGCTCCACAAGCAATCAGCGTTGACGAGTTTTGCTGCTTGCTTTTTTCTCTCAAGTCCATGGCAGAAGCAACGCTACCATCTGTCACACTTGAAGGGCTGTGTTCCTGTTCCACGGCATAGATTCCGGTAAGTTTGTTTCATTTTACTTTCATCATGGATGTATTGTAATTACAACTGTTTATCCGAGAGGGGCTACAAGGGCACTTTAATTTATCAAAATTGACATTTCACTGTTTTCTTCAAAAACTTACCTTTTTAATCCTGAATACCACTCCAGCGATTCCCCCGGCCGTCGGAAGTCTCTGCAGACGTCAGAAATGATAAATCAGGCTTCATCCAATCCCAGCTTACCCCCCCCCCCAGGAGAATCGTGGCCTGATGCAACGCTGTGATTGGAGGAAGCCGGATTCTTCATTTTTGACCCGCGAAGACGGCTTGCGGCTGGCGGAGGAAGTGCTGGAGCGGCTGCCAGGATTAAAAGGTAAGTTTTTGAAGAAAACATTGAAATGTACATTTTGGTAAATTAAAGTGGCCTTGTTTTTAATAGGTTTATTAAAAATCGGGCACTAATTCATCAAAATAGACCTTCACTTTAACATAGGGTCTCAGTGAGGCTCCTTTTTGTATCTCGGAATCAAGGGTTAATATCTCCTGAGGGGGGTTATTGAACAGGGGGGTTTATAATCATGTTTGTTATGTGATTCTGTCTGCTACTGTGTAGTGTTGCTTCGGCTCATAGCTATTTTGGAACATAACGGCCTATGTCTAGTGACGCAGCCTTTACGGTCAGGCGCGCTTTGCAGGGACTGCACGGTTTACCTTGTGACCGGGAGTGGCCACATTTTGGCTCTACATTTCCGCATTCCTTACTGTGTGGCGATGGAGAAATCCTGGTCCGCTGGGGTCTGGTTCCCTGGAAGTGGTGAGTGCCCCAGACATTGGGGGTGTAAAGTGCCATTTAGATTTTTATTATTGGTCCATTTTTTATTCAATATCCCAGTTATGGAGGATTCTGATTTTTTGGAGACGGATGTCTCTGATTCAGACTCTACTTCTTGCGAAAAATATGAATGGGCCCGGGTGATACATGCCCATCAGTTATGTTCCGAATGCCATTTTAGAGTTCTCTTTTCCTCGGGATCGGGGAATCAGGTGCCCACTGAGCCATCCACCTCTGGGGATTCTATTTCCCATGAGGCGAGTTCCCTACCACCAACTCTTACTGCGCATGCACGTAACCCAAACGCTACTTATCCTTCTATGGAGTGTGGCCTGTTCCCACCGGAAGTTACGACATGGTTCCGCATGGCCATATCACTGGCGCATCTACACCTCCCGGGAGTGTGCTTACGATATTGTCCATGTTCCGTTAACCGGGGCTCGTCAGGCATGGGATCGCCTGGTCCAGTTCAGCCCTCCGGGGGAGTGACTGCCCCTGAGGCCTCAGAGGGTCAACCTTCGGGGTCGGTGTTTTCTTTTGTCCCGGCGGAGGTATTTTTCGCCTTTCATTATAGACTGGCGCGCCTTCATGTTCTACTGAGGCACGTTTTGGCGTTGCTGGAGGATCCCACTCTTAATGGGTCTGGTGATTCTCAGTCTTGATCTTCGACTGGCTTGCTTGCATAGACATAAGGGGATGAAGTAATCTTCTTATAGTCTTTATTATTTGCGTATCCTTTTCCAGTTCTGAGCTTGGAAGTCTCGGGCCCCTGTTGGGCTGGTCCTGCGGGTCTGTCCATTCTTCCTGGGCGATAACCTAAGGGTTGCCTTATCTTATTTTAATCCAGTGAGGATGATTTTTATAAAGCTCATGTTGTTGAGTGATGTTTCCTTCTGGAACTTTCTTCTCTGGAATTTATACTCACGATTTTGTGGTCGCACTGTTTACTTTGAGGATGTACTAGTCTTATGTTCTGTCTGACTGTTCTTTATCCTTCCATCTCGGGGGAGACTCAATGTGGCCTTGACAGTGCTGGGGCCCTTGATTTCAGGCTGGTTCTGACTGGGTACAAATCCTTCTGTCTTTGAGGTCTAGTTCAGACACGTGGCACCTTCTTATGTCCGGCTGGTCGAGTGAGGGCCCCTAGTGATCACAATATTATTTGTGTTGTTTACTTGTTATTTTACAAGCTCCATCTAGCATCCTGAGAGGACTTGATGGTCCGTGGTTGCATAGGGGCATGGGGGATTGGTTCAGTCCTCATTCGCCTTTCAATCAATTGGGCCGGGACGTTGAGATCCGCTGCAACATGCTCAGTCTTTACCGATTTTACCGGGAACTAGAGTGTTCCTTCCCCGTTGTGGGTTGGAGGCTTAGAGGATTTAGGTCCTTCATACCGCCATTCTTATGGTTTTGCCTTTCATGGTCTCTTGGCTAGTGTCCTTTTAGGACTTGTTCCTTTAGAGACTCTCTTCCTTTGGGTCGAGACTTTATGGACTTCGTTTGGTTTTTCTGGCGGCTTTGGTCGCTTAATTAGGAAGTGAAGGCCCGTGAAGCTCTGTCTTCCTTCGGAAGTTAGTCATCTCCATATCAGGGGCGATAGGATGTGTTGTCTCTTTTTCCAAGCTTTTTGCTTAGGGGATTTTTTTCTGCCTGGGTTTGGAATGCTTTGCATTCTTCTCCCTTGGGTGTGGTCCTCTGGAACGTTAATCTGAAAGGATTATGGAGACTAGCCTTTCTTTTCTACTCTCTTTTGGGTGACTCTGTTCTTGTTCTCTTTTCCCTTTGTGCTGCCCTTGGGGCCTTTGGGCTCTAGGGAAATTGCGTGACTTTGTCACGGCCTAGCACCTTGTTGGGGGGTGTTGGCCAAGGGTGTTTCCTTTGGGCTGGGAATTATGATTGAGTCCTGTACCCGTTCTCCGGGTTCCCCGGTTATCATCCCCTGTGAGGTATGATTGCTTCAGATGGGGTATCTTGTGCTCCCTGGGGGTGTCGTTAGTTCTAGGATGATTCTGGGCCCCGGGTTCTTGTCTTGAATCCTTCTTGGATGTCTTATGGTCCTGTGGTCTGGTTCGGGACAACTCAGTTTTTTCAGGGACCCTATGTTGCGACATAGGAGCTAACTCATTGGGCTTGCAAGCAGGAAGGCCAGAGTTCACATCCACCTTTGGGTACTGGTTATAAACTTTAAGGCCTGACTTGTCCTTCTTCATGGTGAGTTTTTTCTCTGTTGGGTCAACAGTGGTGTCTGGATAATTTTTTCATTTGGTCTGTGTTTGGATCATACTATGGCTTCATGTCTTGTGGACATGTGTGCTGTTCTTATCTGTGCCCTTCCCTTTTGAGGAGATAGTTTGTCTTCCTTATGCGCTGGGGTTTCCTCTCTCTGGAGGGTTATGTTGCTCTGTGTTTGTGCCCTTTTTAGGGTTTTTTTCTGGATTTCCTTATGCTCAGCTAGCTCAGCATACTAATGCACTGTGGCTACTCTGCACTGTAGCAAACCGAGGGTTGCAATTTGATCCCCGGCGAGGTCTACTCAGCCTTTCCTCCTTTCGAGGTTGATAAAATGAGCAGCGCCTTGAGTCCCTTAAGGGGGATTAGCCGTGCTTTACAAGTACAATCATGTTTTCTCCGTGTCTTTTCTTCTTTGTGGAAGAATACGGTGGTTTGTTCCCTTTCTTTAGTAAGGAGTGTGTTGTTTGGAGACCGACTGCTGGGCGACGGTGTCTCTTGGAGGCTGTTGGCTCAGTCGAGTCTAGTTCCTGCGGTCTCTAGCAAGGCTTGTGGACTATCTGCGGGTCAGTGTCCTTGGGCTTTTCCCTTTTTTTTCAAGGTTGTTCTCAGCTTCGGACGAAGCGGGATTTTGTTGGGTAGGGGTTTTCAGGCCTGGTGCCCTCAGAATGGGCCGTGTCTTGTACCCTCCCATTTTTGCATTCAGTGTCCTTTATAGCTTGGGTATTGTTTTCCCAAAAGTAATGAATGCAGCTGTGGACTCTTTCCATTTATGAAGAAAAACTTAAATTATGCTTACCTGATAATTTTCTTTTCTTCAGATGGAAAGAGTCCACAGCTCCCTGCCTTTTTCTGTGGGGCATCTGTTATTTTTGTTCTTTTGGCACCTTTTCACCCTGATATTTCTTCTACTGTTCCATGTTCCCTCTGCAGAATGACTGGGGGATGAGGGAAGTGGGGGAGGTATTTAAGCCTTTGGCTGGGGTATCTTTGCCTCCTCCTGGTGGCCAGGTTCTGAATTCCCAAAAGTAATGAATGCAGCTGTGGACTCTTTCCATCTGAAGAAAAGAAAATGATCAGGTAAGCATAATTTAAAGGTAAGGTAAAGTTGACACCAGTACTTAACGCTATTTGTACGATAATAAAAAATAAACATAAGTTTCATTCATCAATTCACAAATATCACGCATAAATCTACCTTTCTGTACCTGTTTTTTATGTCCTGTGTACAATATTTCGTCTGCCCGACATTTTCCTTTATTTGATTGACATCCGCTTTCAATATAACCCTCCAATTGGCATTTTCCCCTTCAGGGGTTTAGCCCATCAATCCCGACGTCACTCGTCTATTGAGCGCATGCGCTGGACTAGACTCAAGCCTCTTCAAACTGTGCTCGTTCGCGAGTAGCGCATGCGCAGTGCTAGCGGTGTAGCGATCACTTAGTTTGCTTCTTTCTAACCAGGGGTGAATTTGCGCATGCGCATAAGATAGTGCCTCTGTGAACGCGCATTGACCTGACTAAGACAAAGGGGTGAGAACGCTTCCTGTAATAACAGCGATAAAGACGGAAGTGGCATGGGGGAGGAGGATTGAATATAACGGCTGCATATACAAAGATTGGATTACAGGTAAAATAAAGAATGTAAAGCGAAAAAAAAGTTAGCTACTACCTTATTATTGATATTTATTTTAAATAAATGAGGTCAATAAATATAAACTTTACCTTACCTTTAAGTTTTTAATGGAACACCAGCATGATGTGGTTTTCTGCCTGCAGCATTGTGAAGCTAGTAATGGTACCTAGACCAGTCACAAAATATCATGTTACTGTGATCTATTTGTGTCACTTGGAGGCAAAGGTGGGGGATTGCCTGTTAATCTTTGCAGAATTTTACCCTTTCATGTTAAGTCAGGATTCCTTTGTGTAACCGTTCATTGCAATCTATTTGGGTTTGACTAATGGGCTCTGAATTCACTCAGCCTCCCATGAGTTATCCAGAGACAGCTGATTTGGCAGAGGGTACTGGGGTCCCCCGCTGAGCCTGGCTCAGCTAGAGGCCGTTCATTTGTAGAATAGCCCAAGTCAGTACTATTTTTAGATGTAATGTCTTTAGGGAGGCACATTCCTTCATGTCAGCATTTATGATGCATTTTCTAAATCTTAGATTAAAAATGGAAAAAAATGAATTTCTAGGGACACAAACATTATCTGCTGCGTTTCCTCCTTTGCAAAATGCCTGTATCTGATTCAGGAATTAGAATTTAAATATTATGGTTACAAACATTTAACTGAAATAACAAACACAAAAATAGTAACTTAACCCCTATTAACACAACAGGGATTTAACCCTTGATTGCCATAAATGCACACACAGCACTGGTTTAGCCCCTTTGCTGCCCCTAATTCACAGTAATAATTGATAAACCATTTGACTGTCACACAAATTGGCAATCAAGAGTTAAATCCTACGGTTTCTGGTAAAACAAGCACAAGAAAATTAACTTCTTAATCACTTGCACCCCCCACACACACACTCACACACACATATATATATATATATATACTAGCACTGTATTTACCTGGTGCTCAGCCCTCAGAGCACATTCAAATCCAATTCCCCCTGCTCTAACCCTGCACATAGAAGACCCATAACTACACCTCCACCAAACCCTGTTCTCACTCTTGGAAAACCAGCGACTAAACCCAAGGGTGTTTGTTCACACCCCCACACCCCCATAATTAGGTTTCTGTAACCACCACTGGCAGGAAGTCCCTTTAGAAATCTAGACCTTGCTGTATCTCTGCTCCTCTACTATGGATAAGGAATTTAATGGGTACTAGTGCCAATGTTTTAGGTGTCTGACGTCCAATATTGCTTGAGCCTTGTTTAAAATATATTAGATAGGTAATCAAAGTGACTAAATTAGCCTTTTAATAACTCACCTGTGCTCAAGTATGAATAGTTTTCGTAAGTATTTTAATAGGGGGATGATTTGTTGCTTCTAGTTTGCATTTAAACGTTTTTAAAGAATCTCTTACAATAAAAGGTAGTATTTCAGAATAGATTTATATGGGGATATGAGGCCTGTCTAGAAGGCACATGTTCCGTTCTACCAGATCCCAATCTCCCCTGTTTTTTCTACCCTGGTGACTGTATTAAAAGGAGTTTACTCTAAATTTTTATCCCTTTTAATGGTTTACAAATAGCAAATTTACCTTTATTTTGGCTCTTGAAATAACTGATTTTGCCTATGGTATCCCCAACTATACTATAAATGTCAATGCCTCCCAGTTGGAGGTAGGAGATATAAGTAATAAAATGTTAATTTTCAATTGTTCTTTCCAAGTATTGGATTTTGGTATACAAACGGGGACAAGATAAGGAAACATGTAAGTGTATAACAAGTGATAAAATAAGCATATTTGATATACTTGCAAGCTCAACCCATTTTAATGGGTTGTTGTGACAAAGAACATAATAAATTATTTCATATACAAAAATAAGCATGAACAAGTAACCCTTTGGAATAACCTGGAATAACCTTTCTACATTGATCTCTCATAAAATGTGATCTGATCTTCATCTAAATTACAATTATAGACAAACATAATCTGACTAAACTAATAATCACACACACCAATGTACTTTTCAAATGTTTATTCACAGTGAAATGCACAGTGCAGGCTGGAAAAGGTAAGTGAACCTCTGTGCTAATTACTTCTCCACAAGCTGTCTGGAGTTAAATGTTTTAATTAAGGAGATGAGATTAGAAGTGTGGGTTAATTAAAGGCACACAAAGCCTGGTCAATGACAAATCTGTTATTCTCAAGAAAGATTGATTTCTGTGAACCATGCCTCAATACCAACAACCTTAGAAAACGCATAAAGCTGATAAAGGTTACAAATGCGTTGCTAAAGATGTGACTGTTCACCAATCCACAGTAAGACTAATTGTCTACAAATGGAGAAAATGTATGGCTGTTGCTACTGTCCCAAGGAGTGGGCACCTTGCAAAGATCACTTCAAGAGCGCAACATGCAATCCTGAAAGAGGTGAGAAAGGAACCTAAGAGTAACAGCGAAAGACCTACAGAAAACCCTACAATTTGCAAAAGTCTATTCTTGTGTAAGAAAAACACTGAACAAGAATAGTGTTCATGAAAGGACACCACAAAGGAAACTGCTGCTGTCTAAAAAAAACATTGTGGTACATATCAATGCTGCCCAAGACCACCTGGATCTTCCACAACACATCTGGGAAAATGTACTATGGACAGATGAGACAAAAGTTTGACTATTTTGGCTTTGCTGCCTTGGGGCCTGGACACTTTGCAATCATTAAAGGGACACTCAAGTCAAAATTAAACGTTCATGATTCAGATAGAGCATGACATTTTAAACAACTTTCTAACTTACTTCCATTATCAAAATGTGCACAGTCTTTTTATATTTATACTTTTTCAGTCACCAGCTCCTACTGAGCATGTGCAAGAATTCATAAAATAAACATATATGCATTTCTGATTGGCTGACGGCTGTCACATGATACAGGGGGAGTGGAAATAGACATAACTTTGAAATGTATCAGAAAAAAATACTACTCATTTGAGGTTCAGACTAAGTGCTATTGCATTGTTATTTTTTTATCATGCATTTGTTAATTGTTCATTTTTTTATCATGCATTTGTTAATTATGTATTTGCTGGTCCTTTTAAGGGAACAATACATTCATAAGTGTATCAAGACACAGGAGAATGCCAGGGCAGCAGTCCGTGAACTCAATCTTTATAGAGGTTGGTTGATGCAACAAGATAATGATCCAAAGCACACAAGTAAATCAACTATAGAATTAGATTTTTGTTTTACAAAGGCCAAATCTGAGTTCTGATGCTGTGGCTTGACCTGAATGGGGCTGTGCAACCTACACAACCCAGAAGTATTGATAAACTAAAACACATTTGTTGGGAGGAATGGTCCAAACCTCACCCTCAATAATGTGCATGTCTTATATGCAGCTACAGGAAACATTTGGCGGAGGCTATTGCTGCTTATGGACAACCCACAAGTTACTAAATGCAAGGGTTAGTTTACTTTTTCCAGCCTGCAGTGTGGAATAATTACTCAAGTCGTTAATAAAAATCTGAAAAGTACAACTATTTCTTGCAACTTTGTGTTGTTTGTTCCTTTTGTTTACCACTGCTATTTCTATTATCCCATAATTTCTTACAAATAGGGTAGGAAACGTGCCCCAAATAATGCACAATAGCAGGCATAGTCATCTATAGCATAACGTATGTTTTGTGCAAGTACACTGATATTATCATTTATATCAGTCTAAATATGTAAAAGCACCTGTGCAGCAAACAGCATCATGCTAGGTCAGGGGTTGACAAATCTGTTTTAAAATTTAGGAGCCAGTAAGAATATTTAGGAGCCGCGCATATTTTTAGGTGCCAGACAGTGGTATTTTTAAATATATCTATGGAGAATAACCCAAAATGTTAGGAGCCAGGGGTAAAATTTGAGGAGCCAGTAGCTACCTGGCTCCTGGGTTTGTCGAACCCTGTGCTAGGTACTCTTCTCACTCTGTCCGAATAGCCGCCCTGCATCAAATCCTTATGTGTATTGCTTCACTCTTTGCAAAGACAAATCTGTCTGGGATTGGCTACGTTGTATAGAACAGTTCCAATGAATACTGAGTTTTTGGAATGAAAAATTGTCTTACATGTGTAACTAACAAAATATTTATTACAAGTCCTATAACACTTTAAATATAAACAAATAATTTACTATCCATTTATCTTTTTTGAGGTAAAATTGAGATGGGTATTTGGAGGGCAGCACACAGCTTTAGCTAATTCTTGTTGGGATTAACATATAATATGTAATTTATAGACCCAGTGTAGTTTAGTAACCTACCTACTTGTTAGTCTGCTGTGTTGTGAATGTGCTTGTTTTTATTTGTTTATTTTATATTAACTATAATTTTACATTCTTATGTATTAATTTACAAGGCTATACATTGTGTTGGTAATTCAATACATGTTCCTCTGTGTTTGAAAAGGTATTATGTGACTAGTGACTATCATTAGTCAAATGCAAAAAGCTGAATTTCAAAGAAACAAATTATCACTTACATAGAGACTGACAGAAAGAAAGGTTAAAGGGACACTAAATCCCAAAAAAATATTTCATGATTCAGGTAGAGAATACAATTTTAAATAACTTTCTAAATTACTTCTATTATCTAATTTGCTTAATTCTTTAGATATCTTTGGTGAAGAAATAGCAATGCACATGGGTTAGCCAATCACACAAGGAATCTATTTGAATCTACCAATCAGCAGCTACCGAGCATATCTAGATATGCTTTTCAGCAAAGAATATCAAGAGAATTAAGCAAATTAGATAATAGAAGTAAATTAAAAAGTTGTTTATAATTGCATGTTCTTTCTAAAACATGAAAGAAAAAAATGTGGGTTTAATGTTCCTTTAATACCTCAAGTTTATATATATATATATATATATATATATATATATATATATATATATATATATATGTGTGTGTGTATATTTATTTAGTTCTCTGTGTGTATTTATACATATTTCTAGGTTACATTCTGTTTAGAGTCCTATAAAGATATTATTTATTTTTTAACTGATTCAAAATAATGTTTCATTGTGTAGTTAAAGGACAGTGTGTCTTCTGTTATAGAATTAAAAAATAAAATGTATAAAATGTGGGAATTGTTCTAAAGTTTAAATCAGCACATAGCAACCTAAACAAATTTTGACACAATCACAGTTTTGCATTGTAGCAATCGGCACTGTTATTATATTACATTATATTTAACAATTTCCAGAACAGATAACCCCAAGCCTAGTTTTCTGTGACACCCTCAGGCAGGTGCTGTGACACAGTAGTAGTGTGTCTAGACATGATGGTTGAGGGTCATTGTTTTAAGCAGATGCACTGTATAATGTTCTCTAATATATAGTAGCCTAGCTAAAAGCAGCTGAGTATACGGTTACACTATATTGTAATTATGACATAACTTATAGCTTGTCTAATACATATTGATTTGGCAGTAGTTAAACCACAGCATAACATTCCTATTCAATATCAGACTTACTCAACAGAGGGCCCTGGTGCAGCTCAAAGGTAACTCTGTAGTTAGGAATAGTGGGCGCGATCCGATATACGGCGTAGTTTGCGGCGCAAGCGAGGGAACCCGCGTCGCCCGCAGTTTCAGCTCGCAACTCGAGCTATCCAATTTACGGCGCCGTCAGATGCTAACGTGCCGTAAGTCAGATAAACCAGCAATGTCCAGAAATCTGCGTAAGTACAAATTTCTGGCATCGCCAGTGACTTACGGCACATTAGAAACTGCCGGCGCCTACAAAACCTGACTAAAGTATGAAATCACCCGCCGCCAGCTAATAAAGTTATTAACCCCTAAACCGCCGCTCCCGGACCCCGCCGCCAGCTATATTAAATCTATAACCCCCTAAAGTGAGCCCCTAACACCGCCGCCATCTACCTTACCTACCCCCTAAAGTGAGCCCCTATCCCGCCGCCATCTACCTTACCTACCCCCTAAAGTGAGCCCCTATCCCGCCGCCATCTACCTTACCTACCCCCTAAAGTGAGCCCCTACCCTGCCGCCATCTACCTTACCTACCCCCTAAAGTGAGCCCCTACCCCGCCACCATCTATTTTAAAATTATTAACCCCTAATTTAATCCCCCTACCCCGCCGCCATCTATATTAAATTATTTAACCCCTAAAATACTAAACTATCCCTACCACTAAACCTAAGTCTAACCCTACAAATAGCCCTGAAAAGGGCTTTTTGCGTGGTATTACCCCAAAGTAAACTGCTCTTTTGCCAGCCCTTAAAAGGGCTTTTGGCGGGGCTTTGTCACAAAGTAATCAGCTCTTTTGCCTACAATCTAAATCCCCCTACACCGCTGCCACCTATAATAAATGTATTAACCCCTAATCTAATCCCCCTACACCGCCGCCAGCTATATTAACTATATTAACCCTAATTATATTAGGGTTAATATAGTTAATATCGTTATTATATTATATATTTATTAAGTATAATAACCCTATCTAACTCTAACATCCCTAACTAAACTCTTATTAAAATAAATCTAATATTAATATTATTAATGAAAATATTCCTATTTAAATCTAAATACTTACCTATAAAATAAACCCTAAGATAGCTACAATGTAATTAATAATTACATTGTAGCTATTTTAGGGTTTATATTTATTTTACAGGTAACTTGATATTTATTTTAACTAGGTACAATAGCTATTAAATAGTTAATAACTATTTAATAGCTACCTAGTTAAAATAATTACCAATTTACCTGTAAAATAAATCCTAACCTAAGTTACAAATACACCTATTTTATCAATAAATTAAATAAACTACAAATATCTAAACTAAAATACAATTAAATACACTAAACTAAATTACAAAAAAACCCCCCACTATATTACAAAAAATAAAAAAAAGATTACAAGATTTTTAAGCTAATTACACCTAGTCTAAGCTCCATAATAAAATAATAAAGCCCCCCAAAATAAAAAAAATTCCCTACCCTATTCTAAATTAAACAAGTTCAAAGCTCTTTTACCTTACTAGCCCTTAAAAGGGCCTTTTGCGGGGCATGCCCCAAAGAAAACTGCTCTTTTGCCTGAAAAAAAACACAATACCTCCCCCCAACATTACAACCCACCACCCACATACCCCTAATCTAACCCAAACCCCCCTTAAATAAACCTAACACTACCCCCCTGAAGATCTCCCTACCTTGTCTTCACCCAACCGGGCCGAACTCCTCATCCGTTCCGGGCGATGTCTTTATCCAAGCGGCAAAGAAGAAGTCTTCATCCCGGCGATGTCTTTATCCAAGCGGCAAAGAAGAAGTCTTCATCCCGGCGATGTCTTTATCCAAGCGGCAGCAAAGTCTTCTTCCATCCGGCAGCATCTTCCATCAAGCGGCATCTTCAATCTTCTTTCTTCGCTCCTCCGACGCGGAGCATCCATCCCGGCTGATGACTGAACGACGAATGAGGTACCTTTAAATGACGTCATCCAAGATGGCGTCCGTCAAATTCCGATTGGCTGATAGGATTGAATCAGCCAATCAGATTCAAGTTCAATCCGATTGGCTGAACCAATCAGCCAATCAGATTGAGCTCGCATTCTATTGGCTGTTCCGATCAGCCAATAGAATGCGAGCTCAATCTGATTGGCTGATTCAATCAGCCAATCAGATTTTTCCTACCTTAATTCCGATTGGCTGATAGAATCCTATCAGCCAATCGGAATTCGACAGACGCCATCTTGGATGACATCATTTAAAGGTACCTCATTCGTCGTTCAGTCATCGGCCGGGATGGATGCTCCGCGTCTGAGGAGCGAAGAAAGAAGATTGAAGATGCCGCTTGATGGAAGATGCTGCCGGATGGAAGAAGACTTTGCTGCCACTTGGATAAAGACATCGCCGGGATGAAGACTTCTTCTTTGCCGCTTGGATAAAGACATCGCCGGGATGAAGACTTCTTCTTTGCCGCTTGGATAAAGACATCGCCCGGATCGGAAGAGGAGTTCGGCCCAGTTGGGTGAAGACAAGGTAGGGAGATCTTCAGGGGGGTAGTGTTAGGTTTTTTTAAGTTTTTTTTGGGTGGGTTTAGAATAGGGGTATGTGGGTGGTGGGTTGTAATGTTGGGGGGGGGTGTTGTGTTCTTTTTTTTTTACAGGCAAAAGAGCTGTTAACTTGGGGTAAATACCCCGCAAAAAGCACTTTTAAGGGCTGGTACAGAGCTGGGTATTTTATAATTTAGAATAGGGTAGGGAATTTTTTATTTTGGGGGGCTTTATTATTTTATTTATGGGGCTTAGAATAGGTGTAATTAGCTTAAAATTGCTGTAATCTTTTTTTTTTTGTAATTTAGTGTTTTTTTTTGTAATTTAGTTTAGTTTATTAATTGTATTTTTAGATAGATATTTGTAGTTTATTTAATTTATTGATAGTGTAGGTGTATTTGTAACTTAGGTTAGGATTTATTTTACAGGTAATTGGGTAATTATTTTAACTAGGTAGCTATTAAATAGTTAATAACTATTTAATAGCTATTATACCTAGTTAAAATAATTAACAATTTACCTCTAAAATAAATATAAACCCTAACTACAATGTAATTATTAATTATATTGTAGCTATCTTAGGGTTTATTTTATAGGTAAGTATTTAGATTTAAATAGGAATATTTTAGTTTATAATATGAATTAGATTTATTTAATAAGAATTTAGTT
The DNA here is from genome assembly GCF_027579735.1 of Bombina bombina. NCBI lineage: Eukaryota > Metazoa > Chordata > Amphibia > Anura > Bombinatoridae > Bombina > Bombina bombina. Next base: position 586,787,435 of record NC_069501.1, read on the forward strand.
AGGGGTGTTAGGGTTAGATAGAGTTAATATAGTTAATATAAATACTATAGTAACTATATTAACTATATTAACCCTAATATAATTAGGGTTAATATAGTTAATATATATAATGTAATAACTATATTAACTACAATATACTTAGGGTTAATATAGATAATATAGCTGGCGGTGGGGTAGGTAGATTAAATTAGGGGTTAATAATTTTAATATAGATGGCGGCGGTGTAAGGGGCTTACATTAGGGGTTAATACTATTAATATAGGTGGCGCCGGTGTAGGGAGGGCAGGTTATAGGGCAAAAGAGCTGTTTACTTTGGGACAAAGCCCTGCAAAAGGCCCTTTTAAGGGCTGGTAATAGAGATAATTATTTTAGGGGGATTAGATTAGGGGTTAATAATATTAATATAGCTGGCGGCGGTATAGGGGTATTAGATTAGGGGTTAATAATTTTTATATAGGTGGCGGCGGTGTTAGGGGTCAGATTAGGGGATAGATAAGGTAGATGGCGGCTGTGTAAGGGGTTCACATTAGGGGATAGATCAGTTAGATGGTGGCGGTTTTAGAGGCTCACAGTAGGGGGTTAGTTTATGTAGATGGCGGCGGGGTCCAGGAGCGGCGGTTTAGGGGTTAAATACTTTATTAGGGATTGCAGCGGGGGATCGCGGTTGACGGTTAGATAGACATTGCGCATGCGTTAGGTGTTAGGTTTTATTTTGCAGGTAGTTTAGGTAGTTACGGGGCTCCAATAGTCAGCGTAAGTCTTCTTACGGCTGCTTTTTGTGGCGAGGTGAAAATGGAGTAAGATTTCTCCATTTTCTCCACGTAAGTCCTTACGCTGTATATTGGATACCAAACTGCGCGGGTTTGGTATACCTGCCTATGGCCCAAAAAACTACGGGCGACGGCAGAAATATACGGGCGTAACTTCTAGGTTACCCCGTATATAGGATACCAAACCAGCGGAAAATTCAGCGTCGCCGGCATTTGCGGGCGACGCTGCATATCGGATCGGGCCCAGTATCTATACATTCTGCGGTGTATAAAGATCTTGAGTAGATACAATGATAGACCTGCAACCTACACTAATAAAAAATGTCCCCTGCATTAAAATTGTACACACTGTGACTGATGTATAGACTTGGTATATAATAAAGATAGGGATAGTGGTAATGGAAGTTGTATTTAATGATTCCCCGTCAAGTATTAGCTTAAAAGTAGTCACCCAAATTGGGGACAATAATACTAATATCTGATATAATGAAGTATAGACTAGTAATACCAGGGGAGGGTGCTCACTGTTCAAGTAAATGTAGAATAAATAGGAGACAAGGGAACAGAAAGTAGAGCACTCGCAAAGGGAGACTAGTATAAGTGGCTATTCAGTGGGTATATAATAGTAAAACTTAACATTTATTACGGCTGTATCAACCACTAAGTGTAACTATGCAAGTCACATTTCACTAGTCAATGTGTTTATTCTAACATATCTATAGAATCATATTACCTTTCATTGATCGTATTTTTGGTTTAATTTGTGTTTGTGAACACTTCACTCTTGCCTATACAAATGGGTCTGTGTAATATGCTGAATGTATGGACTATGTGAATCTTGCTACCCCTCTTAGTAACTATACTAATTTTGTCATAGGGAATATTTTGGACAGACCTACACCGGTCCAGTATTGCACTAGATAGTATAATTTTGTTTGAGGTCAATCCTCTTTTTTAGATAGATTTTGGTGCAATCCGTGAACCATTTTTTGGTGTATATCTGCCTAAAAATCCCTCCTACTCTATTCTGAGTTTCTATGGTATACATTCTGGGGTCATTGTGGATATACAGCCGTTTATTATTTGTTTGTGTTTTAATCTAAGTATTAATCACTACTTATATAGTAGTTTTTATCTTTTTTTTTTAATAATAAATGTTAAGTTTTAATATTATATACCCACTGAATAGCCACTTATACTAGTCTCCCTTTGCGAGTGCTCTACTTTCTGTTCGCTTGTCTCCTATTTTTTCTGTATAGACTTGGTGCAATGACCCCCCCCCCCCCCCCGTTTTGCCCCTGTTCTTTATTACTGAAAGATATTTAAGGTAAACGGTCATGCATAAACAAACTCTTATAACCCTTTGTGTAGTGAGCCATTTCACAACACTGTGTTTGAGCTGTTTTTATTTGTTTTGCCCTCATTTAGTTTACACACACATTCTTCTGTTAGGTAGCCACACAATTTGTACCTTGTTTTTTTCAGCAGACCAAGCATTTTTAGAAAGTAGCATTAGTTTGCAGAAATAACACAATGAGGGAAATCACCACCATATCTTCTTGAAGCACCATACAATGTAGCATTTTATATCTGTTTAGTTTAATAACAATTAATAATTGTATTTCAGAAGCTAAAATAAATATTTTTGTTACTATTCAACAGCTTGCTATTAATTCAGAAAATGATTAGATATACAATAACCATGAAACTATAAGATCATATTTATAACATGTATGCAAGCATGTTCCTACCCCTATTTCTCTTGTTAAGTGTATCCAGTCCACGGATCATCCATTACTTGTGGGATATTCTCCTTCCCAACAGGAAGTTGCAAGAGGATCACCCACAGCAGAGCTGCTATATAGCTCCTCCCCTCACTGCCATATCCAGTCATTCTCTTGCAACTCTCAACAAAGATGGACGTAGTAAGAGGAAAGTGGTGTATTATAGTTAGTTTTTTAAATTCAATCAAAAGTTTGTTATTTTTAAATGGTACCGGAGTGTACTGTTTCATCTCAGGCAGCATTAGAAGAAGAATCTGCCTGTGATTTCTATGATCTTAGCAGAAGTAACTAAGATCCATGGCTGTTCTCACATATTCTGAGGAGTGAGGTAACTTCAGAGAGGGAATGGCGTGCAGGTTTTCCTGCAATAAGGTATGTGCAGTTAATATATTTCTAGGGATGGAATTTGCTAGAAAAATGCTGCTGATACCGGATTAATGTAAGTTAAGCCTTAAATGCAGTGATAGCGACTGGTATCAGGCTTATTAACAGAGATACATACTCTTATAAAAATGTAATATAAAACGTTTGCTGGCATGTTAATCGTTTTTATATATGTTTGGTGACAAAACTTATTGGGGCCTAGTTTTTTTCCACATGGCTGGTTTGATTTTTGCCTAGAGACAGTTTCCTGAAGCTTTCCACTGTTGCAATATGAGTGGGAAGGGCCTATTTTAGTGCTTTTCTGTGCAGATAAAAATACTGACAGAGACATTCAGCTTCCCTCTGCATGATACAGGACATCTCTGAAGGGCTCAAAAGGCTTCAAAGTCGTGTTTGAGGAGGGTAACAATCACAGTAGACTGTGGCAGTTGTTGTGACTGTGTTTAAAAAACGTTTTTGTCATTTATTATTCTGTTTTTGTTATTAAGGGGTTAATCATCCATTTGGAAGGGGGTGCAATGCTCTGCTGACTTGTTACATACACTGTAAAAATTTTGTTAGTGTAACTGCCTTTTTTCACTGTTATTTCAAATTTTGTCAAAATTTGTTTCTCTTAAAGGCACAGTAACATTTTTTTATATTGCTTGTTAACTTGCTTTAAAGTGTTTTCCAAGCTTGCTAGTCTCATTGCTAGTCTGTACAAACATGTCTGAAACAGAGGATACTTGTTCATTATGTTTAAAAGCCATGGTGGAGCCCCATAGGAGAATGTGTACTAAATGTATTGATTTCACCTTAAACAGTAAAGATCAGTCTTTATCTATAAAAGAATTGTCACCAGAGGGGTCTGTCGAGGGGGAAGTTATGCCGACTAACTCTCCCCACGTGTCGGACCCTTCGCCTCCCGCTCAAGGGACGCACGCTAATATGGCGCCAAGTACATCAGGGACGCCCATAGCGATTACTTTGCAGGACATGGCTGCAATCATGAATAATACCCTGTCAGAGGTATTATCCAGATTGCCTGAATTGAGAGGCAAGCGCGATAGCTCGGGGGTTAGACGAGATACAGAGCGCGTAGATGCTGTAAGAGCCATGTCTGATACTGCGTCACAATATGCAGAACCTGAGGACGGAGAGCTTCAGGCTGTGGGTGACGTCTCTGATTCGGGGAGACCTGATTCAGAGATTTCTAATTTTAAATTTAAGCTTGAGAACCTCCGTGTATTGCTTGGGGAGGTATTAGCTGCTCTGAATGACTGTGACACAATTGCAGTGCCAGAGAAATTGTGTAGGCTGGATAAATACTATGCAGTGCCGGTGAGTACTGATGTTTTTCCAATACCTAAAAGGCTTGCAGAAATTATTAGTAAGGAGTGGGATAGGCCCGGTGTGCCCTTTTCCCCACCTCCTATATTTAGAAAAATGTTTCCAATAGATGCCACTACACGGGACTTATGGCAGACTGTCCCTAAGGTGGAGGGAGCAGTTTCTACTTTAGCAAAGCGTACCACTATCCCGGTTGAGGACAGTTGTGCTTTTTCAGATCCAATGGATAAAAAATTAGAGGGTTACCTTAAGAAAATGTTTACTCAACAAGGTTTTATTTTACAGCCCCTTGCATGCATTGCGCCTGTCACTGCTGCGGCGGCATTCTGGTTTGAGGCCCTGGAAGAGGCCATCCATACAGCTCCATTGACTGAAATTGTTGACAAGCTTAGAACTCTTAAGCTAGCTAACTCATTTGTTTCTGATGCCATTGTTCATTTGACTAAACTAACGGCTAAGAATTCCGGATTCGCCATCCAGGCGCGTAGGGCACTATGGCTCAAATCCTGGTCAACTGATGTGACTTCAAAGTCTAAATTACTCAACATTCCTTTCAAGGGGCAGACCTTATTCGGGCCTGGTTTGAAAGAAATTATTGCTGACATTACTGGATGTAAGGGTCATACCCTTCCTCAGGACAGGTCCAAATCAAAGGCCAAACAGTCTAATTTTCGTGCCTTTCGAAATTTCAAGGCAGGTGCAGCATCAACTTCCTCTGCTTTAAAACAAGAGGGAACTTTTGCTCAATCTAAGCAGGCCTGGAAACCTAACCAGTCCTGGAACAAGGGCAAGCAGGCCAGAAAGCCTGCTGCTGCCTCTAAGACAGCATGAAGGAGTGGCCCCCTATCCGACAACGGATCTAGTAGGGGGCAGACTCTCTCTCTTCGCCCAGGCATGGGCAACAGATGTTCAGGATCCCTGGGCGTTGGAGATCATATCTCAGGGATATCTTCTGGACTTCAAAGCTTCTCCTCCACAAGGGAGATTTCACCTTTCAAGATTATCTGCAAACCAGATAAAGAAAGAGGCATTCCTAAGCTGTGTACAAGATCTCCTTGTAATGGGAGTGATCCATCCAGTTCCGCGGACGGAACAAGGACAGGGGTTTTATTCAAATCTGTTTGTGGTTCCCAAAAAAGAGGGAACCTTCAGACCAATTTTGGATTTAAAGATCCTAAACAAATTCCTCAGAGTTCCGTCATTCAAGATGGAAACTATTCAAACCATTTTACCCATGATCCAAGAGGGTCAGTACATGACCACAGTGGACTTAAAGGATGCCTACCTTCACATTCCAATTCACAAGAATCTTCATCAGTTCCTGAGGTTTGCCTTTCTAGACAGGCATTACCAATTTGTAGCTCTTCCATTCGGGTTGGCTACAGCCCCAAGAATTTTTACAAAGGTTCTGGGCTCACTTCTGGCGGTACTAAGACCGCGAGGCATAGCGGTGGCTCCTTACCTGGACGATATCCTGATACAGGCGTCAAGCTTTCAAATTGCCAAATCTCATACAGAGATAGTTCTGGCATTCCTGAGGTCGCATGGGTGGAAAGTGAACGAAGAAAAGAGTTCTCTATCTCCTCTCACGAGGGTTTCCTTCCTAGGGACTCTAATAGATTCTGTAGAAATGAAAATTTACCTGACGGAGTCCAGGTTATCAAAACTTCTAAATGCTTGCCGTGTTCTTCACTCCATTCCGCGCCCCACGGTGGCTCAGTGCATGGAAGTAATCGGCTTAATGGTAGCGGCGATGGACATAGTGCCATTCGTGCGCCTGCATCTCAGGCCGCTGCAATTATGCATGCTCAGTCAGTGGAATGGGGATTACACAGATTTGTCCCCTCTACTAAATCTGGATCAGGAAACCAGAGATGCTCTTCTCTGGTGGTTATCTCGGGCCCATCTGTCCAAGGGTATGACCTTTCGCAGACCAGATTGGACAATTGTAACAACAGATGCCAGCCTTCTAGGTTGGGGTGCAGTCTGGAACTCCCTAAAGGCTCAGGGTTCATGGACTCAGGAGGAGAAACTCCTCCCAATAAATATTCTGGAGTTAAGAGCAATATTCAATGCTCTTCTGGCTTGGCCTCAGCTAGCAACACTGAGGTTCATCAGATTTCAGTCGGACAACATCACGACTGTGGCTTACATCAACCATCAAGGGGGAACCAGGAGTTCCCTAGCGATGTCAGAAGTCTCCAAGATAATTCGCTGGGCAGAGACTCACTCTTGCCACCTGTCAGCGATCCATATCCCAGGTGTAGAGAACTGGGAGGCGGATTTTCTAAGTCCATCCGAAGGTGTTTGCTCAATTGGTTCTCCGTTGGGGCAAACCAGAATTGGATCTCATGGCGTCTCGCCAGAACGCCAAGCTTCCTTGTTACGGATCCAGGTCCAGGGACCCAGAAGCGGCACTGATAGATGCTCTAGCAGCGCCTTGGTTCTTCAACCTGGCTTATGTGTTTCCACCGTTTCCTCTGCTCCCTCGTCTGATTGCCAAAATCAAACAGGAAAGAGCATCAGTGATATTGATAGCGCCTGCGTGGCCACGCAGGACCTGGTATGCAGACCTAGTGGACATGTCATCCTTTCCACCATGGACTTTGCCTCTGAGACAAGACCTTCTAATACAAGGTCCTTTCAATCATCCGAATCTACTTTCTCTGAGACTGACTGCATGGAGATTGAACGATTGATCCTATTAAAGCGTGGCTTCTCCGAGTCAGTAATTGATACCTTAATACAGGCACGAAAGCCTGTCACCAGGAAAATTTACCACAAGATATGGCGTAAATATCTTCATTGGTGTGAATCCAAGAATTACTCATGGAGTAGGGTTAGGATTCCTAGGATATTGTCCTTCCTCCAAGAGGGTTTGGACAAAGGATTATCAGCTAGTTCTTTAAAGGGACAGATTTCTGCTCTGTCTATTCTTTTACACAAGCGTCTGGCAGAAGTTCCAGACGTTCAGGCATTTTGTCAGGCTTTAGTTAGAATTAAGCCTGTGTTTAAAACTGTTGCTCCTCCATGGAGCTTAAACTTGGTTCTTAAAGTTCTTTTTCTGATGGCTATTTCCTCGGCTCGAAGAGTCTCGGAGTTATCTGCCTTACATTGTGATTCTCCTTATCTGATCTTTCATTCAGATAAAGTTGTTCTGCATACAAAACCTGGGTTTTTACCTAAGGTGGTTTCTAACAAGAATATCAATCAAGAGATTGTTGTTCCATCATTATGTCCTAATCCTTCTTCAAAGAAGGAACGTCTTTTGCATAATCTAGACGTAGTCCGTGCCTTGAAGTTTTACTTACAGGCTACTAAAGATTTTCGCCAAACATCTAACCTGTTTGTTGTTTACTCTGGACAGAGGAGAGGTCAGAAGGCCTCGGCAACCTCTCTTTCTTTTTGGCTTCGGAGTATAATCCGTTTAGCCTATGAGACTGCTGGACAGCAGCCTCCTGAAAGGATTACAGCTCATTCTACTAGAGCTGTGGCTTCCACCTGGGCCTTTAAAAATGAGGCCTCTGTTGAACAGATTTGCAAGGCTGCAACTTGGTCTTCCCTTCATACTTTTTCCAAATTTTACAAATTTGATACTTTTGCTTCTTCGGAGGCTGTTTTTGGGAGAAAGGTTCTACAGGCAGTGGTTCCTTCCGTTTAAGTTCCTGCCTTGTCCCTCCCATCATCCGTGTACTTTAGCTTTGGTATTGGTATCCCACAAGTAATGGATGATCCGTGGACTGGATACACTTAACAAGAGAAAACATAATTTATGCTTACCTGATAAATTTATTTCTCTTGTAGTGTATCCAGTCCACGGCCCGCCCTGTCCTTTTCAAGCAGGTCTAAATTTTAATTAAACTACAGTCACCACTGCACCCTATGGTTTCTCCTTTCTCGGCTTGTTTCGGTCGAATGACTGGATATGGCAGTGAGGGGAGGAGCTATATAGCAGCTCTGCTGTGGGTGATCCTCTTGCAACTTCCTGTTGGGAAGGAGAATATCCCACAAGTAATGGATGATCCGTGGACTGGATACACCACAAGAGAAATAAATTTATCAGGTAAGCATAAATTATGTTTTTTACACTCTGTATTTTGCTATGTCCCGGAGTGTGCTTATGTCTTGTGCACAATATGGCAGTGTAACATTGTAAGCATGTGTAACATTGTTTCAAACATTGTTGACCAATGCGGCTGCCATTTAGTGCTCAAGATATGCAAACGCTCCTGGGTCTATATTCAACTAAGGCTAGAACTAAAAAAACAAAGTAAATTTGATACTAGATGTAAATTAGAAAGTATGGTCTGTCTGAATCATGGAAATATTACTTTAACTTTCAAGTCTCTAAAAAAAAGACTACACTTTAGTCATCTTAAGGTCTTACCTTACATTAAAGGGACACTGAACCCAATTTTCTTTCTTTCATGATTCAGATAGAGAATGAAATTTTAAGCAACTTTCTAATTTACTCCAATTATCAAATTTTCTTCGATCTCTTGGTATCTTTATTTGAAATGCAAAAATGTAAGTTTAGATGCCGACCAATTTTTGGTGAACAACCTGGGTTGTTGGTGGATACATTCATCCAACAATAAAAAAAGTGCTGTACATAGTTCTGAACCCCCAAAAAAGCTTAGATGCCTTCTTTTTCAAATAAAGATAGCAAGAGAACGAAGAAAAATTGATAATAGGAGTAAATTAGAAAGTTGCTTAAAATTGCCTGCTCTATCTGAATTGCGAAAGAAAAAATTGGAGTTCAGTGTCCCTTTAAGCTGCAAACAGCCTCCTGCACCTTTTCTATAAGATGCAGCAGAAACAGTAAACAAGTTATTTTAAAATGAATATTGTTTCTGGCCACTTTGAAATGGCTGCCATGCTTCGCCCATGATCTGAGCTGCATTAAAGTCTATCAAGTTGCAGAAGACTCACTAGTTGGATTCAACAGACTGTCAATGCAGAGTGCCAAAATGCAGCCCAGATTGTGATGTCATCAGTGGGCAGAGCTTGGCCGCCATTTCAAACTGGCCAGAAACAATATTCATTTTCTGAGGTGTTCCAGAAACCTCTATAAACAGTGTCTGTGGGCATTTCTTGGCATTCTGGATGCGTGGTTGAAGGTTTTCACCTATTGTTAAAGTATACAGAATTCATTAAGACTCTCTCTCTATTGTTATTTCAAACCTGATGAGGATGTCTTGTGTTTATTTTTATTTTATTTTTTCCCCCATGTTTTTTATTTTACATTTTCAATGGGTTTTCTTTTTGACGAGGGGTGGTTACAGAAATTTTTGAATTCCACAATTTTTGAGTTGTGATATTGCAGCAAGCAGTATTAGTTCTATAAACAGGATTGTTTAAATTAGACTACCAACTTCAACATAGAAAATACTACTGAAACATAAAGGGACATATGCTAATATTTTAAAATAATATCTACATAATTATCTATCTACAAAATTGTCCTTATACTTTAAAGGGACATGAAACCCAAAATTCTTTTCATGATTTAGATAGAGAATATACAGTTTTAAACAGCTTTCCAATTTACTTCTATTATCTAATTAGCTTTATTTTATTAGTATCCTTTGTTGAAGAAGCAGCAATGCACTACTGGTAGCTAGCTGAATGCTTTGGGTGAGCCAATAGCATGAGACATATGTGCAGCCACCAATCAGCAGCTCCTGAGCCTACTTAGGCATCCTTTACTTTTTTACCCTGACAACAGCGTGTCTCGTTAAGGGATGTATACTGCATTTTCATATGGAAGGAGATGCATACATAACAAAAGTGCATCATACAAAAAACAAATAATTTAATCATTCACACAAAAATATGCAGGAAAAATTGTTTTGTTAAAGGGACACTGAACCCAATTTTTTTCTTTTGTGGTTCAGATAGAGCATGCAATTTTAAGCAACTTTCTAATTTACTCCTATTATCAATTTTTCTTCATTCTCTTGCTATCTTTATTTGAAATAGAAGGCAATCAAGCTTTTTTTTTGGTTCAGCACTCTGGATAGCATGTTTTTATTGGTGGATGAATTTATCCACCAATCAGCAAGGACAACCCAGGTTGTTCACCAAAAATGGGCCGGCATCTAAACTTACATTCTTGCATTTCAAATAAAGATACCAAGAGAATAAAGAAAATTTGATAATAGGAGTAAATTAGAAAGTTGCTTAAAATTCCATGCTCTATCTGAATCACAAAAGAAAAAATTTGGGTTCAGTGTCCCTTTAAAGTGCATCAAAAATCGTAACAAAGTTGTAAACTATAAATCATATTTTATTAAAAACATAAAATTTGTATGTAAATAACACAAGAATAAATTGTATTAACTTTGCACAGCGTAAAATTTAATTTAAGTACACTAAATGTACAAGAAATGTGTACTTAGTACAAAATACAAAGCATAATTGTTTTTTCGTAAAATGGGCTGAACATGAGCATTCTAGGGGCATATCTGAAATTGTCTCTCAAATCCCAGCGTAATTCTGTATATATTTTCGCCCTAAAGATCTCATAGTTTTTCTCACAATTTAAAAGTTGGCGAGCGTTTTAAATAATAATAACATTTTTGGTGAACAGGTTTGTTATGATTTTTGATGCACCTTAACAATACAATTTTTTCCTGTGCATTTTTGTATGAATTATTCAATTATTTGTTTTGCATGATTTTTAACATATTGTACATTTGTACATTTTTGTAATGTGTGCATCTCCTTCCCATATAAAAATGCAGTATATGCCCCTTAGCGAGACACACTGTTTTCAAGGTAAAAAGTGTCTTTATTTCCACCAGGGAAATAGAAGTACTGGCGAGCTTTCTTAACCATGTATGAGGAGAATGGGTCATCTCACTAACTGCTGCCTGTAAGCGCCTGGCGACCCATTCTCATAATTAAGGGGAATGGCTGATCACAGCATCGGATTGACGATACCTCCAAACTGCAGGCCTGATCATTGGTAGTATAGTGGGCGACACTGCCAGAGCTACATGGGAGTGGCAGCGATGTCACCACGAACATACATGTTGACATCACAAAGGGGGCGGAACCACACTTATGACAGGCAGCTAAGGGAAATGTATGGGAGGGAGGACTGTTCAAAACCCTCAATCACAGCTCCCTTACTAGCCACAGATATATTATGTCTGTATAGTCAGGTGATCACTGTGGTAACTTTGATCACCATGCAGGAAAAAAGTGCTTTTATTTTGTTATATTATAACCCCCCCAAATCCTGTATGGGCCCCTATTTCACATGTGGCTACACTTAATGAAAATTTAGTAAGGTCATTACACTAACAGTAGTGGTCACCTGGCCATTTTCAATATTATTTACTAAAACCTTAATAAAAATATACATTGTTTTGCTGCAGCTATCTCACATACCGTGAAATATAAATAAAATAATGGCATATTGTGAATCTGCTGGGCCTGCTGAAAATAAAAACAGTATATAATTTTTATGGGTAACTTACTGAAATTTGTCTTACAATAGTGTTTAAAGGACCAGTATATACAGTAAATTTGCATAATCAACAAAAGCATGATAACAAGACGATGCAAAAGCACTTAGGGGTCAATTTATCAAGCTCCGTTTAAAGACCGCTGCTCCATAACTTGTCCGTCTGCTCTGAGCCGATGGACAGAAATCATCAACCTGATTGAAAACAATTTGGTTGATTGACACCCCCTGCTAGCGGCTGATTGGCCGCAAATCTGCAGGGGGCGGCATTGCACCAGCAGCTCACAAGAACTGCTGGTGCAATGATAAATGCCCACCGTGTATGCTGTCGGCATTTATGAATGTGCAGCGGACATGATTCGCTACTTCGTATCATGTCCGCTCGCACATTAATAAATATTCCGCTTAGTCTGAACTTAAAATGAGTAGTAGATTTTTTTTTTTTCTGACAAATTTCAAAATTAGGTCTATTTCCACTCCAACTGCATCATGTGACAGCCATCAACCAATCACAAATGCATATATGTATATTCTATGAATCCTTGCACATGCTCAGTAGTAGCTGGTGACTCAAAGTGTAAATATAAAATGACTGTGCATATTTTGTTAATGGAAGTAAACTGGAAAGTTGTTTAAAATTGCCTGCTCTATCTGAATCATGAAAGCTTAAAGGGACACTGAACTCAATTTTTTTCTTTTGTGATTCAGATCGAGCAGCAATTTTAAGCAACTTTCTAATTTACTCCTATTATCAATTTTTCTTTGTTCTCTTGCTATCTTTATTTGAAAAAGAAGGCATCTAAGCTTTTTTTTTTTGTTCAGAACTCTGGACAGCAATTTTTTATTGGTGGATGAATGTATCCACCAATCAGCAAGGTCAACCCAGGTTGCCCACCAAAAATGGGCCGGCATCTAAACTTACATTCTTGCATTTCAAATAAAGATACTAAGAGAATTAAGAAAATGTGATAAAAGGAGTAAATTAGAAAGTTGCTTAAAATTTCATGCTCTACCTGAATAATGAAACAAAAAATTTGGGTTCAGTGTCCCTTTAATTTTGACTTGAGTGCCCCTTTAAATGTAAGTAGCAAAAAAAGCTAAAAATTGGCTTAACACTGGGATGTGAAAAAAGCTTAGCAATGAAAGGGTTAAATAATCTCACCAGCCCAGAGACCTTTAGATCACCAGGCTCTCTTTCGCTATTTCTTTCCCCTCTGCTTTATTAGTGAATGTTTTGACAAATGCTTTGTTAAATGTTTCCTCAGGATTAAGATATGCCCCAAATTGAGCAATTTTAACACCAATTAAGTACAAATTGTGGATCTATTATCTAGTATACATTGAATTTATATAGGATTGTGCTTGTTACTGTTTATCCTTTTGTGGCTTTTCTTCTGAAAAAAGGTGTGTGCTGTTCACTTTGACAGACTAAGACAGTTTATTAACACTTATTGTTCACTTGGGTAAATGCTATTCTGTGTGATTATAGCATTGAGTTCTCTAATGTTTCTAAGTCCACTTCACCCTTCTATTATTTTTGCTGATAAAATATTATCTATAAATTATTATCCAGTTTAATCTAAACTGTGCAACACACTAGCTGGAGATGATTCCAGTGAAAAACATTAAATCAAATTTACATTTTATTCAGCTATTGTCTATCATATATATGGGAGGGTGTTAAAGGGCCATTATATTGTTCTTGATCCATTTTACCTGCTGGAGTGTATTAAAGGGACAGTCTAGGCCAAAATAAACTTTTATGATATAGATAGAGCATGTCATTTTAAATAATTTTCCAATTTACTTATATCACCAATTTTGCTTTGTTCTCTTGGTATTCTTAGTTGAAAGCTTCACCTAGGAGGTTCATATGCTAATTTCTTAGACCTTGAAGCCCACCTCTTTCAGATTGCATTTTAACAGTTTTTCACCACTAGAGGGTGTTAGTTCACGTATTTCATATAAATAACACTGTGCTTGTGCACAAGAAGTTATCTGGGAGCAGGCACTGATTGGTTAGACTGCAAGTCTGTCAAAAGAACTGAAAAAAGGGGCAGTTTGCAGAGGCTTAGCTACAAGATAATCACAGAGGTTAAAAGTATATTATTATAACTATTAGTTATGCAAAACTGGGAAATGGGTAATAAAGGGATTATCTATCTTTTAAAACAATAAAAATTCTGGTGTAGACTGTCCCTTTAAATTGTTTACAAATAGCTTCTTTATCTTTATATCAGCATTTGAAATATCTGTGTTTGTCTCTGGTACTACCTATACTGAAAGTTTCAATAATTAAAGGGACAGTCTACACCAAAATTGTTATTGTTTAAAAAGATAGATAACGCCTTTACTACCCATTCCCAAGCTTTGCACAAGCAACAGCGGTATATTAATATACTTTATAACATTTAAACCTCTAAATATCTGCCTGTTTCTAAGCCACTACAGACAGCCTCTTGTCACATGTAGGGATGGGCGAATGTTTCGCAACATTCGAAAAACGGCACGAATTTTAACACATTCGTTCAAATCGAATTTTGAATGTTTACATAACATTCTAACATTCGATTTTCTAATGTTCGGTTTTGAATTTTACGATTACATTCGAAAATATTATTTTCGAAAAATTTGAATTTTGATTGTAATAGTATTTCTAATGCTTTTTCTCCAAATGTAATATTCGAATTATGCAATATTCGAATTCGAAAAATTCGAATTTAGATTGTAATAGTATTTATAATGCTTTTTCTTTAAATGTAGTATTCGAATTATGCAATACGTGTATTTGAATTCGAAAAATTCGAATTTAGATTGTAATAGTATTTCTAATGCTTTTTCTTTAAATGTAATATTCGAATTATGCAATATTCGAATTCGAAAAATTCGAATTTATATTGTAATAGTATTTCTAATGCTTTTTCTTTAAATGTAATATTCTAATTATGCAATACGTGTATTCGAGTTCGAAAAATTCGAATTTAGATTGTAATAGTATTTCTAATGCTTTTTCTATAAATGTAATATTCAAATTATGCAATATTTGAATTCGAAAAATTCGAATTTATATTCGAATTCGAAAAATTTGAATTTATATGTTTGTAATAGTATTTCTAATGCTTTCTTTAAATGTAATATTCGAATTATGCAATATTCTATATGGAAACATTCGAAATGATATATTTGTATCTATTTATGTATCAATTTACTAGATTCCCGCCCTACCACATGAACTATTGAACTTCTGAATAGTATTTGTTAAATAGAATGTTAAATTCGAAATTTCGAATGTGGACATTCAATATAATTATAAACATTCGAATTCGAAAGTGACATTCGAAAACTGTAAATAACATTCGATTTTCGAATTTTTAAGAATATTCGTGCTTATCGACATTCGGATTTAGAATTTGAATTTCGGTAATAACATTCGTTCTACATTCGAAATTCTAAAATTGACACATTCGCCCATCCCTAGTCACATGCTATTTTATTTGCTTTTCACAAGAAGAAACTGCTAATTCATGTGTACCCTATAGGTAACATTGTTCTCACTCCCATAGAGTTGTGCAGGACACAGCACAAATTAGCTAAAATGCAAGTCAATAGATAATAAATACAAAGTTATGTGATAAGGGGGCAGTCAGGAGACGCTTAGCTACAAGGTAATCGCAGAAGTAAAAAGTATATTAATATAACCATGTTGGTTTTTTTAAACTTGGGAATGGGTAATAAAGGGATTACCTATCTTAAACAATACATTTTTTGGAGTTGACTGTCCCTTTAAGTATTGGCTATTGGCAAAATGTGTATACATAACCAACAGAAGAAATTACACTCCCAGTGGGAGATAGGAGAGATAATTGACAAAAATTGTATTGTTAAGGTGCATCAAAATTTG
This sequence comes from Bombina bombina, assembly GCF_027579735.1. Classification (NCBI taxonomy): domain Eukaryota; kingdom Metazoa; phylum Chordata; class Amphibia; order Anura; family Bombinatoridae; genus Bombina; species Bombina bombina. The sequence continues at coordinate 586,803,077 of NC_069501.1, forward strand.
CAACGAAATTGTCCACAATATTTTATAAAAAGAAAAACGTAAGATTTGTAGGTAAATTACAGAGGAATAGATCGTATTAACTATGCAAAGCGTAAATCATAATTCAAGTACAAATTTCTTCATTTTTTTTTTGCACATCCAGTTACATAAATAACAATTTAGGCTTTTTTTACAGTTATGCAGTTTTACAATTACGCTTTGTATTTTGTACTTTTAAGTACAAATTTCTTTTTTAGCACATCCAGTGTACCTAAAAGTACAAAATACAAAGCGTAATTGCTGGTTTTTTTCCGTAAAATGGGCTGAACATGGGCGTTCCATTGGCTTGTATGAAATTGTCTCTCAAATCTTAGTCTAATTCTATAAACATTTTCGCACTACAGTTCTCACTATTTTTTCTTGCAATTTAAAGAGTTGTGAGTTTTCACCATAATACTCAAAACACTAATTATTCTGAAAGGAAAACCTATGTATACGAAAATTACTGCAAATTTAAGGTATAGTGCACTGAAAACAGTGTAACTTATTTTGTATTAAGCGTAATATTCATGTTTTGAAACACACCGGTTTCCCCCTCTGCACTTCGCACTCCATTGCAAATTTCTACCTAGCAGAGTGCTCTCGTTATTTGTATGGGAGACACTTCGCCTATCGCAGGGACAGCCTCTTTTTTTTTATAGAATTCCATGAGGGCTGCCCCTGCAATTAAGTGTTGGTGAGGAAAATCCCGTCTTGAACGGCAATTGTTTTAGAATTGGGACCTAAATATTGGGATTTGGTTTACAGGCAAAAGATAATATAAAGAAGCATGTGTGCACAGAAAGTGACATATAAGTAAATCTGATTTCCCTGCAAGTCCAACCCATTATAGTACACTGTCCCTTTAAAGTCCTGCAGAACACTGGAGGTCCCAAGTAGAAACTGACGCTGATCCAATTAGCAGCGCTAGTCGCACAACCCAAATTTGCATTCCATTATTAATTTGCAGAAACAAAATCACATTCTATCTGTGGAATTGTATTCAGAATTAACAGTATTAGTTATTAGGAAATATTTGTATTTTATTTAATTTGGTATAAGTAGACCAACTAAAGCGTTGAAATAGGACAACTATGTGTGAGCAGAGGGAGACTGAGTGACGTGTACAGGTGTATCCTGTTTGCAGCGAGCCTGGCAAATGACAACAGCGATGTCTGGAGACAAGGACTTCCTAAAATAACACGAGGCAGCAGGTGGGAAGGGATTAGTTCTTTGATTTGAAGGACAATGACCCCAGGAAATCCCTAGCCACATAATATTAACATGTGTTGTGTATATTTCTCTGCTACATCTATAGATATTTCACCCACTCTGTGGTTTGCAATGCAATTGAAAGAAAGGTTTTGTTTCTGCCATGCTAAACATTGAAGGACCAGTTAACACAGTAGATTTGCATAATCAACAAATGCAAAATAACAAGACAATGCAATAGCACATGGGGTCCATTTATCATTGTGCAGACAGACATGATCCGCCTTTAGCAAACCATGTTTACCGCACATTGATAAATGCAGACAGCATATGCTGTCGGCATTTATCATTGTACCAGCAGTTCTTGTGAACTGCTGGTGCAACACTGCCCCTTGCAGATTCGCGGCCAATTGACTGCCAGCAGGGGGTGTCAATCAACCCGATCGTATTGGATCGGGTTGATTTTCGGCGATGTCTGTCCGCCGCCTCAGAGCAGGAGGACAGGTTATGGAGCAGTGGTCTTTAGAAACATGGGACATCAAGCTCCGTTTGGAGCTTGATAAATAGACCCCTTAGTCTGAACTTCAAATGAATAGTAGATTATTTTTTTTTTCTGACAATTTTAAAAGTTATGTCTATTTCCCCTCCCCCTGTACCAGGTGACAGCCACCAGCCAATCACAAATGCATACACGTACCATGTGACAGCCATCAGCCAATCACAAATGCATATACGCTTATTCTGTGAATTCTTGCGCATGCTCAGTAGGAGCTGGTGATTTAAAAAGTTTAAATATAAAAAGAATGTGCACTTTTTTTTAATGGAAGTAAATTGAAAAGTTGTTTAAAATTGCATGCTCTATCTGAATAATGAAAGTTTAATTTTGACTTGAGTGTCCCTTTAACATATAAGCACAGAAGAAGCTTAACTTGAGAATCTTCAGCTATTTCACAGGCAGTGATATCAGTACTGATATACAGTATATAGAGAAGCGCTCTATGATCTCCAGGGAACTTGCCAAACTGAAAAGTGATGTAGCCTTCTTACAGGAGACTCACTTTAAAAAGGGTCATGAACCACGATGGTAATCATACATACCCTCTAGGTTTTTTTGCGTCAGGGCCAAACAAAAAAAATGGAGTTGGCATAGTGTTCAAGCACTCCATTCCTTTCCAAACTATACATGAAGAGAAAGACCCTGAGGGCAGATACATCATTCTTGTAGGCACATTGCAAGGGAAACTAACAACTTTAGTCAACGTTTATTCCCCCAATACGCAGCAACATACCTTCATTAAACATATTTCTAACAAAATCCTAGACATCAGGAAAGGATCCCTGATCCTAGGTGGGGATATGAATATCCCGTTGGACCCAATTCTGGATATACAGTATATAATAATCTATTTTATATATATATTAATTTTAAAAAATTACAAATCAAACATATTTAATTTGATAATTAAATCATAACATTGTAAATAAAAAAAATATTTAGCTCACTCTTTTGAACTAGTTTATATTTTGTCAAAGTCTATATATCTGAGCTTAAAAGCCCCTTCCCACAATAGTTTCTATAACAATTTTACGATATAGACACAGAATAGTTTTTTTTTTTTTTAAACATGCGTGACCGGTGACCCCCCCCCTTTAAAGGGACATGGAACCATTTTATTCATGATTTAAATAGAGCATGGAACTTTAAAGGACTTCCCAGTATACTTCACTTAACAAAATTGCTTCATTCTCTTGGTATCCTTTGTTAAAGGAGCTGCAATGCACTGCTGGGACATATATATATATATATATATATATATATATATATATATATATATATATATATATATATATATATATATAGCTAAGAGAACAAAGCAATCTAGAAAAAAAATTATGTATAATTGCATTGCATATTCTATCTTCATCACGAAAAGTTTAATTTTGACTTTAGTGTCCCTTTAAAAATGCATAATACATGCACTTTAAATAACTGTCTATCAGCTTATGGATGAACCATACAATGTATTATTTTATATATATCATGAACATTTCTTTGTGCTAGCCAAAGTTTTAAGGTGGATAGAAAAAATGTGTTCTATTTGATTCACAAATCTTGGCCAACACCCCAGGTAGCATCTTCATAATTGTATGTGCTGAGTAGATATGTTTAAAAATTCCTTTAGCCCTTTCATTTCTGATAAATATGTATTTATGGGCCTAAATCAAAGATAATCAGCATGCATTTTATTTGGGGATATAAATACAAAGGGGCATATTTATCAAGGTCTGGCAGACCTGATCCGACACTGCGGATCAGGTCCGCCAGACCTCGCTGAATATGGCGAGCAATACGCTCGCCGTATTCAGCATTGCACCAGCAGCTCACAAGAGCTGCTGGTGCAACGCCGCCCCCTTCAGACTCGCGGGCAATGGGCCGCCAGCAGGGGGTGTCAATCAACCCGATCGTACTTGATCTGGTTGTATTGTGGCGATGTGTGTCCGTCTGCTCAGAGCAGGCGGACCGGTTATGGAGCAGCGGTCTTTGTGACCGCTGCTTCATAACTGCTGTTTCTGGCGAGCCTGCAGGATCGCCAGAAACACGGGGCATCAAGCTCCATTCGGAGCTTGATACATATGCCCCAAAACATGCCATATTTTTTATTTATTTTTATTTATATATATATATTTATATTTATTTACTTATTTATTTATTTATTATTTATTTTTTTATTCTAGCAAGCGCCAAAAAACGGTTGCAGTTAAGAATCCATTTTTGGATTTGCTTTGCTGGATAGCCCTCAAGGCAATGATATAGTCTATTTATATTCAGTATTTTTAGCAAAAAAGTAAGTGTTTTATTGTATGTATGTTCTTTTCTCCGCAGGGATTCTGGTTTTGTACAATGTCTCTCCTTCCTCTAGAAGTTTAAAAGGGGTGGATATTTTGGCTCTTATTGAAAGCAAATGAAATCTATTGTAAGTCTGGCTAAATTGCTATATTTAGGCCACAAACTGTATTGATAATTTCATAAACTAGATAAGAAGAACATAAAACTGAAAACTGAAATGCACAAGAATATTTTTCAGTTATGAATAGGAGTGTTTTAGTGTTATACATGTATTTGCAATATACATCTAGTAAAGTGTATCTCTGTTTCACTTAGAGATTTTACTGTGCCCAGAGCATATGTTCATATGTCTTGTGCACATTTATTTAAACAACGTGCCCACTGAGGGAACATATATTGCATTGACGACTTGTCGCGGATGAATTGATGCCACCAGTACAAGTTTTTTATGGGCCATATGTACATATTAAAGGACCAGTCAACACAGTAGATTTGCATAATCAACAAATGCAAGATAACAAGACAATACAATAGCACTTAGTCTGAACTTCAAATGAGTAGTAGATTTTTTTTCTGATAATTTTAAAAGTTATGTCTTTCTTCTGTTAAGTGTGATCAGTCCACGGGTCATCATTACTTCTGGGATATTACTCCTCCCCAACAGGAAGTGCAAGAGGATTCACCCAGCAGAGCTGCATATAGCTCCTCCCCTCTACGTCACTCCCAGTCATTCTCTTGCACCCAACGACTAGATAGGATGTGTGAGAGGACTATGGTGATTATACTTAGTTTTATATCTTCAATCAAAAGTTTGTTATTTTAAAATAGCACCGGAGTGTGTTATTACCTCTCTGGCAGAGTTTGAAGAAGAATCTACCAGAGTTTTGCTATGATTTTAGCCGGAGTAGTTAAGATCATATTGCTGTTCTCGGCCATCTGAGGAGTGAGGTAAACTTCAGATCAGGGGACAGCGGGCAGATGAATCTGCATAGAGGTATGTAGCAGTTTTTATTTTCTGACAATGGAATTGATGAGAAAATCCTGCCATACCGATATAATGTCATGTATGTATACTTTACACTTCAGTATTCTGGGGAATGGTACTTCACTAGAATTACACTGTATGAAATACATAAAGCTGTTTAATAACTAGAGATTATGTTTAACGTTTTTGCTGGAATGTAAAATCGTTTTCATTTGCTGAGGTACTGTGTGAATAAATGTTTGGGCACTATTTTTCCACTTGGCAGTTGCTTAATCTGTTTTTCTGACAGTTTCTGTTCTCCCTCACTGCTGTGTGTGAGGGGGAGGGGCCGTTTTTTGGCGCTTTTTCTATGCATCAAATATTTCAGTCAGCAACTCATTGTATTCCCTGCATGATCCGGTTCATCTCTACAGAGCTCAGGGGTCTTCAAAACTTATTTTGAGGGAGGTAATTTCTCTCAGCAGAGCTGTGAGAATTATAGTTTGACTGAGATAAAAAACGTTTATTCTGTAATTTGTTTCCTGCTTTCAGAATTTGTTATCTTTGCTAATGGGATTAAACCTTTGCTAAAGTTGTGTTGTTTACAAGGATTGAGGCTATAACTGTTTCAATTTATTAATTTTCAACTGTCATAGATCTTCTGTGCTTCTTAAAGGCACAGTACATTTTAATATTATTCTAATTGAATTGTATTTCCAAGTTGCAAGTTTATTTGCTAGTGTGTTAAACATGTCTGATTCAGAGGATGATACCTGTGTCATTTGTTGCAATGCCAAAGTGGAGCCCAATAGAAATTTATGTACTAACTGTATTGATGCTACTTTAAATAAAAGTCAATCTGTACAAATTGAACAAATTTCACCAAACAACGAGGGGAGAGTTATGCCGACTAACTCGCCTCACGTGTCAGTACCTACATCTCCCGCTCAGAGGGAGGTGCGTGATATTGTAGCGCCGAGTACATCTGGGCGGCCATTACAAATCACATTACAGGATATGGCTACTGTTATGACTGAGGTTTTGGCTAAATTACCAGAACTAAGAGGTAAGCGTGATCACTCTGGGGTGAGAACAGAGTGCGCTGATAATATTAGGACCATGTCAGACACTGCGTCACAGGTGGCAGAACATGAGGACGGAGAACTTCATTCTGTGGGTGACGGTTCTGATCCAAACAGACTGGATTCAGATATTTCAAATTTTAAATTTAAACTGGAAAACCTCCGTGTATTACTAGGGGAGGTGTTAGCGGCTCTGAATGATTGTAACACAGTTGCAATACCAGAGAAAATGTGTAGGTTGGATAAATATTTTGCGGTACCGACGAGTACTGAGGTTTTTCCTATACCTAAGAGACTTACTGAAATTGTTACTAAGGAGTGGGATAGACCCGGTGTGCCGTTCTCACCCCCTCCGATATTTAGAAAAATGTTTCCAATAGACGCCACCACAAGGGACTTATGGCAAACGGTCCCTAAGGTGGAGGGAGCAGTTTCTACCTTAGCTAAGCGTACCACTATCCCGGTGGAGGATAGCTGTGCTTTTTCAGATCCAATGGATAAAAAGTTAGAGGGTTACCTTAAGAAAATGTTTGTTCAACAAGGTTTTATATTGCAACCCCTTGCATGCATTGCGCCGATCACGGCTGCAGCGGCATTCTGGATTGAGTCTCTGGAAGAGAACATTGGTTCAGCTACTCTGGACGACATTACGGACAGGCTTAGAGTCCTTAAACTAGCTAATTCATTCATTTCGGAGGCCGTAGTACATCTTACTAAACTTACGGCGAAGAATTCAGGATTCGCCATTCAGGCACGCAGGGCGCTGTGGCTAAAATCCTGGTCAGCTGATGTTACTTCTAAGTCTAAATTGCTTAATATACCTTTCAAAGGGCAGACCTTATTCGGGCCCGGGTTGAAAGAGATTATCGCTGACATTACAGGAGGTAAAGGCCATGCCCTGCCTCAGGACAAAGCCAAAGCCAAGACTAGACAGTCTAATTTTCGTTCCTTTCGTAATTTCAAAGCAGGAGCAGCATCAACTTCCTCTGCACCAAAACAGGAAGGAGCTGTTGCTCGCTACAGACAAGGCTGGAAACCTAACCAGTCCTGGAACAAGGGCAAGCAGACTAGGAAACCTGCTGCTGCCCCTAAAACATGAATTGAGGGCCCCCGATCCGGGATCGGATCTAGTGGGGGGCAGACTTTCTCTCTTCGCCCAGGCTTGGGCAAGAGATGTTCAGGATCCCTGGACGCTAGAGATAATATCTCAGGGATACCTTCTGGACTTCAAATACTCTCCTCCAAGAGAGAGATTTCATCTGTCAAGATTGTCAACAATCCAGACAAAGAAAGAGGCGTTTCTACGCTGCGTACAAGAGCTCTTGTTAATGGGAGTAATCCATCCAGTTCCACGATCGGAACAGGGACAGGGGTTTTACTCAAATCTGTTTGTGGTTCCCAAAAAAGAGGGAACTTTCAGACCAATCCTGGACTTAAAGATCCTAAACAAATTCCTAAGAGTTCCATCGTTCAAGATGGAGACTATTCGGACAATTTTACCTATGATCCAAGAGGGTCAATACATGACCACTGTAGATTTAAAAGATGCTTACCTTCACATACCGATTCACAAAGATCATTATCGGTACCTAAGGTTTGCCTTCCTAGACAGGCATTACCAGTTTGTGGCTCTTCCATTCGGATTGGCTACAGCTCCAAGAATCTTCACAAAGGTTCTGGGTGCTCTTCTGGCGGTACTAAGACCGCGAGGAATCTCGGTAGCTCCATACCTAGACGACATTCTGATACAAGCTTCAAGCTTTCAAACTGCCAAGTCTCATACAGAGTTAGTGCTGGCTTTTCTAAGGTCACATGGATGGAAGGTGAACGAAAAGAAAAGTTCACTCGTTCCACTCACAAGAGTTCCCTTCCTGGGGACTCTTATAGATTCTGTAGAAATGAAGATTTACCTGACAGAGGACAGGCTAACAAGACTTCAAAGTGCTTGCCGCACCCTTCATTCCATTCAACACCCGTCAGTGGCTCAATGCATGGAGGTAATCGGCTTAATGGTAGCGGCAATGGACATAGTACCCTTTGCACGCTTACACCTCAGACCACTGCAACTGTGCATGCTAAGTCAGTGGAATGGGGATTACTCAGACTTATCCCCTTCTCTGAATCTGGATCAAGAGACCAGAAATTCTCTTCTATGGTGGCTTTCTCGGCCACATCTGTCCAGGGGGATGCCATTCAGCAGACCAGACTGGACAATTGTAACAACAGACGCCAGCCTTCTAGGTTGGGGTGCCGTCTGGAATTCTCTGAAGGCTCAGGGACAATGGAGTCAGGAGGAGAGTCTCCTGCCAATAAACATTCTGGAATTGAGAGCAGTTCTCAATGCCCTCCTGGCTTGGCCCCAGTTGACAACTCGGGGGTTCATCAGGTTTCAGTCGGACAACATCACGACTGTAGCTTACATCAACCATCAGGGAGGGACAAGAAGCTCCCTAGCTATGATGGAAGTATCAAAGATAATTTGCTGGGCAGAGTCTCACTCTCGCCACCTGTCAGCAATCCACATCCCGGGAGTGGAGAACTGGGAGGCGGATTTCTTAAGTCGTCAGACTTTTCATCCGGGGGAGTGGGAACTTCATCCGGAGGTCTTTGCCCAAATACTTCGACGTTGGGGCAAACCAGAGATAGATCTCATGGCGTCTCGACAGAATGCCAAGCTTCCTCGTTACGGGTCCAGATCCAGGGATCCAGGAGCAGTCCTGATAGATGCTCTGACAGCACCTTGGGACTTCAGGATGGCTTACGTGTTTCCACCCTTCCCGTTGCTTCCTCGATTGATTGCCAGAATCAAACAAGAGAGAGCATCAGTGATTCTAATAGCACCTGCGTGGCCACGCAGGACTTGGTATGCAGACCTGGTGGACATGTCATCCTGTCCACCTTGGTCTCTACCTCTGAAACAGGACCTTCTGATACAGGGTCCCTTCAAACATCAAAATCTAACTTCTCTGAAGCTGACTGCTTGGAAATTGAACGCTTGATTTTATCAAGACGTGGATTTTCTGAGTCAGTTATTGATACCTTAATACAGGCTAGGAAACCTGTTACCAGAAAGATTTACCATAAGATATGGCGTAAATACCTATATTGGTGTGAATCCAAAGGTTACTCTTGGAGTAAGGTTAGGATTCCTAGGATATTGTCTTTTCTACAAGAAGGTTTAGAAAAGGGTTTATCTGCTAGTTCATTAAAGGGACAGATCTCAGCTCTGTCCATTCTGTTACACAAACGTCTGTCAGAAGTTCCTGACGTCCAGGCTTTTTGTCAGGCTTTGGCCAGAATTAAGCCTGTGTTTAAAACTGTTGCTCCACCATGGAGTTTAAACCTTGTTCTTAATGTTTTACAGGGCGTTCCGTTTGAACCCCTTCATTCCATTGATATAAAGTTGTTATCTTGGAAAGTTCTATTTTTAATGGCTATTTCCTCGGCTCGAAGAGTCTCTGAATTATCAGCCTTACATTGTGATTCTCCTTATTTGATTTTTCATTCGGATAAGGTAGTCCTGCGTACTAAACCTGGGTTCTTACCTAAGGTAGTTACTAACAGGAATATCAATCAAGAGATTGTTGTTCCTTCTTTATGCCCAAATCCTTCTTCAAAGAAGGAACGTCTACTGCACAACCTGGATGTAGTCCGTGCTCTAAAATTTTACTTACAGGCAACTAAGGAATTTCGACAAACGTCTTCTCTGTTTGTCATTTACTCTGGGCAGAGGAGAGGTCAAAAAGCTTCCGCTACCTCTTTCTTTTTGGCTTCGTAGCATAATTCGTTTAGCTTATGAGACTGCTGGACAGCAGCCTCCTGAAAGAATTACAGCTCATTCTACTAGAGCTGTGGCTTCCACTTGGGCCTTCAAGAATGAGGCCTCTGTTGAACAGATTTGCAAGGCTGCAACTTGGTCTTCGCTTCATACTTTTTCCAAATTTTACAAATTTGACACTTTTGCTTCATCGGAGGCTATTTTTGGGAGAAAGGTTCTTCAGGCAGTGGTTCCTTCTGTATAAAGAGCCTGCCTATCCCTCCCGTCATCCGTGTACTTTTGCTTTGGTATTGGTATCCCAGAAGTAATGATGACCCGTGGACTGATCACACTTAACAGAAGAAAACATAATTTATGCTTACCTGATAAATTCCTTTCTTCTGTAGTGTGATCAGTCCACGGCCCGCCCTGTTTTTAAGGCAGGTAAATATTTTTTAATTTATACTCCAGTCACCACTTCACCCTTGGCTTTTCCTTTCTCGTTGGTCCTTGGTCGAATGACTGGGAGTGACGTAGAGGGGAGGAGCTATATGCAGCTCTGCTGGGTGAATCCTCTTGCACTTCCTGTTGGGGAGGAGTAATATCCCAGAAGTAATGATGACCCGTGGACTGATCACACTACAGAAGAAAGGAATTTATCAGGTAAGCATAAATTATGTTTTTTCTACTCCCCCTGTACCATGTGACAGCCATCAGCCAATCACAAATGCATACACGTACCATGTGACAGCCATCAGCCATTCACAAATGCATACACACTTATTCTTACACATGCTCAGTGGGAGCTTGTGACTCAAAAAGTTTAAATATAAAAAGACTGTGCACATTTTGTTAATAGAAGTAAATTGGAAAGTTGTTTAAATTTGCATGCTGTATCTGAATAATGAAAGTTTAATTTTGATTGAGTGTCCCTTTAATTCAAGTATCTTTCACTTTTGAGGTTTATGCAACTTTATTGAGGCTACATAAAATACACACCCCTATGCTAGATGATCCAGAAAAATATATATTGCTTTAAAGGGACATTGTACTCCAAATGTTTTATAGTTTAATAAGATAGATAATCCCTTTATTACACATTCCCCAGTTTTGCATAACTAACACAGTTATATTAATATACTTTTTACCTCTGTGATTACCTTGTATCTAAGTTTCTGCAGACAGCCCCCTCATCTCAGGGCTATTGACAGACTTGCATTTAGCCAATTAGTGCTGTGTTCTGCACAACTCCACGGGAGAGAGCGGAATGTTATCTACAGTATATGGCACACATGAATTAGCTGTGTTTTGCTGTGAAAAGCTAAAAAAAATTCATAAGATAAGAGACGTTCTGTAGTGGTTTAGAAAGAGGCAGAAATGTAGAGCTGTAAACTTTATAAAGTATATTAGTTTAACAATGTTGGTTGTGCAAAGCTGGGGAATGGGTAGTAAAGGACAGTCTACTCCAAATTGTTTATTGTGTAAAAAGATACATAATATCTTTTTAAACAATAAAAAAATTTGGAGTAGACCGTCCCTTTAATATAAAATAAAGTCACGTTTTCTCTCAGGTAAATATTTCTGGCATACTTGTTCTCTACGAATAAAGAGCCACCAAAATCAAACAAGAGGCATACGAGCACAGAATAAATGTATTACCCCATTTTAGAAGCTGCAGGCCCATAGCATGAGACATTAGATCAGATACATGAACCCAAAAACCCCTTTAAGAAGTGACACACCCTAAAAATGAGACCTAATGCTAAATGCATATTACCACATCTTTTTTACAATGCTGCATATCCACGATATGAAACAACAGCTCAGAGATGTCCTAAACAACTCAAAAAATACATTATATGCCCAAAGTCAGAAGCATATCCCCAGCAACTGTTGCTTTAATTCTGCTTCTACTGCTGTACTCACAGGGCTCATGATACAAGAGTTAGAGCAGTTACAAGGAAAGGGTAAAATGTTTTGATATTCAAGACGCAGAATAAATGTTCCCCTTGACATTCATTTCTATCATCAGATCTCTTGAATGTTACATTTCCACAGTTTGAAGGTAACATTTCATTAATGAAAAAAAATATAAGTAAATAGCATTTAAAGTATCAAAATTGATTGCTGATAATCAAGATTCGGAGTGTTCGTCCGATGACTAAATAAAAAGCATTTTGGGTTGTGTTTCATACTTAAAGGGACACTGAACCCAATTTTTTTGTTTTGTGATTCAGATAGAGCATGCAATTTTAAACAACTTTCTAATTTACTCCTATTATCAATTTTTCTTCGTTCTCTTGCTTTCTTTATTTGAAAAAGAAGGCATCTAAGCTATTTTTTTGGTTCAGAACCATGGAAAGAACTTGTTTATTGGTAGGTGAATTTACCCACCAATCAGCAAGAACAACACAGTGTGTTCACCAAAAATGGACCGGCATCTAAACTTACATTCTTGCCTTTCAAATATAGATACCAAGAGAATGAAAATAATTTGATAATAGGAGTAAATAAGAAAGTTGCTTAAAACTGCATGCTCTATCTGAATCACAATAGAAACAATTTGGGTTCAGTGTCCCTTTAAAGTGAAGGTAAACTCTCCCCTTTATAAAATCAGATCCAGAATTTGAGTGATATTTTAGATAGAGTTTAATTCATCAGTAATGAAGATGCACATGTTGAACTATTCTCTAATCAGCGCTCTAGTAATACAGCAGTCACACAATTTGTTTTGTGACTAGAGCTCTAACTGGAGAACAGTTCAAATTGTTAGCTCACAAAAAAAAACAAAAAACGTTTGAAGTGGGCTGCCAGAGCGCAGGATATTTGAATTTCAGTGCTACATTAAAAAGCAAGTTATAGCGCATCTTCATTACAACTAATGAATTAAACTCCATCTAAAATATCACTAACATTACTGATCTGTTTATACAAAAGGGGAAAGTTTGCCATCACATTAAAGGTTTAGAATCAGGGTACATGACTGATCTCTTACATGCTTTTGAACCAGCTTTGGCATGCAGTTTCCTCTATGGGAATTAGTAAAAAAAAAAGTTAAACACACGGTAAAATAAATGCTTAAGGGGCCATTATAGTGGAAAAATGACATGCTCTAATTTGTTATTAGTACTATCGACTCTGAGTTTAAAGGAACATGAAACCCAAATATTTTCTTTCATGATTTAGGTAGAATATACACTTTTAAACAACTTTCTAATTTACTTCTATTATCTAATTTGTTTCATTCTCTTGGTATCATTTGTTGAAGGAGCAGCCATGAACTACTGGTTTCTAACTGAACACATGGGTGAGCCAATGACAATCATTATATATCTGAAGCCACCAATCAGCAGCTAGAACCTAGGTTATTTGTGGCTCCTGGGCTTACCTAGATAAATCAGCAAAGGATAACACGAGAAAAAAGCACATTAAACAATAGAATTAAATTGGAAAGTTGTTTAAAATTGTATTATCTATCTGAATCATGAAAGAAAGTTTTTGCTTTTCATGTCCCTTTAACCACTGCAAATGATTAAACACATAGTTAAAGCGCCACCACTGGAAATGCTGGTTCCAAGCAGAAACTGCAGTGAGCCAATCAGCAACAGCAGTTGTACAGCAAAGTTGTGCCACTACCACTGATGATTGTGTCACTGGGCATTTCCGCTTGGAACTATGTGTGTAAACCCTTTGCTGGTATATTGTGTTTAAATTGCATGCTATAATGAATCTAATGATTTGTTTAGATATTAATGTTTCTTTAAATTTAAAAAGTTTACCTTTAGGACTGGAAAGATGTTCTTTACAAGTTTATCAGTTTAAAAAAAAGGTTTACCCAGAAACTCTGTTTAAGACAGGTTTAAAAGGAAGGGTCTTATGTTTATATGCCCAAGCGAATGTTTGGAGGACACTTCCTCCTCTTAAAATGTAATATTTTAGTATAATACATTTGAAGCATTTTTTTCTCATACTAAATTAGTTGTGGTATCTTTATTTATTGACTAGCAGAAGAAGCATGAGAAAGGTCACAAAATTCAGATTTTATGCGGGAAGCGACCTCCTATAATTAGAAGGGGATGGCATGCTTGTTTTGTTATACTTTATATCTCTCCCAAGTGAAGATGTTAAAATGAGTTATATATTTTAGCGGGAAGTAATGTCAAGTTTTAGCTGATACTATTTCCCAATTTGTTGCATATTTAAAGGGACAGTCTAGTCAAAATTAAACTTTCAAGATTCAGATAGGGCATGTAATTTTAAACAACTTTCCAATTTAATTTTATCATCAGATTTGTTTTGTTCTATTGGTATTGTTTGTTGAAAGCTAAAACTAGGTAGGCTCATATGCTAATTTCTAAGCCATTGGAGGCCACCTCTTATCTCAGTGTATTTTGACAGCTAGACACTGATAGTTCATGTGTACCATATAGATAACATTGTGCTCACTCCTATCAAGTTATTTATGAGTCAGCACTGATTGGTTAAAATGCAAGTCAGTCAAAAGAACTGAAAAAGTGGGCAGAGGCTAAGATACATTCAAAGAGGAAAATTGTATTAATATAACTGTGTTGGTTATGCAAAACTGGGGAATATGTAATTAAGGGATTTTCTATCTTTTTAAACAATAACAATTCTGAAGTAGACTGTCCCTTTAAAGAAAATGTTTTCTTGAGCAGGACAATAGGAGCCTACCTAAGTTTAGCTTTTTAATAAAGAATACCAAGAGTACAAAGGAAATCTGATGATAAAAATAAATTGGAAAATTGTTTAAAATTGTATGCCCTATCTGATTCATGAAAGTTTTAATTTTGACTAGACTGTCCCTTTAATTGTTTTGATAGCATGTTATTTTATCACCTCTGTTAATGCCAATTTGGGATTGATATCCACTCTCTTAAAGCAAGCTATTGTGTTTTGCTTGAGAACCTTTATATACTGTACCTGTATATAGACCACATTGTATGCACCCTAATATGTGATTCAGGACTTCATATAACCAGGAGAGTCTTTACATATCGATGGATGCTCTTCAGTGACAGGAGGTGGTACAAGTAGAAGACAAAAATAGTTCAAAGATTAGGGCTGTTGACTGCTAATACCATAGATAAGCTGTAGAAGCTATTAGCTTTGTAGTCTAAGAATACTTGAAGTTTAGTACCAGTGCTTGTTTTCAGCCATTAAAGCTTTGCATCATTTGTAACCTTGCTTGAAGTAATTATGTAGCACCTGGCAATTTCAGTAATAGTCAATAATAAACATATGTCCACTGATTTAAAATCGCCATACTTTGCAGAATAACAGAATACACTGCCTGTATGACCCTATTTATTCACCTACATTTTCACAAATCGTAAACCTACTGGCTGTGTGGTAGCCCTGCATATATCTCATTGGTCTGATAATGCTGACATCATTTTGTCTTCCCTCTCATTAAAGTGATTGTAAATGTAAGCTTTCTGTAATAGTGCATTATGTTACATTTAGACTGTTTATTAAAGTCCTTAGCTTTTCTTTTTTTTTTTTATTATGTCCCCAACTTTTTAAAACTTATATTTTATATCTCACAATTTATCGTTACTTCCCCCTGCCCCTTCCAGTTCTGGGTTTCCACTTTCTGTGACGTAGAGAGCGGTCCCACCTGCTTTCTACGTAGGCATCCAAGTACTTGGCCAGGCTTGGATTTAACTAGTGCATGTGCTATTGATCGAGGGGCGTAATAGCTCCACTCGTGGGCGCCTAACGGCCTGTTTTTCAATAGGTTTTCACCAAAAACGTCATAAAATTTTTTTTATACAGATGCAGGCTGATTAACGGACACTAGGATTTACACGGAACAACGGTCCTAACGTTATTATTAAGAAGAAAAAAAAAAATAACGATGCATGAAAGTCCTACTTATTTATAACCAGATAGCTCAAGTTTACAGTCACTTTAATATAGGGACTCATGCTTTGACTAGACGTTTATACACCAGTCAAATGTGTGTTCTGAGGATTTCCATCTAGAGCTTAGATTAGGACAGTGTGGATGTGACTTTCTTGCTAAACATGTTTATGTATTTTTTAGCAAATAATTCCTCTAAACTTATTTTTATTTCACAGCCTGTTGCATAATAGCTAGAATAACTGTTTATTGCACATTTATGAATAGGCCACAGAGCATCACTTATTTTCTTCAAAGGGACATGAAACACTTTGAAATTGTAATGTAAAATGTTTAATTATGCATATTAAAAAAGCTTTTTAATATACTTTCATTACATATTTTGCCCTGAAATCTGACAATTGTGGGTTTTCCAGTTCTGAGAATTGGAAGTGCACACTGCAGACTAAATACTCCACATGTATAATCCTGCTACATATGTGTCCCTAACTGATCTCAACAGAGAATGTTAAGATATGTTAAGATACCGCAAATCTATCTACGTTTTGTTAACAAAATTACATTTGGTAGTCTTTTCTATTCCAGTAACAAGTCTGGATTGTCTATTTTAAATAAGGCAAGTGAGTTTGTCCAAAACAAAGCATCAGCAAACAAGGTGTTAATTTATTACGAAAGTGTTAACACTCATTGCATACCTAGGTAGCCTCTGTAGCACTAATGCACTACTAGCTAGCTAGCTGGTGATTGGTAGTCGCACAAATCTGTTTCTTGTCATTGTCTCACCAGATGTATTCAGCTAGGTTCCAGTAATGCACTGATTATCTGGAAATCATTTTAACTTTGTGTTTAACCGCTTTGTCATAGATTTATGCAAGCAACATGCAATAATAAAATGCTCTAACACATTAGAAAATTTTATTTTTAAGCTTTTAAGTCTGTTTAAAACAACCTGAAACTGAAAGGGAGTCTAAACATTATTTCTGTGTGAAATATTGAAATGTCAGCAAATATATCTAAAGCTCAAAAGTCTATATTGCACCTATAAGTCTTTGAGAGACCATATGAGATATGGCTACTGCGATAAAACTATTTAAGCTGAGTGTGCACATTTGCTTGAGGTCTCTCCAGTAAAAAAGCGGCGTCACATTTCACAGGAGTGTGGAAGAAAGATGGGGCACATTACCTCATTCTGCAAATACGCTTTGTTCCTGAGAAAATGGAAACTGGTCTGAGGTTTGTGGTTGAAATGAAGCTGCTGGTGCTGTGCTAGATCAGTACTAAGCAATGGCGGACAGGAACTATATCAGCAGAGTGCTCCCCCAATTATTTACTATATCATCCTTTTTTATGTATGATTACTGATATAATTCCTTAACACTGTCATATAATTTGGACATCCCATTGCAGGCACTATTAATAGCAATGGCCTTTAAAACAATGAGCTAGATTACAAGCGGCGTGCTAATGTTAGAGTGGGTCGCGATAAGCAATATGGCGACCACACTAACTAGCCCGCCTATTACATGTTGAAAGCATGTTGCACTCAGCTAAAGTAAAGTGTAAGGGTTAAAAATAAAGTTTCACAAAATGTTTTACAAACACCTTCAATTAAACCATTACACATAAATACAACCTCTTATAAAGAAAATAAATCAAGGCCAAAAGGGATATGGTATATAACAAGATAGTTGACTGTGAATGTTTATATATATATATATATATATATATATATACATATATATATTTATACATATATATATTTCTAAATATGTGTATGTATACATAGTATATATATATATATATATATGTATATATATATGTATATATATGTAAAACAGAACACAAGCGCAACCCAGATTCAAAGTAGCTTAATGATTTATTTGAGCAAATTCAATGCGCATAATTATGCACTCACAAGAAAGTAGATAGAATCAGCATATCATTCGCTTTTACAGCATAACCTTTTTGAGAGTGCTAGTATGTTTTTTAAGTTCTAATTTCTTTAAAACACAACACTGGGTCCTTCTGTTATTTCCTTGCCTAAAATGGGATCTAATTTGAGAACATCCCTATGTTTGCTTATTGCTGATTTGATTTGTTGTGCTCCTACACTATAAGTGGTAATACATTTGATATTATCATCTTTATTGGTTTTATACAGGTGGCCCTCGTTTTACAACAGTTCAATTTGCACCTTTTCAGAATAACAACCTTTTTTTCCAGTCATGTGACTGCTATTGAAAAGCATTGAGAAGCAGTGCATTTATTAAAATAGCCAGTAAGTGGAGTTGTCCGCTTGTGTTGCAGCAAAGCCAAGCAAGCTGAAATTAATCAGTTTCACCAGACCTGAGCTATTGAGCAGATTTCAAAGGAACAAGATCTTCCTGTCTATAAATAAGTCCAAATTGGAATGCATAGAAAGAACTGTTTGCAGAAAAATGCAAGTGAAATCTGTGTTGTGTGATTATTTTATTAGGTTTATAATGCTGTTTAGCAAATGTTTTTGTTCATTTAACTTAGTTTAATTATATATTCTGTGTTGTGTGACTATTTTATTAGGTTTATAATGCTGTTTAGCATTTAAAGTCTTTATTTCAAAGCTTTAAAAATAATGTATTAGGTGTTACTTTTTTTTTAAAATATTTTTATTGAGGATTAAAATAGACATACATAGATTGTGACATATAATAGTACAAACAAACAGATGGTATGTTCCAAGGCAATGGAATGGCATAAGAGCAAATAAATGCATACATGGACAATAGAATAAAAAATAACTCAGCCTATATATCTAAGTAGTTGTGATATGCTAAAATAAAACAAAAACTATCCAAAACTAATCCTCAAGTTTCTACCTCCTATGACAAAAGTGAAGCCACTCTTGGACCTCCAATACCTCTATTACATAAAAAAGAAAATTACAGGAGGGTTTTTATTAATATCAGGTCCATTATAGACCTGTTAATTGAAATATAAATATGAATCTATGTGCAGAGATCACACAACAATACTTTCTTGAAGGCAAGAACTGTCTGAGACATAAGCAAACATGTAGGATACAATGAAACCTCAGATTACTTTGAAGGTAGAATGTAGAGCTGCAACAACTAATCGTCATAATCGATAATAATCGATTATGAAAATAGTTGTCAACGAATCTCATAATCGATTAGTTGGTTTGCAATTAGTTGGACTGTGCACAACACCAGCTGCTTCACTCCAATGAACTCCTGCATATGGTATGGTGTTTTATGGTTAGGTCCTTAGCCTAAAGGTTGTCTACAGACATCTACTTTTCACTTTTTCAGGACAGTTTACGATTACAACTACCCCTGGCTTATGTGCAACCCAGATATAATAGTCATTTGGATTGTTTATATTAAATCTGGTGATTTGGAACTATGCTTTTCATGATATAGTGCCAAGCTTGTTATCTACTACACCTAGCCCCTAGATTGATGGGAGTTATTTAAATTGATGTGCACTATTATCTGTTTGCACAATTATTAGCGTATTGCTTGCTATTGCTGATTATATGTACTGTATAAATAAATGTGTAAGGCTTTGTCCTGTTATTGATATACAGTCCTTAGCGCTTTTGATTTTGTTTTTTATTGTTTTTTTATATTTTTAATAAATTGTGATAATATGTACCAGATTCAACCTTTATAAGTATATATCCGTTATTTTTAGAGCGGATTAGATATTTCCCCTAACCTTATAGCTGGTTATTTACCATTGCATATAGATATTTTTATGTTAGAATGAAGTCAAGGGTTACTTTATTGAGAGGCCCATTGCCAAGGTAGAAAACATTTAGCATTGGTGAAGAGCTAACAAAGATAAATATCCCACTTTGGATAAATTGGCCAAAACCCTACTTATTCACCTCAACAGCATTTTCTCTGCTGCAGGAAATATAGCTGCAAACAGAGAACCAGCCTTAGCCAGAAGCATGTGGACATGTTGAGATGTTTGCATTTCAATGCAAAGTTTCTGAAAGAGTGAATAACAGAATGTTATTAACAGTGATAGTCTAACTCTTTCTAGTTCTACCTCTTTTCAAACAGATTGTGGTTTTGTTTTGTTTGATTATAAAACTGTGCTCTGCTGCTTAAAAATTGAAGAAACAGTTGTGTTAATGTAAAGTTTTAGTCTGAAGTTTATATTTGTAACACTCATTATGTGGATTTTATTTAAAACATAGAAAACTATTATTGATTCTCTTTTTATCCGATTAGTCGATTAATCGAAAAAATAATCGGCCGATTAATCGATTATGAAAATAATCGTTAGTTGCAGCCCTAGTAGAATGCAAACTATAACCTATAACAATATACAGTCACTTGTGAGATTAGCTGCTAGGGTAATATGCTCGTTGACTTTACCCCACTGATGAGGATAGAACATATTCATGACAGGTGTATTATTTTATACGTTTGTTAAAGCTTCAAGTATTTCCTGAGAACAACAGCGGCCAGTCTAGAAGTGCCTGCACATGCTGCAACCAATTCATTAGCTGCTCAGTTGCCCATAAATATTAAACCTTCTTAACGTGGAAAGAAATAAAAATAAACATTCTCATTATCAGTGAGTAGGATGTTAGTAACGATTTCACTATTAACAGGCTAATAACACTACTAACATAAAATATCAAGACAGGGTACTGGGATGTGAATAAATATATCAGAATGACAACTGGTTATTTAGGTCATGTTTAAGATATATCATCTAGCCAATGTTAGTCCCAAATGCCAGGTTGCAACTCCGTCTTGGAAAGTCAATAGTTTAACCTACACCAGATTTATTAAGGCGGTAGCCGTATAGAGAATAATCCTTCAATGTCCATAAATGTTGAGCCGATTGTCGGGTCTTCTGCCAGAACGGAGATGGGACAATGTCATCTACTGCAGTTCGCTGTATGTTCTTATGCCGTCTCCTCTGTAAGATAAGAGCTTCAAGATTTATACGGGCAAGTGAACTTGACTGCTTGTCATATGAATAACTCGGAACTGCCCTTAAAGCCCTACTCTCCGCTAGAAGGTTTGATGCAATAATTTCCCCTGAGGGCTGTGCTGTCGTTTGGTAGCGGAGATCCTCCGGCGGCGTCTGAGCTTGCTGTTCGGTCACATCAATCTCCACCAAATCAGCGCCTTCTTGTTTAGGTTCCTGTTTCAGATCTAGTTGTATCTGTGGATGCGGTCCACAATGCGATGCCTTCACCCCTGACTCAAACAGGGCACAAAGGTCTCTCTCCAGCGCTGCAAAGCGATCTATCAGCAGCTGTGTCACTGTCGTCTCCCATGAACCCAGGCAATCCATGCTAGTAGCGAAGCAACTCCAGGTCAGCTCGAGCCGTCCCCACAACAATAGCGAAATCAATTACGAGCTACAAGTGGGTTATAGCTTAAAGGTTTGAGGTATCAAAACGTCTCTATGCACTATCAATGTCGTTCTTCAGCGCAAATGGCTGGTAAGTCTGACTTGTAGATCAGGAAAGTGGAGGGGTAGATGAAGGTCTAGGCCTTTGTCAGGCCTCCGCTGCGTACCTTCTCTATTTCTGTTTGCTAGGCTGTAATTTCAGATAGAAAGTACTCAAAGTAACTCCACAGATGTAAAGGTGCTTCAGATCCTCAGATACAAGCTTAGTGTGTGGAATAAAGGAGGGATAAACAACGGCTTTAACAACTCCTCGATCAGCCAAAATTAGCAAGCAGCCATCTTGGTCGCTGGTCGGACACGCCCCCCATTAGGTGTTACTTTTAACAATTTTTAGAGGGGCCTGGAACCTATCTCCCTCACTTCCCATTGACTTACATTATAAACTGGGTTTCAATTTACAACGGTTTCGATTTACAACCATTCCTTCTGGAACCTAACCCCGGCGTAAACTGAGGGTTACCTGTATTTAGTCTGTAACAGAACTTTTCTTGAAATACCATCATTTCTCTTCCTAGCAGTCTTCACTAAATCCTGATCAAAACCCCTTTGTATAAATTTATTCTCAAGGATATCTGCCTCTCTATTAAAGTCTCTATCTATGGTGCAGTTCCTCTGAATCCGCTGGAACTGCCTGTAGGGAATATTAGACTTCCAACAATGTAGATGGCTGCTATTTGCATTAAGGAAGCCATTACTATCATTGGGCTTCCTGTAGTTTTTTTTTTTTTACTGCCACTGTATTAGTATCTGAATTACAGAAGAGAGTAAGATCTAAGAAATATATTTGCTCCCTCTCTATCCTATGAGTAAACGACAAGTTATATGTGTTCTCATTAATATATTTGAAAAACTTTTTAGCGATAGAACTATCCCCTCTCCAAATTAGAATGACATCATCGATGTACCGTCGATAAGCCACTATATAAGCCACTATATTCTCCTTAAAATGATTGTTGTTCCATATATATCTATCTTCATGTATAATCTTGGTCTGCCCCTTTAACCTTTTAATTGCGGATGACGACACATAGGTCTCTCTATTGTCTGTCCAAGCCAAAATTATGATTTCATTCAGACAGATCTTGCAATTTTAAGCAACTTTCCATTTTACTTCTTTTATCAAATTTGCTTCATTCTTGGTATCTTTTGTTGAAATATATTTGGAAGTTGTTTAATATTGGTCCGAATCATGAAAGTTTAATTTTGAGCACAGGTGAGTCAAATAGTAACATTCTTTAATACATTTTTTCACACAGGGATATCTCAACGACCTATCTGCTCCAGAGGGTTTTGAGATAATGACCAATAATCTTGAGGTATCTCAATGTTTATGAACCCAAACACACAAACAAAGGAAATAAGCATAATGTTTGCAGTAGAGAGCTATTCTTAATTATAGTGGAATGCAAAGGCAAGCACATAACAGATGACCATGAACACTATGCTGGCCTCCAATGTTTATAGTGAATGGATTTACTATAACTGGGTTCTAAAAATGTGTAACTGGCTCCTCACTATTCTGGTTGGTTTCAGAGTTAGTTGTAAACCAGTCAACTTCCAATTTCCTAGCAAAGAGGGTGAAAGGTGTATCAATCTGTTTTGTAAAGACTTGACAATGTAAGATTTTTGGTGCATTATTTATTTATTCAAATAATTTTGTCTTATTAGAACTTAGATGAAGATCAAATTAATTTTTAGGCCAACCTAACCTGGATAATTATGTACGGGTAATTAGCTATAACTAAAAAAGCTCTAAGCCCCCCTAACATAAGAATAGATCCAGCCAGAGATTTTTCTAAGAAAGGTGAGGAACTAGTAGGTGAAAAGCTTTATTTTATTTTTTTAATGTGACAAAAAAAGCTTGTCACCTTCAGTAGAGCCAGTGGAGTTTTTTTCCCCCAGAGCTGACAAGCATGTGTTCTAAAAATGTGCTACACTGGAATTTGTAGGGCAGCCAATGTGCGTCCTCCCTCCCACTCAGTGTCAATCACATTGTTTTTTCTCTCTGAAATTATAGAACACCTTGAAGCAGCAACATTCCTGTTGGAAAAAGTTAGTGTGCTGTAAAAAGATGCTGTGTTTTTCCTTTTGGGGGCGTAAGGTCTGTAATTAGGTGAACCGGTTGGCTGTTAGAGGGCGTCTAGATGAAGTCTGAGGCGAGACTGTGAAACCTAAGACAACGTAGTGAACAGGGTGCTTCGTCTGCCTATTTCTTGTGGTCAGTGATATCACTGTGTTCATCTTTACACAGCTGTGATAAACAATCTATCCCAACTAATATTTTATTCCAACAACTTGTAATTACTTGATTGCTAGATGTACTGCGTTGCTTTTCTTGAAAACTAAAAGTTAATATGTCCTAGCTATGTGAAATAATGATTCATTTTCAATTCTTATCAGGGATGGGCAAATGATTCAGCATATTAACTAATGATAACAAATGATGGTCTTATTCGTTCTTAAAGGAGCATTAATTATAGCTCCCAGTAATGCATTTCTGATCCTGAGCATACTTATGTATGTTTTTCAACAAAGGATACAAAGACAACTAAGTAACTTTGATAACGAAAATAAATTGCTGATATAAATTCTGAAATATAAAAAATGACTTTAGTGTCCCTTTAAATTAATGCTGCTTATAAGTCTTTTATTGAAACACACGTTTGCTTTTAAAAAGGTCTTTTTTTTCTGTTAAAGGCACATTTTTATTTTAACACATTTATTTAGTAGTTTTATAAAAATTCCTTATTTTATTTATAAATATATACTGTATATATATTTCTATATTTTTTATTTTTGTTGTTTGACTTTTACTGTATCGTCTTAACTGTAGTTAAATATAGAAGTTAACAGTTTTTGTTACTTTTGTTCCTGTGGTTGAATAAGTTAATACAGAACCCTCCCTTGATCTTGTTAACACTTTCACTCAACCTTGAAGGTTTTATTCCACAGAACATATTTATATTTCCTTTTCTGTTATGTTGTTCTCATTTTGATTGACAATCAAATTTTTGCAAATTCATCATTAAAATGTGTGAATGTTTAATAAACTGTATATTACAATATACTTACACAACACAAAGGTATAAAATACTTTTCAGTAGACGCTCTTAGAGCAAATATTATCATCATTGCAGGTGGAGAGGTTCGCAAATAGTGAACATATCTGCCTGCAATCACCACTTGTGATGCTGCATCGCACTGCAACATTTATCATTGCACAAGAGGTTTCTTGTGCTATGCCGTCCCCATCTTCTGCGTAACCACTGGCGCAAGAGCAGGGCATGTCAATCACCACGAACAAGCGATGGTCAGGGTGTTTTATCTCACCACCTCTGAGGCAAAGGAAGCAGTGTCTGCTTCTTAAATACATGGCTGCAGATTCATGCAAACTGGCTCCTCATAGCCTCAAAAACTGCTTAAAAAATGTACCTTTTAGTGCATTCAAATTCATAAGGTAAAAAATGTAAGAGCCAAGCAGTGATTTTTACCTTGAAAAATCACAAAAGGAAGTTACTTAAGCAAAAGAACAAAGATATACTTTTATGTAGAAAGCATACGTTATTCCAATCCCATGTCTCTGCTATTTGTATAACGTACTAAAACAACTTTGCAATATACTTTATTTATTTTGTTCCCCTTTCCTGTAATTAAATTCTGAATATTGAAGGCTTTCCAATTCATGTTAAACATGGAAGTGCAGACACAGCTCTATTCCACACAGTCATTGGTTGCACACTCTAATAAGCCTTTTATAACCATTCCTAATTGGCCTCAGTGTAACCTAAGTAACAATATGGTGGCGCCCACTGTTTTATGGACATTAACCTTACCCTTATTTTCTCAATATTTAAACAACTAATATTATTTTTAAAAATACATGTACAAGTTATTCTCAGGATATCCTTTGTTCTAAATACACCATTCAAACACTGATTTATTTAGTGTTTAATGTCCCTTTAATGATTGTTAGGATTTGTTTTGTGACAACACTTCTGTCTTTCCCTTCAGGTTTCAAGCAAGCCACGGGTTCATACTCCTACAGAGGACTACTTAGGCGATACACTCTCTTTTGGACTACACAAGAGCAAATACAGAGAGCTGCTGTGCTAGTAAGTAGGTTTGATTTAAAAATCACTGTGTTTTACTATGACAACGTTACTACAACTAAATGGTTGTTACACTCTCATAGCCAAAAAGCTAAACATTTAGTGATTGATGATTATTTCTCCTGTTAAGTGTGGTCAGTCCACGGGTCATCATTACTTCTGGGATATTAACTCCTCCCCAACAGGAAGTGCAAGAGGATTCACCCAGCAGAGCTGCTATATAGCTCCTCCCCTCTACGTCACACCCAGTCATTCTCTTGCACCCAACTAATAGATAGGATGTGTGAGAGGACTGTGGTGATTATACTTAGTTTTATACCTTCAATCAAAAGTTTGTTATTTTATAACAGCACCGGAGTGTGTTGTTCCTTCTCTGGTAGAATTTGAAGAAGAATCTACCTGAGTTTTTTATATGATTTTAGCCGGCGTAGTTAAGATCATATTGCTGTTCTCGACCATCTGAGGAGTGAGGTAAACTTCAGACCAGGGGACAGTGGGCAGGTTAATCTGCAAAGAGGTATGTAGCAGCATATTATTTTCTGACAATGGAATTGACTGAGAAAATTCTGCCATACCGATATAATGTAAGCTCAGCCTTAAATGCAGTAGTAGCAACTGGTATCAGGCTGTCATGTATGTATATTTACACTTCAGTATTCTGGGGAATGGCACTTCACTGGTATAATACTGTATGCATAAGACTTTAGCCTAATTTGCAGTGACTAGCAACAGGCTTTCTAATGACATTTTATTTATTTGATGTTAAACGTTTTTGCTAGCATGTTAAATCGTTTAATTTTCTGAGGTACTGGGTGAAAAAATGTTTTGGGCACTGTTTTTTTCCACTTGGCAGTCGTTTTATTTAATTTAAGACAGTTTACTGATCTCCCTCACTGTTGTGTGTGAGGGGGAGGGGCCTATTTTGGCGCTTTTGCTACGCATCAAAAAATTCAGTCAGAAGTCTCTTGTCTTCCCTGCATGATCCGGTTCGTCTCTACAGAGCTCAGGGGTCTTCAAAACTTATTTTGAGGGAGGTAATCACTCACAGCAGAGCTGTGAGATTGTAACTGACTGTGATAAAAAACGTTTATTTCTGTACTTTTTTTCTGCTATTCAGGGTTAGTTATCCATTGCTAATGGGGGCAATCCTTTGCTAAAATTGTGTTTTTACCGGAAAGAATTTGATGTTATAGTTTCTCAAGTTTATTATTTCTCAACTGTCATAACTTTGTTCTGTGCTTCTTAAAGGCACAGTACGTTTTCATATTATTTGTAAATTGCTTTGAAAAGTATTTCCAAGTTGCTAGTTTATTTGCTAGTGTGTTAAACATGTCTGATTCAGAGGAATATCTCTGTGCTATATGTGCTAAAGCCAAAGTGGAGCCCAATAGAAATTTATGTACTAATTGCATTGATGCTACTTTAAATAAAAGTCAATCTGTACAAATTGAACATATTTCACCAAACAACGAGGGGAGAGTTATGCCGACTAACTCGCCTCACGTGTCAGTACCTGCATCTCCCGCTCGGGAGGTGCGTGATATTGTAGCGCCGAGTACATCAGGGCGGCCATTACAAATCACATTACAGGATATGGCTAATGTTATGACTGAAGTTTTGGCTAAATTACCAGAACTAAGAGGTAAGCGTGATCACTCTGGGGTGAGAACAGAGTGCGCTGTTGATAATAGGGCCATGTCTGATACTGCGTCACAGTATGCTGAACATGAGGACGGAGAGCTTCAATCTGCAGGTGACGGTTCTGATCCCAATAGAATGGATTCAGACATTTCTAATTTTAAGTTTAAACTCGAAAACCTCCGTGTACTGTTAGGGGAGGTATTAGCAGCTCTGAATGATTGTAACACCGTTGCAATCCCAGAGAAATTATGTAGGCTGGATAGATACTATGCGGTACCGGCGAGTACTGACGTATTTCCTATACCTAAGAGGCTTACAGAGATAATTACTAAGGAGTGGGATAGGCCCGGTGTACCCTTTCCCCCCCTCCTGTGTTTAGAAAAATGTTTCCAATAGACGCCACCACACGGGACTTATGGCAGACGGTCCCTAAGGTGGAGGGAGCGGTTTCTACTCTGGCTAAGCGTACCACTATCCCGGTGAAGGATAGCTGTGCCTTTTCAGATCCAATGGATAAAAAATTAGAGGGTTACCTTAAGAAAATGTTTGTTCAACAAGGTTTTATATTGCAACCCCTTGCATGTATTGCGTCTGTCACGGCCGCGGCCGCTTTTTGGTCCGAGTCCCTGGAAGAGACTCTTGACTCAATAACTATAGATGAGATTTCAAACAAGCTTACGACACTTAAGCTAGCTAATTCATTTATTTCGGATGCCGTGGTTCATTTAACTAAACTTACGGCTAAGAATTCCGGATTCGCCATTCAGGCACGCAGAGCACTGTGGCTAAAATCCTGGTCAGCTGACGTTACTTCTAAATCTAAATTACTTAACATACCTTTCAAAGGGCAGACCTTATTCGGGCCCGGGTTGAAAGAAATTATCGCTGACATTACAGGAGGTAAAGGCCATGCCCTGCCTCAAGACAGAGCCAAACCTAAGGCTAGACAGTCTAATTTTCGTTCCTTTCGTAATTTCAAAGCAGGAGCAGCATCAACTTCCTCTGCACCAAAACAGGAAGGAGCTGTTGCTCGCTACAGACAAGGCTGGAGACCTAACCAGTCCTGGAACAAGGGCAAGCAGGCCAGGAAACCTGCTGCTGCCCCTAAGACAGCATGAATTGAGGGCCCCCGATCCGGGAACGGATCTAGTGGGGGGCAGACTTTCTCTCTTCGCCCAGGCTTGGGCAAGAGATGTCCAGGATCCCTGGGCGTTAGAGATCATATCTCAGGGATATCTTCTGGACTTCAAATCTTCTCCCCCAAAAGGGAGATTTCATCTGTCAAGGTTGTCAACAAACCAAATAAAGAAAGAGGCATTTCTACGCTGTGTACAAGATCTTTTACTATTGGGAGTGATCCATCCGGTTCCGCGGTCGGAACACGGACAAGGGTTTTACTCAAATCTGTTTGTGGTTCCCAAAAAAGAGGGAACTTTCAGGCCAATCTTGGATTTAAAGATCCTAAACAAATTCCTAAGAGTTCCATCGTTCAAAATGGAAACTATTCGGACAATTCTACCCATGATCCAAAAGGGTCAGTACATGACCACAGTGGATTTAAAGGATGCTTACCTTCACATACCGATTCACAAGGATCATTACCGGTATCTAAGGTTTGCCTTCCTAGACAGGCATTACCAGTTTGTAGCTCTTCCATTCGGATTAGCTACGGCTCCAAGAATCTTCACAAAGGTTCTGGGTGCTCTTCTGGCGGTACTAAGACCGCGAGGAATTTCGGTAGCTCCGTACCTAGACGACATTCTGATACAAGCTTCAAGCTTTCAAACTGCCAAGTCTCATACAGAGTTAGTACTGGCATTTCTAAGGTCGCATGGATGGAAGGTGAACGAAAAGAAGAGTTCTCTCTTTCCACTCACAAGAGTTCCCTTCTTGGGGACTCTTATAGATTCTGTAGAAATGAAGATCTACCTGATGGAAGACAGGTTAACAAAGCTTCAAAATGCATGCCGTGTCCTTCATTCCATTCAACACCCGTCAGTGGCTCAATGCATGGAGGTAATCGGCTTGATGGTAGCGGCAATGGACATAGTACCCTTTGCACGCCTACATCTCAGACCGCTGCAATTGTGCATGCTAAGTCAGTGGAATGGGGATTACTCAGACTTGTCCCCTACTCTGAATCTGGATCAAGAGACCAGAAATTCTCTTCTATGGTGGCTTTTTCGGCCACATCTGTCCAGGGGGATGCCATTCAGCAGGCCAGATTGGACAATTGTAACAACAGACGCCAGCCTACTAGGTTGGGGCGCTGTCTGGAATTCTCTGAAGGCTCAGGGACAATGGAATCAGGAGGAGAGTCTCCTGCCAATAAACATTCTGGAATTGAGAGCAGTTCTCAATGCCCTTCTGGCTTGGCCCCAGTTAACAACTCGGGGGTTCATCAGGTTTCAGTCGGACAACATCACGACCGTAGCTTACATCAACCATCAGGGAGGGACAAGAAGCTCCCTAGCAATGATGGAAGTATCAAAGATAATTCGCTGGGCAGAGTCTCACTCTTGCCACCTGTCAGCAATCCACATCCCGGGAGTGGAGAACTGGGAGGCGGATTTCCTAAGTCGTCAGACTTTTCATCCGGGGGAGTGGGAACTTCATCCGGAAGTCTTTGCCCAAATTCTTCGACGTTGGGGCAAACCAGAGATAGATCTCATGGCGTCTCGACAAAACGCCAAGCTTCCTTGTTACGGGTCCAGATCCAGGGATCCGGGAGCGGTTCTGATAGATGCTTTGACAGCACCTTGGACCTTCGGGATGGCTTATGTGTTTCTACCCTTCCCAATGCTTCCTCGATTGATTGCCAGAATCAAACAGGAGAGAGCATCGGTGATTCTAATAGCGCCTGCGTGGCCACGCAGGACTTGGTATGCAGATCTAGTGGACATGTCATCCTGTCCACCTTGGTCTCTGCCTCTGAGACAGGACCTTCTGATTCAGGGTCCCTTCAAACATCAAAATCTAATTTCTCTGAAGCTGACTGCTTGGAAATTGAACGCTTGATTTTATCAAAACGTGGTTTTTCTGAGTCAGTAATTGATACCTTAATACAGGCTAGGAAGCCTGTTACCAGAAAGATTTACCATAAAATATGGCGTAAATACTTATATTGGTGCGAATCCAAGAGTTACTCATGGAGTAAGGTTAGGATTCCTAGGATATTGTCTTTTCTACAAGAAGGTTTAGAAAAGGGTTTATCCGCTAGTTCCTTAAAGGGACAGATTTCAGCTCTGTCCATTCTTTTGCACAAACGTCTGTCAGAGGTTCCGGACGTTCAAGCTTTTTGTCAGGCTTTAGCTAGGATCAAGCCTGTGTTTAAAACTGTTGCTCCACCATGGAGTTTGAACTTAGTTCTTAATGTTTTACAGGGTGTTCCGTTTGAACCCCTTCATTCCATTGATGTCAAGCTGTTATCTTGGAAAGTTCTGTTTTTAATGGCTATTTCCTCGGCTCGAAGAGTCTCTGAGTTATCTGCCTTACATTGTGATTCTCCTTATCTGATTTTTCATTCAGACAAGGTAGTTCTGCGTACTAAACCTGGGTTCTTACCTAAGGTGGTCACTAACAGGAATATCAATCAAGAGATTGTTGTTCCATCTTTGTGTCCTAATCCTTCTTCGAAGAAGGAACGTCTTCTACACAATCTAGATGTAGTCCGTGCCCTGAAATTTTATCTACAGGCAACTAAGGATTTTCGACAAACGTCTTCCCTGTTTGTCGTTTATTCTGGTCAGAGGAGAGGTCAAAAAGCTTCGGCTACCTCTCTCTCTCTTTTTGGCTTCGTAGCATAATACGTTTAGCCTATGAGACTGCTGGACAGCAGCCTCCTGAAAGAATTACAGCTCATTCTACTAGAGCTGTGGCTTCCACTTGGGCCTTTAAGAATGAGACCTCTGTTGAACAGATTTGCAAGGCTGCAACTTGGTCTTCTCTTCATACTTTTTCCAAATTTTACAAATTTGACACTTTTGCTTCTTCGGAGGCTGTTTTTGGGAGAAAGGTTCTTCAGGCAGTGGTTCCTTCCGTATAAAGAGCCTGCCTGTCCCTCCCGTCATCCGTGTACTTTAGCTTTGGTATTGGTATCCCAGAAGTAATGATGACCCGTGGACTGACCACACTTAACAGGAGAAAACAAAATTTATGCTTACCTGATAAATTCCTTTCTCCTGTAGTGTGGTCAGTCCACGGCCCGCCCTGTTTTTATGGCAGGTCTAAATTTTTAAATTATACTCCAGTCACCACTGCACCCTTTGGCTTCTCCTTTCTCGTTGGTTCTCGGTCGAATGACTGGGTGTGACGTAGAGGGGAGGAGCTATATAGCAGCTCTGCTGGGTGAATCCTCTTGCACTTCCTGTTGGGGAGGAGTTAATATCCCAGAAGTAATGATGACCCGTGGACTGACCACACTACAGGAGAAAGGAATTTATCAGGTAAGCATAAATTTTGTTTTTTAATTTGGTTCAGTTGAAAAAGAAAAGTGCATCTAAAACCCATCAGCTTTATGATGTTTATCTAAAAGTCCTAATGCTAGAAGCTTAAAAGGAAATCAACATCAAAATTAAAGGGACACTGAACCCACATTTTTTTACTTGATTCGGATAGAGCATGCAATTTTAAGCAACTTTCTAATTGACTCCTATTATCAATTTGTCTTTGTTCTCTTGCTATCTTTATTTGAAAAAGGCATTTAAGCTAAGGAGCCAGCCAATTGTTGGTTCAGACACTGGACAGCACTTGTTTAATGGTGCTGTCCAATCAGCAAGGACAACCCAGGTTGCTCACCAAAAATGGGCCGGCATCTAAACTTACGTTCTTGCTTTTCAAATAAATATACCAAGAGAATGAAGAAAATTTGATAATAGGAGTACATTAGAAATTGCTTAAAATTGCATGCTCTATATGAATCACAAAAGAAAAAAATGTGGGTTCAGTGTCCCTTTAAACTTCATGATTTAGATAGAGCACCATTTTAAAAATAATTTCCAATTTATTTCTAATATCAAATTGTGCACATTGTATCTTTTTATTTTGCTCATTTTCTGAGGCATCAGTTAATACTGAGCATATGCTGTTACTTAGTCTGTGATTGGCTAATGGCTGTCACACGATACGGTCAGTCCAGAAATTTAAATACATTTGGAAATTTTCCAGAAAAAAAATATATTGCTCATTTAAAATTCTGAGTAAGTTCTATTGTCTTTTTAATGTACACTTGTGGATTTTGCAATTTTACTGTATTTAATGGTATTTTAATAATACACTCTAAAAGTCAGTATTTTGTATTAAATATTTGGAAAATAATGCAACATACACGTTGAGCACAGTACATAATGCATTTCCTTTTAGAGGGGTTAAAAACATAGGTAGAGTCCCACAGAAAAGAGTAATTGGTTGGGTTGTGTGACTCCCATTCCTGATTGGCTGACCAGTTGCAAGCTGCTTGATAGCTGCAAGGATTGCAGCCTGTGAATGGGACTTTACATATCTTTTTAAACCCCACTCCTGCAAAGGTTGCATAATTTAAACACTTTGGGGGAATTACATTTTACATTTAATTTCCTTTTCATCATGTTTGTTTACTTCTACCACTTGGTTAATCGCATCCCTCTTTCTTATTTTACCATTTTTAAATCTTCCAGTCGTTTTCTCTCCTCTCCTCTCCTTCTATTCCCCTTTCACTTCTCCTTTTTTATCTCAGGTCATACAGACAAAGGTGATTGGCATGCGCAGTATTTCCACTTCTGTCTGCCGGACATTTACAGCCCAGACATTTGCACACATGCCGTACTTGCACAAACCCCCTCTCCATCTGCACAGCTGTGCTGTCAATGTGGCATTTATAGGAGGGGAGAGGAAGGCCTGGTGAGGCCTAACCCAGCGTGCCATAAATAATCATCACAAGTGATTCATGCACTGCTAACATGAAACCCATTTCAAAAAGCTTTTTTTTTTCCAGTTAGTAATCACATTTTTGGAACAGTGGTTTCATACAAGACAAATGAAAAACCGACACTACTTACTATAGTTTGGCAAAGACTGCATATTGTAGATCAAGAGCAAATGAAGGGCACAATTGTTTTTTTTTTTTTGTTTTTTTTTACTTTTTTGCACTTGCAGTACTTAATAAACTGACACATAAATATATACTTTTGTATAACATTAGAAACATCAAACATTTAAGGAGCCAAATAAAAAAGTAACAAAGAGCAGACTGTAGAGATTTGCAACACTACACCTATTTGGGTTTTTTTTTGTTTTTGTTTTTTAAATCGTACACATAGGGACATTATACACTGGATTTTTCTTTGCATAAATGTTTTGTAGATGATACATTTATATAGCCTATCTGGGAGTATTTTTAATACAATGTGTAGTTTTGATTATTATTTAATAACATTGTGCTGATTTTCAGACTTCTAACCAAGCCCCAAAGTATCAGATGTAGACCCAGGTCTACAGATGTGTGCTGCTATTGTTATTGTAATATGTCTTTTTATATGCAGGGAAGGGGGGGGGTCTGCTCTTTATTTTCCCCAGCCCCTTTCAGTGGGTGTCCCAACTTAACCTCATCAACAGTGCTTAACTGGGAACTTCTAAGTACAATTTAAAAGATTTTATACTAGAATGTTAGATTAGTATCTAAAATAATAGTGGAAAAAGCACTTACAGGAATTTTAAATATGGAAGGTAATTTCTCCAACATAGGTGTGTCCGGTCCACGGCGTCATCCTTACTTGTGGGATATTCTCTTCCCCAACAGGAAATGGCAAAGAGCCCAGCAAAGCTGGTCACATGATCCCTCCCAGGCTCCGCCTACCCCAGTCATTCTCTTTGCCGTTGTACAGGCAACATCTCCACGGAGATGGCTTAGAGTTTTTTAGTGTTTAACTGTAGTTTTTATTATTCAATCAAGAGTTTGTTATTTTGAAATAGTGCTGGTATGTACTATTTACTCAGAAACAGAAAAGAGATGAAGATTTCTGTTTGTATGAGGAAAATGATTTTAGCAACCGTAACTAAAATCCATGGCTGTTCCACACAGGACTGTTGAGAGCAATTAACTTCAGTTGGGGGAACAGTGTGCAGTCTCTTGCTGCTTGAGGTATGACACATTCTAACAAGACGATGTAATGCTGGAAGCTGTCATTTTCCCTATGGGATCCGGTAAGCCATGTTTATTACGATCGTAAATAAGGGCTTCACAAGGGCTTATTAAGACTGTAGACTTTTTCTGGGCTAAATCGATTCATTATTAACACATATTTAGCCTTGAGGAATCATTTTATCTGGGTATTTTGATATAATAATATCGGCAGGCACTGTATTAGACACCTTATTCCTTAGGGGCTTTCCCAAAGCATAAGCAGAGCCTCATTTTCGCGCCGGTGTGGCGCACTTGTTTTTGAGAGGCATGGCATGCAGTCGCATGTGAGAGGAGCTCTGATACTTAGAAAAGACTTTTGAAGGCGTCATTTGGTATCGTATTCCCCTTTGGGCTTGGTTGGGTCTCAGCAAAGCAGATACCAGGGACTGTAAAGGGGTTAAAGTTTAAAACGGCTCCGGTTCCGTTATTTTAAGGGTTAAAGCTTCCGAATTTGGTGTGCAATACTTTTAAGGCTTTAAGACACTGTGGTGAAAATTTGATAAATTTTGAACAATTCCTTCATGTTTTTTCGCAATTGCAGTAATAAAGTGTGTTCAGTTTAAAATTTAAAGTGACAGTAACGGTTTTATTTTAAAACGTTTTTGTACTTTGTTATCAAGTTTATGCCTGTTTAACATGTCTGAACTACCAGATAGACTGTGTTCTGAATGTGGGGAAGCCAGAATTCCTATTCATTTAAATAAATGTGATTTATGTGATAATGACAATGATGCCCAAGATGATTCCTCAAGTGAGGGGAGTAAGCATGGTACTGCATCATTCCCTCCTTCGTCTACACGAGTCTTGCCCACTCAGGAGGCCCCTAGTACATCTAGCGCGCCAATACTCCTTACTATGCAACAATTAACGGCTGTAATGGATAATTCTGTCAAAAACATTTTAGCCAAAATAAACACTTGTCAGCGTAAGCGCGGCTGCTCTGTTTTAGATACTGAAGAGCATGACGACGCTGATATTAATATCTCTGAAGGGCCCCTAACCCAGTCTGATGGGGCCAGGGAGGTTTTGTCTGAGGGAGAAATTACTGATTCAGGGAACATTTCTCAACAGGCTGAACCTGATGTGA
Organism: Bombina bombina; assembly: GCF_027579735.1. NCBI lineage: Eukaryota > Metazoa > Chordata > Amphibia > Anura > Bombinatoridae > Bombina > Bombina bombina. The sequence goes on from NC_069501.1 coordinate 586,838,279, forward strand.
TTGCATTTAAATTTAAGTTGGAACATCTCCGCATTCTGCTTAAGGAGGTATTATCCACTCTGGATGATTGTGACAAGTTGGTCATCCCAGAGAAACTATGTAAAATGGACAAGTTCCTAGAGGTGCCGGGGCTCCCAGAAGCTTTTCCTATACCCAAGCGGGTGGCGGACATTGTTAATAAAGAATGGGAGAGGCCAGGTATTCCTTTCGTCCCTCCCCCCATATTTAAAAAATTGTTTCCTATGGTCGACCCCAGAAAGGACTTATGGCAGACAGTCCCCAAGGTCGAGGGAGCGGTTTCCACTTTAAACAAACGCACCACTATACCCATAGAGGATAGTTGTGCTTTCAAAGATCCTATGGATAAAAAATTAGAAGGTTTGCTTAAAAAGATGTTTGTTCAGCAGGGTTACCTTCTACAACCAATTTCATGCATTGTCCCTGTCGCTACAGCCGCATGTTTCTGGTTCGATGAGCTGATAAAGGCGGTCGATAGTGATTCTCCTCCTTATGAGGAGATTATGGACAGAATCAATGCTCTCAAATTGGCTAATTCTTTCACCCTCGACGCCACTTTGCAATTGGCTAGGTTAGCGGCTAAGAATTCTGGGTTTGCTATTGTGGCGCGCAGAGCGCTTTGGTTGAAATCTTGGTCGGCTGATGCGTCTTCCAAGAACAAGCTACTTAACATTCCTTTCAAGGGGAAAACGCTGTTTGGCCCTGACTTGAAAGAGATTATCTCTGATATCACTGGGGGTAAGGGCCACGCCCTTCCTCAGGATCGGCCTTTCAAGGCAAAAAATAAACCTAATTTTCGTCCCTTTCGTAGAAACGGACCAGCCCAAGGTGCTACGTCCTCTAAGCAAGAGGGTAATACTTCTCAAGCCAAGCCAGCTTGGAGACCAATGCAAGGCTGGAACAAAGGAAAGCAGGCCAAGAAACCTGCCGCTGCTACCAAGACTGCATGAAATGTTGGCCCCCGATCCGGGACCGGATCTGGTGGGGGGCAGACTCTCTCTCTTCGCTCAGGCTTGGGCAAGAGATGTTCTGGATCCTTGGGCGCTAGAAATAGTCTCCCAAGGTTATCTTCTGGAATTCAAGGGACTTCCCCCAAGGGGGAGGTTCCACAGGTCTCAGTTGTCTTCAGACCACATAAAAAGACAGGCATTCTTACATTGTGTAGAAGACCTGTTAAAAATGGGAGTGATTCATCCTGTTCCATTAAGAGAACAAGGGATGGGGTTCTACTCCAATCTGTTCATAGTTCCCAAAAAAGAGGGAACGTTCAGACCAATCTTAGATCTCAAGTTCTTAAACAAGTTTCTCAAGGTTCCATCGTTCAAGATGGAAACCATTCGAACTATTCTTCCTTCCATCCAGGAAGGTCAATTCATGACCACGGTGGATTTAAAGGATGCGTATCTACATATTCCTATCCACAAGGAACATCATCGGTTCCTAAGGTTCGCATTCCTGGACAAACATTACCAGTTCGTGGCGCTTCCTTTCGGATTAGCCACTGCTCCAAGGATTTTCACAAAGGTACTAGGGTCCCTTCTAGCTGTGCTAAGACCAAGGGGCATTGCTGTAGTACCTTACTTGGACGACATTTTGATTCAAGCGTCGTCCCTTCCTCAAGCAAAGGCTCACACGGACATCGTCCTGGCCTTTCTCAGATCTCACGGATGGAAAGTGAACGTGGAAAAGAGTTCTCTATCCCCGTCAACAAGGGTTCCCTTCTTGGGAACAATTATAGACTCCTTAGAAATGAGGATTTTTCTAACAGAGGCCAGAAAAACAAAACTTCTAGACTCTTGTCGGATACTTCATTCCGTTCCTCTTCCTTCCATAGCTCAGTGCATGGAAGTGATCGGGTTGATGGTAGCGGCAATGGACATAGTTCCTTTTGCGCGCATTCATCTAAGACCATTACAACTGTGCATGCTCAGTCAGTGGAATGGGGACTATACAGACTTGTCTCCGAAGATACAAGTAAATCAGAGGACCAGAGACTCACTCCGTTGGTGGCTGTCCCTGGACAACCTGTCACAAGGGATGACATTCCGCAGACCAGAGTGGGTCATTGTCACGACCGACGCCAGTCTGATGGGCTGGGGCGCGGTCTGGGGATCCCTGAAAGCTCAGGGTCTTTGGTCTCGGGAAGAATCTCTTCTACCGATAAATATTCTGGAACTGAGAGCGATATTCAATGCTCTCAAGGCTTGGCCTCAGCTAGCGAGGGCCAAGTTCATACGGTTTCAATCAGACAACATGACAACTGTTGCGTACATCAACCATCAGGGGGGAACAAGGAGTTCCCTAGCGATGGAAGAAGTGACCAAAATCATTCTATGGGCGGAGTCTCACTCCTGCCACCTGTCTGCTATCCACATCCCAGGAGTGGAAAATTGGGAAGCGGATTTTCTGAGTCGTCAGACATTGCATCCGGGGGAGTGGGAACTCCATCCGGAAATCTTTGCCCAAGTCACTCAGCTGTGGGGCATTCCAGACATGGATCTGATGGCCTCTCGTCAGAACTTCAAAGTTCCTTGCTACGGGTCCAGATCCAGGGATCCCAAGGCGGCTCTAATGGATGCACTAGTAGCACCTTGGACCTTCAAACTAGCTTATGTGTTCCCGCCCTTTCCTCTCATCCCCAGGCTGGTAGCCAGGATCAATCAGGAGAGGGCGTCGGTGATCTTGATAGCTCCTGCGTGGCCACGCAGGACTTGGTATGCAGATCTGGTGAATATGTCATCGGCTCCACCTTGGAAGCTACCTTTGAGACGAGACCTTCTTGTTCAGGGTCCGTTCGAACATCCGAATCTGGTTTCACTCCAGCTGACTGCTTGGAGATTGAACGCTTGATTTTATCGAAGCGAGGGTTCTCAGATTCTGTTATCGATACTCTTGTTCAGGCCAGAAAGCCTGTAACTAGAAAGATTTACCACAAAATTTGGAAAAAATATATCTGTTGGTGTGAATCTAAAGGATTCCCTTGGGACAAGGTTAAGATTCCTAGGATCCTATCCTTCCTTCAAGAAGGATTGGAAAAAGGATTATCTGCAAGTTCCCTGAAGGGACAGATTTCTGCCTTGTCGGTGTTACTTCACAAAAAACTGGCTGCTGTGCCAGATGTTCAAGCTTTTGTTCAGGCTCTGGTTAGAATTAAGCCTGTTTACAAACCTTTGACTCCTCCTTGGAGTCTCAATTTAGTTCTTTCAGTTCTTCAGGGGGTTCCGTTTGAACCCTTGCATTCCGTTGATATTAAATTATTATCTTGGAAAGTTTTGTTTTTAGTTGCAATTTCTTCTGCCAGAAGAGTTTCAGAATTATCTGCTCTGCAGTGTTCTCCTCCTTATCTGGTGTTCCATGCAGATAAGGTGGTTTTACGTACTAAACCTGGTTTTCTTCCAAAAGTTGTTTCTAACAAAAACATTAACCAGGAGATTATCGTACCTTCTCTGTGTCCGAAACCAGTTTCAAAGAAGGAACGTTTGTTGCACAATTTGGATGTTGTTCGCGCTCTAAAATTCTATTTAGATGCTACAAAGGATTTTAGACAAACATCTTCCTTGTTTGTTGTTTATTCCGGTAAAAGGAGAGGTCAAAAAGCAACTTCTACCTCTCTCTCTTTTTGGATTAAAAGCATCATCAGATTGGCTTACGAGACTGCCGGACGGCAGCCTCCCGAAAGAATCACAGCTCATTCCACTAGGGCTGTGGCTTCCACATGGGCCTTCAAGAACGAGGCTTCTGTTGATCAGATATGTAGGGCAGCGACTTGGTCTTCACTGCACACTTTTACCAAATTTTACAAGTTTGATACTTTTGCTTCTTCTGAGGCTATTTTTGGGAGAAAGGTTTTGCAAGCCGTGGTGCCTTCCATTTAGGTGACCTGATTTGCTCCCTCCCTTCATCCGTGTCCTAAAGCTTTGGTATTGGTTCCCACAAGTAAGGATGACGCCGTGGACCGGACACACCTATGTTGGAGAAAACAGAATTTATGTTTACCTGATAAATTACTTTCTCCAACGGTGTGTCCGGTCCACGGCCCGCCCTGGTTTTTTAATCAGGTCTGATAATTTATTTTCTTTAACTACAGTCACCACGGTACCATATGGTTTCTCCTATGCAAATATTCCTCCTTAACGTCGGTCGAATGACTGGGGTAGGCGGAGCCTGGGAGGGATCATGTGACCAGCTTTGCTGGGCTCTTTGCCATTTCCTGTTGGGGAAGAGAATATCCCACAAGTAAGGATGACGCCGTGGACCGGACACACCGTTGGAGAAAGTAATTTATCAGGTAAACATAAATTCTGTTTTTTATATAATATTAGTAAATATACTTTACACATTTAAAAATCCAACAAGTGTTTCTTCTACTACTATTTTACACATAGACAGGTTGAGAACCAGGTGATTGTCTAAAGGAGGTCAGATTCACCATTTTACATAGAATATATAAAATACCTCCCCAGACACAGACAGGGCAGTACCCTACTTTACCTAGTTATTGTGCTTTTTCACCTTTGTTATGAAAGCAGACGCGGCATGGTTTCCATATTGAGTTGGAAGCAGGCACAGAGCACATACATGACCTGAGGACAGAATAGCAGAGGCCAGCATTCCAGTGAGATTACTGTACAACACGTTAACTAATTGCCACATTACCTAGTGTCAATAGACAGGGGAACCTGTATGGCATAATTCATTTTTGCTTTTGGGCTACATTGTAGAAAAAAGAATGTTAAAAAACAGTTGTAATAATAAGTACATTTACAAATCCATTGTGCTATGGGGACTGGAGATTTGTGAGACTTGTTTTGCACAAGATTTTCCAACGGCTGTACAGCCACATCTTAAAGTGATATTTGTGCCCTATGACTACTGGCATTGCACTTCAGATTGCTGACATGATGGGGATAGTAGTTTTTTTTAACTGAGGGAGCATTGGTGACACACTTTCCCTTGTGATTTACACTAACACATCTGAACCTTGTTTCACACAAACATTAAATGGTATATGTTTGAAGGTTTATGTATATAGAGCAGTGAATTGTGAACTGATACACATTAATATGTTTGGAGAGATCAAAAGCTAAAAAAAATATGGGGCCTTCTGAATTTCAAATTTGAGGACATAATAGTGCAAAAAGAAAATGTTTTCTTGTGTTATTTTATTATTGCTCTTTTGCTTCTATATAATTTTGTATTTAACCCCTGCAAGGGGTTTAAACTTATATTTAAGTCATTTGCAGAACAGAAATACATTACTGGGTACCTAGCTGGAAATTTATGATGAGCCAATGACAAGAGGCACTGCTGCTTTTGAGCCTACTTAAGTGTGCTTTTCAACAAATGGTACCAAGAGTACAAAGTAAAATTGAAAAGTTTCTTAAAACTGCATGCACTAACTAAACAATGAAAGTTACATTTTGACTTTGATCTGCCTGTAATTATATGAAATATCTGACTGTTTGTAGACAAATCTAGAGTTGTTACTATATGCTTAGATGGTGTCTAAGTGCAACAACACTCTTGACAGAAATACAGAATATTTAGCAAAAGTAGAAGTTTGATACAGACAGTATGAGATCCAAATTGCTTAAAGGGAGATAATATTCATATGCTAAATCACTTGAAACTCATGCAGTTTAACTGTAAAAAGCTGACAGGAAAATCTCACCTGAGCATCTCTATGTAAAAAAGGAAGATAGTTTACCTCACAACTTCCTCAGCTCAGCAGAGTAAGTTCTGGGTAAAAAGTTATACTTCATTTACTGCCCGGCAGCAGGTAAAAAAAAATAAAAAATGAAGAAATGAACAGCAGCCAATCAGCATGGGGTCATGAGGTCATGAACTCTTTTACTGTGCTCTCATGAGATTTCATAGTAAACTTCCTTAAACTGAATAGGGAATTACCATGAGTGTGCACGAAGTTCACTCCCTTGCCTGTCCCGGGACAGACATACTGATTTGCTGCTTAAAGTCCTTTACAATGGGGTGTGAATACTTAGGACATTTTGAGGTAAAATATCTTTCTTTTTTACATAGAGATGTTCAGGTGATATTTTCTAGTAAGCTTTTTACAGCTATGCTGCATCACTTTCAAGTGTTTCAACATTTGGATATCATGGCCCTTTAAGTCAAAAATTGTTCACAAGCAGGAGGATTAGCTCAGTAATTGTAAATCATGATTTCTTTCATGTAATTAGCAAGAGTCCATGAGCTAGTGACGTATGGGATATACATTCCTACCAGGAGGGGCAAAGTTTCCCAAACCTCAAAATACCTACAAATACACCCCTCACCACACCCACAAATCAGTTTTACAAACTTTGCCTCCTATGGAGGTGGTGAAGTAAGTTTGTGCTAGATTCTACGTTGATATGCGCTCCGCAGCAGGTTGGAGCCCGGTTTTCCTCTCAGCGTGCAGTGAATGTCAGAGGGATGTGAGGAGAGTATTGCCTATTTGAATTCAATGATCTCCTTCTACGGGGTCTATTTCATAGGTTCTCTGTTATCGGTCGTAGAGATTCATCTCTTACCTCCCTTTTCAGAACGACGATATACTCTTATATATATACCATTACCTCTGCTGATTTTCGTTTCAGTACTGGTTTGGCTTTCTACAACATGTAGATGAGTGTCCTGGGGTAAGTAAGTCTTATTTTCTGTGACACTCTAAGCTATGGTTGGGCACTTTTTTATAAAGTTCTAAATATATGTATTCAAACATTTATTTGCCTTGACTCAGGATGTTCAACATTCCTTATTTTCAGACAGTCAGTTTCATATTTGGGATAATGCATTTGAATAAAACAATTTTTTTCTTACCTTAAAATTTGACTTTTCCCTGTGGGCTGTTAGGCTCTCGGGGGCTGAAAATGCTTCATTTTATTGCGTCATTCTTGGCGCGGACTTTTTTGGCGCAAATTTTTTTTTCTGTTTCCGGCGTCATACGTGTCGCCGGAAGTTGCGTCATTTTTGACGTTCTTTTGCGCCAAAAATGTCGGCGTTCCGGATGTGGCGTAATTTTTGGCGCCAAAAGCATTTAGGCGCCAAATAATGTGGGCGTCTTATTTGGCGCTAAAAAAATATGGGCGTCACTTTTGTCTCCACATTATTTAAGTCTCATTTTTTATTGCTTCTGGTTGCTAGAAGCTTGTTCACTGGCATTTTTTCCCATTCCTGAAACTGTCATTTAAGGAATTTGATCAATTTTGCTTTATATGTTGTTTTTTCTATTACATATTGCAAGATGTCCCATGTTGAAGCTGAGTCAGAAGATACTTCTGGAAAATCGCTGCCTGGTGCTGGAGCTACCAAAGCTAAGTGTATCTGCTGTAAACTTTTGGTAGCTGTTCCTCCAGCTGTTGTTTGTATTGAATGTCATGACAAACTTGTTAATGCAGATAATATTTCCTTTAGTAAAGTTACATTACCTGTTGCTGTTCCATCAACATCTAATACTCAGAGTGTTCCTGATAACATAAGAGATTTTGTTTCTAAATCCATTAAGAAGGCTATGTCTGTTATTCCTCCTTCTAGTAAACGTAAAAAGTCTTTTAAAACTTCTCATTTTTCAGATGAATTTTTAAATGAACATCATCATTCTGATTCTGATAATGGCTCTTCTGGTTCAGAGGATTCTGTCTCAGAGGTTGATGCTGATAAATCTTCATATTTATTTAAAATGGAATTTATTCGTTCTTTACTTAAGAAGTCCTAATTGCATTAGAAATTGAGGATTCTGGTCCTCTTGATACTAAATCTAAACGTTTAGATAAGGTTTTTAAATCTCCTGTAGTTATTCCAGAAGTTTTTCCTGTTCCTGGTGCTATTTCTGAAGTAATTTCCAGGGAATGGAATAATTTGGGTAATTCATTTACTCCTTCTAAACGTTTTAAGCAATTATATCCTGTGCCATCTGACAGATTAGAATTTTGGGACAAAATCCCTAAGGTTGATGGGGCTGTCTCTACTCTTGCTAAGCGTACTACCATTCCTACGGCAGATGGTACTTCCTTTAAGGATCCTTTAGATAGGAAAATTGAATCCTTTCTAAGAAAAGCTTACTTGTGTTCAGGTAATCTTCTTAGACCTGCTATATCTTTGGCGGATGTTGCTGCAGCTTCAACTTTTTGGTTGGAAGCTTTAGCGCAACAAGTAACAGATCATAATTCTCATAGTATTATTATTCTTCTTCAACATGCTAATAATTTTATTTGTGATGCCATCTTTGATATCATTAGAGTTGATGTCAGGTATATGTCTCTAGCTATTTTAGCTAGAAGAGCTTTATGGCTTAAAACTTGGAATGCTGATATGTCTTCTAAGTCTACTCTGCTTTCCCTTTCTTTCCAGGGTAATAAATTATTTGGTTCTTCTCAGTTGGATTCTATTATCTCAACTGTTACTGGAGGGAAAGGAACTTTTTTACCACAGGATAAAAAATCTAAAGGTAAATTTAGGTCTAATAATCGTTTTCGTTCCTTTCATCACAACAAGGAACAAAAGCCTGATCCTTCATCCTCAGGAGCGGTATCAGTTTGGAAACCATCTCCAGTCTGGAATAAATCCAAGCCTTTTAGAAAATCAAAGCCAGCTCCTAAGTCCACATGAAGGTGCGGCCCTCATTCCAGCTCAGCTGGTAGGGGGCAGATTACGTTTTTTCAAAGGAATTTGGATCAATTCCGTTCACAATCTTTGGATTCAGAATATTGTTTCAGAAGGGTACAGAATTGGCTTCAAGATAAGGCCTCCTGCAAAGAGGTTTTTCTTTCTCGTGTCCCAGTAAATCCAGCGAAGGCTCAAGCATTTCTGAAATGTGTTTCAGATCTAGAGTTGGCTGGAGTAATTATGCCAGTTCCAGTTCTGGAACAGGGGCTGGGGTTTTATTCAAATCTCTTCATTGTACCAAAGAAGGAGAATTCCTTCAGACCAGTTCTGGATCTAAAAATATTGAATCGTTATGTAAGGATACCAACATCAAAATGGTAACTGTAAGGACTATCCTGCCTTTTGTTCAGCAAGGGCATTATATGTCTACAATAGATTTACAGGATGCATATCTGCATATTCCGATTCATCCACATCACTATCAGTTTCTGAGATTCTCGTTCTTAGACAAGCATTACCAGTTTGTGGCTCTGCCGTTTGACCTAGCAACAGCTCCAAGAATTTTTACAAAGGTTCTCGGTGCCCTTCTGTCTGTAATCAGAGAACAGGGTATTGTGGTATTTCCTTATTTGGACGATATCTTGGTACTTGCTCAGTCTTCATATTTAGCAGAATCTCATACGAATCGACTTGTGTTGTTTCTTCAAGATCATGGTTGGAGGATCAATTTACTAAAAAGTTCATTGATTCCTCAGACAAGGGTAACCTTTTTGGGTTTCCAGATAGATTCAGTGTCCATGACTCTATCTTTGACAGACAAGAGACGTCTAAAATTGATATCAGCTTGTCGAAACCTTCAGTCACAATCATTCCCTTCGGTAGCCTTATGCATGGAAATTCTAGGTCTTATGACTGCTGCATCGGACGCGATCCCCTTTGCTCGTTTTCACATGCGACCTCTTCAGCTCTGTATGCTGAACCAGTGGTGCAGGGATTACACAAAGATATGTCAATTAATATCTTTAAAACCGATTGTACGACACTCTCTGACGTGGTGGACAGATCACCATCGTTTAGTTCAGGGGGCTTCTTTTGTTCTTCCGACCTGGACTGTAATCTCAACAGATGCAAGTCTTACAGGTTGGGGAGCTGTGTGGGGGTCTCTGACGGCACAAGGGGTTTGGGAATCTCAGGAGGTGAGATTACCGATCAATATTTTGGAACTCCGTGCAATTTTCAGAGCTCTTCAGTCTTGGCCTCTTCTAAAGAGAGAATCGTTCATTTGTTTTCAGACAGACAATGTCACATCTGTGGCATACATCAATCATCAAGGAGGGACTCACAGCCCTCTGACTATGAAAGAAGTATCTCGAATTCTGGTTTGGGTGGAATCCAGCTCCTGTCTAGTTTCTGCGGTTCATATCCCAGGTATAGACAATTGGGAAGCGGATTATCTCAGTCGCCAAACGTTGCATCCGGGCGAATGGTCTCTTCACCCAGAGGTATTTCTTCAGATTGTCCAAATGTGGGGACTTCCAGAAATAGATCTGATGGCCTCTCATCTAAACAAGAAACTTCCCAGGTATCTGTCCAGATCCAGGGATCCTCAAGCGGAAGCAGTGGATGCATTGTCACTTCCTTGGAAGTATCATCCTGCTTATATCTTTCCGCCTCTAGTTCTTCTTCCAAGAGTGATCTCCAAGATTCTGAAGGAATGCTCGTTTGTTCTACTGGTAGCTCCAGCATGGCCTCACAGGTTTTGGTATGCGGATCTTGTCCGGATGGCCTCTTGCCAACCGTGGACTCTTCCATTAAGACCAGACCTTCTGTTGCAAGGTCCTTTTTTCCATCAGGATCTCAAATCCTTAAATTTAAAGGTATGGAGATTGAACACTTGATTCTTAGTCAAAGAGGTTTCTCTGACTCTGTGATTAATACTATGTTACAGGCTCGTAAATCTGTATCTAGGGAGATATATTATAGAGTCTGGAAGACTTATATTTCTTGGTGTCTTTCTCATCATTTTTCCTGGCATTCTTTTAGAATTCCGAGAATTTTACAGTTTCTTCAGGATGGTTTGGAGAAAGGTTTGTCTGCAAGTTCCTTGAAAGGACAAATCTCTGCTCTTTCTGTTCTTTTTCACAGAAAGATTGCTAATCTTCCTGATATTCATTGTTTTGTACAAGCTTTGGTTCGTATAAAACCTGTCATTAAGTCAATTTCTCCTCCTTGGAGTTTGAATTTGGTTCTGGGGGCTCTTCAAGCTCCTCCGTTTGAACCTATGCATTCATTGGACATTAAATTACTTTCTTGGAAAGTTTTGTTCCTTTTGGCCATCTCTTCTGCCAGAAGAGTTTCTGAATTATCTGCTCTTTCTTGTGAGTCTCCTTTTCTGATTTTTCATCAGGATAAGGCGGTGTTGCGAACTTCTTTTGAATTTTTACCTAAGGTTGTGAATTCCAACAACATTAGTAGAGAAATTGTGGTTCCTTCATTATGTCCTAATCCTAAGAATTCTAAGGAGAAATCATTGCATTCTTTGGATGTAGTTAGAGCTTTGAAATATTATGTTGAAGCTACTAAGAATTTCCGAAAGACTTCTAGTCTATTTGTTATCTTTTCCGGTTCTAGGAAAGGTCAGAAGGCCTCTGCCATTTCTTTGGCATCTTGGTTGAAATCTTTAATTCATCATGCTTATGTTGAGTCGGGTAAAACTCCTCCTCAAAGGATTACAGCTCATTCTACTAGGTCAGTTTCTACTTCCTGGGCGTTTAGGAATGAAGCTTCGGTTGATCAGATTTGCAAAGCAGCAACTTGGTCTTCTTTGCATACTTTTACTAAATTCTACCATTTTGATGTGTTTTCTTCTTCTGAAGCTGTTTTTGGTGGAAAAGTACTTCAGGCAGCTGTTTCAGTTTGAATCTTCTGCTTGTTTTCAGTTTTTTTCATAATAAAATTTAAACTTTATTTTGGGTGTGGATTATTTTTCAGCGGAATTGGCTGTCTTTATTTTATCCCTCCCTCTCCAGTGACTCTTGCGTGGAAAGATCCACATCTTGGGTAGTCATTATCCCATACGTCACTAGCTCATGGACTCTTGCTAATTACATGAAAGAAAACATAATTTATGTAAGAACTTACCTGATAAATTCATTTCTTTCATATTAGCAAGAGTCCATGAGGCCCACCCTTTTTGTGGTGGTTATGATTTTTTTTGTATAAAGCACAATTATTCCAATTCCTTATTTTTTATGCTTTTGCACTTTTTTCTTATCACCCCACTTCTTGGCTATTCGTTAAACTGATTTGTGAGTGTGGTGAGGGGTGTATTTGTAGGCATTTTGAGGTTTGGGAAACTTTGCCCCTCCTGGTAGGAATGTATATCCCATACGTCACTAGCTCATGGACTCTTGCTAATATGAAAGAAATGAATTTATCAGGTAAGTTCTTACATAAATTATGTTATTCTTTAAACAATGTTCTTGCTGAGAAGATAGATCTGGGATGAGACATTCTACAGTTACATTCTATGTTTACTCCACACCGATTGTTGTTTACACTGGTCTTGTGAAATCTATTTTCTCTTCCTTAGATTGGTTCCATGTCAAGTTAAGTTATATGATGTACACATTAGCACATGTTTAAGAACATAAATATACTGTCTTGCGCTGTAAAATGGATTCCATAGGATAACGTGAACTGGAGAACAAATGGAGAATAAAACAGAAGCCTTTGTGGGTTTGCTCCCATGAGAGTTTAAAGTCTAAAAATATCAAAACCAAAATGTAAAAAAAAAAAAAAATGTTGATAATTTATATCATCTGCTCTGAGTGAACACACTGTTTTACGCATCTAAGCTATTTTTGTATTAAACAGAGACATGGAAAATTCACTCCCATTTTTTATTGAATACATTTATGAAAGATTTTGGCAATATCCTTCAAAGTTTCCGGGTGATTGGATGCCAATTTTTCAGACATGCTTATAAATCTTTATATGCACAGAAAGTTGACATTTTTTTTTAGTCCAAATTTAATTTTCATGATTCTGATAGAGCGTGCAATTTTAAACACGTTTCCAGTATACTTCTATTATCAAATTTGCTTTGTTCTCTGGATATCCTTTATTAATTGGTATAGCTACCTAGGTAGGCTCGGTAGTAGCAGTTCGATATTGGGAGTTAGCTAGTGATAGGTGGCTGAACTTACATGCCTCTTGTCATTGGCTCACAAGATGTGTTCAACTACGTCCCAGTAGTCCATTTCTGCTCCTGAGCCTACACTTAACCCCTTAATGACCGAGGACGTGCAGGGTACGTCCTCTTAAAAAAGTCACTTAACGACCAAGGACGTACCCTGCACGTCCTCGGTTTGGAAAGCAGCTGGAAGCGATCCTGATCACTTCCAGCTGATTTCCGGTTATTGCAGGATGCCTCGATATTGAGGCATCCTGCAATAACATTTTTTACCCCTCCGGTGCAGAGAGAGCCACTCTGTGGCCCTCTCTGCACCGGACATCGATGGCCGCATTCGTTGGTGGGTGGGAGCTGAAGTGGGAGGTGGGTGGGCGGCCATCGATGGCTTCTTAGTGAGAGAGGGGGGCGGGATCGGTTGCGGTATCGCCGGGGGCGCGCACGGGCGCGCGCGCGTGCACGGGGGGTGGCGGGCGGGCGCGTGCACGGGGCGGGAGCGGGTGGGAACCGCTACACTACAGAAAAAAGGTACAAGTTGATTGTAAAAAAATATATAATAAACTTATTTTTTTGAAAGCATCTAAGGGATTAGGAAGGGGTGGGGGGTTGGTATTGGGGGGGGGGAAGCTACACTACAGAAAAGGGACATTTTTTTAATATATAACAGCATATTTTTCACTAAAATGGGTACTGGCAGACAGCTGCCAGTACCCAAGATGGCGCACATTAAGTCAGAGGGGGAGGGTTAGAGAGCTGTTTGGTGGGGGATCAGTGAGGTTGGGGGCTAATGGGGATCCTACACATAAGCATATGTAAATATGCTAAAAAAAAATGCACAAAAAAGCCAAAATTCTCCTTTTATTTTAGTACTGGCAGAGTTTCTGCCAGTACTTAAGATGGCGGGGACATTTGTGGGGTAGGGGAGGGAAGAGAGATGTTTGGGAGGGATCAGGGGGTCTGATGTTTCAGGTGGGAGGCTGATCTCTACACTAAAGCTAAAATTAACCCTGCAAGCTCCCTACAAGCTACCTAATTAACCCCTTCACTGCTAGCCATAATACACGTGTGATGCGCAGCGCCATTTAGCAGCATTCTAATTACCAAAAAGCAACGCCAAAGTCATATATGTCTGCTATTTCTGAACAAAGGGGATCCCAGAGAAGCATTTACAACCATTTGTGCCATAATTGCACAAGCTGTTTGTAAATGATTTCAGTGAGAAACCTAAAATTGTGAAAAATGTAACATTTTTTTTAATTTGATCGCATTTGGCGGTGAAATGGTGGCATGAAATATACCAAAATGGGCCTAGATCAATACTTGGGGTTGTCTACTACACTACACTAAAGCTAAAAATACCCCAAAAAGCTCCTTACATGCTTCCTAATTAACCCCTTCACTGCTGGGCATAATACACGTGTGGTGGGCAGTGGCATTTAGCGGCCTTCTAATTACCAAAAAGCAAAGCCAAAGCCATATATGTCTGCTATTTCTGAACAAAGGGGATCCCAGAGAAGAATTTACAACCATTTATGCCATAATTGCACAAGCAGTTTGTAAATAATTTCAGTGAGAAACTGAAAGTTTGTGAAAAAATTTGTGAAAAAGTGAACGATTTTTTGTATTTGATCGCATTTGGCGGTGAAATGGTGGCATGAAATATACCAAAATGGGCCTAGATCAATACTTTGGGATGTCTTCTAAAAAAAAATATATACATGTCAATGGATATTCAGGGATTCCTGAAAGATATCAGTGTCCCAATGTAACTAGCGCTAATTTTGAAAAAAAATGGTTTGAAAATAGCAAAGTGCTACTTGTATTTATGGCCCTATAAGTTACAAAAAAAGCAAAGAACTTGTAAACATTGGGTATTTCTAAACTCAGGACAAAATTTAGAAACTATTTAGCATGGGTGTTTTTTGGTGGTTGTAGATATGTAACAGATTTTGGGGTTCAAAGTTAGAAAAAGTGTGTTTTTTTCCATTTTTCCTCATATTTTATAAATTATTTTATAGTAAATGATAAGATATGATGAAAATAATGGTATTTTTAGAAAGTCCATTTAATGGTGAGAAAAACGGTATATAATATGTGTGGGTACAGTAAATGAGTAAGAGGAAAATTTCAGCTAAACACAAACACCGCAGAAATGTAAAAATAGCCTTGGTCCCAAACGGACAGAAAATGGAAAAGTGCTCTGGTCACTAAGGGGTTAAAGGGATAGTAAACTCCAAAAATGTTATTGTTTAAAAAGATAGTTAATACCTTTATTTACCATTCCCCAGTTTTGCATAACCAAGACTGTTATATAAATATTCTTTTTACCTCTGTAATTACCTTGTATCTAAGCTTCTGCTGACTGCCTCCTTATCTCAGATCTTTTGACAGACTTGCATTTCAGACAATTAGTGCTGACTCTTAAATAACTTCACGTGCATGAGCACAATGTTATCTATATGAAACACATGAACTAATGCCCTCTAGCTGTGAAAATCTGCCAACTGCATTCAGCAATTACTAGAGAACAAGAGAACAAAGCAAATTTGATGAGAAAAGTACATTTGAAAGTTGTTTAAAATTGCATGCACTATCTGAATCAGGAAAGTTTAATTTGGACTTTACTATCTCTTTAAACAATGGACTCAGCAAATTTGATAATGGAAGTAAATTATAAAGTTGTTTAAAACTGCATTCTCTATCTCAATCATGAAAGTTATTTTTTTACTTTTACTGTCCCTTAAAACTGCAATTTTTTTTTTTTTTACAAAAGTACTATTTTCCAGCTGCTGTTAAACCATTTTGTAACCCCCTTGGTTTTTTTCAGTCAGTTTTTGCACTTCTTTCTTTCTATATGCACTTCCTGTGCTTTGTTATAGATTTGATTCTAATGACAGTTTCTGTCATATGCCTTACCCAAATCTGTTCTCTTGCCAAAACAGAATTATTATTTTTTATAGTGCTAACATCAGCACAATCTACTGCATTTCTTATATTCAAGATTAGACAGTAATAAAAGATTGATGTTCATTTGTATTTACCAGGAGATAACAGTAAGGTTATTTATCTTAGGTTTGTCATAATAGTGTTAATTCATTGGCCCATTTCAAAGCTCTGTTGTCTCCAATATAATAGTGATCATTTATTTCTAAAATGCTGTTATATGCTATGGTACTGAAACAGGATCAATATTACAGGTTTTCAGTGGAAAAATGTACAGATGGACTATACAACATTTGTACCTTCCCAATCTTTATCTCATCCCATTGGTTCTTTATAAGTAAGAAAACTAAACTGATCAGAGAATAACTGGATCAGGCTTATCCAGCCATTCAACACATTGATAAAGACTTCAGAAGGAAATTTGGACAGACTCATAATTAACCTAAGCAATTCTTCAGTAGCGGAGAGGCTAAGTAACTGCAGACAAACCTGAAGCACTAGGGAAGGGTGAATGTGGTAAAGTGCAATTTGCTTGGTAGAACGAATAGTCCTGTGGACATTCGTTTTGGACAATCAAATGTTGATAAGAATGAAAATCCATTACAATTTGGTAATCAAATGTTGTTTCTGGTTTTTGAATGTCACTTTCATTTTCGAATGTTCATAACTAGATCGAATATCCATCTTCGCAATTTCGAATGTAACATTTGATTTAACAAATACTATTCAGAAGTTCAATAGTTTGTGTGGTAGGGAATTTAGTAAATTGATACATTATAGATATAAATATATCAATATGAATTTTTGTATTTCAAAAATTGCATAATTAGAATATTAAATTTGAAGGGAGTATTAGAAATACTATTATAAATATATTTGTTAGGGGAACTTTGTGAGGCTGGATACCCCTTATCACCAACAAGTATTCTAACCTCAGCTGGAGCAGAATTTCACACCTGATACAAGATCTCAGGAACAGACTGTCAGCCCACACAAATGAAGTATAACTATTGTTCTGTTTATTGCCCGCCCACAATGCGGTTATATAGTTTACATCACATACATTGTCAATTGACACAGAGGGCCTTCATACACGCCCCCTTATTACAACATACTCAGTGAAAAGAGCATTTGAGACAAATAACTGTTTATGTAGAAGGCAAGAAAACTGTAGACATTCGGCCATGGTATAAGATAAAAAGAAATATATTTATACCATGTTGATACTAACAAGCATAGTTATTCCACAGCATTGGCGCGTCATAAGTGGGACAGAGATTGTTTTGTTCCATATATGTTCCCTTTTCTCCATTATTAGTTACCATTTATTTCTAAAATGCTGTTAGAAATAACCCCTGCTTCCTCTCATCCACTGGTAGTTCAGGTTTTCTGTGGAAAAAAAATGTACAGATAGGTTATACAGTGATTAATAAAAAAATATCCCTATAGTTTACCAGTCAGGGGTAAAAAGTTACACGCCCAGAAGGAAAATGTTGCTAGTCTTTTCAATGTTAAAGGGACACTAAAGTCAAAATTAAACTCTCCTTTCTAAATCTCTTTATTGAATTTTCAGAATAAATGTACATAAATCATATTACCACAATCAGAATTCATCCAAAACGACATACAAAGCTTGCAGTAAGAAAAATGAAATATTGATGATTCAGAAAGAGTATGCAATAAAAGAAAAAGTTCAATTTACTTCCAGTATCAGATTTTCACAGTCTTATTATATGAATATTTTCTGAGGCACCAGTGTATACATATATGAGTCTGTAATTGGCAGATGGCTGTCACATGATACAGGAGGCCAGCAAATTGAAGTAAATTTCGTACTTTCTCAGAATAAATCAAATGCTCATATAAAATTCTCAGTGAATGTTGTTGCACTGTTGTTTTTATTAAAGTGAAGGTCAATTTTCATCAATGAGTGCCCGGTGTTTAAAAATACTTTAAAAACAGGGGCACTTTCATTGATGAAAATTAACATTGCACTGGATTTGAAGAAATACTTACCTTTTACTTCTGCAAAGCCGGATCGACGATCCCCCTCCTTCCTCTTCCTGCTGTAGACCACAGCAATGACGAAACTGGCTTCCTCCAATCACAGCCGGGCATCACGAGCTGGACGCTCTGGGGTGCAAGCCATTATTGGAGGAAACCGGTTTTGTCATTTCTGACGTCAGTACAGAGGAACTGAGGCTGAGATTGGCGATCCGGTTTTGTAGAAGTAAAAGGTAAGTATTTCTTCAAATCCAGTGCAATGTAAATTTTCATCAATGAAAGTGCCCCTGTTTTAAACATATTTTTAAAAACCGGACACTCATTGATGAAAATTGACCTTCACTTTAAGCACCTGTTGATTATGCAATTGTACTGTATATAATGGCCTTTAAAACTAGAAGGAAAAAGTCAATTTTGTTTTACTCCTCTGCTTCCCAATCTTCATATCATTCTGTTGGTTCTTTATATGTAAGAAAAGACAACTGATCACTCAATAACTATGTGGTCCAGGCTGCTAAAGCCACTCAACACATTGATATGGACTTACACTTCAGAAGGAAATATGGACAGACTCATCTGGCCCTTTTGATTTGATGTGCCATCTAAGGCTATGGTTCTATGAGTGCACAGACCAGATGTGAGGTGCTATAAATGCCTGCTCATTATGAGCACTCCCTTCCTGCACCCGAGGCCAGATGTTTGGCATTCAAGCAGCTGGAATAGCTATCAAGACTCCTGTAGTAATGTGTCCTGTGCTGTTACATGAATCCTCCAGACTAACTAGAAATGCAGTGCTTGCTGCTGATCTCATGTCAGAGGCATGTTTAATGATTAAACTTAGGAGATTTTAAACTTAAAGGGACATGAAACACAACATTTTTATTTTGTGATTCTGACAGAGCATGTAGTTTTAAAAAAACAAAACTGCAGTTTACTTATCAAATTTGCTTTGTTCTCTTGGTATTCTTTGTTGAAGAGATACCTATAGGTAGCGTGCACATGTCTGGATCACTACATGGCTGAAAACTGCTGCAGACACGTGCATGCTTCTAAGCATACCTCCCTGCTTTTCAACAAAGGATACCAAGGGAACAAAGAAAAGCTGATAACGTTGTTTCAAACTACATGCTCTATCTGAATCACTAAAGAAAACAATTTAGGTTTCATGTTCCTTTAAAGAATTTTTAAAAATTGCTATAGTAGATATGAACTTCTTTATCATTCTATTTCCTTGTTCACTATAACACACAATGCCTCTTTGAGGTTCCCTGTTTATTCACTATATCATACAGGGGTTGGTTCCAATCTGTCAGTCGATTTGTTTTCAAAGTTCTTAAGACCAATTTACAATTATTTAATTTGACACATAAAGGCACTTTAAGTACAAACATCTAGAAATGGCTTGTAGCAATAACTTTCTGTAAAATTTAGTGTAAATGTTTGTTTCTAATTCACACTTGGAAACAGGATCACACCTTTGTGACCACAAAGACAAAACCCATTCACAACAGTGCAGTTTCCAGTTTTTGTGGTTACATTATGTAAATCTGAGTCAGGAAGGCGCAATCCCCTTTTGAAATCCCAGTCATGAAGCTGCTATCCCCTTTGAAGCCAAGTCACAAAGATGCAGCCCCGTTTGCACTACATTTTTGTAGTTACAATATTGTAATTGAGCCTTTTCACGGTTTACAGTAGAGGTGTGCACTGTAATACACATTGTTTGTCTGGTGTCCACTTTTCCTTCTCCTTTAGTGCAGGCCCTGAGAAAAACCACGCTAAGCCTCATATTAGCACGGCCGGGGCTCTGTGAAGAAGAAGAAGAGCAGGTTTGCGTGGCTCTCCATTGCGCTAAAGGTAAGTATTTAACCATTTATAGGAAACTAATTAATACTGACAAATTTTATCTGCAATTTAACTCAGAGAATTAATCAAGTAGTTCATATATATATGTCCTAAATTGGCCTTAGAATAGGGTATAAGGGAACCCTAGGTTACAACACAGCAGCACCTGTTAATTTAAGGAGACTAAAACTCTACACGTCAGTACTTAACTACTTAATGACCACAGCACTTTTCCATTTTCTGTCCGTTTGGGACCAAGGCTATTTTTACATTTTTGCGGTGTTTGTGTTTAGCTGTAATTTTCCTCTTACTTATTTACTGTACCCACACATATTATATATCGTTTTTCTCACCATTAAATGGACTTTCTAAAGATACCATTATTTTCATCATATCTTATAATTTACTATAAAAAAATTATAAAATATGAGGAAAAAAATGGAAAAAACACACTTTTTCTAACATTGATCCCCAAAATCTGTTACACATCTACAACCACCAAAAAACACCCATGCTAAATAGTTTCTAAATTTTGTCCAGAGTTTAGAAATACCCAATTTTTACATGTTCTTTGCTTTTTTTGCAAGTTATAGGGCAATAAATACAAGTAGCACTTTGCTATTTCCAAACCACTTTTTTTCAAAATTAGCGCTAGTTACATTGGGACACTGATATCTTTCAGGAATCCCTGAATATCCCCTGACATGTATATATTTTTTTTTTAGAAGACATCCCAAAGTATTGATCTAGGCCCATTTTGGTATATTTCATGCCACCATTTCACCGCCAAATGCCATCAAATAAAAAAAATCGTTCACTTTTTCACAAATTTTTTCACAAACTTTAGGTTTCTCACTGAAATTATTTACAAACAACTTGTGCAATTATGGCATAAATGGTTGTAAATGCTTCTCTGGGATCCCCTTTGTTCAGAAATAGCAGACATATATGGCTTTGGCGTTGCTTTTTGGTAATTAGAAGGCCGCTAAATGCCACTGTGCACCACACGTGTATTATGCCCAGCAGTGAAGGGGTTAGTTAGGGAGCATGTAGGGAGCTTGTAGGGTTAATTTTAGCTTTAGTGTAGTGCAGTAGACAACCACAAGTATTGATCTAGGCACATTTTGGTATATTTCATGCCACCATTTCACCGCCAAATGCGATCAAATTGAAAGAAAACCCTACATTTTTCACAATTTTATGTTTCTCACTGAAATTATTTACTAACAGCTTGTGCAATTATGGCACACATGGTTGTAAATGCTTCTCTAGGATCCCCTTTGTTCAGAAATAGCAGACATATATGACTTTGGCGTTGCTTTTTGGTAATTAGAAGGCCGCTAAATGCTGCTGCGCATCACACGTGTATTATGGCTAGCAGTGAAGGGGTTAATTAGGTAGCTTATAAGTAGCTTGCAGGGTTAATTTTAGCTTTAGTGTAGAGATCAGCCTCCCACCTGACACATCACACCCCCTGATCCCTCCCAAACAGCTGTCTTCCCTCCCCCACCCCACAATTGTCCCTGCCATCTTAAGTACTGGCAGAAAGTCTGCCAGTACTAAAATAAGTTTTGTTTTTTTTTGTTTAAAAAAAATAAATAATTCTGCTGTGTAGGACCCCCCCCCTTAGTCCCAACCTCCCTGATCCCCCCCAAACAGCTCTCTACCCCCCTCCTCTGCCTTATTGTGCACCATATTGGGTACTGGCAGCTGTCTGCCAGTACCCAGTTTGAAATCAAAAGTTTATTTTAAGATTTTCTGTAGTGTAGCTTACCCCCCTTAACACCCAACCCCCACCCTCTCCCAGATCATTAATATTTTTCTCTTGTTAAGTGTATCCAGTCCACGGATCATCCATTACTTATGGGATATTAACTCCTCCCCAACAGGAAGTGCAAGAGGATTCACCCAGCAGAGCTGCTATATAGCTCCTCCCCTAACTGCCATTACCAGTCATTCTCTTGCACCCAACGAATAGATAGGATGTGTGAGAGGACTTTGGTGATTATACTTAGTTTCATACCTTCAATCAAAAGTTTGTTATTTTATAATAGCACCGGAGTGTGTTATTCCTTCTCTGGTAGAATTTGAAGAAGAATCTACCTGAGTTTTTCTATGATTTTAGCCGGAGTAGTTAAGATCATATTGCTGTTTCTCGGCCATCTGAGGAGAGGTAAACTTCAGATCAGGGGACAGCGGGCAGATTAATCTGCAAAGAGGTATGTAGCAGCTTATTATTTTCTGACAATGGAATTGATGAGAAAATTCTGCCATACCGATATAATGTAAACTCAGCCTTAAATGCAGTAGCAGCAACTGGTATCAGGCTGTCATGTATGTATATTTTACACTTCAGTATTCTGGGGAATGGCACTTCACTGGAATTATACTGTATGCATAAAACTTTAGCCTAATTTGCAGGGACTAGCAACAGGCTTTTTAATAACACTCAATTTATTAATGTTAAACGTTTTTTGCTGGCATGTAAAATCGTTTAATTTTCTGAGGTACTGGGTGAAAAAATGTTTTGGGCACTATTTTTTTCCACTTGGCAGTCGTTTTATTTAATTTATGACAGTTTACTGATCTCTCTCACTGTTATGTGTGAGGGAGAGGGGTCTTTTTTGGCGCTTTTGCTACGCATCAAAAAATTCAGTCAGAAGTTTATTGTCTTCCCTGCAAGAGTCTCCTACCAATAAACATTCTGGAATTGAGAGCAGTTCTCAATGCCCTTCTGGCTTGGCCCCAGTTAACAACTCGGGGGTTCATCAGGTTTCAGTCAGACAACATCACGACTGTAGCTTACATCAACCATCAGGGAGGGACAAGAAGCTCCCTAGCAATGATGGAAGTATCAAAGATAATTCGCTGGGCAGAGTCTCACTCTTGCCACCTGTCAGCAATCCACATCCCGGGAGTGGAGAACTGGGAGGCGGATTTCTTAAGTCGTCAGACTTTTCATCCGGGGGAGTGGGAACTTCATCCGGAGGTCTTTGCCCAAATACTTCGACGTTGGGGCAAACCAGAGATAGATCTCATGGCGTCTCGACAGAACGCCAAGCTTCCTCGTTACGGGTCCAGATCCAGGGATCCGGGAGCGGTTCTGATAGATGCTTTGACAGCACCTTGGACCTTCGGGATGGCTTATGTGTTTCCACCCTTCCCGATGCTTCCTCGATTGATTGCCAGAATCAAACAGGAGAGAGCATCAGTGATTCTAATAGCGCCTGCATGGCCACGCAGGACTTGGTATGCAGATCTAGTGGACATGTCATCCTGTCCACCTTGGTCGCTACCTCTGAAACAGGACCTTCTGATCCAGGGTCCCTTCAAACATCAAAATCTAATTTCTCTGAAGCTGACTGCTTGGAAATTGAACGCTTGATTTTATCAAAACGTGGTTTTTCTGAGTCAGTTATTGATACCTTAATACAGGCTAGGAAGCCTGTTACCAGAAAGATTTACCATAAGATATGGCGCAAATACTTATATTGGTGCGAATCCAAGAGTTACTCATGGAGTAAGGTTAGGATTCCGAGGATATTGTCTTTTCTACAAGAAGGTTTAGAAAAGGGTTTATCCGCTAGTTCCTTAAAGGGACAGATTTCAGCTCTGTCCATTCTTTTACACAAACGTCTGTCAGAAGTTCCGGACGTTCAAGCTTTTTGTCAGGCTTTAGCTAGGATCAAGCCTGTGTTTAAAACTGTTGCTCCACCATGGAGTTTGAACTTAGTTCTTAATGTTTTACAGGGGGTTCCGTTTGAACCCCTTCATTCCATTGATATCAAGTTGTTATCTTGGAAAGTTCTGTTTTTAATGGCGATTTCCTCGGCTCGAAGAGTCTCTGAGTTATCTGCCTTACATTGTGATTCTCCTTATCTGATTTTTCATTCAGACAAGGTAGTCCTGCGTACTAAACCTGGGTTCCTACCTAAGGTGGTCACTAACAGGAATATCAATCAAGAGATTGTGGTTCCATCTTTGTGTCCTAATCCTTCTTCGAAAAAGGAACGTCTGCTACACAATCTAGATGTAGTCCGTGCCCTGAAATTTTATCTACAGGCAACTAAGGATTTTCGACAAACGTCTTCCCTGTTTGTCGTTTATTCTGGTCAGAGGAGAGGTCAAAAAGCTTCGGCTACCTCTCTCTCCTTTTGGCTTCGTAGCATAATACGGTTAGCCTATGAGACTGCTGGACAGCAGCCTCCTGAAAGAATTACAGCACATTCTACTAGAGCTGTGGCTTCCACTTGGGCCTTTAAGAATGAGGCTTCTGTTGAACAGATTTGCAAGGCTGCAACTTGGTCTTCTCTTCATACTTTTTCCAAATTTTACAAATTTGACACTTTTGCTTCTTCGGAGGCTGTTTTTGGGAGAAAGGTTCTTCAGACAGTGGTTCCTTCCGTATAAAGAGCCTGCCTGTCCCTCCCATCATCCGTGTACTTTAGCTTTGGTATTGGTATCCCATAAGTAATGGATGATCCGTGGACTGGATACACTTAACAAGAGAAAACATAATTTATGCTTACCTGATAAATTTATTTCTCTTGTAGTGTATCCAGTCCACGGCCCGCCCTGTCACTTTAAGGCAGGTAATTTTTCCATTAAACTACAGTCACCACTGCACCCTATGGTTTTCCTTTCTCTGCATGTTTTCGGTCGAATGACTGGTAATGGCAGTTAGGGGAGGAGCTATATAGCAGCTCTGCTGGGTGAATCCTCTTGCACTTCCTGTTGGGGAGGAGTTAATATCCCATAAGTAATGGATGATCCGTGGACTGGATACACTACAAGAGAAATACATTTATCAGGTAAGCATAAATTATGTTTTTATTCCCACCCTCTCTCCCACTGAGTCCCACCTTGTGCCTCTTCCACTTCAATTCTAACTTTTGGGCAGTTTCACACGTGCACGCGCGATCCCGCCCCCCTCCTCTACTGATGGCCTCCCTGGACACGCTCCCACCCACCAATGATCATAGCCGATGCAGAGAGGGCCACAGAGTGGCTCTCTCTGCATCGGACTGCTTAAAAAAGTTATTGCAGGATGCCTCTATATCGAGGCATCACTGCAATAACATGAAAGCAGCTGGAAGTGATCAGGATCGCTTCCACTGCTTTCAAAGACCAACGACGTGCAGGGTACGTCCTTGGTCGTTAAGGACATTTTCTTCTGTTATGTGTGATCAGTCCACGGGTCATCATTACTTCTGGGATATAACTCCTCCCCAACAGGAAATGCAAGAGGATTCACCCAGCAGAGCTGCATATAGCTCCTCCCCTCTACGTCAGTCCCAGTCATTCTCTTGCACCCAACGACTAGATAGGATGTGTGAGAGGACTATGGTGATTATACTTAGTTTTTATGACTTCAATCAAAAGTTTGTTATTTTAAAATAGCACCGGAGCGTGTTATTACTTCTCTGGCAGAGTTTGAGGAAGAATCTGACAGAGATTTTTTACTATGATTTTAACCGGAGTCGTTAAGATCATATTGCTGTTCTCGACCATCTGAGGGAGGTAAAGGCTTCAGATCAGGGGACAGCGGGCAGATGAATCTGCATTGAGGTATGTGGCAGTTTTTATTTTCTGAATGGAATTGATGAGAAAAGCCTGCCATACCGTTAAAATGACATGTATGTATACACTTCAGTATTCTGGGGATGGTATTTCACCGGAACTACTGTGTTAAAGGTCACTAATCCTTTTTAATAACTATTCTCATGTTAAACGTTTTTGCTGGAATGTAGAATCGTTTACATTGCTGAGGTACTGTGTGAATAAATGTTTGGGCATTATTTTCCACTTGGCAGTTTTTTGCTTTAATTGTGACAGTTTCGTTTCTCTTCACTGCTGTGTGGGAGAGGGAGGGGCCGTTTTTGGCGCTCTTTGCTACGCATCAAAAAATTCCAGTCAGCTACTTTTATATTTCCTGCATGATCCGGTTCATCTCTGACAGATCTCAGGGGTCTTCAAACTTCTTTGAAGGGAGGTAAATTCTCTCAGCAGAGCTGTGAGAATTCTTATAGTGACTGTGTATAAAAAACGTTGTTTTGTTTTCTTATGTACAAATTTAATTAGTGTTGTTTTTTTTTACTAATGGGAACAAACCTTTGCTAAAAGTTGTGTTGTTTTAAAATTTGATGCAATAACTGTTTTTCAGTTCATTATTTCAACTGTCATTTAATCGTTAGTACCTCTTTGAGGCACAGTACGTGTTTTGCTAAAAAAGATTATAACCAGGTTGTAAGTTTTTTGCTAGTGTGTTAAACATGTCTGACTCAGAGGAAGATATCTGTGTCATTTGTTCCAATGCCAAGGTGGAGCCCAATAGAAATTTATGTACTAACTGTATTGATGCTACTTTAAATAAAAGTCAATCTGTACAATGTGAACAAATTTCACCAAACAGCGAGGGGAGAGTTATGCCGACTAACTCGCCTCACGCGACAGTACCTGCATCTCCCGCCCGGGAGGTGCGTGATATTTTGGCGCCTAGTACATCTGGGCGGCCATTACAGATAACATTACAAGATATGGCTACTGTTATGACTGAAGTTTTGTCTAAATTACCTGAACTAAGAGGCAAGCGTGATCACTCTGGGGTGAGAACAGAGTGCGCTGACAATGCTAGGGCCATGTCTGATACTGCGTCACAGCTCGCAGAGCATGAGGACGGAGAGCTTCATTCTGTGGGTGACGGTTCTGATCCAAACAGATTGGACTCAGATATTTCAAATTTTAAATTTAAATTGGAGAACCTCCGTGTACTACTAGGGGAGGTCTTAGCAGCTCTCAACGATTGTAACACTATTGCAATACCAGAGAAACTGTGTAGGTTGGATAAATACTTTGCGGTACCGGCGAGTACTGACGTTTTTCCTATACCTAAGAGACTAACTGAAATTGTTACTAAGGAGTGGGATAGACCCGGTGTGCCGTTCTCACCCCCTCCAATATTTAGAAAGATGTTTCCAATAGACGCCACCACTCGGGACTTATGGCAAACGGTCCCCAAGGTGGAGGGAGCAGTTTCTACTTTAGCTAAGCGTACCACTATCCCGGTGGAGGATAGCTGTGCTTTCTCAGATCCAATGGATAAAAAATTAGAGGGTTACCTTAAGAAAATGTTTGTTCAACAAGGTTTTATATTACAACCCCTTGCATGTATCGCGCCGATTACGGCTGCGGCAGCTTTTTGGATTGAGTCGCTTGAAGAGAACCTTAGTTCCTCTACGCTAGACGACATTACGGACAGGCTTAGAGTCCTTAAACTAGCTAATTCTTTCATTTCGGAGGCCGTAGTACATTTAACCAAACTTACGGCTAAGAACTCAGGATTCGCCATACAGGCACGCAGGGCACTGTGGCTAAAATCCTGGTCAGCTGATGTTACTTCTAAGTCCAAATTACTTAATATACCTTTCAAGGGGCAGTCCTTATTCGGGCCCGGTTTGAAAGAAATTATCGCTGACATTACGGGAGGTAAGGGCCACGCCCTACCTCAAGACAAGGCCAAAGCTAAGGCTAGACAGTCTAATTTTCGTCCCTTTCGGAATTTCAAAACAGGAGCAGCATCAACCTCCACTGCACCAAAACAGGAAGGAGCTGTTGCTCGTTACAGGCAAGGCTGGAAGCCTAACCAGTCCTGGAACAAAAGCAAGCAGGCCAGAAAACCTGCTGCTGCCCCAAAGACAGCATGAACCGAGAGCCCCCGATCCGGGACCGGATCTAGTAGGGGGCAGACTCTCTCTCTTCGCCCAGGCCTGGGCAAGAGATGTTCAGGATCCCTGGGCACTAGAGATCATATCTCAGGGATACCTTCTAGACTTCAAATTATCTCCCCCAAGAGGGAGATTTCATCTGTCAAGGTTGTCAACAAACCAGATAAAGAAAGAAGCGTTTCTACGCTGCGTACAAGATCTGTTAACAATGGGAGTGATCCATCCGGTTCCGTGGTCGGAACAAGGACAAGGGTTCTACTCAAACCTGTTTGTGGTTCCCAAAAAAGAGGGAACTTTCAGGCCAATCTTAGATTTAAAGACTCTAAACAAATTCCTAAGAGTTCCATCGTTCAAAATGGAAACTATTCGGACAATCTTACCCATGATCCAAGAGGGTCAGTACATGACCACAGTGGATTTAAAGGATGCTTACCTTCACATACCGATCCACAAAGATCATCACCGGTATCTAAGGTTTGCCTTCTTAGACAGGCACTACCAGTTTGTAGCTCTTCCATTCGGATTGGCTACGG
The DNA here is from genome assembly GCF_027579735.1 of Bombina bombina. Taxonomy (NCBI): domain Eukaryota; kingdom Metazoa; phylum Chordata; class Amphibia; order Anura; family Bombinatoridae; genus Bombina; species Bombina bombina. The sequence goes on from NC_069501.1 coordinate 586,866,142, forward strand.
CTCCAAGAATCTTCACAAAGGTTCTGGGTGCCCTTCTAGCGGTACTAAGACCGCGAGGGATTTCGGTAGCTCCGTACCTAGACGACATTCTAATACAAGCTTCAAGCTTTCAAACTGCCAAGTCTCATACAGAGTTAGTTCTGGCATTTCTAAGGTCGCATGGATGGAAAGTGAACGAAAAGAAGAGTTCTCTCTTTCCTCTCACAAGAGTTCCATTCTTGGGGACTCTTATAGATTCTGTAGAAATGAAGATTTACCTGACAGAAGACAGGTTAACAAAACTTCAAAATGCATGCCGCGTCCTTCATTCCATTCAACACCCGTCAGTAGCTCAATGCATGGAGGTGATCGGCTTAATGGTAGCGGCAATGGACATAGTACCTTTTGCACGCCTACACCTCAGACCGCTGCAATTATGCATGCTAAGTCAGTGGAATGGGGATTACTCAGATTTGTCCCCTACTCTGAATCTGAATCAAGAGACCAGAAATTCTCTTCTATGGTGGCTTCATCGGCCACACCTGTCCAGGGGGATGCCATTCAGCAGGCCAGACTGGACAATTGTAACAACAGACGCCAGCCTACTAGGTTGGGGCGCTGTCTGGAATTCTCTGAAGGCTCAGGGACTATGGAATCAGGAGGAGAGCCTCCTTCCAATAAACATTCTGGAATTGAGAGCAGTTCTCAATGCCCTTCTGGCTTGGCCCCAGTTAATAACTCGGGGGTTCATCAGGTTTCAGTCGGACAACATCACGACTGTAGCTTACATCAACCATCAGGGAGGGACAAGAAGCTCCCTAGCAATGATGGAAGTATCAAAGATAATTCGCTGGGCAGAGTCTCACTCTTGCCACCTGTCAGCAATCCACATCCCGGGAGTGGAGAACTGGGAGGCGGATTTCTTGAGTCGCCAGACTCTTCATCCGGGGGAGTGGGAACTTCATCCGGAGGTCTTTGCCCAAATACTTCGACGTTGGGGCAAACCAGAGATAGATCTCATGGCGTCTCGCCAGAACGCCAAACTTCCTCGCTACGGGTCCAGATCCAGGGATCCGGGAGCAGTTCTGATAGATGCTTTGACAGCACCTTGGAACTTCAGGATGGCTTATGTGTTTCCACCCTTCCCGCTGCTTCCTCGATTGATTGCCAAAATCAAACAGGAGAGAGCATCAGTAATTCTAATAGCACCTGCTTGGCCACGCAGGACTTGGTATGCAGATCTAGTGGACATGTCATCCTGTCCGCCTTGGTCTCTACCTCTAAGACAGGACCTTCTGATACAGGGTCCATTCAAACATCAAAATCTAACTTCTCTGAAGCTGACTGCTTGGAAATTGAACGCTTGATTTTATCAAAACGTGGTTTTTCTGAGTCGGTTATTGATACCCTGATTCAGGCTAGGAAGCCTGTTACCAGAAGGATTTACCATAAAATATGGCGGAAATACCTATACTGGTGCGAATCCAAAGGTTACTCCTGGAGTAAGGTTAGGATCGCTAGGATATTGTCTTTTCTACAAGAAGGTTTAGAAAAGGGTTTATCAGCTAGTTCATTAAAGGGACAGATTTCAGCTCTGTCCATCTTGTTACACAGACGTCTGTCAGAAAATCCAGACGTCCGGTCCTTTTGTCAGGCTTTAGCTAGGATCAAGCCTGTGTTTAAAGCTGTTGCTCCACCATGGAGTTTAAACTTAGTTCTTAATGTTTTACAGGGTGTTCCGTTTGAACCCCTTCATTCCATTGATATAAAAATGTTATCTTGGAAAGTTCTGTTTTTAATGGCTATTTCCTCGGCTCGAAGAGTCTCTGAGTTATCAGCCTTACATTGTGATTCCCCTTATCTGATTTTTCACTCAGACAAGGTAGTTCTGCGTACTAAACCTGGGTTCTTACCTAAGGTAGTCACTAACAGGAACATCAATCAAGAGATTGTTGTCCCATCCTTGTGTCCAAATCCTTCTTCAAAGAAGGAACGTCTTTTACACAATCTGGACGTAGTTCGTGCCCTCAAGTTCTACTTGCAGGCAACTAAAGATTTTCGCCAAAATTCTTCCTTGTTTGTCGTTTACTCTGGACAGAGGAGAGGTCAAAAAGCTTCTGCTACCTCTCTCTCTTTTTGGCTTCGTAGCATAATACGTTTAGCCTATGAGACTGCTGGACAGCAGCCTCCTGAAAGAATTACAGCTCACTCCACTAGAGCTGTGGCTTCCACTTGGGCCTTTAAGAATGAGGCCTCTGTTGAACAGATTTGCAAGGCTGCAACTTGGTCTTCGCTTCATACTTTTTCCAAATTTTACAAATTTGACACTTTTGCTTCTTCGGAGGCTATTTTTGGGAGAAAGGTTCTTCAGGCAGTGGTTCCTTCTGTATAATGAGCCTGCCTATCCCTCCCGTCATCCGTGTACTTTTGCTTTGGTATTGGTATCCCAGAAGTAATGATGACCCGTGGACTGATCACACATAACAGAAGAAAACATAATTTATGCTTACATGATAAATTCCTTTCTTCTTTTGTGTGATCAGTCCACGGCCCGCCCTGTTTTAAGGCAGGTAAATATCTTTTAAATTATACTCCAGTCACCACTTCACCCTTGGTTACTCCTTTCTCGTTGTTTCTTGGTCGAATGACTGGGACTGACGTAGAGGGGAGGAGCTATATGCAGCTCTGCTGGGTGAATCCTCTTGCATTTCCTGTTGGGGAGGAGTTATATCCCAGAAGTAATGATGACCCGTGGACTGATCACACAACAGAAGAAAGGAATTTATCAGGTAAGCATAAATTATGTTTTTTTGGAGGACGTACCCTGCACGTCGTTGGTCATTAAGGGGTTAAAGGGACAGTAAAGTCAAAATTAAACTTTAATGATTCAGATAGAGCATGCAATTTTAAACAAATCTTCAATTTACTAATATTACCTTATTTTCTTATGTTCTCGTGGTATTCTTTGTAAAAAATCATATCTAGGTAGGCTCAAGAGCAGAAATGTGCTTCTGGGAGCTGGCCAGTGAGTGTTAGCTGCACATATATGTCTCTTGTCATTGGCTCACCCAAAGTGTTCAGCTAGCTCCCAGAAGTGCATTGCTGCTCCTCCTACCAAGAGGATAAAACAAATATGATAAAACAAATAAATTAGAATGTTGTTGCTTTAAACACATCATTATGTCTAGTTGGTTTTCCTTTAAAAACTGAGGGCATGATTACCAGCTTGGATTGTTTCAGCATATGGTACCTGACTGATCATGTTGTAAGTATGATATCACTGTTTACTGGAAACTATAACAAAATGAGCTACTGCTGCTATATGTGTGAGTCCTATAGCAATTATCTTATTAGTCAGGCTGTTTAAACATGTCTCATGTTCTCTCATAAGTATCAAAGGGCCGTCTGTTTGCTTCCAGTCTTTTGTAAATAACAGTTCAGTGAGTGACACCGAGCTCACTATCCAGACAGTGGCTCAAGTCTTATGACAGTCCCTAAGTAACAGTGATACCTACTATTTGCTATTGGAGCAACTATAGCAAAATATAGTAAGGGTTAAACACACACATATCTATCTATCTATCTATCTATCTATCTATCTATCTATCTATCTATCTATCTATCTATCTATATATATATATATATATACAAGCAACAGTGCAAAATACAATTTTCTTGCACATTAGAACATTTTATTTGTGCAATTGTGTCCCTTAAAACACATTCTCTTAATAATGAAAAAAAATAGGTTTCATGTCCCTTTAAGTTCATCATGACATTTTGATGACAAGCTACCAAACAGCTATGTCTTTTTTTTCTGTGAGTTTATTTTTAATCCTACAGTAATCTGTTTGTTCTCGGAGAATGTCAGCTATAAATTAGGAATTAAAGGATCAAAACTTTGATCTATGAGAAATAAGCAGTGCTAATCATTGTAAGCTGAACTGCTGGAGTGTGCTTCCTCGGCTAGACGTACAACTAATCAGCTGATAGCAGATCACATGCTTGAGGCTGAAGCTGATTATAGTCACAAAACAAAGAAGATATCAATTCATAGTCACCCAATACTCACTGTAGCAGCACTTTTGTCATGTCTTGGTGTCTCAGTACTCTTTCAATCTAATGTTCACAATATTATGCAGTTGTCAGATAGCTTATGTAATACAGTTAAAGGGACAGTGTACAACAATTTTCAGATAACTGCATGTAATAGATACTACTATAGAGAAGAATATGCACAGAAACTGATATAAAATCCAGTATAAAACCATTTAAAAACTTACTCAGAAGCTCCCAGTTTAGTACTGTTGACGAGGTTAGTCTGGGACACCCAGTGAAAGGGGCTGGAAAAGCAAGAAGAGCAGACACTCCACCTCCCCCTTCCCTGCATATGAAAAGACAGATTACACAACCAATAGCAGCAGGAATCTGTAGACCTGGGTCTACATCTGATACTTTGGGGCTTGGTTAGGAGTCTGAAAATCAGTGTAATGTTATAAAAAAAATAAGCAAAACTATACATTGGTGCATATTTATCATGCTCCGTATGGAGCTTGATGCTCCATGTTTCCGGCGAGCCTTTAGGCTCGCCAAAAACAGAAGTTAGACAGCTGCTCCATAACCTGTCCGCCTGTTCTGAGGCAGCGGACAGAAATCAACCTGATAGAATACGATCGGGTTGATTGACACCCCCTGCTAGCGGCCGATTGGCAGGGGGCGGCATTGCACCAGCAGTTCACAAGAACTGTTGGTGCAATGATAAATGCAGACAGTGTACGCTGTCGGCATTTATCGATGTGCAGCGGACATGATACGCTATATCGGATCATGTACGCTTGCACCATAGTAAATAGGCCCTATTGTAACAAAAACACTACCAGATGGGCTATATAAATGGATCAAGCTAGAGGGGTGTCCGGAACACTGTCTGACTGCCGGTCTGTGCAAGTGGAGAAGATTAACTGCTTCATGTAAATGTGCTCTGCTACTCAAAATTACCTAGAGTGCCATAGCGTATATAAATGGATCATCTACAAAACATTTATGCAAAGAAAAATCTAGTGTACAATGTCCCTTTAATAACAGTAGCGGACTTACTCAACAGAGTGCCTGAACCACCCTGAAGGTAACTCAGTAAGCAATAGTAATAATATACACGTTTCTCTGTATAATGATTTTGAATATAAATATATACACACTAATAATGAGTATGCTGCACTTTATAATTTATGCACTGGCAGTGAGCACTGTGCTGTATAATGATGTTACACTATATGATGACAGTATGCTCTGTATAAATATGATGAGTATGTATACTCTGATGAATATGCTGTGCTGTATAATAACGGAATATCTATTCACTAATAGTGAACACGCTGTGCTGTATAATAATGTGAGTATCTATACACTGATGAGGATGCTGTAGTTTGCTGAATAACATAATGATGTTGAGTATCTATACACCGATAATGACCATGTAGGCACGCACCTATGTATAGACTGGCTGCAATAGGCCCCCACAGCACTAGAGCCCTAGTGCCACTGAACCTGCTTCACCAATGGTAGTTTCGCCTTGGTTGATGACCACTTTACTATATCAAAATACATTGAATTAAGTTTGTTTATATGCAGTGACCAATTTTCTTTTTATGACAATTTTTTAAGTTTTAGTTAGAGACATACAGGGCCAGATTACAAGTGGAGCGCTAACAGTAATGTGCAAGCGATAAGGGGTTTGAGCTTATCGGGTTTACCCACCGTATTACAAGTTGAAAGTAAACTCGTCATTTGAGCACAATCGCGATTTACGCTAGTATGATTACTGCGTTCTCAGGGCTCTGGTTAACTTTTTTTCGAAACAAAACACATCAAAAATACATTAAAAAAATAATGCACACAAAAGTTAAAAGGGCTCAAAGATATGAGGTCTCAGGTGTTAGAAAAAAAGGTCTATATGTTTGTACATATGTATTTATGTATTTATATGTGTATCATACTGTATATATATATATATATGCACTGGAGCCCTTTGCAGTTAAATAGAGGAAACACGTAAAAGCATATCTATGCAATATTCATATATAATAAAGTGTTATAATGTGTTTTTACTGTAAATATTTCACATTACAATGTTCTGCACATAGGGGAATATGTTATTTCTCTTGTAAGGTGTATCCAGTCCACGGATTCATCCATTACTTGTGGGATATTCTCCTTCCCAACAGGAAGCTGCAAGAGGATCACCCACAGCAGAGCTGTCTATATAGCTCCTCCCCTAACTGCCACCTCCCAGTCATTCTCTTGCAGCTCTCGACAAGGGAAGTAGCTAGAGAGATGTGGTGCATTAATGTAGTTTTGCTCCGCCATGGAGTTTAAATTTAGTTCTTAAAGTTCTTCAAGAGGTTCCGTTTGAACCTCTGCATTCCATAGATATCAAGCTTTTATCTTGGAAAGTTCTGTTCTTGGTAGCTATCTCTTCGGCTCGAAGAGTTTCAGAGTTATCTGCCTTGCAGTGTGATTCCCCTTATCTGATCTTCCATGCAGATAAGGTAGTGTTGCGTACCAAACCTGGGTTTCTTCCTAATGTGGTATCTAATAAGAATATCAATCAGGAGATTGTTGTTCCGTCACTGTGTCCTAATCCTTCTTCAAAGAAGGAACGTCTATTACACAATCTTGACGTGGTTCGTGCTTTAAAGTTTTATTTACAAGCTACTAAAGATTTTCGTCAAACATCTGCATTGTTTGTTGTCTACTCTGGACAGAGGAAAGGCCAAAAGGCTTCAGCAACTTCTCTTTGCTTTTGGTTAAGAAGTATAATCCGCTTAGGTTATGAGACTGATGGCCAGCAGCCTCCTGTAAGAATTACAGCTCATTCCACTAGAGCAGTGGCTTCCACATGGGCTTTTAAAAATGAGGCTTCTGTTGAACAGATTTGTAAGGCGGCGACTTGGTCTTCGCTTCATACTTTTTCTAAATTCTACAAATTTGATACTTTTGCTTCTTCTGAGGCTATTTTTGGGAGAAAGGTCTTACAGGCAGTGGTGCCTTCCGTTTAAGCGCCTGCCTTGTCCCTCCCTTCATCCGTGTCCTATAGCTTTGGTATTGGTATCCCACAAGTAATGGATGAATCCGTGGACTGGATACACCTTACAAGAGAAAACAAAATTTATGCTTACCTGATAAATTTATTTCTCTTGTGGTGTATCCAGTCCACGGCCCGCCCTGTCATTTTAAGGCAGGTGTTTTTTAATTTTTAAACTACAGTCACCACTGCACCCTATAGTTTCTCCTTTCTCTTGCTTGTCTTCGGTCGAATGACTGGGAGGTGGCAGTTAGGGGAGGAGCTATATAGACAGCTCTGCTGTGGGTGATCCTCTTGCAGCTTCCTGTTGAGAAGGAGAATATCCCACAAGTAATGGATGAATCCGTGGACTGGATACACCACAAGAGAAATAAATTTATCAGGTAAGCATAAATTTTGTTTTTTTATAAATAGATATTCCTCTATATATCTGTATATAACTATACCTATATATAATCATGTATACATATATATTTAACTCAAAAACCATCAGCTATATGTAGAAATATGTATTTATGAATAAATATAACATATTCTGCTTTATTTGAATGTGAAATATTCATATTTTCATGTCGGATTGCTCGCAAGTCGGTTGTTAGTATTCCCCCCCCCACACACACTTTTTTGTTCCATTGACATGAACAAGCATGCAATATTGTAAGTTTGGGTTTTTGCTCTCGTCAGGCTATCATGAGACTGAAAACAGTTTACTTTTAACTCATAATACGAGCGCAACCTGACAAGCGCAAAAACTTTACTTCTAGCACAGGTAACGCTTGAGCTGGAGAATTAAATATCGCTCCATTTGTAATCTGGCCCTTAGTGTTCAGTTTTTATTTATTTTTTGCTGAATAATCACACAAACTATACATAACCAGTTGTTTGCTTGTATACTACAGGGGTATCCAAACCTTTCAGACGTGGAGTAAAAATGAGTTTGTGGTCTCATTTTAATATAAAAAAACCTGTTTATAAATGAGTGAGCAATGTTTTAGCAAAAGATCCAGAAAACAATCAGACAAGACAGAAATCCGTCAGCAGCATGCTTCATTTAAAAAAAAATGTATTGAGCATAGACAGCTTTGGTCCTGGTAAATCCTTATACAAAACAAAAAAACTGAAGGGTCGGCGTGTGGCACCCACACCTTATATTAGGCATCTGTAATACATTTCAAAAAGTCTTTTTTTATCAGCTAAATAACATAAAATACAGATCTATATCTCTGTCTGTGATGAAGGAAATGCATTTTAATTAAGGAACTCCTCTAAGTTGAAATGGACCAATTAAAAAAAAAAAAGTGTTAAGAGTTTGAGGTAAGAATATGCTTCTAAAGTCAGCAAATCTGAAATTCTAGCTGTCCAGGCAGCTGATGTGGGGACCATGGAAGTTTTCCAATGCCTAGAAATTAATAATATTATCACTGTACACAATGATTAAATGATTAAAGGGACATTGAAGTCAAAATTAATGTTTCATAATTCAGATAGAGCATGCAGTTTTAAAAAAATGTTCCAATTTACTTCCGTTATCAAATTGTGCAGTCTTTTAAATGAATATGTGCAAAAGTTCACAGTGTATATATACATATAGGAGTCTGTTATTGGCTGATGGCTGTCACATGATATAGGGTGCTGGCAGACTGACGTAGATTTTGAAATTGAAATGAGCAAATTATATTTTTTCTTTTTTTTTTCTTTTCTTTTCAAAGACATTTTTTTATTCATCATCAAATGTCCTTTGATTGTGCTCATTGCATGACCAAATAGGCTGCATACCACAGATGCACTCTTTGATGTGCTGAGAACACTGACTCCATTTCTTTATCTTGTGTTATCATTTTTTTCCTGGTCATCATGAGGTAAATTTGTTCTTTTGGAACAATTTAAGACAACTGGAAGTTAAAGGGACAGTATACTGTAAAATTGTTTTCCCCTTAATGTGTTTCCAATTACTTTTTTTAACCAACTGCAGAGTATAACATGTATGAGAATTTGCTTTTTTAAGGTTAATTTGTGTATATGAATTAGCTGGTTTTGTGTTTTGAAACCACAACCTAATAAAATGGGTTGAGCTTGTAGGTATAATCAAATCTCATTACTTTATCACTTTGTGTACATATACCTGCCTCTTTATCTTATATCTGTCCATAAACCAAAGATCAATACTTGGGGGGATATTTATCAAAGTACCTGATCCGACAATGTGGATCAGGTCCGCCAGACCTCACTGAATGCGGAGAGCAATACGCTCTCCGTATTCAGCATTGCACCAGCAGCTCTTGTGAGCTGCTGGTGCAACGCCGCCCCCTGCAGATTCGCGGCCAATCGGCCACCAGCAGGGGGGTGTCAATCAACCCAATCGTACTCGATCGGGTTGAATTGTAGTGATGTCTGTCCGCCTGCTCAGAGCAGGCGGACAGGTTATGGAGCAGTGGTCTTTAGACCGCGGCTTCAAAACTGCTGTTTCTGGAGAGCCTGCATGTTCACCAGAAACACGGGGCCTCAAGCTCCACCCGGAGCTTGATAAATGGGCCCCTTGTGGAGAACAATGGAAAATTAAAATTTTATTACCTTATCTCTTCTATACCCCAGTTTGAGGGTAATTTATTCTGCTGGTTGTGTTTACACAGCTTATCTATAGCTTGGACCTAAGGCCAGAAACGTTCAGAATAGGTGGGGATACCACAGGTCAAATCAACTATTTCAAATGCCAATATAAGGGTAATGGAAATACTTGTAAACAATTTAATACACTCCAGCAGGTAAAGTGGATAATTGGGAACAAAATAAATGGGAGAACATTTTTGAGTAAACTTTCCTTTTAAAGGGACAGTCAAGTCTAAAAAAACCTTTCATGATTTAAATAGGGCATGTCATTTTAAACAACTTCCCAATTTACTTTTATCACCAATTTTGCTTTGTTATCTTGATATTCTTAGTTAAAAGCTAAACCTAGGAGGTTCATATGCTAATTTCTTAGACCTTGAAGACTGCCTCTAATATGAATGCATTTTGACCACTAGAGGGCATTAGTTCATGTGTTTCATATAGATAAACTTGAGCTCATGACGTGAAGTGACCTAGGAGTGAGCACTGATTGGCCAAAATGCAAGTCTGTCAAAAGAACTGAAATAAGGGGGCAGTCAGCAGAAGCTTAGATACAAGGTAATTACAGAGGTAAAACATGTATTATTATAACTATGTTGGTTATGCAAACCTGGGGAATGGGAAATAAAGGGTTTATCTTTCTTTTTAAGCAACAAAAATTCTGATGTTGACTGTCCCTTTAAGAGTTCATGATAGAATGCAACAGGCAGTTTTGTTTTTAACATTGCTATAGGGACAGCAAAACCTAATTACAAGACATTTCTGTTGTCTTACAGTAGAACAATATATCAGCCAAGTCAACATTTTTAAACCATATTAATTAACATCTTGTTTGCTGCACTTGTTTTTCAACAGTCAACTACAATCACTATTAGCCTTATTTGGAGATGTCAAATTTATTTTTTTATGTTATCTGTTAAAGCCAATTAGGGAAACATATGTAGTAGGGTTAATTTTGAGAAGTCAGCATAGTGCATTTCCATAACTAAACATATTATATTAAAAAAATCTGTAGGTGTTTACTGTACCTTTAAACATTTAAAAATTGTAATATAAAATGTTTAACTATGTGTAGAAAAAAATATTTCTTCTGTTATGTGTGATCAGTCCACGGGTCATCATTACTTCTGGGATATAACTCCTCCCCAACAGGAAATGCAAGAGGATTCACCCAGCAGAGCTGCATATAGCTCCTCCCCTCTACGTCACTCCCAGTCATTCTCTTGCACCCAACGACTAGATAGGATGTGTGAGAGGACTATGGTGATTATACTTAGTTTTTATAACTTCAATCAAAAGTTTGTTATTTTACAATAGCACCGGAGCGTGTTATTGCCTCTCTGGCAGAGTTTGAAGAAGAATCTACCAGAGTTTTTACTATGATTTTAACCGGAGTAGTTAAGATCATATTGCTGTTTCTCGGCCATCTGAGGGAGGTAAAAGCTTCAGATCAGGGGACAGCGGGCAGATGAATCTGCATTGAGGTATGTAGCAGTTTTTATTTTCTGAATGGAATTGATGAGAAAATCCTGCCATACCGTTATAATGACATGTATGTATACTCTACACTTCAATATTCTGGGGATGGTATTTCACCGGAATTACTCTGTTAAAAGTACACTAAACCTTTTAATAGGTATTTATCATGTTAAACGTTTTTGCTGGAATGTAGAATCGTTTGCATTTTCTGAGGTACTGAGTGAATAATATTTGGGCATTATTTTTCCACTTGGCAGTTGCTTGTTTTAATTGTGACAGTTTCGTTTCTCTCTCACTGCTGTGTGTGAGGGGGAGGGGCCGTTTTTGGCGCTCTTTGCTACGCATCAAAAATTTCCAGTCAGTTACTCTTGTATTTCCTGCATGATCCGGTTCATCTCTAACAGAACTCAGGGGTCTTCAAACTTCTTTGGAGGGAGGCAGATTCTCTCAGCAGAGCTGTGAGACTTATATATTGACTGTGATTAAAAACGTTGCTCTGTAATTTTTATTTTCAAATTTAATTATTGTTACTTTACTAATGGGAACAAACCTTTGCTAAAAGTTGTGTTGTTTTTAAGGATTGATGCTATAACTGTCTTTCAGTTCATTATCAACTGTCATTTAATCGTTTAGTGCTTCTTTGAGGCACAGTACGTTTTTGTTAAATAAGATTGTAACCAAGTTGCAAGTTCATTGCTAGTGTGTTAAACATGTCTGATTCAGAGGAAGATACCTGTGTCATTTGTTCCAATGCCAAGGTGGAGCCCAATAGAAATTTATGTACTAACTGTATTGATGCTACTTTAAATAAAAGCCAATCTGTACAATTTGAACAAATTTCACCAAACAGCGAGGGGAGAGTTATGCCGACTAACTCGCCTCACGTGTCAGTACCTGCATCTCCCGCCCGGGAGGTGCGTGATATTATGGCGCCTAGTACTTCTGGGCGGCCATTACAGATAACATTACAAGATATGGCTACTGTTATGACTGAAGTTTTGGCTAAATTACCAGAACTAAGAGGCAAGCGTGATCACTCTGGGGTGAGAACAGAGTGCGCTGATAATACTAGGGCCATGTCTGATACTGCGTCACAGCTTGCAGAGCATGAGGACGGAGAGCTTCATTCTGTGGGTGACGGTTCTGATCCAAACAGATTGGATTCAGATATTTCAAATTTTAAATTTAAATTGGAAAACCTCCGTGTATTACTAGGGGAGGTTTTAGCGGCTCTTAATGATTGTAACACTGTTGCAATACCAGAGAAATTGTGTAGGTTGGATAAATACTTTGCGGTACCGGCGAGTACTGACGTTTTTCCTATACCTAAGAGACTAACTGAAATTGTTACTAAGGAGTGGGATAGACCCGGTGTGCCGTTCTCACCCCCTCCAATATTTAGAAAGATGTTTCCAATAGACGCCACCACACGGGACTTATGGCAAACGGTCCCTAAGGTGGAGGGAGCAGTTTCTACTTTAGCTAAGCGTACCACTATCCCGGTGGAGGATAGCTGTGCTTTTTCAGATCCAATGGATAAAAAATTAGAGGGTTACCTTAAGAAAATGTTTGTTCAACAAGGTTTTATATTGCAACCCCTTGCATGCATCGCGCCGATTACGGCTGCGGCAGCATTTTGGATTGAGTCTCTGGAAGAGAACCTTAGTTCAACTACGCTGGACGACATTACGGACAGGCTTAGAGTCCTTAAACTAGCTAATTCATTCATTTCGGAGGCCGTAATACATTTAACCAAACTTACGGCTAAGAACTCAGGATTCGCCATTCAGGCACGTAGGGCGCTGTGGCTAAAATCCTGGTCAGCTGATGTAACTTCTAAGTCCAAATTACTTAATATACCTTTCAAGGGGCAAACTCTATTTGGGCCCGGTTTGAAAGAAATTATCGCTGACATTACAGGAGGTAAGGGCCACGCCCTGCCTCAAGACAAAGCCAAAGCTAAGGCTAGACAGTCTAATTTTCGTCCCTTTCGGAATTTCAAAGCAGGAGCAGCATCAACTTCCACTGCACCAAAACAGGAAGGAGCTGTTGCTCGTTATAGACAAGGCTGGAAACCTAACCAGTCCTGGAACAAGGGCAAGCAGGCCAGGAAACCTGCTGCTGCCCCAAAGACAGCATGAACCGAGGGCCCCCGATCCGGGACCGGATCTAGTGGGGGGCAGACTCTCTCTCTTTGCCCAGGCTTGGGCAAGAGATGTTCAGGATCCCTGGGCGCTAGAGATCATATCTCAGGGATACCTTCTAGACTTCAAATTCTCTCCCCCAAGAGGGAGATTTCATCTGTCAAGGTTGTCAACAAACCAGATAAAGAAAGAAGCGTTTCTACGCTGTGTACAAGATCTGTTATTAATGGGAGTGATCCATCCGGTTCCGCGGTCGGAACAAGGACAAGGGTTTTACTCAAACCTGTTTGTGGTTCCCAAAAAAGAGGGAACTTTCAGGCCAATCTTGGATTTAAAGATCCTAAACAAATTCCTAAGAGTTCCATCGTTCAAAATGGAAACTATTCGGACAATCTTACCCATGATCCAAAAGGGTCAGTACATGACCACAGTGGATTTAAAGGATGCTTACCTTCACATACCGATTCACAAAGATCATTACCGGTATCTAAGGTTTGCCTTCTTAGACAGGCATTACCAGTTTGTAGCTCTTCCATTCGGATTGGCTACGGCTCCAAGAATCTTCACAAAGGTTCTGGGTGCCCTTCTGGCGGTACTAAGACCGCGAGGAATTTCGGTAGCTCCGTACCTAGACGACATTCTGATACAAGCTTCAAGCTTTCAAACTGCCAAGTCTCATACAGAGTTAGTTCTGGCATTTCTAAGGTCGCATGGATGGAAAGTGAACGAAAAGAAGAGTTCTCTTTTTCCTCTCACAAGAGTTCCATTCTTGGGGACTCTTATAGATTCTGTAGAAATGAAGATTTATCTGACAGAAGACAGATTAACAAAGCTTCTACATGCATGCCGTGTCCTTCATTCCATTCAACTCCCGTCAGTAGCTCAATGCATGGAGGTGATCGGCTTAATGGTAGCAGCAATGGACATAGTTCCCTTTGCACGTCTACATCTCAGACCGCTGCAATTGTGCATGCTGAGTCAGTGGAATGGGGATTACTCAGACTTGTCCCCTACTCTGAATCTGGATCAAGAGACCAGAAACTCTCTTCTATGGTGGCTTTCTCGGCCACATCTGTCCAGGGGGATGCCATTCAGCAGGCCGGACTGGACAATTGTAACAACAGACGCCAGCCTACTAGGTTGGGGCGCTGTCTGGAATTCTCTGAAGGCTCAGGGACAATGGAATCAGGAGGAAAGTCTCCTGCCAATAAACATTCTGGAATTGAGAGCAGTTCTCCATGCCCTTCTGGCTTGGCCCCAGTTAAAAACTCGGGGGTTCATCAGGTTTCAGTCGGACAACATCACGACTGTAGCTTACATCAACCATCAAGGAGGGACAAGAAGCTCCCTAGCAATGATGGAAGTATCAAAGATAATTCGCTGGGCAGAGTCTCACTCTTGCCACCTGTCAGCAATCCACATCCCGGGAGTGGAGAACTGGGAGGCGGATTTCTTGAGTCGCCAGACTTTTCATCCGGGGGAGTGGGAACTTCATCCGGAGGTCTTTGCCCAAATACTTCGACGTTGGGGCAAACCAGAGATAGATCTCATGGCGTCTCGCCAGAACGCCAAACTTCCACACTACGGGTCCAGATCCAGGGATCCGGGAGCGGTTCTGATAGATGCTTTGACAGCACCTTGGAACTTCGGGATGGCTTATGTGTTTCCACCCTTCCCGCTGCTTCCTCGATTGATTGCCAAAATCAAACAGGAGAGAGCATCAGTGATTCTAATAGCGCCTGCATGGCCACGCAGGACTTGGTATGCAGATCTAGTGGACATGTCATCCTGTCCGCCTTGGTCTCTACCTCTAAGACAGGACCTTCTGATACAGGGTCCATTCAAACATCAAAATCTAACTTCTCTGAAGCTGACTGCTTGGAAATTGAACGCTTGATTTTATCAAAACGTGGTTTTTCTGAGTCGGTTATTGATACCCTGATACAGGCTAGGAAGCCTGTTACCAGAAGGATTTACCATAAGATATGGCGTAAATACCTATACTGGTGCGAATCCAAAGGTTACTCCTGGAGTAAGGTTAGGATTCCTAGGATATTGTCCTTTCTACAAGAAGGTTTAGAAAAGGGTTTATCGGCTAGCTCATTAAAGGGACAGATCTCAGCTCTGTCCATCTTGTTACACAGGCGTCTGTCAGAAAATCCAGACGTCCAGGCCTTTTGTCAGGCTTTAGCTAGGATCAAGCCTGTGTTTAAAGCTGTTGCTCCGCCATGGAGTTTAAACTTAGTTCTTAACGTTTTACAGGGTGTTCCGTTTGAACCCCTTCATTCCATTGATATAAAATTGTTATCTTGGAAAGTTCTGTTTTTAATGGCTATTTCCTCGGCTCGAAGAGTCTCTGAGTTATCAGCCTTACATTGTGATTCTCCTTATCTGATTTTTCACTCAGACAAGGTAGTTCTGCGTACTAAACCTGGGTTCCTACCTAAGGTGGTCACTAACAGGAATATCAATCAAGAGATTGTTGTTCCATCCTTGTGTCCAAATCCTTCTTCAAAGAAGGAACGTCTTCTACACAATCTGGATGTAGTTCGTGCCCTCAAGTTCTACTTGCAGGCAACTAAGGATTTTCGACAAACGTCTTCCCTGTTTGTCGTGTACTCTGGTCAGAGGAGAGGTCATAAGGCTTCGGCTACCTCTCTCTCCTTCTGGCTTCGTAGCATAATTCGTTTAGCCTATGAGACTGCTGGACAGCAGCCTCCTGAAAGAATTACAGCTCATTCTACTAGAGCTGTGGCTTCCACTTGGGCCTTTAAGAATGAGGCCTCTGTTGAACAGATTTGCAAGGCTGCAACTTGGTCTTCGCTTCATACTTTTTCCAAATTTTACAAATTTGACACTTTTGCTTCTTCGGAGGCTATTTTTGGGAGAAAGGTTCTTCAGGCAGTGGTTCCTTCTGTATAATGAGCCTGCCTATCCCTCCCGTCATCCGTGTACTTTTGCTTTGGTATTGGTATCCCAGAAGTAATGATGACCCGTGGACTGATCACACATAACAGAAGAAAACATAATTTATGCTTACCTGATAAATTCCTTTCTTCTGTTGTGTGATCAGTCCACGGCCCGCCCTGTTTTAAGGCAGGTAAATATCTTTTAAATTATACTCCAGTCACCACTTCACCCTTGGTTTCTCCTTTCTCGTTGATTCTTGGTCGAATGACTGGGAGTGACGTAGAGGGGAGGAGCTATATGCAGCTCTGCTGGGTGAATCCTCTTGCATTTCCTGTTGGGGAGGAGTTATATCCCAGAAGTAATGATGACCCGTGGACTGATCACACAACAGAAGAAAGGAATTTATCAGGTAAGCATAAATTATGTTTTACAGTATGCTTTCATTATTTATTTTGTCCTTTTTTGTGTAATTTAACACTGCTACATATCTGTATCTAGCTGGCTTCAGGATATAACAATTACAAAATGATGTGCATTACACTGTCATAATGAATGTGACTAACTTTGTTGTTTGCACTCAAGTGCAGATTGGCTCATACAAGTAAGGCAAGTGGTAGGTGGAGTTTGGGGTTTGAAAAACAATTACAGCAAACAAGCTGTTACATTGTTGTTAAAATGTTTAGACTTGGCTAATATGTCATTCTATAGCAAGGCAACATAAATGTCTTATACTTACAAGCTGTTTACTGTCCCTTTAATGAAACACCTATTTTTATATCAGCTGAATTTGCTTTAGTTAGACAATGAAAGGATTTCATTTTTACAAATTAAACAAACTATACATTACTAGTTATATTATATAATTGAATAATACAGGGAAACAATCGCCTAGATTATGAGTCTTCCGTTAGCCTTAAAAAGCAGCGTTGAGAGGTACCAACGCTGCTTTTTAACGCAGCTGGTATTACGAGTCTTGAAATGACAGGTGTACCGCTCACTTTTTTGGCCAGACTCGAAAATACCGCAAATCCACTTACGTCAATTGCGTATCCTATTTTTTCAATGGGATTTGCCTAAAAAAAAAAAAAAGTGAGCGGTAGACCCTCTCCTGTCAAGCCTGGTACCGCATTTTAAAGTCAGTAGTTTATGGGCTAACGCCGTAGTATAAAACTCTTAACTAAAGTGCTAAAAGTACACTAACACCCAGAAACTACCTATTAACCCCTAAACCGAGGCCCCCCCCACATCGCAAACACTAAAATAAATATTTAACCCCTAATCTGCTGAACCGGACATCGCTGCCACAATAAAACATATATTAACCCCTATACCGCCGCACTCCCACATCGCAAACACTAGTTAAATTTTATTAACCCCTAATCTGCCATCCCTAACATCGCCGACACCTACCTACATTTATTAACCCCTAATTTGCCGCCCCCAATGTCGCCGCCACTATATTAAAGTTATTAACCCCTAAATCTAAGTCTAACCCTAACCCTTACACCCCCCTAACTTAAATATAATTGAAATACATCTAAATAAAACCTACTATTAATAACTAAATAATTCCTATTTAAAACTAAATACTTACCTATAAAATAAACCCTAAGCTAGCTACAATATAACTAATAGTTACATTGTAGCTATCTTAGGATTTATTTTTATTTTACAGGCAAGTTTGTATTTATTTGAACTAGGTACAATAGTTATTAAATAGTTATTAACTATTTAATAGCTACCTAGTTAAAATAAAGACAAATTTACCTGTAAAATAAAACCTAACCTAAGTTACAATTACACCTAACACTACACTATAATTAAATTAATTCCCTAAATTAACTACAATTAAATACAATTAAATAAAATTATCTAAAGTACAAAAAAAAACACACTAAATTACAGAAAATAATAAAATAATTACAAGTTTTTTTAACTAATTACACCTAATCTAATCTCCCTAATAAAATAAAAAAGCCCCCCAAAATAATAAAAAGCCCTACCTTGTACTAAATTACAAATAGCCCTTAAAAGGGCCTTTTGCGGGGCATTGCCCCAAAGTAATCAGCTCTTTTACCTGTAAAAAAAAAAGTACAATACCCCCCAACATTAAAACCCACCACCTACACACCCAACCCTACTCAAAAACCCACCCAATACCCCCTTAATAAAACCTAACACTAACCCCTTGAAGATCACCCTACCTTGAGAAGTCTTCACCCAACCGGGCCGAAGTCCTCAACGAAGCCGGGCAAAGTGGTCCTCCAGACGGGCAGAAGTCTTCATCCAAGCCGGGAAGAAGAGGTCCTCCAGACGGGCAGAAGTCTTCATCCAGATGGCATCTTCTATCTTCATCCATCCGGCACGGAGCGGGTCCATCTTCAAGACATCCGACGCGGAGCATCCTCTTCATCCGGAGTCTTCTTACTAAATGATCGTACCTTAAAGTGACGTCATCCAAGATGGCGTCCTTTCAATTCCGATTGGCTGATAGAATTTTATCAGCCAATTGGAATTAAGGTAGGAAAAATCCTATTGTCTGATGCAATCTGCCAATAGGATTGAAGTTCAATCCTATTGGCTGATCCAATCAGCCAATAGGATTGAGCTCGCATTCTATTGGCTGATTTGAACAACCAATAGAATGCAAGCTCAATCCTATTGGCTGATTGCATCAGCCAATAGGATTTTTCCTACCTTAATTCCGATTGGCTGAATTGAAGGGACGCTATATTGGATGACGTCACTTAAAGGTACCGTCATTTAGTAAGAAGACTCCGGATGAAGAGGATGCTCCACGTCGGATGTCTTGAAGATGGACCCGCTCCGCGCCGGATGGATGAAGATAGATGCCGTCTGGATGAAGACTTCTGCCCGTCTGGAGGACCTCTTCTTCCCGGCTTGGATGAAGACTTCTGCCCATATGGAGGACCACTTCGCCCGGCTTCGTTGAGGACTTCGGCCCGGTTGGGTGAAAACTTTTCAAGGTAGGGTGATCTTCAAGGGGTTAGTGTTAGGTTTTATTAAGGGAGGATTGGGTGGGTTTTAGAGTAGGGTTGGGTGTGTGGGTGGTGGGTTTTAATTTTGGGGGGGTATTGTACTTTTTTTTACAGGTAAAAGAGCTGATTACTTTGGGGCAATGCTCTGCAAAAGGCCCTTTTAAGGGCTATTTGTAATTTAGTGTAGGGTAGGGCTTTTTATTATTTTGGGGGGCTTTTTTATTTTATTAGGGGGATTAGATTAGGTGTAATTAGTTTAAAAAAACTTGTAATTATTTTATTATTTTCTGTAATTTAGTGTTTGTTTTTTTCGTACTTTAGATAATTTTATTTAATTGTATTTAATTGTAGTTAATTTAGGGAATTCATTTAATTATAGTGTAGTGTTAGGTGTAATTGTAACTTAGGTTAGGTTTTATTTTACAGGTAAATTTGTCTTTATTTTAACTAGGTAGCTATTAAATAGTTAATAACTATTTAATAACTATTGTACCTAGTTCAAATAAATCCAAGCTTGCCTGTAAAATAAAAATAAACCCTAATATAGCTACAATGTAACTATTAGTTATATTATAGCTATCTTAGGGTTTATTTTATAGGTAAGTATTTAGTTTTAAATAGGAATTATTTAGTTAATGATAGTAATTTTATTTAGATTTATTTAAATTATATTTAAGTTAGGGGGGGTTAGGGTTAGACTTAGGTTTAGAGGTTAATAACTTTATTATAGTGGCGGCGACGTTGGGGGCGGCAGATTATAGGTTAATAAGTGTAGGTAGGTGACGGCGACATTGGGGGCAGCAGAGTAGGGGTTAATAAATATAATGTAGGTGTTGGCGATTTTGGGGGCAGCAGATTAGGGGTTCATAAGTATAATGCAGGTGGCGGCGGTGTCCGGAGCGGCAGATTAGGGGTTAATAATATAATGCAGGTGTCAGCGATGTCGGGAGCAGCAGATTAGGGGTTAATAATATAATGCTGGTGTCGGCTTTACGCTGTTTTTTTGCAGGTGTTAGGTTTTTTTTCTCCAGCCAGCTCTGCCCCATTGATTCTTATGGGGAAATTGTGCACAAGCACGTTTAGCCAGCTCACCGCTAACGTAAGCAGCGCTGGTATTGAGGTGAGATGTGGAGCTAATTTTGCTCTCCGCTCACTTTTCTGCGGCTAACGCCGGGTTTGTAAAAACCCGTAAGACCAGCGTTGTCTGTAGGTGAGCGTTGAGCATAAACTGCTCGTTAGCACCGCACAGCCTTACCGAAAAAACTCGTAATCTAGCCAAATGTTTTTAGAAGAGATTACATATTTAATTTTTTTCCTGACTTGCCAGGGAACCCATTTTATAAATATCATTAATAAAACAAAAAACACGTACTTCTGTATAAAAGAGCAACGTGTAGATTGTCTCAGAGTCCAGTTGGAGAGGATTAAGTGTTCTTCTAACCTCAGCTGTGTTGCAACTGTGTGAAGGTAGCAGAGTGATATAAGATCCTGGCCAGAAGTGTTATTAAAAAGACATAAAACTTAATGTGAAATACACAATAGCTAATTTCAGATTTATTAAGAAGCATTTTGCAGTATGTTAGAATTTGCAAAAAATGCTTTTGAATAGAAGTGATTACAGATTTTCTGATAACTTTTTTGTGCACACTGCTGGAAGAGTATACCTCAGTATGACTGCATGTATCTCCTACAGTTGTTGTAGCAACAAGTGCATGACATCACTGGTATTCAAAGCCTCCATGACTGTCTGATACTCATCCACACAACCTACCTGAATTTGAAATCTTCTAATGTGCATTTGAGATGTAATGTTTTGACATTTTAAATGAGATACAATTATGCATTGAAATTAAGTATTTAGGGGTTGCATGTAGTCATCAATATTGCTGCAAAATATTGTGGTGGTTCATACCATTACCCTGCATAGTGATTGTGTATTTAATTATTTTAGTAACAGAGAACTTCCCAAGCTGTCAAATGTGGTCACACACAATATCTTAACTTGGTTAACACTTTGCAAATATAGCTCTTGCATGCACATGAACAGTCTATATGTAGCGCAGTAAATCTCTCAATGTAATGTGGAGCACTACACACCCCCACAGTAAACCAGACCAAAGGCATCCACTAAAGCGGAATAGAGTGTACCATATCACTCACCCTTCTGCCGATGTCTGACGCTGGAGAACAGCCACTCATCCGGTGTGTAGTTGTGGGAATCAGAGAAGGCGCAGCTCCTATCTTCAGCGTGTGTCCGCCATTGATGCTGCCACTCCAAACATTTCTCCCAAACACGCCGGGGTCTGACGTCAGCGTAGAGTAGAGGGGGGGGGGGGTGTGAATCCTCCAACCGCTGTTCGTTATAACGGAACTTTCCAGACTTCAGCTGTGTCAATGCAGGCCAATAGAAAACCAAGTTCGGTTACTGTCTCTAATAGAGATTGCAGGAGGGATTCCTTGTAATCCCAAGTGAGGCAATAGACAAAGAGAAACGCAACCTCTAGTAGATAAAAGTAAACTTCTTTATTCGTAACAGGTAAAATTCCAGCAGCTGGAAAACATGAGACAAGGTGCAGGGTCTGACTAGTTTCGGCTTGTGGCCGTACGATTACGGCCACAAGCCAAAACTAGTCAGACCCTGCACCTTGTCTCATGTTTTCCAGCTGCTGGAATTTTACCTGTTACGAATAAAGAAGTTTACTTTTATCTACTAGAGGTTGCGTTTCTCTTTGTCTATTGTATATAATTATGTAACATAAACCAGAAACTTAAAGGGACATGAAACTCAGCATTTTTATTTTGTGATTCAAATAGAGCATGCAATTTTAAGCAACTTTCTAATTTACTCCTATCATCAAATTTTCTTTGTTTTCATGCTATCTTGATTTGAAAAAGCAGGAATGTAAGCCCATTTTTGGTTCAGCACCTGGGTAGCGCTTGCTGATTGGTGGCTACATGTAGCAAACCAATCAGCAAGCTTTACCCAAGTAGGGTTGCCACCTCAGCCATGTTTTCCTGGACATTTATGAGTTACACATGCTGCAGGGTGTGCAGGTTAGAACATGTATTGTGTTTCTGGACAGCACTATTCATATTCCTACCTGCACACCCTGCAGCATGTGTAACTCATAAGTGTTCTGTATTTTAAGGAATGGGTGGCAACCCTAAAAGTTCTGAACCAAAAATGGGTCATCTACTAACCTTACATTTCTGCTTTTTCAAATAAAGATAGCAAGAGAACTAAGAAAAATTGATAATAGGAGTAAGTTAGAAAGTTGCTTAAAATTACACGCTCTATCGGTATCATGAAAGAAAAAAAATTGGGTTTAGTATCCCTTTGTAACCAGGGTCGGCTCCAGAACGAATGAAATGGGGGGGCATTTTTTTTTCACGAGGGGGCACGCATTTAAAAAGCATGTATGAGAGTCAAAATAAGAGCAGACCTACTGTGGCAGTCCAGGGGTTACATTTATCAGATCTGTGGCTGTGCAGGAGTTAGATTTGTTTATATTTCTGGAAGTGCAGCGGTTACATGTGTCATATCTCAAGAAGTATACGGGTTACATTTATAAGATGTCTGGCAGTGCCGCAGCAGTTAAATTTACCAGATTTATGGCAGTGCAGGGGTTACATTTGTCATATCTCAGGAATGTCTCCCACATAATGACACATCCAGTGGACACTGTTTGCATGTGTAGCTCTACCAATGACACTACTAATGATCAAATAAGCTTTTACGTGACAATAAGTTTGAGTGCCAAGCAGTACATTACTTGTACAGATATTATTAATGATATTTACCAGCACACACACAGTATATACAGAATGTATATACAAACAAATTATATATAAATATATATATATATTTATATATATACACACACACATATATACACACACACATATATACACACACAGTATATATATATATATATATATATATATATATATATATATATATACACACACACACACACATACACACACACACACACACTGTGTGTGTGTGTGTGTGTGTGTATATATATATATATATATATATATATAAAAATATATATATATATATACACACACACATACACACGGTGTATATATATATATATATATATATATATATATATATATATACACACAGTGTGTATATATATAATAAAACAACCTTGGGGACAAATTGGAGATGTTTTGAAACATGTAAATAATAAACATAGGCTATTTCACTCATTGTCCCACAGCTACATTTGAAGTGTGTGTATTTGAGCACCTATAATCTGACACACATTTTATACTGATCACTGCAGATAAAGCAGGCACAATGCACACTTGTTTTGTGTGACCTGTAGTGGGGAAACCAAGGAATTCCCAATTTGCTTCTTTATCTGTGGCTGCCAGGATATAAAGCACAATAGGGAAGGGATACTACTCTCACACACACATTGGTTATACGGCTGTGTTTTCACAAAATTACTTCTGCCTTCCCTCTCACTGACTGTTAGCTTCTCCCAGAACTTCCTGCAGAGGTCTGATGATGTCATCATCTCACTTCAGCTCTGTAGTAAGTGGGCTAGCAGAAGGAGGGGCATTGCAAGCCCTAGGTTAACTGTGAGAGCACCAGCAGGGAAATGCAACTTTATTTGTTATCTGGTTGTAAATAGAGGAGAGTAAAGAGATTAGCTGGGCCCTCCAGTGGCGGATATCCAGTGGCTGCAAATGGTTGATGCGACATTTGGGACCCTGGACATTCCGTCACTTTTAAAATGTAATTTTTTTTTTTTAAAAATGTAAATAACTTCTTTTGCCCTGGGGGCACAGCATTCCATTTGGGGGGACATTGCCCCCCAATGCCCCCCCTTAGAGCCGACCCTGTTTGTAACTGTTTAACATGGCTTTGTCTTTCAAAATTGTTTAAAGGGACACTGAACCCAATTTTTTTCTTTCATGATTCAGATAAAGCATGCAGTTTTAACCCCTTAATGACCACAGCACTTTTCCATTTTCTGTCCGTTTGGGACCAAGGCTATTTTTACATTTTTGCGGTGTTTGTGTTTAGCTGTAATTTTCTTCTTACTCATTTACTGTACCCACACATATTATATATCGTTTTTCTCACCATTAAATGGACTTTCTAAAAATACCATTATTTTCATCATATCTTATAATTTACTATAAATAAAATATGAGGAAAAATGGAAAAAAACACACTTTTTCTAACTTTGACCCCCAAAATCTGTTACATATCTACAACCACCAAAAAACACCCATGCTAAATAGTTTCTAAATTTAGTCCTGAGTTTAGAAATACCCAATGTTTACATGTTCTTTGCTTTTTTTGCAAGTTATAGGGCCATAAATACAAGTAGCACTTTGCTATTTCCAAACCACTTTTTTCCAAAATTAGCGCTAGTTACATTAGAACACTAATATCTTTCAGGAATCCCTGTATATCCCTTGACATGTATATATTTTTTTTTAGTAGACATCCCAAAGTATTGATCTAGGCCAATTTTGGTATATTTCATACCACCATTTCACCGCCAAATGCGATCAAATACAAAAAATCGTTCACTTTTTCACAAATTTTTTCACAAACTTTCGGTTTCTCACTGAAATTATTTACAAACAACTTGTGCAATTATGGCATAAATGGTTGTAAATTCTTCTCTGGGATCCCCTTTGTTCAGAAATAGCAGATATATATGGCTTTGGCGTTGCTTTTTGGTAATTAGAAGGCCGCTAAATGCCACTGCGCACCACAAGTGTATTATGCCCAGCAGTTAAGGGGTTAATTAGGGAGCTTTTAGGGAGCTTGTAGGGTTAATTTTAGCTTTAGTGTAGTATAGTAGACAACCCCAAGGGACATTTTGGTATAGGCACATTTTGGTATATTTCATGCCACCATTTCACCGCCAAATGCGATCAAATTGAAAAAAAAGTTAAATTTTTCACAATTTTAGGTTTCTCACTGAAATAATTTACAAACAGCTTGTGCAATTATGGCACAAATGGTTGTAAATACTTGTCTGGGATCCCCTTTGTTCAGAAATAGCAGACATATATGACTTTGGCGTTGCTTTCTGGTAATTAGAAGGCCGCTAAATCCTGCTGCGCCTCACACGTGTATTATGGCTAGCAGTGAAGGGGTTAATTAGGGAGTTTGTAGGGAGCTTGCAGGGTTAATTTTAGCTTTAGTGTAGAGATCAGCCTCCCACCTGACACATCCCACCCCCTGATCCCTCCCAAACAGCTCCCTTCCCTCCCCCACCCCACAATTGTACCCGCCATCTTAAGTACTGGCAGAAAGTCTGCCAGTACTAAAATAAAAGGGTTTTTAAAAAAAATTAAAAATTTTTTTTTGCATATTTACATATGCTAGGGTGTAGGATCCCCCCCTTAGCCCCCAACCTCCCTGATCCCCCCCAAAACCGCTCTCTAACCCTCCCCTCTGCCTCATTGGGGGCCATCTTGGGTACTGGCAGCTATCTGCCAGTACCCAGTTTGCAAAAAAAAGTGCTTTTTTTTATTTTTTTTGGCTTTTTTCTGTACACAGACAAACCCCCACCACCCCACCACCCCACCACCTTGCTGATCAGTTGTTGTTTTTTAAACTACTTAGACATTTTAACATTTTTAACATTTTTAATTAATGCATTTTCTGTAGCGTAGCGGTTCCCACCCGCTCCCTCCCCGTGCACGCGCCCGCCCCCGCCCTCCCGTGCACGCCCCCGGTCATCCCCGCCCACGATCCCGCCCCCCCTGCACATAACCAGGGCCATCGATGGCCGCCACCCGCCTCCCGGTCCGGCTCCCACCCACCAACGCAGGGAGCCACCGATCTCCGGTGCAGAGAGGGCCACAGAGTGGCTCTCTCTGCACCGGATGGCTTAAGAAGGTTATTGCAGGATGCCTCCATATCGAGGCATCACTGCCATAACCGGAAAGCAGCTGGAAGCGAGCGGGATCGCTTCCAGCTGCTTTCCACACCGAGGACGTGCAGGGTACGTCCTCAGGCGTTAACTGCCTTTTTTTTGAGGACGTACCCTGCACGTCCTCGGTCGTTAAGGGGTTAAGCAACTTTCTAACTTACTCCTATTATCAATTTTTCTTCGTTCTCTTGCTATCTTTATTTGAAAAAGAAAGCATCTAAGCTAAGGAGCCAGCACATTTTTGGTTCAGACAATGGACAGCACTTGTTTATTGGTGCTGTCCAATCAGCAAGTACAACCCAGGTTGTTCACCAAAAATGGGCCGGCTTCTAAACTTTCATTCTTGCTTTTCAAATAAACATACCAAGAGAATGAAGAAAATTTGATAATAGGATTAAATTAGAAAGTTGCTTAAAATTGCATGCTCTATCTGAATCACAAAAGAAAAAATTTGGGTTCAGTGTCCCTTTAAATCTGTTTATTTTGAAGCTAACCAGAAGTACAACCAGGATTTAAAGGTACAGTGTGCAGATAATGCACAACGTCCACTAGATCAGTGTTTTTCAACCAGTGTGCCGTGGCACACTAGTGTGCCGTGAGAGATCCTCAGGTGTGCCACGGCAGGCTGACAACAGTGTGACATATTTTTTAAACTTTGCTTGTTTTTTACTCCCAGTGCAGGGGTAGTTTGTAGGAGGCATGGCATAACAGCACAATACATACAGTATGTGTGTGTTTGTGTGTATGTGTATATATATATGCTGTATTAGGCTACAATGTGTGATTTTTTTTAAATTTTGGGATGGTGGTGTGCCACAGGATTTTAATTAAAAAAGTGTGCCACGGCAAAAAAAAGGTTAAAAATCACTGCACTAGATGATGAAACAAATAATAAAATCACCACTAATGATTTAACCTTTCAATGTCGTTATGCCGTTCTATTCTGTCATAATTACACTGGGCTTTAGAGCCGTTATGACGGAATAGAATGTCATAGCCAACGGCTGTCCTGAAGCCTTCTGTGCTTCCAGGATTTGAATGCGGTCTGGAGGGCGTTAATAGGGTTGTAGGGATGCCCCCCAGACGCGATCCAATAATTGAAATCTCATGATCGTGTGCACAATTGCGTGGTTTCAATTTGTCTACATCGAAACAGTTGTTCCGATTTAGATACTTTAACCCTGTCGTGAAAGGGTTAAAAATACCAATTATAACTTTTAAAATATTTACCTGAAATGTAAATTTTTGCAGTCTCCACAAGGCGAGGCAGGGTCACCCTTTGAAATGGGTAGGGAAAGCAGGCAGAGCGTCCCCACCTCACAGCCAACCATATCACATATTCTAATTAAGGACACATGTACGTAGTAATTATGACAACTTTATTTAATTCCTGCCAAAGACAGACAACATAAGTTATGTGTGTAAACAAAATCAGATAGGAAAATTGTGGTTTTTACTGTAATCTGGGTCCCCGCAGGATCATCCGACACTGGGGCCTGATGTTAACCACATTGCTGCACTAGTACTGTAATTTGGGTCCCCACAGTTTTATCCTACATTGGGACCAGCTGTGAACCCATTGCTGTGCTATTAATTAATTCAGGACGTCCTAAGAGACTCTAGTGCATGTGCACATCCGGCAGGCAGAGGAGGCCATAGTATTCAGTCTTTGTATTTGGGTTTGGGGGCAAAAGTGTAAACCAAATATTAGCCATTACCATATGTATATAAAAAACAGTTTATTGACTCCAAAGTGTTACTTCTAGAGGAGCAAATATGATACAAATATTTGTAATTAACAATTAAAAAGATATATTGTCTTAGAAATACTCAACTTATCACAAAAAATAGGGACGTCTCCCTTAAGATATTGATCAAAGCTTCACCTGTATGAGTATGATTATATGCGCACAAAAACCAATTCAACTTTCTATCAACAACTCTCACCTAGATATTCGTATCTAACATATTATATTTGAGCTTGTACATTAAAAACAGCAAACACATTTAATTATTCATAAACCATAAAAATATAAATATAAAATAGAAATATATATATAATATTATTATTATTTTATTATGTTTATCTAAGTGCAGGAACAGCCGTTTATTATAAAACACAGAATTACCTTTTAAAATGCCATATTTTAGATGCTCACATAATATCAGCATCTTATTTTTATATTCATTCCATATTTCCTACATTGACTCACATTTTAAAATTCCAATAAGCTTGGAAAGAGTTAACAGTGAGTTAGCAAGGAAGAGTTTCAAGTATTTTAATTTATAGAAGAAACATTAGCATAAAATGAGTTGAGATGTTTTCCTGTAAGTTTTACAGTCTTTTTCTCGGTAAGAATGAACTCATATCTGGCATCAGTTTCCACACGCAAGTAAATCCGAGCACCAAGGAGGTAATTGTAGTAACCCTTGCACGGCTGCAGGCCTGTGGTTACACATTTTGCAGAATAAGCTTATTTCTGAATAAAAAGAAGTAGTCATGAATTCCTCTGATTACCCAAACTACACTGATTTGAGCCCAATCTACTATTTCAACCCTGACAGGATTGCAGTATTCCATAGTCAAGGGTTTTAGGAGGCATTGTTTGACTGCTTACTGTTGAAAACAAACTGAGGTAAACTGAGACAGATGACTCCCCTGCTCCAATGTCTCACAGTGAATTATCAAATACACATTCTGCCAGGGACTTCTCTAGTGACGGTTGCTTTCTTATGAGAAAAGTCAGTTTTTGAGACCTAGAAGATATTAAGGGTAACTAGTATTATTTTAAAGGCTTAATATGATCTCTCCTAGATCCTTAAAGGGAAACCTCATACTTTCAAATTTTATAATAAACCAATGGTAATGTTTAAATCCATTTTTCTGTACAATGTATTAGTTACATTCCAGTAAATGTAAGAAGGATAATCTTTCAATTCACAAAGTGCTTTTCAGTCCTCCATGGTTCATTTTTACTTTATCTGTACTTACTTCCCATAACCTCTTCTGTTTTAGCAGGTGGTACAGCCAATCAGAGGCTGTACAGGTGATGAATGTACATGACCTTTTTTTAATGGTTCTTCTAAATCAGAGACTGGTTGTACCCCCCATTGGGGGGAAAAAACTGCCTCAAGGTGTTAACACCCACAAGAGTAGGGGATATATTTTATTTTACTGCTTCAATGGAGAGGAATTTCACTGTGAAAGAAAAGA
This sequence comes from Bombina bombina, assembly GCF_027579735.1. Classification (NCBI taxonomy): domain Eukaryota; kingdom Metazoa; phylum Chordata; class Amphibia; order Anura; family Bombinatoridae; genus Bombina; species Bombina bombina. Next base: position 586,895,478 of record NC_069501.1, read on the forward strand.
AGCCTAAAGGGGGGATTTGTAGCCCAGAAACTTGAAGTTACCCAATGTTGTGCTATAGTCTATGTATGCAGACAACTGAATCATCTGGACACTGAGACTCAGGTTTCAACTGAAACATATAGCAAAATCATCAGGGGTTAAAGGGACATAAGCTAAAAATGTTTCTTTCATGATTTAGACCGAACATACAATTTTAAACAACATTCCAATTGACTTCTATTATCTAATTTCCTTTGTTTTTATGTTATCCTTTGTTGAAAAGCAAAAAAAGTAAGTTCAGGAGTGTGCATGTGTCTGCAGAACTTTATGGCAGCAGTTTTGCAAGAATGTTATACATTAGCAAGAGCACTAGATGGCAGCACTGTTTCCTGTTATGTTATGTGCACTCTAACTATCTAGATATCTCTTTAACAAAGAAGAACAGGAGAACAAAGCAAATTTGAGAATATGTAAATTGGAAACTTTTTTAAAATTGTATTCTCTATCTGAAAAAAAAATGTCCCTTTAACAAGTCTTGTACACAGCTGTTTCTTCTGTGCCAGCTGAGTACTGTGATTGCTGCTATATGCAAGGCATTCTGTTTCTAGCAGTGCAGCAACTGTTATAGCACTTGTAGACTGGACAATTGCAGGTCCCGTCCCGAAACAAAATACAAAACTGTCCTTTATATTTGTCATTGTGCCACGTTTAGGCTTCATAATAATTTATTAAGAGGAGATATATGGCCACTTGTGCAGTTTCATGGCAAGCAAGTTGACTGAAACAAAAATCTAGTTAATATTTCTCCATTTGATATCATTAGGAGTGTTTTTCTGCATCTGTTGATAGAGCTGGGACCGATTCCAACGTCGCGCCCGTGATGCAGCGTCTGATTAGAGAGCGTCTTGTTTGCACAACAGTAAGCATGGGAGATATCATTCTGTGGGAGATGGATTGCTTTCCCAGCCTTTGTGTGTATAACGCAGCCAGCGCTGATAGAGCTCCAATGAATCAGATCTGTGTTACTAAAGGCCGCCTGTCTGTACTGGTTATGCACTAGAAACAAAGGCCCTTTTGAGACAGGTGCTTGATCTGTGTTCATAGACACAAACTATATGTGATATTGTATTATTTTATTACATAACTTGCCTGTGTGCTTCTTAGAATAATAATTTGTATTTGTACCCAGAATGTAAAAGTGCAAAAGTAGGTTGTTTTTATTATTAGAATTCTTTTTAGTTTAGGCAAACAGTAGTCAATTGATAAACATATTGCATAGTGGTGGTTGCCCAGACATTATGGAGACAGGATCTACCTTTTGTTTAATGTATTATTATTACTATTATTATTATTAGTTTATTAGTGCAATATGCTTGTGCATGTGCTGAACTTTAGATGGATATGAAAGTCAAAATTAAACTTGTGTGCTTCAGATAGAGCATGCATTTATTAAGGAAATCAAATTAACTATATTCTCTTGCTACTGTTTGTTGAAAAAATGAAAAGCATACCTAGGTAGACTACTGGCAGATAGCCAGTGATTGGCGACTGCAAACACATGTCTCTTGTTATTAGCTCACAAGATATGTTCAGATAGCTGCTAGTAGTGCTTTGTTGCTCTGGAGATGATTTTCACTCTGAGCCCCATTTATCAAGGGGTCGAAGCGACATTGCCTGCAGGTTCCACAAGCAAACCTGTGCCAGAGATTTAAGACGCTGCTTCTAAAAGCACTTTGCCACCTTTTAAGTGGCGTATGTCAATCCCCAGACTTTTCTAACCATAGTGATTGATGGCCCTTGCTAACGTGCGATTGGTTGCATGCAAGCAGGGGGCAGTATTGCACACGAGCCGTATTGTGCAATGGTAAATGCGGGCAGCGTATTGCTGCCCACTAGATGTGAAGCCGGACGGACAGGGGCAAAGATGTACACCCCTGTCCACCTTTCTCAAATCTGGCGCTTTGTATTAACCACTTTGCATTAGTTAAACTAATAGTTATATGGAAGCAATGGTGCAATAATAAAATACTGTAACACAATAGCATTTTCTTTTTTTTTGCTTTGTCCCTTTAAGGAAATTTGAGTTTATAAAAATTGAGCAGATTTTGCTAAATTGCAACCTTCTCATGTAAACCACCCTTTGTGTGCTTAAAGCCACAGTAGTGGTGCAGAATATACCTGTGCAAAATACATATACATAAACCTGAGACCATTTTATATATTTATATTATTAGTAATATCGGAATTCATCGAACAATGTTGTGCTGTATTGCTCAGTCATTACAGATCTACTGGTAGATTGCAATATACCACTTTAACACAGCAACCAAACGGCTAGATTACGAGTTTTGCGTTAACCGGTCCTAACGCTGCTTTTTAACGCCCACTGGTATTACGAGTCTTGCAGGTACAGGTGTATCGCTCACTTTTTTAGCTAGACTTGGAAATACCGCAAATCCACTTACGTAAATTGCGTATCCTCTTTTTTCAATAGGACTTGCATAGCGCCGGTAATACGTGTCTGCCAAAAAGTGAGCGGTAGACCCTCTCCTGTCAAGACTGGTACCGCATTTTAAAGTCAGTAGTTAAGAGTTTTACACTACAACGCCGTAGCATAAAACTCTTAACTAAAGTGCTAAAAAGTACACTAACACCCATAAACTACCAATTAACCTCTAAACCGAGGCCCTCATACATCGCAAACACTAAAAGAAAAATGTTAACCCCTAATGTGCCAAACCGGACATCACCACCACTGTAATAAATATATTAACCCCAATAGGATTGAAGTTCAATCCTATTGACTGATCCAATCAGCCAATAGGATTGAGCTCGCATTCTATTGGCTGTTCCAATCAGCCAATAGAATGCGAGCTCAATCCTATTGGCTGATTGGATCAGCCAATAGGATTGAACTTCAATCCTAATGGCTGATTGCATCAGCCAATATGATTTTTTCTACCTTAATTCCGATTGGCTGATAGAATTCTATCAGCCAATCGGAATCTAAGGGACGCCATCTTTGATGACATCACTTAAAGGTACCTTCATTCTGTGTTAGTCGTCGGACGAAGAGTATGCTCCGCGACGGATGTCTTGAAGATGGACCCGCTCCGTGCCGGATGGATGAAGATAGAAGATGCTGTCTGGATGAAGACTTCTGCCCGTCTGGAGGACCACTTCTGCCCGGCTTGGATGAAGACTTCTGCCCGTCTGGAGGAGCACTTCGCCCGGCTTGGGTGAAGACGTCTCCCGGTAAGTCGATCTTCAGGGGGTTAGTGTTAGTTTTTTTTAAGGGTGTATTGGGTGGGTTTTATTTTTAGGTTAGGGACTTTTGGCGGCAAAAGAGCTAACTGCCATTTTAAGGGCAATTCCAATCCAAATGCCCTTTTCAGGGCAATGGGGAGCTTAGGTTTTTTTAGATAGGTTTTTATTTGGGGAGTTGGTTGTGTGGGTGGTGGGTTTTACTGTTGGGGGGGTTGTTTGTATTTTTTTTTACAGGTAAAACAATTGATTACTTTGGGGCAATGCCCTGCAAAAGGCCCTTTTAAGGGCTATTGGTAGTTTAGTTTAGGCTAGGGTTTTTTTTATTTTGGGGGGCTTTTTTATTTTAATAGGGCTATTAGATTAGGTTAATTAGTTTACATTTCTGTAATTTGTTTATTATTTTCTGTAATTTAGCGTTTGTTTTTTGTACTTTAGCTAATTTAATTTAATTTAGGTAATTGTATGCATTTTATTTAATTGTATTTAATTTATTTAATTTATTTAATTATAGTGTAGTGTTAGGTGTAATTGTAACTTAGGTTAGGTTTTATTTTACAGGTACTTTTGTATTTATTTTTGCTAGGTAGTTATTAAATAGTTAATAATTCTTTAGTAACTATTCTACCTAGTTAAATAAATACAAACTTGCCTGTAAAATATAAATCCTAAGCTAGCTACAATGTAACTATTAGTTATATTGTAGCTATCTTAGGGTTTATTTTACAGGTAAGTATTTAGTTTTAAATAGGAATAATTGAGTTAAAGGGACACTGTACCCAAAAAAATTATTTTGTGATTCAGATTGAGCATGAAATTTTAAGCAACTTTCTAATTTACTCCTATTATCAAATTTTCTTCATTCTCTTGGTATCTTTATTTGAAATGAAAGAATGTAAGTTTAGATGCCGGCCCATTTTTGGTGAACAACCTGGGTTGTCCTTGCTGATTGGTGGATAAATTCATCCACCAATAAAAAAGTGCTGTCCAGAGTACTGAAAACAAAAAAAGCTTTGATGCCTTCTTTTTCAAATAATGATAGCAAGAGAACAAAGAAAAATTGATAATAGGAGTAAACTAGAAAGTTGCTTAAAATTGCATGCTCTTTCTGAATTACAAAAGAAAAAATTTGGGTTCAGTGTCCCTTTAATGATAGGAATTTTATTTAGATTTATTTAAATTATATTTGTTAGGGTTAGACTTAGGTTTAGGGGTTAATAACTTTAGTATAGTGGCGGCAACGTTGGGGGCGGCAAATTAGGGGTTAATAAGTGTAGGTAGGTGGCGGCTACATTGGGGATGGCACATTAGGGGTTAATAAATATAATGTAGGTGTCGGCGATGTTGGGGGCAGCAGATTAAGGGTTCATAAGTATAATGTAGGTGGTGGATGTGTCCGGAGCGGCAGATTAGGGGTTAATAATATAATGTAGGTGTCGGCGATGTCGGGGGCGGCAGATTAGGGGTTAATAAGTGTAAGATTAGGGGTGTTTAGACTCAGGGTTCATGTTAGGGTGTTAGGTGTAGACATAAATTTTATTTCCCCATAGTAATCAATGGGGCTGCGTTAGGAGTTTTACGCTGCTTTTTGGCAGGTGTTAGACCGTTGTTTCCTATGGGGAAATCGTGCACAAGCGCGTACGACCAGCTCACCGCTGACTTAAGCAGCGCTGGTATTGGAGTGCGGTAATGAGCAAAATTTTGCTCAATGCTCACTTCTTGTCTTTTAACGACGGGTTTGTAAAAACCTGTAATACCAGCGCTGTAGGTAAGTGAGCGGTGAGAGAAAACTGCTCGTTAGCACCGCACAGCCTTTAACGCAAAACTCGTAATCTAGGTGACAGAGTTTAAGGGATATTAAATAGTTCTCCTTTGGTAAAAACAAATATGTTTACTGTTTAAAAAGATAGATGATCCCTTTATTACCCATTCTCCAATTTTGCATAACCAACACTGTTATATTAAAATGCATTTCCATCTTAATACGAGGAAAGTCCACAGCTTCATTCATTACTTGTGGGAATACAGAACCTGGCCACAAGGAGGAGGCAAAGACACCCCAGCCAAAGGCTTAAATACCTCCCCCACTCCCCTCATCCCCTAGTCATTCTTTGCCTTTTGTCACAGGAGGATGGCAGATAAGTGTCGGAAGATTCGGAGTAGTCTCTTATGGAGGGTAGTACTCTTCGGAATGGGACTGGAGTTTTAAGTAGTCTTGTCAGCCTCTCAGTGAGAGCATTGACGAATTTTAGGGTCTGGCGATGCAGGGAGAGTCTTTCTGCGAAACCATCCAGACTCGTATTAACAGCTCCTTAAGCAATAAGTGTTGACGACTATTAATGCCTGCTTCTATCACTCAAGTCCATGTCAGGAGCTATGCTACAACACTGTCAAACTTGAGAGGCCATGTTCCTGTTCCACGGCGTAGATTATGGTAAGATCGTTTCCTTTTTTATACCTGTAATGATAACTCAAGACGACAGGGTTACAGTGTGACTCCTTTTATCTGTATAGTCAGAGGGTTAATATCTCTGGAAGGTGATTATTGAACAGGGGGGATGTATACATGATTGTTTTATTGTGTTTTTTGCTGCGATATGTGTGAGATGTGGCTTTGGCAATGTGTGTACAGTCAGGTTCTTCCGTCATTTTGATTGCTACGCAGCCTGTTTAGTTTGGCACGCTTTTCCTCGGCTGCAGGGGCCGTCCTGCTTGGCACTCTGTGTGGCCCCATTCTCTTTCTTTTCCTGACCGTGGGTTGCAGGAGACGAAAGCGTTTTCTCTGTGGGCCTGGGTCATAGGAGGTGGTGAGTGCCCCGGCCATTGGGAGTATAAAGGTGCCATTTATTTTTCTATAGTCCATATTAAAGGCGCAAGCTATAGAGGACTCTGATGCGTTGGAGGATACTCCCTCTTTGCCTAAATCTAATGCCTGTGTTTATTGTGAGGAGGCTACGGTATATTCACCTGCTCAACTATGTTCCACATGCCTTGATAGGGTCTCCGTCCTGTGAGATGCGTTCCCTACAATAATCTCCATTTACACATGCAGCTCCCCAGTGCACTACTAATCCTCCTGCGGGAGGGGCCCTGTAGCCGCCAGATTTTGCAGATCAGTTGCAAACGGCGGTGTCTGTGGTCTTCCATTTAAGGGAAAGATTATTTCTCCAACATAGGTGTGTCCGGTCCACGGCGTCATCCTTACTTGTGGGATATTCTCTTCCCCAACAGGAAATGGCAAAGAGCCCAGCAAAGCTGGTCACATGATCCCTCCTAGGCTCCGCCTACCCCAGTCATTCTCTTTGCCGTTGTACAGGCAACATCTCCACGGAGATGGCTTAGAGTTTTTTAGTGTTTAACTGTAGTTTTTCATTATTCAATCAAGAGTTTGTTATTTTCAAATAGTGCTGGTACGTACTATTTACTCAGAAACAGAAAAGAGATGAAGAATTCTGTTTGTATGAGGAAAATGATTTTAGCAACCGTAACTAAAATCCATGGCTGTTCCACACAGGACTGTTGAGAGCAATTAACTTCAGTTGGGGGAACAGTTTGCAGTCCCTTGCTGCTTGAGGTATGACACATTCTAACAAGACGATGTAATGCTGGAAGCTGTCATTTTCCCTATGGGATCCGGTAAGCCATGTTTATTACGATTGTAAATAAGGGCTTCACAAGGGCTTATTTAAACTGTAGACTTTTTCTGGGCTAAATCGATTGATTATTAACACATATTTAGCCTTGAGGAATCATTTTATCTGGGTATTTTGATATAATAATATCGGCAGGCACTGTTTTAGACACCTTATTCTTTAGGGGCTTTCCCAAAGCATAGGCAGAGGACAACCTGTCACAAGGGATGACCTTCCGCTGACCAGAGTGGGTCATTGTCACGACCGACGCCAGTCTGATGGGCTGGGGCGCGGTCTGGGGATCCCTGAAAGCTCAGGGTCTTTGGTCTCGGGTAGAATCTCTTCTACCGATAAATATTCTGGAACTGAGAGCGATATTCAATGCTCTCAAAGCTTGGCCTCAGCTAGCGAGGGCCAAGTTCATACATCAACCATCAGGGGGGAACAAGGAGTTCCCTAGCGATGGAAGAAGTGACCAAAATCATTCTATGGGCGGAGTCTCACTCCTGCCACCTGTCTGCTATCCACATCCCAGGAGTGGAAAATTGGGAAGCGGATTTTCTGAGTCGTCAGACATTGCATCCGGGGGAGTGGGAACTCCATCCGGAAATCTTTGCCCAAGTCACTCAACCGTGGGGCATTCCAGACATGGATCTGATGGCCTCTCGTCAGAACTTCAGAGTTCCTTACTACGGGTACAGATCCAGGGATCCCAAGGCGGCTCTAGTGGATGCACTAGTAGCACCTTGGACCTTCAAACTAGCTTATGTGTTCCCGCCGTTTCCTCTCATCCCCAGGCTGGTAGCCAGGATCAATCAGGAGAGGGCGTCGGTGATTTTGATAGCTCCTGCGTGGCCACGCAGGACTTGGTATACAGATCTGGTGAATATGTCATCGGCTCCACCATGGAAGCTACCTTTGAGACGAGACCTTCTTGTTCTAGGTCCGTTCGACCCACTCCAGCTGACTGCTTGGAGATTGAACGCTTGATCTTATCAAAGCGAGGGTTCTCAGATTCTGTTATTAATACTCTTGTTCAGGCCTGAAAGCCTGTAACCAGAAAATTACCACATAATTTGGTATATCTGTTGGTGTGAATCTGCAGGATTCCCTTGGGACAAGGTTAAGATTCCTAAGAGTCTATCCTTCCTTCGAGAAGGATTGGAAAAAGGATTATCTGCAAGTTCCTTGATGGGACAGATTTCTGCCTTGTCTGTGTTACTTCACAAAAAGCTGGCAGCTGTGCCAGATGTTCTAGCCTTTGTTCAGGCTCTGGTTAGAATCAAGCCTGTTTACAAAATTTTGACTCCTCCTTGGAGTCTCAACCTAGTTCTTTCAGTTCTTCAGGGGGTTCCGTTTGAACCCTTACATTCCGTTGATATTAAGTTATTATCTTGGAAAGTTTTGTTTTTGGTTGCAATTTCTTCTGCTAGAAGAGTTTCAGAATTATCTGCTCTGCAGTGTTCTTCTCCTTATCTGGTGTTCCATGCAGATAAGGTGGTTTTGCGTACTAAACCTGGTTTTCTTCCAAAAGTTGTTTCTAACAAAGACATTAACCAGGAGATAGTTGTGCCTTCTTTGTGTCCTAATCCAGTTTCAAAGAAGGAACGTTTGTTGCACAACTTGGATGTAGTTCGTGCTCTCAAATTTTACTTAGCAGCTACTAAGGTTTTCAGACAAACTTTGGCTTTGTTTGTTGTTTATTCTGGTAAACGGAGAGGTCAAAAAGCAACTTCTGCCTCTCTCTCCTTCTGGATTAAAAGCATTATCCGATTGGCTTATGAGACTGCCGGACGGCAGCCTCCTGAAAGAATCACAGCTCACTCCACTAGGGCTGTGGCTTCCACATGGGCCTTCAAGAACGAGGCTTCTGTGGATCAGATATGTAAGGCAGCGACTTGGTCTTCACTGCACACTTTTTCTAAATTTTACAAATTTGATACTTTTGCTTCTTCTGAGGCTATTTTTGGGAGAAAGGTTTTGCAAGCCGTGGTGCCTTCCATTTAGGTGACCTGATTTGCTCCCTCCCTTCATCCGTGTCCTAAAGCTTTGGTATTGGTTCCCACAAGTAAGGATGACGCCGTGGACCGGACACACCTATGTTGGAGAAAACAGAATTTATGTTTACCTGATAAATTACTTTCTCCAACGGTGTGTCCGGTCCACGGCCCGCCCTGGTTTTTTTTAATCAGGTCTGATAATTTATTTTCTTTAACTACAGTCACCACGGTAACATATGGTTTCTCCTATGCAAATATTCCTCCTTTACGTCGGTCGAATGACTGGGGTAGGCGGAGCCTAGGAGGGATCATGTGACCAGCTTTGCTGGGCTCTTTGCCATTTCCTGTTGGGGAAGAGAATATCCCACAAGTAAGGATGACGCCGTGGACCGGACACACCGTTGGAGAAAGTAATTTATCAGGTAAACATAAATTCTGTTTTTCGGTCCAGGCCTGGACTCTATCATATCCACAGTCACGGGGGGGGGGGGGGAAGGGTGCCTTTCTACCGCAGGATAAGAAGAATAAACCTAAGGGTCCTAATTTTCGTCCCTTTCGTTTGGACAAGTCCCAATGACAGCAGCCTGCCACAAAGCCAGGGCAGTCCAAGGGATCTTGTAATCCTTCTCAGTCTTGGAATAAAACCAAGCAGAGCAAAAGGCTCACCAAGACAAAAGTGGCATGAAGGGGCGGTCCCCGATCCATTTCTGGATCATGTAGGGGGTAGACTATCTCTTTTCGCGGAGGCTTGGATGAGAGACGTGCAGGATCCTTGGGTTCTGGAGGTTATTGCCCATGGTTACAGGTTTTAAAACTCACCCACCCAGGGGCAGATTCCTCTTGTCAATTCTATCGTCAAGAAACAAGATGCCTTTCTATAGTGCGTGAGGGATCTCTCCTCTCTAGGAGTAATTGTACCGGTACCTCTAGTAGAAAGAGGTCTAGGGTACTATTCAAATCTTTTCGTGGTCCCAAATAAGGAGGGCACGTTTTGCCCGAATCTGAACCTAAAATGCCTAAACAAGTTTCTGTCGGTTCCATCATTCAAGATGAAGATGATAAGGTCTATTCTGCCCTTAGTTCAAGAGGGTCAGTTCATGAATACGATAGACTTGAAGGACACCTACTTTCATGTGCCAATTCACAAGGATCACTTCAAGTTCCTAAGATTCGCTTTTCTGGACCAGCACTTCCAGTTTGTAGCTCTCCCCTTCGGTCTGGCTACTGCCCCAAGAGTCTTTATGAAGGTTCTGGGAGCTTTGCTTGCGATGGTGAGATCAAGAGGTATTGCAGTAGCACCTTATCTGGACGACATCCTGGTCCAGCCTCCGTCCTGCCGGCTGGCAGAGGACCATTCAAGAGCTCTCCTACTTCTTCTTCGATCTCATGGATGGAAGATAAACTCAGGAAAGAGTTCTCTGGTTCCCAGTACCAGAGTGGAGTTCCTGGGCACGATAATAGACTCCATATACAAGATATTCCTGACAGATCAGAGATATTGCCAAATTGCCTCCAACTGTCTTGCCCTTCTAATCTCCTCAAGGCCATCCGTGGCCCGGTGTATGGAGGTAATTGGGCTCATGGTATCAAGTATAGATGTCATTCCATTCACCAGCTTCCATCTCCGACCTCTTCAGTTGTGCATGCTGAGGCAATGGAACAGCGATCACTCAGATCTATCACAACAGATCTCTCTGGACAACCGGGTGAGGGACTCCCTCTCTTGGTGGCTTCATTCAGATCAGCTGTCCCAGGGGACATCCTTCCTGAAACCATCCTGGGAGATTGTGACTGCAGATGCGAGCCTCTCAGGATGGGGAGCTGTTTGGGCTGCCAGGAAGGCACAGGGCAGGTGGAGTCGAGAGGAGTCGCTTCTTCTTCAAACGATCTTCAACGCTCTGAGGGTTTGGCCCCTCCTAGGTTCGTCCCAGTTCAACAGATTCCAGTCGGACATTACCTTGGTGGCTTACATCAACCACCAGAAGGGAACGAGATGCTCCCTAGCCATGTGGAAAGTATCTCAGATTCTGGTATGGGCAGAGACCCACAACTGCTCGTTGTCAGCGATCCACATCCTGGGTGTGGACAACTGGGAAGCAAATTTTCGCAGCAGACAATCGTTTCATCCGGGGGAAATGTCTCTCCACCCCGAAGTGTTTGTGGAGATTTGCAACAGATGGGGGACTCTGGAGATATACAGTCTTTTGTTCAGGCTCTATCTAGAATCAGGCCTGCATTTAGACATTCTGCTCCTCCTTGGAGTTTGAATCTGGTTTTTAGGGTTTTGTAGAGGGCTCTGCTTGAGCCGATGCATTCTCTTGATATTAAGATACTGTCTTGGAAGGTTCTTTTCCTACTGGCTTTTGCTTCGGCACGCAGAGTTTCTGAATTGGCGACCTTGCAATGTGAGCCTCCTTACCTGGTTTTTCATGCCGATAAGGCTGTCCTTTGCACTGGGTTGGGATTTTTCCTGAAGGTTGTGTCTGACAGCAACATTAATCAGGAGATTGTAGTTCCTTCCTTGTGTCATAACCCTTCTTCTACAAAGGAATGGTTACTTCATAACTTGGATGTGGTTCAAGCTTTGAAATTTTATCTTCAGGCTACGAAGGATTTCAGACAGACTTCAGCGTTATTTGTTGTCTATTCAGGGAAGCGTAAAGGGCAGAAGGCTTCTTACGCTTCCCTATCTTTTTGGCTGAGGAGCATGATTCGCCTGGCTTATGAGACAGCGGGGCATAAGCCTCCTCAGAGGATTACGGCTCAATCAACTAGAACTGTGGCTTCTTCTTGGGCCTTAAAGAATGAGGCCTCTATGAAGCAGATTTGTAAGGCGGCTACCTGGTCCTCTTTACATACTTTTTCAAAGTTTTACAAATTTGACGTGTTTGCTTTGGCTCAAACAGCTTTTGGGAAAAAGGGTTTACAGGCTGTGGTGCCCTCAGACTAGGGTCTGCCTCTTTTTTACCCTCCGATTTTCATTCAGTGTCCTCTAGAGCTTGGGTATTTGTTTCCCACAAGTAATGAATGAAGCCGTGGATTCTCCTCGTATTAAGATAGAAAACATAAATTATTATGGTTCTCCGTTGGGCGGACCTAAATTTCTTTAGTTTTTCTTCTGGCACCATTTATACCCCGATATTTCTCCTACTGTTCCTTGTTCCCCCAGCAGAATGACTGGGGATTAGGGGAGTGGGGGAGGTATTAAAGCCTTTGGCTGGGGTGTCTTTGCCTCCTCTTGGTGGCCAGGTTTTGTATTTCCACAAGTAATGAATGAAGCCATGGACTCTCCTCGTACAGATGGAAATGAAATTATCAGGTAAGCATAATTTATGTTTTTACTAAGCCTCTGCAGGCTGCCCCCTTATCTCAGTGCTTTTTACAAACTTGCATTTAGCGATTTAGTGCTAGTTCATGCATAACTCCATGGGAGTGAGCACAATATTATCTATATGGCACATATGAACTAGCACTGTCTGGCTGTGAAAAGCTAATAAAATGCACTGAGATAAGAGATGGCCTACAGGGACTTAGAAACAGGCAGAGATTTAGAGGTTGTAAAGTATAATAATATACCAATATTGTTTGTGCAAAGCTGGGGAATGAGTAGTAAAGGCATAATCTATCTTTTTAAACAATAAAAAAACAAGTATACTGCCCCTTTAAATCTAAGTAATTATGGGGTGGTCCCAAATCCGGATCATACTGGCTGGAGATTTTAATATCGACATTGCAGCACATTCTAAGACACACTATCACACACTAATATGTAAACAAAATAACCTACATAAAATATTCAAAGTCATTCGAGACGGCTTACTAACACATTCGCTCATAGACACGTGGTCGACTTTATACGGAGATACTACTGATACTACATACTTTTCAGCAGCTCACAAAACATATTCAAAGCTAGATTATATCTACACTAGCCAAATCTTACAACCCACTTTAATCAGGTCTGCCATCCATTTATGTGTATGGTCGGACCATTCAATAGTTCAGCTACAACTGGGTAATCTGCAGAGTACTGGGCAGACTAGGCCGTGGACATTTGATCCAACATGCCTCAAAGATCCCACGGTCAACACGCACATAACTCAACAAATGACAAATTACTGGGACATTAATACGGGGTCCACTATTAACCCTATCTCTACATGGGCAGCTCATAAGGTCTTTTTGAGAGGCCTACTAATCAAAGAAAAATCTAGTTATCTTAAAAAGCTAAACACACAAAGAAAAACCTTACAAGATGACATTGAAGCCCTAGAGAAACAACATAAACTCACACAATCTGACAACAATGCAGGAGAAACACTCAACCCTTGCTAATATTCTGAATGATCAGGCAATCAGGGCAGCATTTAGACTTACAACTAATTATTACATATACACTAATAAACCGGACAGATACATGGCGAACAAAATCAGAGAAAAATTTAAATTATCTGCAATACCTCAGATTCAAAAATCTGATGGTACTCTAACTAGCCACCCACAGGAGATTGTAGACTGCTTTGCGCAGTATTATTGCACTCTATATAATGGAACTACCATTACTCAATCACATCAGACTAAATCCTTGCTGACGAAATTCTTAGGAACAGCTGACTTGCCCTCATTATCTGACGCAGACAGAGACAGTCTAAACCGGGATGTAACCGCCAACAAGGTTCAACAAGCTATTAAAGATTTAAAACCAGGCAAAGCCCCAGGCCCAGATGGCCTCCCTGGAGAATATTATAAATTGTTCCAAAAGTTCCTGATTCCCCATCTGGTAAAATTCTCCAACTATATTATGCAGGGCTACGAGCTACCCCAAGATCTACTCAATACTCGGATTGTGGTGATACCTAAGCCTGGGAAAAATCCAAAGTGGTGCATCAGTTACAGACCCATTTCCCTTATAAATCAAGACTTAAAAATCTTCACTAAAATATTGGCAAATAGACTAAAACTTGTCCTGCCGGGTCTGGTTCATCCGGACCAGGTGGGATTTGTGATGGGAAGGGAGGCACCAGATAACATCAGACGTACAATAACGATCATAGACCACCTGACTAGGACTAAAACGCCTTCTCTGGTCCTTTCTCTGGATGCAGAGAAGGCGTTTGACAGAATCGACTGGACGTACATGTTTACAGTTCTCAACACAATTGGTTTTCAGGGTCCCTTCGTAGACGCCCTTCAGAGTATTTATTCAACTCCCACTGCAGTGATTAGAGCCATGGGCCATCAATCCACACCAATAAATATTAAAAACGGTACGAGACAGGGCTGCCCACTATCCCCATTACTGTTTGCTATTTGATCAGGTGTGCTAGCTGGAGGCGCTGGTTCAGCTTGTATCAGTCGTTGGTATCTTCCTTTCCTTCCTCGGTTGTATAACTCTAGGTGCAAAATAGTGGTGCTGAAATATCAGACAATACACCATACAAAGGTGAATATCTACTCACAGTGTATATTGCAGGTTACCAGCTCCTTCCCAATATGAAAAGACAATATCACAGATTCAGTAAAAAAGTTTGTCTTTATTAGAGCCAAATAAAGACAAACTTTTTTACTGAATCTGTGATATTGTCTTTTCATATTGGGAAGGAGCCGGTAACCTGCAATATACACTGTGAGTAGATATTCACCTTTGTATGGTGTATTGTCTGATATTTCAGCACCACTATTTTGCACCTAGAGTTATACAACCGAGGAAGGAAAGGAAGATACCAACGACTGATACAAGCTGAACCAGCGCCTCCAGCTAGCACACCTGATCTATTCACACAGACCTTGGGAGAGACTGTGGGACGGCTGCGGTTCACCAGAAGGGGAAAGTATTAATACATATTATACACCTGTTTGCATGTATAACTGTTTGCTATTTGTATGGAACCTTTGGCAGCATGCATTAGACAAGCCCCTGACATAGAAGGTCTCCGGGTAAAAGGCCATGATTATAAAATCTCCCTCTTTGCGGACGATGTGCTGTTGACACTAACGAAACCCCTGACATCACTTACAAATCTATATGATATTTTTGATCAATTTTCTACCATATCAGGATACAAGATAAACTTAGACAAGAGTGAAGCTATTTCCACTTTTCCTGGTATGGCAGATTATCTGCTATAAAGATGAATTTCCTGCCAAGACTATTGTATTTGTTTTGAACTCTACCTATAGTGATTCCAAGAAATGATATGAAATCTATACAATCAGACCTTATCCACTTTATAAATGGCAAGAGGCAATCTAGAATCCCATACCACACACTCACTAGACATCGACAACTGGGAGGGGTAGGAGTTCCCAACATCCTAAATTATTATGACGCTGCTAGACTAGCTCAGAACATGTTGCTGGGATCTATGAGAGAGGATGCAGTTTAGACCAGATTGGAGGCAGACCTCGGGGATCTTACCTCACCGGAAGACCTTATCTGGGATAAACTCCCACATCAACTTAAGGGTCAGATGTGCCCACAGCCTACAAAGGTTTCTGTCCATCATTGGCGAGCTCTAACTAAAAATCAAAAAAATATTCCCAGAGAACTCTACTAAAATGCCACTTAAATATCTTATCCCAACAGACTACCGGGAACAATTGGATAAATGGGAAAATAAGGGCCTTTACCAGGTGGGAGACCTCTTGATTCATGGCAAACTCATGACTTTTACTCAAGTTCATGCGAGACTATCCCCGATTCCCCTAAAGTGGTACCTTTATCTTCAACTACAATCTGCTTTAGGCAAATTCACACCTAACATACCCAAGCAAACGATCACACCTCTAGAAAAACTTTGTAGCATTAATAATAGGCCGAAAAAGACAATTTCGCAACTATATATAATGCTTCAAAACGAGACCTATGACACCAAATCCTCCATCATGCTTAAGTGGGAAACAGACACTGGCAATACATTAGACATACAAGAATGGTGTTAATTACTATACTCGGCACACAGAGGGCTCATTAATGCAGACCTTAGGGAAAATAGCATCAAAACCATCTTTAGATGGTATTTGACCCCAACAAAAACATATCACTTTGGGGGGGAGGAGCAAAAATTGCTATAGAGGATGCAATGTAGAGGGCACCTATGTGCATATGTGGTGGGACTGCCCTGGGGTCACTCAGATATGGACTAACCTCTCGACATACATTAGCGCACTACTAGAGGAACAAATAATGCTGACTATGGAACAGGGATTACTTAACGCTCCACTACCGCAATATCACAAACATATTAACACCTTTATAAAAATACTTTGCACAGTGACAAGAATAAACATGGCTAGATACTGGAAAGAAAGGCCCCCTTACTTGGCAGGAGATCACAGATAAATTCAGGATGACGTATTCCTTATATGAAGCAGTAGCAATAATTTTGGGGACGACAGACGTGTTCCAGAAAGTATGGTTTTACTGGATACTGAATCCATCTATAGTTGGCTCTTCTTCCACAAGAATATGTTGAGACCGGAGTGAGTTATCTTTCAAACAAAGAAACTAGGGTAACGGGACTTGAAGGGATAATTAAAAATAACGAACAGTACCAGATCCAGACAATGATACTAAACAACTGTTTCCCCCTCCTCATGAATGATCTAATATTCTACCTTACAGTATGGCAGAGATACTATGACTCAAAATATATGACCAAAGTTTACTTGATATTGTTATGTTGTTTTGTTTTATTGATATTTTTTTATGTTAAAATTTTTCGCAGATCCTAAATTACAGATGTTGTTTATTATATACAAACACGGAGTACCAATGATTGTAAAGTTTGTCTTTATGAACCAGAGTTAAAGTATTGGACAAGTATAAGC
Organism: Bombina bombina; assembly: GCF_027579735.1. Lineage (NCBI taxonomy): Eukaryota > Metazoa > Chordata > Amphibia > Anura > Bombinatoridae > Bombina > Bombina bombina. Next base: position 586,912,183 of record NC_069501.1, read on the forward strand.
TAAAGACTCAGATAGGCAAGGTTAACACATGACTCAATAAGGCTTGTATACTTGGTTACTCTCTCTTACTACTTTATGTATAAGATTTAATTTCTGTATAAAGCTGTGGTGTTAATAAAAAATATTTAACATAAATCTAAGTAATTATAGAAAGAAGCAGATTGTGTTAAAAAAAACTTACTTGTTTTCTTGCAAAATGAGCACTTAGACATTCTCAATGTAGCCCCTACCCTCAGTGTAATAATAGAGCTGATATCTTGGCAACTTAGGTTACATTCTGTTGAGAACATGAGGAAATCTGACTACCTGTTATCTAGTCTATTCCATACCTAAACCAGCTAATTTCACTTCAGAAGCCATATGACATCAGGCTAAGATAAACCTTCCTACAGAGGCTGCAGCCTCCTTGTAAGGCTGTGACTGGAAGTAATGGACACTGCACAAATGTAGTGTTAAAAAAAGAAATAAAAGGTAAAATCCATTTAAAATGATTAATAATACATATTGCAATGACCTGTCACTGCTTAGTGCTTTTGATATTGCTTCAATGAAACAGACTGTTTAACCTCCCTTTAGTAGAAGATAAAATGTTTCACCCTCCCAGTTTGACCTTTTTTTATCAAGTTGTAAAACCACAGAAAGTAACTTTTTGTGGAGCAGCATGATATCTATCTCAGGCATTTTATGTTCCTTTACAATGTTCTTTCCAGTGTCTTTTACAAGCAATCTAATGAATTCACATCTTCGCTGAAAACAAGGTTATAAAACATTATTGGAATCTGTTGTACACTAGTTTCCTAACAAAAATGATCTCAGTTGAATCACTAAACATTTTGCCATATAAAAGTTTCAGATTTATATTTCAAAAGTGTTGTGAAACTGTAATTCAATGAACATAAAGTCCTCTTTTATGCTTATGTTTACAGAATCTATTCAGAAAGCCATGAGTGATCCGTTTGACTGCGACAGCTGCAAGGAGTCCTTGTATGGACGGAAGTACATCCAGATGGATGAAGGTCCATACTGCATTCCGTGTTATGACAGCCTATTCGCCAACACATGTGATGAATGTAAAGAATTGATTGGCCATGATTCTCGAGTATGTACTTTTCTATTCAGAACAGTCAGAGCACAAAATGTAGTGAATGATTTTAATCCTGAACTAAGAATATTTTTATATAGACAATGTCAGCAGCTGATTTCATCTCTTTAAATAATCATTTCATCAACCTGCTAAAGACAGACACTGTGTGTTATATTGAGCAACAGTTGTCCTCAGAAAAGCACATTGTGTTACAGTGAGCAGTAATTAATCCCACAGAGGCACTGTGTTATAGTGAGTAGCCCAGGGAGTTACTGTGTGTTATAGTGAGTAGCCCAGGGAGGTACTGTGTATTATAGTGAGAAGCCCAGGGAGATACTGTGTATTATAGTCAGTAGCCCAGGGAGGTACTGTGTGTTATAGTGAGTAGCCCAGCTTGGTAATTTGTGTTATAGTGTGTAGCCCAGGTTGGTACTGTGTGTTATAGTGGGTAGCCCAGGTTGGTAATGTGTGTTATAGTGTCTAGCCCAGGTTGGTACTGTGTGTTATAGTGAGTAGCCCAGGTTGGTACTGTGTGTTATAGTGTGTAGCCCAGGGAGGTACTGTGTGTAACAGTGAGTAGCCCAGAGAGACACTGTGTGTTACAGTGAGTAGCCCAGGTCGGCACTGTGTGTTATAGTGAGTAGCCCAGAGAGGTACTGTGTGTTATAGTGAGTAGCCCAGGTGGGTACTGTGTGTTATAGTGAGTAGCCCAGGTCGGTACTGTGTGTTATAGTGTATAGCCCAGGGAGGTACTGTGTGTAACAGTGAGTAGCCTAGAGAGACACTGTGTGTTATAATGAGTAGGCCAGGGAGATGCTGTGTGTTATAGTGAGTAGCCCAGGGAGGTACTGTGTGTAACAGTGAGTAGCCCATAGAGACACTGTATGTTATAGTGAGTAGCCCAGGGAGATACTGTGTGTTATAGTGAGTAGCCCAGGGAGGTACTGTGTGTTATAGTGAGTAGCCCAGATAGGTACTGTGTGTTATAGTGAGTAGCCCAGGGAGGTACTGTGTGTTATAGTGAGCAGTCCAGGGAGATGCTGTGTGTTATAGTGAGTAGCACAGGGAGGTACTGTGTGTAACAGTGAGTAGCCCATAGAGACACTGTGTGTTATAGTGAGTAGCCCAGGGAGATACTATGTGTTATAGTGAGTAGCCCAGGGAGGTACTGTGTGTTATAGTGAGTAGCCCAGATAGGTACTGTGTGTTATAGTGAGTAGCCCAGGGAGGTACTGTGTGTTATAGTGAGTAGCCCAGGGAGATGTTGTGTGTTATAGTGAGTAGCACAAGGAGGACTGTGTGTAACAGTGAGTAGCCCATAGAGACACTGTGTGTTATAGTGAGTAGCCCAGGGAGATACTGTGTGTTATAGTGAGTAGCCCAGATAGGTACTGTGTGTTATAGTGAGTAGCCCAGGGAGGTACTGTGTGTTATAGTGAGTAGCCCAGGGAGGTACTGTGTGTTATAGTGAGTAGCCCAGGGAGGTACTGTGTGTTATAGTGAGTAGCCCAGAGAGGCACTGTGTGTTATAGTGAGTAGCCCAGAGAGGTACTGTGTGTTATAGTGAGTAGCCCACGGAGGCACTGAGTGTTATAGTGAGTAGCCCAGGAAGGCACTGTGTCTTATAGTGAGTAGCCCAGGGAGGCACTGTGTCTTATAGTGAGTAGCCCAGGGAGGTACTGTGTGTTATAGTGAGTAGTCCAGGGAGGTTCTCTGTGTGTTATAGTGATTAGCCCAGGGAGGCACTGCGTATTATAGTAAGTAGCCCAGAAAGGCACTGTGTCTTATTGTGAGTAGCCCAGTGAGGTACTGTGTGTTATAGTGAGTAGCCCAGGGAGGTACTGTGTGTTATAGTGAGTAGCCCAGGGAGATACTGTGTGTTATAGTGAGTAGCCCAGGGAGGTACTGAGTGTTATAGTAAGTAGCCCAGGGAGGCACTGAGTGTTATAGTAAGTAGCCCAGGAAGACACTGTGTCTTAGCAGTGCTCAACAAATCTGTTTAAAAATTAGGAGCCAGTAATAATATTTAGGATCCAGACATAATTTTTGGAGCCAGACAGATTAGTTGTATATAGATATATGGAGAACAACCAAAAATGTTAGGAGCCAGTTGTAAAATTTTAGGAGCCAGTGAATCCTTGGCTCCTGGGTTTGTCGAGCCCTGGATAAGTAGCCCAGGGGGATACTGTGTGTTATAGTGAGTAGCCCAGGGAGGCAATGTTTTATAATGAGTAGCCCAGGGAGGCACTGTGTGTTATAGTGAGTAGCCCAGGGAGGTACTGTGTGTTATAATGAGTAGCCCAGGGAGGCACTCTGTGTTATAGTGAGTAGCCCAGGGAAGCACTGTGTGTTATAGTGAGTAGCCCAGGGAGGTACTGTGTGTTGTAGTGATTAGCCCAGGGAGGCACTGTGTGTTAGAGTGAGTAGCCCAGGAAGGCACTGTGTCTTATATTGAGTAGCCCTAGGAGGCACTGTGTTTTATAGTGTATAGCCAGGGAGGCACTGTGTGTTATAGTGAGTAGCCCAGGAAGGCACTGTGTGTTATAGTGAGCAGCAATTAAAACCAGGGAGGCATGTGTGTTATATTAAGTAGCCCAGGGAGGCACTGTGTGTTATAGTGAGTAGCCCAAGGAGGCACTGTTTGTTATAGTGAGTAATCCAGGGAGGCAATGTGTGTTATAGTGAGCAGAAATTAATCCCAGATGGAACTGCGTGTTATAGTGAGCAACAATTATCCCTAGAGAGGCAATGTGTGTTATAGTGAGCAACAATTAGCCTGAGACAGGCACAGTGTGTTATAGTGAGTAACAATTAGCCTGAGACAAGCATAGTGTGTTATAGTGAGTAACAATTAACCTAAGACAGGCACAGTGTGATATAGTGAGCAACATTAGCCTGAGACAATCACAGTGTGTTATAGTGAGTAACAATTAACCTGAGACAGGCACAGTGTGTTATAGAGAGCAATAATTAGCCTGAGACAGGCACAGTGTGTTATAGTGAGTAACAATTAGCCAGAGACAGGCACAGTGTGTTATAGTGAGTAACAATTAGCCTGAGACAGGCACAGTGTGTTATAGTGAGTAACAATTAGCCTAAGAGAGGCACAGTGTGTTATAGTGAGTAACAATTAGTCTGAGACAGGCACAGTGTGTTATAGTGAGCAACAATTAGCCTGAGACAAGCACAGTGTGTTATAGTGAGTAACAATTAACCTGAGACAGGCACAGTGTGTTATAGTGAGCAAAAATTAGCCTAAGAGAGGCACAGTGTGTTATAGTGAGTAACAATTAGCCTGAGACAGGCACAGTGTGTTATAGTGAGTAACAATTAGCCTGAGACAGGCACAGTGTGTTTATAGTGAGTAACAATTAGCCTGAGACAGGCACAGTGTGTTATAGAGAGCAATAATTAGCCTGAGACAGGCACAGTGTGTTATAGTGAGTAACAATTAGCCAGAGACAGGCACAGTGTGTTATAGTGAGTAACAATTAGCCTAAGAGAGGCACAGTGTGTTATAGTGAGTAACAATTAGTCTGAGACAGGCACAGTGTGTTAAAGTGAGTAACAATTAGCTTGAGACAGGCACAGTGTGTTATAGTGAGTAACAATTAACCTGAGACAGGCACAGTGTGTTATTGTGAGCAAAAATTAGCCTAAGAGAGGCACAGTGTGTTATAGTGAGTAACAATTAGCCTGAGACAGGCACAGTGTGTTATAGTGAGTAACAATTAGCCTGAGACAGGCACAGTGTGTTATAGTGAGTAACCGTTAGCCTGAGACAAGCACAGTGTGTTATAGTGAGTAACAATTAACCTGAGACAGGCACAGTGTGTTATAGAGAGCAATAATTAGCCTGAGACAGGCACAGTGTGTTATAGTGAGTAACAATTAGCCAGAGACAGGCACAGTGTGTTATAGTGAGTAACAATTAGTCTGAGACAGGCACAGTGTGTTAAAGTGAGTAACAATTAGCTTGAGACAGGCACAGTGTGTTATATTGAGTAACAATTAACCTGAGACAGGCACAGTGTGTTATTGTGAGCAAAAATTAGCCTAAGAGAGGCACAGTGTGTTATAGTGAGTAACAATTAGCCTGAGACAGGCACAGTGTGTTATAGTGAGTAACAATTAGCCTGAGACAGGCACAGTGTGTTTATAGTGAGTAACAATTAGCCTGAGACAGGCACAGTGTGTTATAGTGAGTAACCGTTAGCCTGAGACAAGCACAGTGTGTTAAAGTGAGTAACAATTAGTCTGAGACAGGCACAGTGTGTTATAGTGAGTAACAATTAGCCTGAGACAGGCACAGTGTGTTATAGTGAGTAACAATTAGCCTGAGACAGGCACAGTGTGTTATAGTGAGTAACAATTAGCCTGAGACAAGCACAGTGTGTTACAGTCAGTAACAATTAGCCTGACACAGGCCCAGTGTGTTACAGTGAGTAACAATTAGCCTGAGACAAGCACAGTGTGTTATAGTGAGTAACAATTAGCCTGAGACAGGCACAGTGTGTTATAGTGAGTAACAATTAGTCTGAGACAGGCACAGTGTGTTATAGTGAGTAACAATTAGCCTGAGACAGGCACAGTGTGTTATAGTGAGTAACAATTAGCCTGAGACGGGCACAGTGTGTTATAGTGAGTAACAATTAGCCTGAGACAGGCACAGTGTGTTATAGTAAGCAACAATTAATCCTGAGAGACACTGCATGTTATAATAATCAAGTAAGGATCACTAGAGGGCCCTATATACAGAGAAAAGAGGCAACTCCAGAGAAAATTGTGTTATAGAGTGCAAAAAGTGGAACTATGTATTCAAATAAATATGTTTATTCCTGAATTAATTGAAGGTGCCTTATTTTAACTGTTTTTGTTTTATATATACCTTTAGGAACTTTATTATGAGGACCGCCATTATCATGAGCACTGTTTTCGATGTTTTCGTTGTGACCGGTCATTGGCAGATGAACCCTTCACATGTCAGGATGAGGAGCTCCTGTGTAATGATTGTTATTGCAGTGAATTCTCTTCCAAGTGTGTCAGCTGTGAGAAAACCGTCATGCCAGGTAACTAGAATTTAAATTATGTGCGTGTTATTGGTATACAGACGATAGACGGACAGTGGGTCCTTAAAAGTAAGGTAATATGGAGGCGTGTCTGGGCAGCGACCAAATATGGCCACATCAGATGCTCTTGGAGAGACATAGGATATCCACTGAATATCTTTGGTTTACAGCAGAATCTGCATTCAAGGAAAATATATTTGTATATATTTCACTATATTGTACCGAACAGTACCAAGATTGTTGTTAGTGTGATCCTCAAGTTCTGTTCCGGGCCATAATGATCTTTGGCAGCGGCTTACTACTAAGATCTTGTTGACATGTGTCTGAATGTTACTCTCTGAGAGGCCCTCCACAATCTGAATAACAGTGAGGTAGCGGTATCTAGGCCTCTGCTCCCTGATGTGTGAACAAGCTGCTATAGAGCTATTGACAAATGGGAGTCTGAAATATTGCAGCATATACCTAATCATTTAGAGAAATTGGAGAGAAGACTATATAAGATGGTAGATGACCTGCTAGACTGTAAATTTGATCAAGCACTAGATGATGATGCTTTTTCTCTTATTCTCCTGCCTGTGAGGGGATCCGATAGAGCAATATACACTACACCAGATGGATTTTGATGTTTATTACATCTCTTATGAGGATACTCATTATGAAGAATAGGAGTTGGGTAAAGTTTTTATAGTTGCTGCCTGTTCATCTATATGGCCAAGACGTATGGACTGAGTGACAGACAAATCTAGCTGTTATTATTATCTAGTTTCCAGATGAGGAAGGAAGAATAGGTGATCTGGAGGTTTCAGTTGGCTTACTGTTATTATTTGACAGTATGCATGTAAATGTACACAGTGTTCAATTAAGCACAACAATGTTATTATATGTTTAAGCCCTAAAATAGTTGACATCAATAGTGAACAAATGGGGGTCATCATTTTTATTTTTTAGATGTTACCGCCGCCACCTACGTTATCCCTATGTACCCCTAATCTGCTGCCCCTAACACCGCCGACCCCTATATTATATTTATTAACCCCTAATCTGCCGCCCCCAACGTCGCCTCCACCTACCTACAATTATTAACCCCTAATCTGCCGACCGGACCTCACCGCCAAAAAATAAAAAAAGCTAAGTTACAAAAAATAAAAAAATTAATTACAAACATAATAAAAATATTACAACAAGCTCTTTTACCTTACCAGCTCTTAAAAGGGCCTTTTGCGGGGCATGCCCCAAAGAATTCAGCTCTTTTGCCTGTAAAAAAAAACATACAATACCCCCCAACATTACAACCCACCACCCACATACCCCTAATCTAACCCAAACCCCCCTTAAATAAACCAATCGGAATTAAGGTAGGAAAAATCTGATTGGCTGATGGAATCAGCCAATCAGATTCAAGTTCAATCCGATTGGCTGATCCAATCAGCCAGTCAGATTGAGCTCGCATTCTATTGGCTGATCGGAACAGCCAATAGGATGCGAGCTCAATCTGATTGGCTAATTCAATCAGCCAATCAGATTTTCCCTACCTTAATTCCGATTGGCTGATAGAATCCTATCAGCCAATCGGAATTCGAGGGACGCCATCTTGGATGACGTCATTTAAAGGAACCTTCATTCGGACTTAGGACGTCGCAAGAAGAGGATGGATCCGCGCCGGAGGTCTTCAACATGGAGCCGCTTGTCACCGCTTGGAAGAAGATGGTTGCCGGTCCGGATCTACTCTTCTGCCCGGATAGCATGAAGACTTTGGAGCCTCTTCTGGACCTCTTCAGCCGTCGCTTGATAGAAGACTTCAGCCGGATGATGGATATCCAGCCCCCGCTTGGGCTTGGATGAAGATTTCGGAGCCTGGATCGATCGTGATACCTGGCATGGTGAAGACAAGGTAGGATGATCTTCAGGGGCTTAGTGTTAGGTTTATTTAAGGGGGGTTTGGGTTAGATTAGGGGTATGTGGGTGGTGGGTTGTAATGTTGGGGGGGGTATTGTATGTTTTTTTTTTACAGGCAAAAGAGCTGAATTCTTTGGGGTATGCCCCGCAAAAGGCTCTTTTAAGGGCTGGTAAGGTAAAAGAGCTTTTCTATTTTAATTTTAGAATAGGGTAGGGCATTTTTTTATTTTGGGGGGCTTTGTTATTTTATTAGGGGGCTTAGAGTTGGTGTAATTAGCTTAAAATTGTTGTAATATTTTTATTATGTCTGTAATTATTTTTTTTATTTTTTGTAACTTAGCTTTTTTTATTTTTTGTACTTTAGTTAGTTTATTTAATTGTATTTATTTGTAGGTATTTTATTTAATTTATTTATTGATAGTGTAGTGTTAGGTTTAATTGTAGATAATTGTAGGTATTTTATTTAATTAATTTATTGATAGTGTAGTGTTAGGTTTAATTGTAACTTAGGTTAGGATTTATTTTACAGGTAATTTTGTAATTATTTTAACTAGGTAGCTAATAAATAGTTATTAACTATTTAATAGCTATTGTACCTGGTTAAAATAAATACAAAGTTGCCTGTAAAATAAATATAAATCCTAAAATAGCTACAATATAATTATTATTTATATTGTAGCTACATTAGGGTTTATTTTACAGGTAAGTATTTAGCTTTAAATAGGAATAATTTATTTAATAAGAGTTAATTTATTTCGTTAGATTTAAATTATATTTAACTTAGAAGGGTGTTAGGGTTAGGGTTAGACTTAGCTTTAGGGGTTAAAAAATTTATTAGAGTAGCGGTGAGGTCCGGTTGGCAGATTAGGGGTTAATACTTGAAGTTAGGTGTCGGCGATGTTAGGGAGGGCAGATTAGGGGTTAATACTATTTATTATAGGGTTATTGAGGCGGGAGTGAGGCGGATTAGGGGTTAATACATTTATTATAGTGGCGGTGAGGTCCGGTCGGCAGATTAGGGGTTAATAATTGTAGGTAGGTGGAGGCGACGTTGGGGGCGGCAGATTAGGGGTTAATAAATATAATATAGGGGTCGGCGGTGTTAGGGGCAGCAGATTAGGGGTATATAGGGATAACGTAGGTGGCGGCAGTGTGCGGTCGGCAGATTAGGGGTTAAAAATTTTTAATAGAGTGGCAGCGATGTGGGGGGGACCTCGGTTTAGGGGTACATAGGTAGTTTATGAGTGTTAGTGTACTTTAGAGCACAGTAGTTAAGAACCGGCGTTAGCCCAGAAAGCTCTTAACTCCTTACTTTTTTCTGCGGCTGGATTTTTGTTGTTAGATTTCTAACGCTCACTTCAGCCACGACTCTAAATACCGGCGTTAGAAAGATCCCATTGAAAAGATAGGATACGCAATTGACGTAAGGGGATCTGCGGTATGGAAAAGTCGCGGCTGGAAAGTGAGCGTTAGACCCTTTCCTGACTGACTCCAAATACCAGCGGGCGGTAAAAACCAGCGTTAGGAGCCTCTAACGCTGGTTTTGACGGCTACCGCCAAACTCTGAATCTAGGCGAATAATGGGTTTATACATCTATTGTAGTTACGGGTATCCAATTACAATTTCTATAAATACAAAGTCATATACTGGGTCCATAAGTGGCTCTTAAAGGGATAGTAAAGTCCAAATAAAACTTTAATGATTCAGATAGGGCATGTAATTTTAAACAACTTTTTAATTTACTTTTATTATCAAATTTGCTTTTTTCTCTTGTTATTATAAGTTGAAAGCTAAACCTAGGTAGGCTCATATGCTAATTTCTAAGCCCATAAAGGCCGCCTCTCATCTAAATGCATTTGACAGTTTTTCCAAGCTAGAGGGCGTTAGTTCATGTGTTTCATATAGATAACACTGTGCTCACACACGTGAAGTTATTTAAGAGTCAGCATTAATTGCCTGAAATGCAAATATGTCAAAAGATCTGAGATAAGGAGGCAGAAGCTTAGATACAAGGTAATTACAGAGGTAAAAAGTATATTTCTATAACAGTGTTGGTTATGCAAAACTGGGGAATGGTAAATAAAGGGATTATCTATCTTTTTAAACAATAACATTTTTGGTGTTTACTATCCCTTTAAATTCGCTTCCCCTCATACTTCCCTTTACATTCTTATTTGGTTGTCAGTGGTCAAGAGCGACTGCTATATTTTAGTAAGGGGAAATTATTTGTTACTACAATTGAAAATACAAGGGGTTTTATATTATATCATATTAAAAATGAGGTTTATGTTATGTAACATTTTCTAGCTGTTGTACACACATATATTGTGATTTTGCCATTTGGTTTCATTATATTTGAGATCCATATATGTATGCATGGTGATTCTGTCATGTCTTATTATTACGCTTCTGATTTCTTTATTTGTGGGAGCAAATTATGTTTGTATGTGTAACCTTTAAACCTCAATTTAAAAAAATAAAATAAGGTAATGTGGTCTGAAGGGGTGAAATCATTGTTTCATAGGAAGCTTTTTTATAACTGTGATGTTTGCTTCTTCAGAAAAAATACAGATGAGGGTAGCATTAAAGTAATATTAAAGGGACATGAAACCCAAAATTTTTTTTTTCATTATTTAGAAAGACCAAGTAATTTTAAACAACTTTCTAATGTACTTCTATAATCTATTTTGCTTCATTCTCATGATATCCTTTGCTGAAAAGCATATCTAGATAGGCTCAGTAGCTGCTGATTGGTGGCTGCACATAGACACCTCATGTGATTGGCTCACCCATGTGCATTGCTATTTCTTTAACAACGGATATCTAAAGAATGAAGCAAATTAGATAATAGAAGTAAATTGTAATGTTGATTAAAATTGTATTCTCTACTGGAGTCATGATAAAAAAATGGGGGTTTAGTGTCCCTTTAAAGGACCAGTCAACACATTAGATTTGCATAATCAACAAATGCAATATAACAAGACAATGCAATAGCACTTAGTCTGAACTTCAAATGAGTAGTAGATTTTTTTTATAACAAATTTCAAAGTTATCTATATTTCCACTCCCCCTGTATCATGTGACAGCCATCAGCCAATCACAAATGCATATACGTATAGTCTGTGAATTCTTGGACATGCTCAGTAGGATCTGGTGACTCAAAAATTGTAAATATAAAAGACTGTGCACATTTTTTTTAATGGAAGTAAATTGGAAAGTTGTTTAAAATGTACATGCTATATCTGAATCATGAAAATGTAATTTAACCTGAGTGTCCCTTTAAGCATTTTCACAATAAATGTTAGTTTCCTAGCAGCATCCAGATAGAATGCAGTCATGTGATACTTAGTAAATGTGCACACATTGGATTTAATCACACTCATTTTGATAGTGAAAATATCACTCAAGAGCTTAATTTTGTATTGTATACTACTCTATATACATCCACTTATTTCCAGATTCTGTAATTGCCTGAAGAAGGGGAGATGTATTCCTAAATTGTCACAGTAAAACCAACTATACATAAATATACATATTACACACACATATATAAATAATGTACAGTATATTTAACATTTTAGTATGTGTATAATATGCGTACGTGTATCTGTATATACAAAATATGGCTTTACTCAATCTCGATAACAGTATATATAATGTGTGGACCTATGTGTATTTAAGATGTCCATATTATATGTTATATATGTGTGTTAGTAACAAATGCCACAGCCCTTAGATAGTTGCTATACGTATTATTGCTGCAACATGTCCAGCACATTTTCATCAGCTCTCTTCTATACAAACTGTATTTTGTCCTTCAGTCTCTGTCTGACTCAGATCTGAATTACTGGAAAGTCTTCTAGGGACAGAAAAAAATGGGATTAAAGGCTTTACTGGGCAGTAAATATTTGAAATATTGTAAGCCCATCTGGGGTTTTCCTTGAAGGCTTTTTTATTTTATTTGTCTGTCTTTTTCCCTGAAATGTTCTATAAAAAAAAAAAACTTTTAGTGGTTTCAGTTCAGTGACGAAGACATTACCCAATAGGTCATAGGAATTCTCACACAGGATGCCAGATTTATGAAAATGCCTTTTGATCTTATAAATTTGACCAGTGGTTTCCAGTCTTTTCAACGCACTTCACAGACTTATTCATGTCTTATTACAGCATTTGAGCCATAATCTACGTGAAACATTTGATGTTAAAATGTCCTAAATTGAATTTCAATAATTAGGAATAATAATGTTTCTCCTGTTAAGTGTAGTCAGTCCACGGGTCATCATTACTTATGGGATATTAACTCTTCCCCAACACGAAGTTCAAGAGGATCACCCAAGCAGATCTGCCATATAGCTCCTCCCCTCTACGTCACACCCAGTCATTCTCTTGCACCCAACTAATAGATAGGATGTGTGAGAGGACTGTGGTGATTAAACTTAGTTTTTTATATCTTCAATCAAAAGTTTGTTATTTTAAACGACACCAGAGTGTGTTGTTTCCTTCTCAGGCAGAATTTGAAGAAGAATCTACCTGAGTTTTTGTATATGATCTTAGCGGACGTAACTAAGATCCGTTTGCTGTTCTCGGCCATTCTGAGGAGTAAGGTAACTTCAGATCAGGGGACAGCGGGCAGGTTCACCTGCAAAGAGGTATGTTGCAGTATATTATTTTCTAAGGAATGGAATTGACTTTGAAAATACTGCTAATACCGATATAATGTAAGAACAGCCTTAAATGCAGTAGTAGCAACTGGTATCAGGCTGACATGTATATATGTTTACACTTAAGTATTTCTGGGGAATGGCACTTCACTGGGAAAATACTGTATGCATATAACTTTTAGCCTAACTTGCAGTGTGAGCGACTAGCAGCAGGCTTTTTAATGACATTTCATATATTAGATTTTAAACGTTTACTGGCATGTTAAATTGTTTAATTATCTGAGGTACTTGGTGAAAATTGTTTTGGACTTTATTTTCCACATGGCTGTCGTTGTTTTAAATTAAAACAGTTTACTGAGCTTCCCTCACTGTTGTAGTGTGAGTGGGAGGGGCCTATTTTGGCGCTTTTACTACGCATCAGAAATTCAGTCACAGTCTGTCTTTTTCTCCCTGCATGATCCAGGACGTCTCCACAGAGCTCAGGGGTCTTCAAAACTAGTTTTGAGGGAGGTAATCACTCACAGCAGACGTGTGAGACTGTGCTTGACTGTGATAAAAACGCTTATATTGTCAATTGTTATACGTTTTTTTCTGATATTAAGGGTTAATCATCCATTGCTAATGTGTGCAATCCTTTGCTAAATTTGGTTTATATAACTAATCCGGTTCATTTTTATTCAACTGTGTCAGTTTTTTGTGTGCTTCTTAAAGGCACAGTAACGTTTTTTACATATTGCTTGTAAATTTAGTTGAAAACTATTTCCAAGCTTGCTAGTCTAATTGCTAGTTTGTTTAAACATGTCTGACACAGAGGAAACTCTTTGTGCAATATGTTCAAAAGCCGAGGTGGAGCCCAATAGAAATTTATGTACTAATTGCATTGATGCTACTTTAAATAAAAGTCAATCTGTACATGTTAAGCAACATTCACCAGACAACGAGGGGGAAGTTATGCCGACTAACTTGCCTCACATGTCAGTACCTGCATCTCCCGCTCAGGAGGTGCGTGATATTGTAACGCCAAGTACATCAGGGCGGCCATTACAAATCACTTTACAAGACATGGCTAATGTTATGACTGAAGTTTTGTCTAAATTGCCAGAACTTAGAGGTAAACGAGATCACTCTGGGATGAGAACAGAGTATACTGATAATGCTAGGGCCATGTCTGATACTGCGTCACAATATGCAGAGCATGAGGACGGAGAGCTTCATTCTGCGGGTGACGGATCTGATCCAAATAAATTGGATTCAGACATTTCAAATTTTAAGTTTAAGCTGGAAAACCTCCGTGTATTACTAGGGGAGGTGTTAGCGGCTCTGAATGATTGTAACACAGTTGCAATCCCAGAGAAGATGTGTAGGTTGGATAAATATTTTGCGGTACCGACGAGTACTGACGTTTTTCCTATACCTAAGAGACTTACTGAAATTATTACTAAGGAGTGGGACAGACCCGGTGTGCCTTTCTCACCCCCTCCTATATTCAGAAAAATGTTTCCAATAGACGCCACCACACGGGACTTATGGCAAACGGTCCCTAAGGTGGAGGGAGCAGTTTCTACTTTAGCTAAGCGTACCACTAGCCCGTTGGAGGATAGCTGTGCCTTTTCAGATCCAATGGATAAAAAGTTAGAGGGTTACCTTAAGAAAAAGTTTGTTCAACAAGGTTTTATATTACAACCCCTTGCATGCATTGCGCCTGTCACGGCTGCGGCAGCATTTTGGTTTGAGTCTCTGGAAGAGACCCTTGACTCAGCGACATTAGATGAGATTTCACTTAAGCTTAAAACCCTTAAGCTAGCTAATTCATTTATTTCTGATGCCGTAGTACATTTAACTAAACTTACGGCTAAGAATTCCGGATTCGCCATTCAGGCATGCAGAGCGCTGTGGCTAAAATCCTGGTCAGCTGATGTAACTTCTAAATCGAAACTACTTAACATACCTTTCAAGGGGCAGACTTTATTCGGGCCCGGTTTGAAAGAAATTATCGCTGATATTACGGGAGGTAAAGGCCATGCCCTGCCTCAAGACAGAGCCAAACCCAGGGCTAGACAGTCTAATTTTCGTGCCTTTCGTAATTTCAAGGCAGGAGCAGCTTCAACTTCCTCTGCTCCAAAACAGGAAGGAGCTGTTGCTCGCTACAGACAAGGCTGGAAACCTAACCAGGCCTGGAACAAGGGCAAGCAGGCCAGAAAGCCTGCTGCTGCCCCTAAGACAGCATGAAGTGAGGGCCCCCGATCCGGTAACGGATCTGGTGGGGGGCAGACTCTCTCTCTTCGCCCAGGCTTGGGCAAGAGATGTCCAGGATCCCTGGGCGTTGGAGATCATATCTCAGGGATATCTTCTGGACTTCAAAGCTTCTCCTCCACAAGGGAGATTTCACCTTTCAAGGTTGTCTACAAACCAGATAAAGAAAGAGGCGTTTCTACGCTGTGTACAAGACCTTTTACTAATGGGAGTGATCCATCCAGTTCCGCGGTCGGAACACGGACAAGGGTTTTACTCAAATCTGTTTGTGGTTCCCAAAAAAGAGGGAACCTTCAGACCAATATTGGATTTAAAGATCCTAAACAAATTCCTAAGAGTTCCATCATTCAAGATGGAAACTATTCGGACAATCTTACCTATGATCCAAAGAGGTCAGTACATGACCACAGTGGATTTAAAGGATGCTTACCTTCACATACCGATTCACAGAGAACATTACCGGTATCTAAGGTTTGCCTTCCTAGACAAGCATTACCAGTTTGTAGCTCTTCCCTTCGGGTTGGCTACGGCTCCAAGAATCTTTACAAAAGTTCTGGGCTCTCTTCTGGCGGTACTAAGACCGCGAGGAATTTCGGTAGCCCCGTACCTAGACGACATTCTGATACAAGCGTCAAGCTTTCAAACTGCCAAGTCTCATACAGAGTTAGTACTGGCATTTCTAAGATCACATGGGTGGAAAGTAAACGAGGAGAAGAGTTCTCTCTTACCACTCACAAGAGTTCCCTTCTTGGGGACTCTTATAGATTCTGTAGAAATGAAAATTTACCTGACAGAGGACAGGTTAACAAAGCTTCTAAATGCTTGCCGTGCCCTTCATTCCATTCAACACCCGTCAGTGGCTCAATGCATGGAGGTAATCGGCTTAATGGTAGCGGCAATGGACATAGTTCCTTTTGCACGCCTGCACCTCAGACCGCTGCAATTGTGCATGCCAAGTCAGTGGAATGGGGATTACTCAGATTTGTCCCCTACGCTGAATCTGGATCAGGAGACCAGAGATTCTCTTCTATGGTGGCTTTCTCGGCCACATCTGTCCAGGGGGATGCCCTTCAGCAGGCCAGACTGGACAATTGTAACTACAGACGCCAGCCTTCTAGGTTCGGGCGCTGTCTGGAATTCCCTGAAGGCTCAGGGATCATGGACTCAAGAGGAGAGTCTCCTTCCAATAAACATTCTGGAATTGAGAGCAGTTCTCAATGCCCTTCTGGCTTGGCCTCAGTTAGCAACTCTGAGGTTTATCAGGTTTCAGTCGGACAACATCACGACTGTGGCTTACATCAACCATCAGGGAGGGACAAGAAGTTCCTTAGCGATGATGGAAGTATCAAAGATAATTCGCTGGGCAGAGTCTCACTCTTGCCACTTGTCAGCGATCCACATCCCAGGAGTGGACAACTGGGAGGCGGATTTCCTAAGTCGCCAGACTTTTCATCCGGGGGAGTGGGAACTTCATCCGGAGGTCTTTGCCCAAATACTTCGACGTTGGGGCAAACCAGATATGGATCTCATGGCGTCTCGCCGGAACGCCAAGCTTCCTTGTTACGGGTCCAGGTCCAGGGACCCGGGAGCGGTCCTGATAGATGCCTTGACAGCACCTTGGACCTTCAGGATGGCTTATGTGTTTCCACCCTTCCTGATGCTTCCTCGTTTGATTGCCAGGATCAAACAGGAGAAAGCATCAGTGATTCTAATAGCGCCTGCGTGGCCACGCAGGACCTGGTATGCAGATCTAGTGGACATGTCATCCTGTCCACCTTGGTCTCTGCCTCTGAGACAGGACCTTCTAATTCAGGGTCCTTTCAAACATCAAAATCTAATTTCTCTGAAGCTGACTGCATGGAAATTGAACGCTTAATTTTATCAAAGCGTGGATTTTCGGAGCCAGTAATTGATACCTTAATAATATCTGCTAGTTCGTTAAAGGGACAGATCTCAGCTCTGTCCATCCTTTTACACAAGCGTCTGTCAGAAGTTCCAGACGTTCAGGCTTTTTGTCAGGCTTTGGCCAGGATTAAGCCTGTGTTTAAATCTGTTGCTCCGCCGTGGAGCTTAAACTTAGTTCTTAACGTTTTACAGGGTGTTCCGTTTGAACCCCTTCACTCCATTGATATCAAGCTGTTATCTTGGAAAGTTCTGTTTTTAATGGCTATTTCCTCGGCTCGTAGAGTCTCTGAATTATCAGCCTTGTGATTCTCCGTATCTGATTTTTCATTCAGATAAGGTAGTTCTGCGTACTAAACCTGGGTTCTTACCTAAGGTAGTCACTAACAAGAATATCAATCAAGAGATTGTTGTTCCATCATTGTGTCCTAACCCTTCTTCAAAGAAGGAACGACTTCTGCACAATCTAGATGTAGTCCGTGCCCTGAAATTTTATTTACAGGCAACTAAAGATTTTCGACAAACTTCTTCCCTGTTTTTCGTTTATTCTGGACAGAGGAGAGGTCAAAAAGCATCTGCTACCTCTCTATCCTTTTGGCTTCGTAGCATAATACGCTTAGCCTATGAGACTGCTGGACAGCAACCTCCTGAAAGGATTACAGCTCATTCTACTAGAGCTGTGGCTTCCACTTGGGCCTTTAAGAACGAGGCCTCTGTTGAACAGATTTGCAAGGCTGCAACTTGGTCTTCTCTTCATACTTTTTCCAAATTTTACAAATTTGACACTTTTGCTTCTTTGGAGGCTGTTTTTGGGAGAAAGGTTCTTCAGGCAGTGGTTCCTTCCGTATAGAGATCCTGCCTGTCCCTCCCGTCATCCGTGTACTTAGCTTTGGTATTGGTATCCCATAAGTAATGATGACCCGTGGACTGACTACACTTAACAGGAGAAAACATAATTTATGCTTACCTGATAAATTCCTTTCTCCTGTAGTGTAGTCAGTCCACGGCCCGCCCTGTTTTTTAAGGCAGGTCAAAATTTTTTAATTATACTCCAGTCACCACTGCACCCTATAGTTTCTCCTTTCTCGTTTGGTTCTCGGTCGAATGACTGGGTGTGACGTAGAGGGGAGGAGCTATATGGCAGATCTGCTTGGGTGATCCTCTTGCACTTCCTGTTGGGGAGGAGTTAATATCCCATAAGTAATGATGACCCGTGGACTGACTACACTACAGGAGAAAGGAATTTATCAGGTAAGCATAAATTATGTTTTTATAAACATCTTTCACATAAATCCAGTTAATGCTTTTTTGGATACGTTACTTGAATTCTATGCTGCAAAGTAATAATAACACCTAAGTAATTTTTTTCCGTTGATGTGGTATCAATAAGAGAGCATTTTAAAAGATATTACAGGTGTAAAAAATAATGTTCCTATCTTTTGTCTTTATGCTTGTGGGGCTTGTTCACCAGTGAGAAATGTGCTTATCAGGCAGTAAGCAATCTTAAAAGGAAATTAAACGCCTTTTGCTTTTGTGTAAAAATTGTCCTTGCGCCATACTCTCTAGAGAGAACGAAAAACGAATTCTCTAACCTGCAAATCAAGTGGCTAGTTTAGTCAATTTGTAGCATCTTGAAAATTTAGGTTGCAGATTTTGCTTTTTAGTCTCTCTAGGGACAAAGCACAATTTTTACTCAAATTCATGAGGTGTTTTTTAGTGACAGTTCTGAATTTGGGCAGTCTTTTTAAAGGACTAAAGCTAAGCTTTCACGTATTGTCCTGAATTTGCCAGAATGTGTTTCCTGTCCCATGTCAAAATGTGTAAATGACAAGAACCACTTCAGTTACATCTCCAATCCATGTAACCGAAGTGGTTCTTGTCATTTACACATTTGTTGCGTATTGCAGTTTACATTCCCAGTGACAACAGGGAGGGGTGGTAGACTAGTACATTTGCTCTTTGCCTTCTCGAGGGTGGCTGGCATGAGGCTGATGTAGGGAAGTAAAATTAGGCTGATCCACAACTCCTTAAAATTTGTGAGGTGTCACAAGTTTGGGTCTGAGGTGTCCTAAATTTGAGTTTGGGAAATTTGGTCACCTTACCTTAATGCTTCATTAACCATTTTATACCACATATTTTTTATGTGTTTAAATAGAGCCCTTTTTATGGATATTATATATTTAAAACATTTTTGTCCTTTTAAAATGATTTAAAAAAATTAAGCATGGGAAAAATAAGTAAAATGGCTTAAAATATAGGGATTTGATCTAATCTATTTTGCACTGGTTCCCAGGGGGTCAAGACCATTTCAGTTCATTAAAAATATTATTTTTATATCTTCTTCACTTTGCAGTCTGTCAGTGCTTTACACAGAGAAAATTCAAATGCAATATTTCATTCCAACAGAAAACATTTTTACTTGATTTTATAATTGAATTAGTATCTGACGTATCTTGACTGTGTACACAACTTTTTTTCCAATGTTTAAATTCATGTAAATGCCCAGTTTACATATTAATAAAGACAATCGTTAAAAAAGTTACACTATAGATCATCATAATTTAAACTATTAAACTAGCATACAACTTAAACCCATTAATGATAACTGTTACTTGTTTGGCCATTCAAAACATGTCAATTATTATTTAAATTTTGCAAAATGCTCTGAATCTGTCTATTGCATATGACATGAATTGATATCAATGGTTAAAGGGCCAGGAAAGACAAAATGAAACTTTAGTGATTCAGACAGAGCAAGTCATTTTAAGACACTTTTAAATTAACTTATATTTTCAACTTGACTTTTTTTCTTTTGTGTCCTTTGTTGATAAGCCTATGTATATACCCACAGCAGCAGCAATGCACTACTGGGAGCTTGCTGGTGATTGGTGGTTACACTCATATGCCTCTTGTTATTGTCTCACCAGATGTGTTCATCTAGTTCCCAGTAATGCATTGCTGACCTGGAGCTAGCTTTAACTACAGTATGTGTTTGTTTAAAGGAACATGAAACACAATATTTTTCTTTCATGATTCAGCCCACAATTTTAATCAACTTCCAATTTACTTCTATTATCTATTTTGCTTTGTTCTATTGGTATCTTTTGCAGAAAAGCATACCTAGGTAGGCTCAGGAGCTGGGAGCCAGTTGGTGGTTGCACATATATGCCTCTTGTCTTTGGCTTACCAATGTGTTCAGCTATTTCCCAGTAGTGCTTTGCTGCTCCTCCATTAAAGGATACCAAGAGAATGAAGCACAATTTATAATAGAAGTAAAAATGTTTACATGTATGGTCTATCAGAATCATGAAATAAACATTTTGGGTTTCATGTGCCTTTAATTCCTTTGTTAGGGTTAACACACATTGATATGCAAGCAACATGACACTAGTAAAATGTTGTAACATATAAGAGCATTTTCTTATGTAAATAAAAAAAAACATGCATTACCGTTAAATAAAAATTAGCCATGTTTTTTACTTTTACATTGGCGCTGTGACCTCCTCCCCAGCTAAACACACCACATATACGCACCTAAAAGGGCAAACAAAAATTGTATCTTTTGTCTTCTTTTTTCTTCAGGTTCCCGCAAATTGGAATACAATGGGCAGACCTGGCATGAACATTGCTTTATTTGCAACAGTTGCAAGCAGCCTATAGGATCACGTTCATTTATCCCAGAGAACCAGGCTCACTACTGCATCCCCTGCTATGAAAGCAAGTTGGCTCCACGCTGCACACACTGCAAAAAGGTAAATGTGCATATTTGCTCATCATTGTGATTTATTTTTACAAACAATTAAATGATCGCTACTGAGACAAAGATCTCCCAATCCTGTTATCCTTTGTAGCCGATTCACTAAGATTAGTCAGCTCCATAGACTAAAATAGAAACTGGCACAGTTTTTCTCACTGGAGAATAATTAAATGGAAATGAAATTAATCTTGCCCACTGACTGAACATTTCTATCTCTTGACCTTCATAACTTGGCACACAAGCTCTCTTCACCCATTCGCTACCAGAAATTTCAGAGAAAAACTTGCCCCAAATACTGGAGATTTTTTTTAGCATTTTTGCTATCACTCCATTTAAGCAGTAATAGAGCCTTGTTTTTCTTTATTTACCTGCCAAAACTATGCATTTCTTAGTAGACAAACTAAGATATTGATCCAGGCCCATTTTGTTATATTTCATGCCAACAATTCAGTGCCAAATGCGATCATTTTAAAATATTGCTAACTTTTTCTCAAACTTTGGGTTTCTCACTGAAATTACTTACATACTGCTTGTGCAGTCATAACACAAATGGATGTAAAAGCTTTTTTGTTGTTGTTGTTGTTCAGAAATAGCAGACGTGCATGGCTTTGCCATTGTTTTTTTGGTAATTAGAAGGCCTCCAATTGCAGCTGTGCACCACAATTCTGAAATTCCCAGCAATAAAGGAGTTAATCAAGTACCTCCCACTCCAAGCAATCGTTCATCTGCCCACCTCCCCCTGTCATTACCCTTTTCTGTAGTGTCAAATGTCTGTAACAGTGATCTACCTTCATATGGTAAGGGGAAAATGATCAGTTTTTCCTTACCATATGAAGGCAGATGAGATGCTTTCTGCCCCTGACTGCAGTCTTCGTTGTCATAGATGACAGCAGGGACCGCAGCATACGCTAGAGTGTTAGACGTAGGTACCACATCAACACAGTACGCTGACCAAAGTACTTTGTGAAAAGGGGTTCATCATTTGTTTATGACTTGCAAAATGCAAACTATAAGGGTCTAGCAACTAGGGTTATTTGGCCAAAATTTTACAGTTTCCTAGGCTCCTTAATTTTTTACATCATCTAAAAGCTTCATTTTAAGTATGTAATATTGTAATCTTGTACTTTTATTTAGTTAATAATGTTGATGTATCTGACAGTTTAATGTCTTTACTCCCACTGTGCCTTAAAGTGAAAGTCAATCCTAGCGTTTGTGAAATGCTAAGATTGACTATTGAAACAAATAAAGGGGACTTTCATTAATAAAGTATAACATACTTCATGCAGAAAGCTCCTTTATTTGTTTAAAGCGATTGCCGCTCTGAGCTGCTAAGGCAGCCCACGGCAGATCACTTTTTTGCTAAGAGGTGACGTTTTCATCTCTTAACCAATAGCCATGTGGTAAATCCGGCTTGGCACCCTTGGGAGACGGATCTAACGCACGCTATTTGCTAAGAGGTGGAAACGTCGCCCCCTATGACTGCAGGTTCTCACAAGAGAACCTGCAGTCCATATTTAACAAGCAGTGGTCATCAGACCGGGGAGATTGACAGCTCTTGGCCACGCATGATTGGCTGTGCGTTGCACAAGAGCGCAAAATTGCGTTCTTGTGTAATGCTGAATTCCGGCAGCGGAATTCAGCCTGTCAGTGCCAAGCTGTGGCGGAAAAGGGCGCGTATGTACGCCCCTGTCCACTGCAGCTTGATAAATTGACCCCATAGTGAACACATTAGTGGAAAGCACATTATACAGCTCAGTGTCCCTCAATGGGCCTTTTGATTCTTATTTGTAGCCAAAATATTTGTTTCTGTGGATTTGCAAATGTCATCTGTGTATATGTGTGAAAGGCTTACTGATGCCACTAGCCAATAATGTTATTTTTTTCTGTTCTTTCTTCAGTCTCTCACTAAGGGAGGGGTGACTTACAGGGATGAACCGTGGCACAAGGAATGCTTTGTATGTACCGGATGTAAAACCCAGCTGGCTGGGCAACAATTCACCTCCCAGGAAGACAAACCTTACTGCATCAAATGCTTTGGCAACCTGTATGCCAAAAAATGTGACGGCTGCACTAAACCTATCACAGGTAACTACAACACAATCACCAGACCCGTCTAGATATACACATTACATTTACACAAGAGAGAAGGGAATTTCAGCACGTTCATTAAAAAATAATGAATGTTGGCCACATGTGTTCATTGTTTATAAATTAACATTAAATGTTTACTTAACATTCCACAAGTATTATTGTGTTAAAGGGACATGCTAGAGTAAAAAATAAATTACTTTTACTAGTTTTTTTAGATTGTGTCATTTTTTAACTTTCTCTTTTGTAACTATCTGTTTAGTTCCCCTTAAAGGGACACTGAACCCAAATATTTTCTTTTGTGATTCAGATAGAGCATGCAATTTTAAGCAACTTTCTAATTTACTCCTATTAACAATTTTTCTTCATTCTCTTGCTATCTTTATTTTAAAAAGTAGGCATCTAAGCTTTTTTTTTGTTCAAAACTGTGGACAGAATTTTTTTATTGGTGGATGAATTTATCCACCAATCAGCAAGAACAACCCAGGTTGTTCACCAAAAATGGGCCGGCATCTAAACTTACATTCTTGCATTTCAAATAAAGATACCAAGAGTATGAAGAAAATTTGATAATATGAGTAAATTAGAAAGTTGCTTAAAATTGCATGCTCTATCTGAATCACAAATGAAAAATTTTGGGTTCAGTGTCCCTTTAAGTATTGCTAAAAACATAGTCAGAGCAATACTGCTGGAACACCTCTATTCTGCTCCGGATGAGGACTTTCCTTATATCAAAAGTTGTATTGGAATATTGAATATAACATTAAAATACTATAATATTAAAACAGAAATGTTGATTATCAGACTTCCTTCTATATGAGAATTAAGTTGAATATTCATTGGATATTTAGTGTTAAAGGGACATTAAACTCTAAATTTATGTCTATGTTATGCTGGTGAGTGCATAAAAATGGTCCCATTTCTACCTTTACAACTACTACTTTCTCTATATCCTTATTTTGCCCACCATGTAAGATTACTTACCTGGTCACCTACCGCCCAACACTGAAGTGCTCTGTAAGCCGGGCAGTATGGCTTCTGATCCATTCAGTGACAGGGCGGTAAAGCAGGTGACGAGAGCACACTTGTTACCGAGCGTAGGACCAGCTTCACTTCAAGGTTGGGTGGATCAGGTAAGTGACCTTAAAGGGATATGAAACCCGAACATTTTCTTTTGTAATTCAGACAGAGCATACAATTTTATAAAAAAAAGTTAATAATTTATTTCTATTATCAAATGTACTTTGTTCCACTTTATTCTTTGTTGAAGAGATACCTAGGTAGATGTCTGGAGCACTTACATTGCAGGAAATAGTGCTGCCATCTAGTGCTCTTGTAAATGAAAACATTATTGCTAAACTGCTGCCATATAGTGCTCTTGTAAATGAATAACATTATTGCTAAACTGCTGCCATCTAGTGCTCTTGTAAATGAAAACATTATTGCTAAACTGCTGCCATCTAGTGCTCTTGTAAATGAATAACATTATTGCTAAACTGCTGCCATCTAGTGCTCTTGTAAATGAATAACATTATTGCTAAACTGCTGCCATCTAGTGCTCTTGTAAATGAATAACATTATTGCTAAACTGCTGCCATCTAGTGCTCTTGTAAATGAATAACATTATTGCTAAACTGCTGCCATCTAGTGCTCTTGTAAATGAATAACATTATTGCTAAACTGCTGCCATCTAGTGCTCTTGTAAATGAATAACATTATTGCTAAACTGCTGCCATCTAGGGCTCTTGTAAATGAATAACATTATTGCTAAACTGCTGCCATATAGTGCTACATACATGTGCACGCTCCTGTGCTTACCTCCCTGCTTTTTAAGAAAAGATACCAAGAGAACAAATAAAATGTGATAATAGAAGTAAAAAATAACGTTGTTTAACCCTTTGAGTGCTAAGCACTTTCCCACCTGGGTGCTAAGAGGTTTTAATGTTTTTTTTTATTTTCTATTTTTTAAACATTTTTTTTTTAACTTTTTTATTATTTTTTTCAGACCCCTAAGACTTACACTGTTGGAAAGGTTTGGCGATTACCTTTCCAATGGTTGGTCTTGGGGGTCTGTAGCTGCTTAGATGCCTGAGATACAGGCTTCTAAGCAGCATGCCCCCTGCTCCTATACTTAACATTGTTAAGTATAAATAAAGGTGCGCTGTGACGTCATCACGTTATTGCGCGTGACGTCACCACGCAAAACGGGAAGCCCCGACGATGCCTGTCACTATGTAGGCACGATCGCCGGGGTGGGAGCCCCCAGATCTCCCTCAAGGTGGGAGAGTGCTAGCGACGGCTCTGAGCCGTCATTAGCACCAGAGTGAGAAACTCTGTGACGGCTCAGAGCCGTCATTAGCACTCAAAGGGTTAAAATTGTATGCTCTGTCTGAATCATGAAAGAAAAACGTTGGGTTTCATGTCCCTCTAAAGATCAAAACAACGATATCGAGGGATGCCGATATTTATAGTATCATGACATATACACATTTAGAGTCCCTTTTACATTTTTTCTACAGAAACATTGGAATTGTACAGTGAAATTTAAAGGGACCCAATTAAAAAAAATCTATTTTATTCTATTATCAAATTTGCTTTGTTTTCATAGTATTCTTTGTTGAAGAGATACCTAGGGGGTAGTGTGCATGTGTCCAGAGCTCTACATGGCAGCAAACATTGCTGCCACCTGTATTAACATTTTCCTGCAATTTCACAAAATATAACCTATTTGTACTCTCACCCAATTTCTCCAATTTATTTTTATTTCTAAAATGTTTCATACAAACATCAAAAACACAACACATTGAGGCTATTGGTTGATGACAAGAGATCGTCATAGAATGAGAATCACTTCACACTTATACTGATATGAAACCCCTTATTTGAATGGTGGGATCTCACTTTTTCAAATGAAGGGCCTTATGGTATATTTCTATGGTGTGGGGGCAAGATACAGACAGAACATACTATTGTAAAATGATTCCAGTTTTCTTCTATGCTTCATTCTCATGGTATTTGTATTGATAATATAATTAAATTGGGTTCTTTTAAACTGTATGCCCTGTGTTAAATCGACAGGGTACTGTCAAACGGGTTTCCCCTTAATGTATTTTCAAATGCTAGTTATACCAGCTGCAGAGTTTAAATGCATGGGAAATTCTTTCTTTAGGTTTATTTTTGTATACAAAAAAGTTGCTTTTGCTAATTGAAACCTCAACCCAATACAATATGTTGTGCTTGTATGTAAAACAGACTTCTATCTTATCTGTCTAATTATTTACACAAAGTCTTCCTTATCTAGTTTCTTACTGTTTACTCAAAGGCCAGTAGTTAGAAAGAACAAAGGAAAATGAACATTTTAGTACCTCTCTGTCATAGCTCCCACTAGGAGCATTATTTCATCTAAAACTTCTTGTTTACATAGGTTTTTTTTTGTAACCAGAACTTAAGTTAAGAAGTTTTCTGCATAGGTGGGGAAACAATAAGCAAAATCAGCTATTTCAAATAAGAAAATAAAGGTATAAATACGGAGCTATTACTAAACAATTTAATACACTCCAGTAGGTAAAATAGATAATTGGGAACACATTAAAGGAGAGAAGATATTCAAGTACACTGGCCCTTTAATCATATAAGAAATATTTTAGGTTTTCGGTTCCTTTATGGGGATTGTTGAAAATAAATTACCCATCAGTATTTTATAGCCGTTCTTGGCTTCAGTTATCTTGAAATCTAAGACATTCTTGATATTGGTTTTAAGAAAATCTTGGTGCCAAGCTTTTTGGTTTACGTCTCGAAGAACCGTGTAAAATGCTTTCATTTGTTTTTAACAGTTTTGCTTAACTGAAATATTAAAAAAGCATGACAGTTTTTTAAATATTATTATTTTTCTTTTTTAATTGTGCTGTTTATGTGCACAAGAATAAATATTTTAGAGCTAGCAATGTGAGCAAGAAGCTTTGTTAAATCATTAAACTCTTTAGCATATGAAGAAGCATAGGCATGTGTGTCACTATATAGATTTATTTTTTTTATTTTTTACAACTAATCCATAGGAGCAAATTACTCTTTGATTTACAAGGACAAAATATCCAAAAAAAAATTTAAAAAAAAAATACCCTCTTTTAGATGCAAAAATAAAATACAAATTTTCCACTATTAATTAAACCATTAAAAAATGTGAGATATAAGGATGTATTTAAAGCAAAGAGTAGCCTGAGAATAATTTGTAGATGTATTTTAAATATCTATATATTAGTTGTTTAAATATTGAAGTATAAAATTTTAGTTTCTATATAATTATAGACGTCATTATAGAACCTGTTTTCCACTTATCTATCTCTTCTGCTGAGGACAATTAGAGACAGATATAAAGCAGGCAATAAAAACAGTGTGCAAACAAAGTTGTATGAAATATAGGATTGCTAAAGTCTTGTTTGCACACAGTTTTTATTGCCTGTTTTATACATGCAGAAGAGATAGATAAGGGGAAATCCTAAATTGCACCATCATGGGGGCCATCACCTTATAGAAACTCAGTAGAACTGACAAAACCAATAATTTACAAAGTTAAATTACAGAAAAATAATCAAAGTATATTGCAAAAACATTTTCACTACACACAATTTAAACATGTTGGGTTAGATTACGTGTGGAGCGAAATATTGGGCTTACGCAAGCGCAATATTTGCGCTCCACTTAGTAAATGTGCGTTGGTATTACAAGTGTGGCGCAATGTGAACGCGACCTTGAGTTGCCTGGGAGCACTCTTCCATAGGCTTCAATTGGAGCCTCGTTTTCATTGCGACAGACATGACAAGCCACTGAGCACAACACGGGGCAAATCGCACAGCATTGGGCAGCAATAAATGTATGTATATTCTTATATATATATTTATGTGTTTATATGTGTAAATACATATATATTTAAAGTGAAAATACAGTCCCCCATTGACCTCCATGTAAAGTCCCCTCACTTTAACCCCTTATAACGGCTTCATGCAGGTTTTTTTTTAAAAAAATAAAGATGCTAATATTTTTATTTAATGTTACTCTACTCTTAAGTTTTGGGGGCAATTGGGGCAACTTTTTTCATTAACCAGAGATCTGGTCACATTGTTTAACGTGTGCCCAGAAACGGGCAAATTTGACACTTTATGTGCGCACGTTAAAATAGTGCTTCACTTGTAATCTGGCCCTTTATGTTGCAATCTCAGACTGTTTAATGCCCCTTGTTAAAGTTTACTTAGCATACATTGCAATGTGAAATATTTACAGTAAATACATAGTTAAAACCTTTATTAAAAATGAATATTGCATAAATATGCTTTTACATGTTTTCATCTGCTTGACAGCAAAGGGCTCTAATGCACTTATATATATATGTTTGTGTGTGTGTACATATGTATGTATGTGTTTATATGTGTATATGTTACGGGTAAAGTAAGAAATCCAGGTATACCTAGGATTACCGGGGTAAAACGGACATTACCCAAGTGGCTGCAGGTAAAGCCCAATTTGCTGTAATTCCCCCATCTACACTATTTCTTTTGCCTCTGCCTGGGTAGTTCAAGGAAGGTGCCCCGCCGATCCTCTGGCATCCACCCCAAGTGAACCTTGGGTGAGTGAGGTTTTAAAAGGGGAGCTTTGCCCCCCTTTAAGCCCCCAGGCGGAGGTAAAAATAGATAGTGAAGATGGGGGAATTACAGTGCATGCTATATATGTTTGATGCGGTGACTCCCAATCTGAAGGGATTTATGATCATATATCGGACTTTACCCACAGCCGTCTTGGTAATCTCCATTTTACCCGAGTAATCCTAGGATTACCCAATATCTGACTTTACCCGCAACATAAATACATCTGTAAATACACATACAAATGCATAAATACATATCCGCTTACGCGGAACTGTTAGCGTGCCACTCGTAATCTGGCCTATAATATTTTATAATCTTAAAGTGTTTAATGTTCCTTTAAATGTTGAATAATAAACTGCATCTGTTAACTTCCTTATAAGTAAATACAGTATGTTAGTATTGTCTTGTTAATTAGGTAAGTGCAGATGTGAGAAAACTAATAGCTTCTATAATTAAACACAAATGTATTTGTTTTCCAGGTTTTGGGGGTGGTAAATATGTCTCTTTTGAAGACAGACATTGGCACCACAGCTGTTTCAACTGCAACCGCTGTTCTACGTCCCTGGTTGGCAAAGGATTTATTCCAGACAATAAGGACATTCTGTGCCGCTCTTGCAGTAGCGACCTATAAACTCGCAAAGACATCTGCTTCTATCTGCGCCAAAGCATGCAAACAGTAAACCTTTCCCCGACAGAGGGACCTGCTAAACCTTGCAGTGCAATGAACTACAGGACCCTCTGACCCAGAAAGGGTTTTTCGTATATATAATGCTAGAAGCCAAAATGGTCCTTATAGATAAATATAAAAAGTGTATTACTGCATTCTTATTGACTTTGCACCATGATATTTAGTTCTCATGTTATGGCTTTGGCATTCCAGCAATATCTATCTGTAACTATTTTATTGTTGACTGTAGTGAATAAAATGTGTTTGCCTCTTGCAGTAAAGGGTAGTTTTATTGCTCACCAGTCACCTTAAAAATAAAATAAGGGCTCATTAATTTTACTAATATAGTGATTTAAATGTTTTAAAAGTTAAATCACTATGGAAACAGCATTTGTATATTAACATTTGTTTCACTTTAGAATGAAAAAAAAAGAACACAAATCATATAAGTTGTTGCTGTTTTTATTTTCTTATATCCACCTAGTAGTGTACAGTATTTTCATTTTTCCATACCTATTTGGCAATATTTTTGGTTCCGTGATTTTAAGTTTTTGTTTTATTTCAACAAGAAAGGATGTGCACACGCTATTAAAGGGACAGTAAAAGTCTAAATTAAACTTTTATGATTCAGATTGGTATTTTTTGTTAAAGGCTTAACCTAGGTAGGCTCCTAAGCTTATTTCTAAGACTCTGCAGTCCATCTCTTATCTCACTGTCTGGCTGTAAAAAGCTAATAACATGTACTGTTTGTTCATGTGTGCCATATCGATAATATTGTACTTACGCCAATGGAGTTATTTAAGATTCACCACTAATTGCCTGAAATGTAGGTCTGTCAAACGATCTGAAATAAGGAGGCAGTCTGCAGTAGCTTAGATACAAGGTAATCATAAAGGTAAAATATATATATATTTATATAACAGGGTTGGTTATGCAAAACTAGGGAATGTTAAATAAAGGGAAAGTAACATGGCAGAGAAAGTAATGGTAATATAGATATGTTTAATTATCAAAATTAGAGAGAGAAAAATGCAAATTTATATTGAAAATGAATTATTTTTTACAAATTCTGTCTGTTCTATAAATTATTGTTGTGAGAATTAGATGTTATTAGCCAACATGGGAAATCTGCAATATTTTTTGCTGCTTTTTTTAATTGATCCCTATTTGTTAATATTTAGATTGTGTTGTGTAAACAAGCTGGGGATATGTCATGACCTTGGCTAAGGAACCTATGACTGATTATATAGCTACCCCAAAACTATAATCTACACCATGATTACAGGCCAGGGGAGCAAGTTACATTACCATTACACTAGACAGAAACGGTAAACGCATGTGCGGGTGCTGTAGTCTGTGTCTTCCCCATGTGGAACTGCATGCACACGCTAACTTAGTATAAGGATTTGGCCAATACAGCCTATGATTGGCTATATTATCTTTAAAAAAAATAAATCATATGGATACGTACTGTAGCTTTAGAAAAGCAAGGGACAATAATATTATAAACACTCCATGCATGGTATCATGTCTCTGTACTTAAAGGGACACTGAACCCAATTTTTTTTCTTTTGTGATTCGGATAGAGGATGCAATTTTAAGCAACTTTCTAATTTACTTCTATTATCAATTTTTTTTTAATTCTCTTGCTATCTTTATTTGAAAAGCAAGAATGTAAGTTTAGAAGCCGGCCTATTTTTGGTGAACAACCTGTCCAGTGTCTGAACCAAAAATTGTCTGGCTCCTTAGCTGCCTTCTTTTTCAAATAAAGATAGCAAGAGAACAAAGAAAAAATGATAATAGGAGTAAATTAGAAAGTTGCTTAAAATTGCATGCTCTTTCTGAATCATGAAAGACAAAAAAATGGGTTCAGTATCCCTTTAAGTGCCCTTGAGTAATGCATTAAACTTAATGGACTTAAGATTGATGTATGTCTATAGGCATGAATTACCATCAAGCACACTATATATTCTACACCTAATTTTAACATTTGAACCTGTGACGGGATACATTGTACCTTTAGACTCCAAATAAGCACATACAAATACAATTTTTTTTCTTTTTAGATCTATTAATATCTTCTGTATAAAATGACTTACATACATAAAAACAGTTCTACTTCTCATCAGTGATATTATTGGATTATCAAAATTTTGGTTACTGATACATTGATTAATAATTGAAAAGCTGTTAAATCTTTTCTCAGATGTTTTCGTACAGCAGCTGTTTTTTCACATTACACACACTTTTCCCTAGGGAAATTAGGGCTGTAATTGATAAAACCTTATTGGTGTGAAATGGGACACATACCCCCTCCTTGTTTCCTTTATGCCATATACTGTGAACATATCTGCTTTGTAAAAAAGAAAGTCTAACTTTAATCATAGTAAACACGATTTCTAGTTTTGCTGGTGGTTCTAAAACTTAAAGGGATAGTCTACTCTAAAATGTTTATTGTTTAAAAAGATAGATAATCCCTTTATTACCCATTCCCCAGATTAGCACAGCCAACATGGTTATATTAATATACTTTTTACCTCTGTGAATACCTTTGTATCTAAGCCTCTGCAGACAGCCCCCTAAACTCAGTGCTATTTACAGACTTGCATTTTAGCTAATTAGTGCTGACTCATAAATAACTCAATAGGAGTAAGCACAATGTTATCTATATGGCACACATGAACTAGCAGTATCTTGCTGTGAAAAGCTAATAAAATGCACTGAGAGAAAGAATGCCTGCAGGGGGATTAGAAATAGGCAGAAATTTAGAGGTTTAAATGTTATAAAGTATATTAATATAACAATGTTGCTTGTGTAAAGCTGGGGAATGTGTAGTAAAGGCGTTATCTATCTTTTTAAACAATAACAATTTTGGAGTAGACGGTCCCTTTATTTTGGGGGGCTAACAAAAGTGGTGAACATAATATATGAAACCTTTTGAAGCTCAATGGGGTGCTACATGTGCATTTGGAGGTGCATTGCACCCCCATAGAACAGCCTCTGGTTGACACAGGAACTGTAATATAAGGCAATTTGTTGTCACAGGAGGTAGCTCCAAAAGTATAGTGTGTCTTAAAAGAGAATCTCTGCTAAAAAAGTGATTTATATGCACCTAAAATTATAAAAGAACATACATTTTGCATTAAAATATAACGGGGAATTGGGTGGCTAGCTATTAAAGGAAAAATCAACACCAGAATCTTTGTTGTTAAAAAGATAGATAATGCATTTATTCCCAGTTTTGCATAACCAACACAGTTATAATAATACAGGTTCTACCTCTGTAATTACCTTGTATCTAAGCCTCTGCAAACTGCCCCCTTATGTCAGTTCTTTTTGAAGACTTGCATTTTAGCCAATCAGTGCTGACTCCTAGGTAACTTCACATGCATGAGCTCAATGTAATCTATATGAAACACATAAACTAATGACCTCTAGTGGTGAAAAACTGTCAAATGCATTCAGATTAGAGGCGGTGTTCTGTAGAGGACTGCAATTAATCGAAAACTGCAATCTGGCGTCACTTCAGGTGAGTCTTCTATTTTAATATCTGTTTTGCCTCTGTCTGGGGGTTGCACCGTCGATCCTCTGGCATACACCCCAAGTAAACCTTGGAGAACGAGGTTTACAAAGGAGGGCTTTGCACCCCCTTGAACCCGCCAGTTGGAGGAAAAATAGATAGTGAAGATAGGCGATTACAGTGCCCATCTGATTTTTTGTGAATCCTGTAACTAACTGGACACAGACCATTCAGATGTATGGAATCACCGGAAGCGACGTCAGATTGCAGTTTTCGATGAATTGCAGTTCTCGACAGAACAGCGGCTTTCAAGGTCTAAGAAATTAGCATATGAACCTCCTAGGCTTAGCTTTCAACTAAGAATACCAAGAGAGCAAAGCAAAATTGGTGCTAAAAGTAAATTGAAAAGTTGTTTAAAAGTGCATGCCCTATTTGAATCATGAAAGTTTTTTTTGGACCATACACACAATTTTTGTTGTGGTTTTAAAATTAGCATGGAATATAAAACAATACTACATGCATACCATGGTTCTAGAACTTTGGATAATGATTTAAAAGAAATAGTGGAGGGGGAGTTTTGAGTGGGTCACCAGAGGCAGGAACAGGCAAATAAATTCAGCAAACATTCCTAGTGTTCTGGAACCTTCCCCCATCCCTACAACGCCTAAGACGTTTGTTTAAACACTTTACTGCTTTACCCAACATTTGCCAAAAATATTTATATTGAAGAAGTTTGGAAACATTTATTTAGAAATAATTAAGAATTGAAAGAGTTTGGATAACAAATTGTTGTTGTGTTATTTTATTTTTATTTGTCATACATGAGTGGACAAAGACGTACATATTCGCCCCTGTCCGCTCGGCTTCTCCTCTGGCAGGCAGCAATCCGCTGCCTACATTTGCCATTGCACACACGCGCTCCTGTGCGTTCGTGTGGAACCCTGCCCCCTGCACTGCCAATCACGCAAGGGCAGGAGCTGTCAATCTCCCCGGTCAGAAGACGTGGAGAACAGGGCAAGGAAACTTGCAGTCAAAGGGGAGGGAAGGGCTCGATAAATTGAGCCCTTTGTGCTACATTTTAATTCTTGGTATTGTCTTGGTAATACTCATTTCTACAGCTCATTCATTTTTAGCTTCTTGAACATGAATCTAACACCCTTACATTGTAGATTAGGCTTGCAGTATGTTAATACCCCCTTTTCTCCAGTAAAATCATTACCTGACAAATAGTAATATTTGCATGTTTAATTTTTAATCGTAGCTTATTTTTAACGTATCCTAAAATGTTATTTTAAAGACTTTGATGCGGGCATATCAGAGTTTGCAGTTTTGAAAAGAAAGATGTCAAAGTTTTTTTTTCTATGTAATGTTTGCATTGAAAACTTTGTATATGTGTCTAGAAGTCTTGTTTAATAAATCATTTAATAAACCTTCCCAAATTGTTTGCATTACGTATGCTAATGTATGTGTTCTGTAAATATATGATGTAAAAATTGCATTTTATAGAGCACTCTGTACAGAATATTTAATCACACTGACATAAACTTGCTAAAAGGAACATTGATCAAGCAGTATCTTTTTTCAGGGCAGACTCACAAATTTAAAGGGACATTATACACTCATTTTTTCTTTGCATAAATGTTTTGTAGATGATCTATTTATATAGCCCATAAAGTTTTATTTTTAAATATATGTATAGTTTTGCTTATTTTTAAATAACATTGCTCTGATTTTCAGACTCCTAACTAAGCCCCAAAGTTTTATGTGAATACCGTCAGCTACCTTCTCCAGCTTGCTCCTGTTTGTGTAAAGGGTCTTTTCATATGCAAAAGAAGGGGGAGTGGGGGAGTGTCTTATTTGCCACTAGCAGTGGGCTTTCCAACTACCTTTTCAACAGAGCCAAACTGACAGCTTCTAAGTAAGTTTTTAAACAGTTTTATACTGGATTTTTATATCAGTATCTGTGCATATTATTCTTTATAGTAGTGTCTGTTACATGCAGTTATATGAAAATGAGTGTATACTGTCCCTTTAAGAAGCAGTTCCTCGGAGGTGGAAGAGATAAATCACCCTGAACGAGCAATTTCAGGGTGATTGACAGGCTTTGCTTTTACATGATTGGCTGGGTGAGAGCAGGGAGACTCCACAAGATTGCTCTTGTGCAATCCTAAATTGTGCCAATCAATGCTGTGTTGCAAGTGATGATTGCTGACAGTATTTTCTCTTTAATAAGTGTGAAGGGGCTGGCGAGAATGGAGATTAATGCACTCTCCAACCTCATCAATCCATGTTTTATGTATTCATCAGGCGATGTTTATAGACACTTGTTGTATTTCTGAGGCATCCAATTGTTCATGCAAGATCATGTTTGAAATTCATCTAGGCTCATTTCACCTATCTTTTTTAAGCCAATCACCATTGGGCGTTCTTTTCATTATCATATATAGTTTTGCTAAATGGCCCAATACATTATATCCCGAAGAACAGCTAGCAACGCTGAAAAAAACAAAAATACAATCTCAATACTTAAATAACACATTTGCAAAATGGGATGTGTAAATGCTTGGAAATGTTAAACGTTCACACGTCTGTTTTGTTATGCTTTACTGGATATAATTGCATTTGTATTGGCAATCTCATAAAGATATTAGTTTAACAGAAGAGTTTTGTTTCTGTTTTTTTTTTTTTAAATCTATGACAATGAGATACGATTTGAATCTTAAGAGGACTGTACACTTATTTTTTAACAATTGCATTTAAAACATCACACCAAATACTAGTGCTTACTATCGCATTTTTAAAAACAATCTATATAGTATTTGAATGTTCTGCCAGCTGAAGTACAGCATATGATTGGCTGAACTGGCTGCCTTCTATGGGCCAGATTACAAGTGGAGCGTTATTTAACGCACCCGCTCGAGCGTTAACTGAGCTAGAAGTAAGTTTTTTGCACGCATCGGGTTGCGCTTGTATGAGTTGAAATTAAACTGTTTTCACTTGCACACTAAATCAAGGAGTGCAAAAAGCCGAACTTAAAATATTACGCACATGATAACCTAACATCCAACTCACAAGCAAACCTGATCACATATTTTCAAGTTCGCTAACCCAACATGAAAATATGAATATTTCACATTACAATGTTCTTCAAATATCAGAATATGTTCTATTTATTCATAAATACACATTTCTATATATATCTGATGTTTTTTTGGTGTAATATATATATATATATATATATGATTATATATAGGTATAGATATATACAGATATATATATATCTATTTATAAATACGTACAAATATTCTATGTGCAGAACATAATGTGAATTATTTATTGTAATAACACTTGATTAAATATGAATAGTGCATAAATATGCTTTTACATGTTTTCATCTACCTAACTGCAAAGGGCTCCAATGCACTTATATATATATTTCTATGTATGTGTACATATTTTTTTAAAACAAACTCATCTTAAATGAACTTTTTAACTTTAAAATTGAACTTTCATAAATCATATAGAACATACAATTTACATTGTCTACAGATGCAAACCCTTATTTCTCCTGTTAAGTGTAGTCAGTCCACGGGTCATCCATTACTTATGGGATATTAACTCCTCCCCAACAGGAAGTGCAAGAGGATCACCCAAGCAGAGCTGCTATATAGCTCCTCCCCTCTACGTCACACCCAGTCATTCTCTTGCACCCAACTAATAGATAGGATGTGTGAGAGGACTGTGGTGATTAAACTTAGTTTTTATATCTTCAATCAAAAGTTTGTTATTTTAAAACGGCACCGGAGTGTGTTGTTTTTCTTCTCAGGCAGAATTTGAAGAAGAATCTACCTGAGTTTTTTGTATGATCTTAGCGGACGTAACTAAGATCCATTTGCTGTTCTCGGCCATTCTGAGGAGTGAGGTAACTTCAGATCAGGGGACAGCGGGCAGGTTCACCTGCAAAGAGGTATGTTGCAGTATATTATTTTCTAAGGAATGGAATTGACTGAGAAAATACTGCTAATACCGATATAATGTAAGTACAGCCTTAAATGCAGTAGTAGCAACTGGTATCAGGCTGATATGTATGTATGTTTACACTTAAGTATTTCTGGGGAATGGCACTTCACTGGGAAAATACTGTATGCATATAACTTTTAGCCTAACTTGCAGTGTGAACGACTAGCAGCAGGCTTTTAATGACATTTCATAAATTAGATTTTAAACGTTTGCTGGCATGTTAAATTGTTTAATTATCTGAGGTACTTGGTGAAAAATTGTTTTGGGCATTATTTTCCACATGGCTGTCGTTTGTTTTAAATTAAAACAGTTTACTGAGCTTCCCTCACTGTTGTATTGTGAGTGGGAGGGGCCTATTTTGGCGCTTTTACTACGCATCAGAAATTCAGTCACAGTCTGCCTTTTTCTCCCTGCATGATCCAGGACGTCTCCACAGAGCTCAGGGGTCTTCAAAACTAGTTTTGAGGGAGGTAATCACTCACAGCAGACCTGTGAGACTGTGCTTTGACTGTGATAAAAACGCTTATATTTTCAATTGTTATACGTTTTTTCTGATATTAAGGGTTAATCATCCATTGCTAATGTGTGCAATCCTTTGCTAAATTTATGCTTTTACTGTGAAAATTTGGTTTCTATAACTAATCCGGTTCATTGTTATTCAACCGTGACAGTTTTTCTGTGCTTCTTAAAGGCACAGTAACGTTTTGCATATTGCTTGTAAATTTAGTTGAAAAGTATTTCCAAGCTTGCTAGTCTAATTGCTAGTTTGTTAAACATGTCTGACACAGAGTAATCTCTTTGTGCAATATGTTCAAAAGCCAAGGTGGAGCCCAATAGAAATTTATGTACTAATTGCATTGATGCTACTTTAAATAAAAGTCAATCTGTACATGTTAAGCAACATTCACCAGACAGCGAGGGGGAAGTTATGCCGACTAACTTGCCTCACGTGTTAGTACCTGCATCTCCCGCTCAGGAGGTGCGTGATATTGTAACGCCAAGTACATCAGGGCGGCCATTACAAATCACTCTACAAGACATGGCTAATGTTATGACTGAAGTTTTGTCTAAATTGCCAGAACTTAGGGGTAAACGAGATCACTCTGGGGTGAGAACAGAGTGTGCTGATAATGCTAGGGCCATGTCTGATACTGCGTCACAATTTGCAGAACATGAGGACGGAGAGCTTCATTCTGCGGGTGACGGATCTGATCCAAATAAACTGGATTCAGACATTTCAAATTTTAAGTTTAAGCTGGAAAACCTCCGTGTATTGCTAGGGGAGGTGTTAGCGGCTCTGAATGATTGTAACACAGTTGCAATCCCAGAGAAAATGTGTAGGTTGGATAAATATTTTGCGGTACCGACGAGTACTGACGTTTTTCCTATACCTAAGAGACTTACTGAAATTGTTACTAAGGAGTGGGATAGACCCGGTGTGCCTTTCTCACCCCCTCCTATATTCAGAAAAATGTTTCCAATAGACGCCACCACACGGGACTTATGGCAAACGGTCCCTAAGGTGGAGGGAGCAGTTTCTACTTTAGCTAAGCGTACCACTATCCCGGTGGAGGATAGCTGTGCCTTTTCAGATCCAATGGATAAAAAGTTAGAGGGTTACCTTAAGAAAATGTTTGTTCAACAAGGTTTTATATTGCAACCCCTTGCATGCATTGCGCCTGTCACGGCTGCGGCAGCATTTTGGTTTGAGTCTCTGGAAGAGACCCTTGACTCAGCGCCATTAGATGAGATTACACACAAGCTTAAAACCCTTAAGCTAGCTAATTCATTTATTTCTGATGCCGTAGTACATTTAACTAAACTTACGGCTAAGAATTCCGGATTCGCCATTCAGGCACGCAGAGCGCTGTGGCTAAAATCCTGGTCAGCTGATGTAACTTCTAAATCTAAATTACTTAACATACCTTTCAAGGGGCAGACTTTATTCGGGCCCGGTTTGAAAGAAATTATCGCTGATATTACGGGAGGTAAAGGCCATGCCCTGCCTCAAGACAGAGCCAAACCTAGGGCTAGACAGTCTAATTTTCGTGCCTTTCGTAACTTCAAGGCAGGAGCAGCATCAACTTCCTCTGCTCCAAAACAGGAAGGAGCTGTTGCTCGCTACAGACAAGGCTGGAAACCTAACCAGACCTGGAACAAGGGCAAGCAGGCCATAAAACCTGCTGCTGCCCCTAAGACAGCATGAAGTGAGGGCCCCCGATCCGGAAACAGATCTAGTGGGGGGCAGACTCTCTCTCTTCGCCCAGGCTTGGGCAAGAGATGTCCAGGATCCCTGGGCGTTGGAGATCATATCTCAGGGATATCTTCTGGACTTCAAAGCTTCTCCTCCACAAGGGAGATTTCACCTTTCAAGGTTGTCAACAAACCAGATAAAGAAAGAGGCGTTTCTACGCTGTGTACAAGACCTTTTACTAATGGGAGTGATTCACCCAGTTCCACGGTCGGAACACGGACAAGGGTTTTACTCAAATCTGTTTGTGGTTCCCAAAAAAGAGGGAACCTTCAGACCAATATTGGATTTAAAGATCCTAAACAAATTCCTAAGAGTTCCATCGTTCAAAATGGAAACTATTCGGACAATCTTACCCATGATCCAAAGAGGTCAGTACATGACCACAGTGGATTTAAAGGATGCTTACCTTCACATACCGATTCACAAAGAACATTACCGGTATCTAAGGTTTGCCTTCCTAGACAGGCATTACCAGTTTGTAGCTCTTCCCTTCGGGTTGGCTACGGCTCCAAGAATCTTTACAAAGGTTCTGGGCTCTCTTCTGGCGGTACTAAGACCGCGAGGAATTTCGGTAGCTCCGTACCTAGACGACATTCTGATACAAGCGTCAAGCTTCCAAACTGCCAAGTCTCATACAGAGTTAGTACTGGCATTTCTAAGGTCGCATGGGTGGAAAGTGAACGAGGAGAAGAGTTCTCTCTTACCACTCACAAGAGTTCCCTTCTTGGGGACTCTTATAGATTCTGTAGAAATGAAAATTTACCTGACAGAGGACAGGTTAACAAAGCTTCTAAATGCTTGCCGTGTCCTTCATTCCATTCAACACCCGTCAGTGGCTCAATGCATGGAGGTAATCGGCTTAATGGTAGCGGCAATGGACATAGTTCCTTTTGCACACCTGCATCTCAGACCGCTGCAATTGTGCATGCTAAGTCAGTGGAATGGGGATTACTCAGATTTGTCCCCTACGCTGAATCTGGATCAAGAGACCAGAGATTCTCTTCTATGGTGGCTTTCTCGGCCACATCTGTCCAGGGGGATGCCCTTCAGTAGGCCAGACTGGACAATTGTAACAACAGACACCAGCCTACTAGGTTGGGGCGCTGTCTGGAATTCCCTGAAGGCTCAGGGATCGTGGACTCAAGAGGAGAGTCTCCTTCCAATAAACATTCTGGAATTGAGAGCAGTTCTCAATGCCCTTCTGGCTTGGCCTCAGTTAGCAACTCTGAGGTTCATCAGGTTTCAGTCGGACAACATCACGACTGTGGCTTACATCAA
Organism: Bombina bombina; assembly: GCF_027579735.1. Classification (NCBI taxonomy): domain Eukaryota; kingdom Metazoa; phylum Chordata; class Amphibia; order Anura; family Bombinatoridae; genus Bombina; species Bombina bombina. Next base: position 586,952,272 of record NC_069501.1, read on the forward strand.
CCATCAGGGAGGGACAAGGAGTTCCCTAGCGATGATGGAAGTATCAAAGATAATTCGCTGGGCAGAGTCTCACTCTTGCCACCTGTCAGCGATCCACATCCCAGGAGTGGAGAACTGGGAGGCGGATTTCCTAAGTCGCCAGACTTTTCATCCGGGGGAGTGGGAACTTCATCCGGAGGTCTTTGCCCAAATACTTCGACGTTGGGGCAAACCAGATATGGATCTCATGGCGTCTCGCCAGAACGCCAAGCTTCCTTGTTACGGGTCCAGGTCCAGGGACCCGGGAGCGGTCCTGATAGATGCTTTGACAGCACCTTGGACCTTCAGGATGGCTAATGTGTTTCCACCCTTCCCGATGCTTCCTCGTTTGATTGCCAGGATCAAACAGGAGAAAGCATCAGTGATTCTAATAGCGCCTGCGTGGCCACGCAGGACCTGGTATGCAGATCTAGTGGACATGTCATCCTGTCCACCTTGGTCTCTGCCTCTGAGACAGGACCTTCTAATTCAGGGTCCTTTCAAACATCAAAATCTAATTTCTCTGAAGCTGACTGCATGGAAATTGAACGCTTGATTTTATCAAAGCGTGGATTTTCGGAGTCAGTAATTGATACCTTAATACAGGCTAGGAAACCTGTTACCAGGAAGATTTACCATAAGATATGGCGTAAATACCTACACTGGTGCGAATCCAAGAGTTACTCATGGAGTAAGGTTAGGATTCCTAGGATATTGTCTTTTCTACAAGAAGGTTTAGAAAAGGGTTTATCTGCAAGTTCCTTAAAGGGACAGATCTCAGCTCTGTCCATCCTTTTACACAAACGTCTGTCAGAAGTTCCAGACGTTCAGGCTTTTTGTCAGGCTTTGGCTAGGATTAAGCCTGTGTTTAAGACTGTAGCTCCACCGTGGAGCTTAAACTTAGTTCTTAACGTTTTACAGGGGGTTCCGTTTGAACCCCTTCATTCCATTGATATCAAGCTGTTATCTTGGAAAGTTCTGTTTTTAATGGCTATTTCCTCGGCTCGTAGAGTCTCTGAGTTATCAGCCTTACATTGTGATTCTCCTTATCTGATTTTTCATTCAGATAAGGTAGTTCTGCGTACTAAACCTGGGTTCTTACCTAAGGTAGTCACTAACAAGAATATCAATCAAGAGATTGTTGTTCCATCATTGTGCCCTAACCCTTCTTCAAAGAAGGAACGACTTCTGCACAATCTAGACGTAGTCCGTGCCCTGAAATTTTATTTACAGGCAACTAAAGATTTTCGCCAAACTTCTTCCCTGTTTGTCGTTTATTCTGGACAGAGGAGAGGTCAAAAAGCATCTGCTACCTCTCTATCCTTTTGGCTTCGTAGCATAATACGTTTAGCCTATGAGACTGCTGGACAGCAACCTCCTGAAAGGATTACAGCTCATTCTACTAGAGCTGTGGCTTCCACTTGGGCCTTTAAGAATGAGGCCTCTGTTGAACAGATTTGCAAGGCTGCAACTTGGTCTTCTCTTCATACTTTTTCCAAATTTTACAAATTTGACACTTTTGCTTCTTCGGAGGCTGTTTTTGGGAGAAAGGTTCTTCAGGCAGTGGTTCCTTCCGTATAAAGATCCTGCCTGTCCCTCCCGTCATCCGTGTACTTTAGCTTTGGTATTGGTATCCCATAAGTAATGGATGACCCGTGGACTGACTACACTTAACAGGAGAAAACATAATTTATGCTTACCTGATAAATTCCTTTCTCCTGTAGTGTAGTCAGTCCACGGCCCGCTCTGTTTTTTTATGGCAGGTCTAAATTTTAAATTATACTCCAGTCACCACTGCACCCTATAGTTTCTCCTTTCTCGTTTGGTTTTCGGTCGAATGACTGGGTGTGACGTAGAGGGGAGGAGCTATATAGCAGCTCTGCTTGGGTGATCCTCTTGCACTTCCTGTTGGGGAGGAGTTAATATCCCATAAGTAATGGATGACCCGTGGACTGACTACACTACAGGAGAAAGGAATTTATCAGGTAAGCATAAATTATGTTTTTTTTTTCTTTGCTTCTCTGTTTGTTCTCCATTTACTGTTCTATTTTATTCCGATTTTATAAAATGATTTAAAAAAAAAAAAGCTTTCAAATTTATTTCATTCTCTTGGTATCCTTTGTTGAAAGTTACCTCATTTTCATAAGAGCATACGTAGTTAATTTCAGCAGTGTGCATGTCTCTAGATCACTATATGGCAGCAGTGCTTACAACAATGTATAACATTGTTACAAATATTGTTACAAACACTGCTGCCACATAGTGCTCAAGACTCCTGCACACCCTTAAATTTTCCTAGGTTTGCGCTCATGCTAAGAAAACATAGTAAAAGTAAATTGGATTAAAAAAACTGCATATTCTACATGAATCATGAAAGTTTCATTTTTACTTTCACATACCATTGAAAGATCATCTTTAAGTTATAAACAATGTCTTTTAAAATGAAATACAGAAAGCAGCAATAAGAAAATTCTCTAATGCATGTTTTTTACTCTAGTCCTAAAGGCACACCAACAGGACATGTTTTCATGATATCTGAACTAGAGCACAGCTGATTAATAACCATGGTTACTAACCTGCTCTCACCCATAAACTGATTCTTTCACCTGTGTTCTAGTTCAGATATCATAATAATCTGGCCCCTTTGTGTGCCTGGAGGACTGGAGTTGAAAAAAACATTGTTCTAATGAAATAAATAATTTTCATATAATGCAAGGAAACATATTGAGGGGGTTAGAACTTTTTAAACAGATAGAAAAATAGCTTACGCTCATTATAAAGGCATAGACCAAATATAAGAAGAAATGAATATCCTGAAATATATGGAGACAACACAAACTGTACTAGAAATTAAGTTAAAATGTTTGGAATAGGTGCAAGTTTTCATTAATTAATTAATTAATTAAAATTATATCAATAATACAATTTTACATTATCTATCATACATATATAATTTTTATAATACACTACAGTAATGCAAGGGTATGTAGCAATGATATGGTTAACAATATATATTTATATAAATAATAATAAAAAAAAAAGCTTGGTAACACCACAAGGTTTATTGCAAACAGATGTCAGGGTGCCCCTGAATTGGTTTGGGAGTGCTACAATTTTAGCCAAAAAAGGAAATGAATGAAACAAGATTTCTAAAAGGCTGGAGTGGAGGGAAAAGGGAGGGGGATGGGAAAGAGGGACACATCTGGATTTTATCCCTGTCATGGGTATTCTGAGCATTGTATCTGCTTGGTGGAAGAAACTCTCCTGAGTTAACCACTTCCTGACCTACAAGTGCATATAGCAATGAGATGTATAAGTAGGAGACAGGTAACTAGCTGCACATAGATGGCTCTTTTCCTACCTGCTATAAACCTTCAGGCCCTCTAAGAGATCAATGACAGTTTCTTGTTTGTACATACATCTCTATGCACTATTGCAAATCCAAACTTCTTGACAGCTATTTCTTTTGTTTTATGGTTTCTTCTTCTTTTAATATTTGTAATTATGTATAAATAATAATTCAGTTTTCTTGTGCTTACAAGTAGAGCACACTTACAGACGTCACACTAAATTATGGCCACCCCTGCTGTATATTGCAGCTGTAAATGGAACTCTCAAACAATATGTTATTTGTCTGAATTTCAAGTACACTAGGAAATTAGTGGCTGGCAGATATATGCCAACACCAGACCATAAGTTCATGTTAGATATATGCCCACATCATACTATAAGCTCATGTTAGTTCGTCACCCTCATCAGACCATAAGATCCTATTGGTTATTAGCCTAAATCAGACTATAAGCTCCTGTTAGATATATGCCAACACTAGGCTTTAAGTTCATTTAAGGTATATGTCCACATCAGACCATATCCTAATATTGGTTATAAACCCACATCAGACCAAAACCCCTTCTTAGATATATGCACACATCCTACTGTAAGCTCTTTTGTTTATAAGTCCAAAGAACATAAGCTCCTGTTTTCTATACGCCTTCAATAGACACAAATACATGGTTAAATGTCCATATCAGAACATGAGCTACTGTTAGTTATATGCCCACAATGGATCATAATCTCCTGTTACTTATATGCCCACATCAGACTATATTCTCCTGTTAGTTATATTTGCAGAATGGACCATATTCTCCTGTTATTAAGATTCCCACATTGGACCAAATTCTCCTGCTAGTTATATGCCCACATCAGACCATAAGCTCCCATTGGTTAAAAACCCACATCAGACCATAAGCTCCTGTTTTCTGTATGCCGAAAACAGACATAAGCACCCGTTAGTTATATGCCCACATCAGATCATAAGCTCCTATTGGCTATAAGCCCACATTAGACTATAAGCTCCTGTTAGATGCCCACATCAGACCATAAGATCCTATTGTTTATAAGCCAACATCAGACAATAAGCTCCTGTAAGATATATGCCCACATGAAACCATAAGCATCCTGTTAGTTATATGCCCACATCAGACTATATTCTCCTGTTAGTTATATGCCAATAATAGACCATATTCTCCTTTTACTTAGATGTCCACATTAGACTATATTCTCCTATTAGTTATATACCCATATTAGACCATAAACTCCTATTGGTTATAAGCCCACATTAGACCATATGCTCCAGTTAGATGCCCACATGGACAATATTCCTTGTTTACTTATAATCTCACATTGGTACATATTCTCCTGTTAGTTATATGGCCACATAAGACTATATTTTCTTGTTAGTTATAAATCCATATCAGACCATAAGCTCATATTAGTTGTTTGCCCACATTAAACCATAGGCACTTGGTATATGCTCACATAGGACCACATTCTCCTGTTATATGCCCACATTGGAGCATATTCTGCTGTTACTTAGTTGCTACCATCAGACCATTTTCTGCTGATAGTTATATGCCCCCATCAGACCATAAGCTCCTATTGGTTATAAACCCACAACAGACCATAAATCCATCAGACAGGTTCATACTATTTACAATGGACGTCAAAAGTCTGTATACCTGTATTAAACATGAGACAGGTATATCAATTATCATTAAGAATTTGTTGATTAACAACGTATGCACAAAACTACATGGTGAGTTTATTGAAGAAATGCTTAGACTTTTTCTATATTGGAACTATTTTCTTTTCCTGGATGAATGGTATGTACAGGTCAAGGGGACAGCCATGGGGTCCAATGTTGCCCCATTATATGCCAATTTGTTCATGAATGAAATTGAGGAAAGGGTCATCTATGAAAATGAGAATTTCATCAAATATGGATCTGTGTGGTAGAGATACATAGATGACATATTTGACATATGGTGGGGCGACAGTAGGACCTTTGAAAGTTTTGTTAAAGTGTTAAATTCAACCAGACGGTTTGGAATTGACTGCAACTTACAGTGAGGAATATGTTACATTCTTAGATACCAAGATTTACAAAAGAGGCAATCAGCTAGAATTTGACCTGTTCTCAAAGAGGACAGATAAAAATACTCCTGAAATTTGATAGTTTTCATCCAAGAAAATTGGTAGAGTCATTACCCAAAAGCCAGCTACTCAGAGTTAGAAGAATAGTCAGCAACGAAAACAATCTAAATCAGAGATTGCAAGAAATGTCCAAAAAAAATTCTTGATAGAGGTTACCCCAAAGATCTGATACTGGAGAAAAAAACAGAAATCCTAAGTAAGAAAAATTCTAAGGGACCCAGAGATAAGAGTAACAGAATGGTCTTCATTTCTCAATACAACCCATTAAGTGGTCAAATATCAAAAAGCATTCACAAAAATTGGCATATACTGAGGGACTGTTAGGGGCCTCCCCTAATGGCCCATAGGAGAGTTAAAAATCTATGTGACCATCTTGTCCAATCAGATGTAGGCCCAAGCCATGGGGTGAAAAAACTTGGGCGCATACCCCTGTTTAAATTGCATGAGTTGTAGCTCAATTATAAGAGGAAAGTTTTTCCATCACCCACATAATGGGAAACAGTATAACATTTATGGATATTATACTTGTGAAACAACTCATGTAATCTATTTAATCAAGTGTCCTTGTTCCCTAGTGTATATAGGGGAAACAACCCGTAAAGCCAGAGATAGAATGAGCCAACACCACTCCTATATACGCTGTGGAAGTGCCAGTATCTAGCCACTTTGTAGAGAAAGGACATAGAGTGAGCCAAATGAGATGGCAAATTATTGACCACATAGGTACCGAAAGAAGTGGGATACATAGGGAAAAATTATTAAAACAAAGAGAAACGTGATGGATACACAAATTTTAGACTCTAGTCCCCAAAGGTTTAAATAGGGACTATGACATGTCAGTGTTTTTCTAAAGTTGAAATCCTCTAGTAATTCATCACACATAATACTTTTATTCATAAGTTGGTTTAGGAACTAGACAGCAAAATATTGTACTGATACTCTATGTAAATTAAATGCTTATATAAAAAGATTTTTCTGTTTTAATGTAATAATATTTACCACCACTAGGTGGAGTTAGAGATGTATGGAATTTGAAATCTGGCACCAACACAAGCCAAGACAAGTGTTTAAAGTCAGTTAACCCATGCTTGATTAAGGGGAACACCGCCGAAACGTTGTTGTATTTTTAGTCTTTATTAAAGATTTTGAAGATTACTGGTGCTGTGGACATTTGCTTTGTACAGTTTACCCCTTTGGGGGTTCTGGCAGTCCCCCTGTCATCATGGGCACCTTTTCAGTTGTTGCTGTTCCATTTTCTGATATTGATAAGTTCATATTAGATAAACCCACATCAGACCATAAGCTCATATTAGTTATATTCCCATATCAGACCATAAGTTCCTGTTTTCTATGTGCCTACAACAGACGTAAGCACCTGATACTTATTTGCCCACATCAGACCATAAGCTCCTGTTAGTTATATTCCCACATCAGTCCATAAGCTCCTGCTAGTTATATATTCCCACATCAGGCCATAAACTCCTGTTAGTTATATTCCCACATCAGACTATAAGTTCCTGTTAGTTAGGTTCCCACATCAGACCATAAGCTCCTGTTAGTTATATTCCCACATCAGACCATAAGCTCCTGTTAGTTATATTCCCACATCAGACTATAAGCTCCTGTTAGTTAGGTTCCCACATCAGACCATAAGCTCCTGTTAGTTATATTCCCACATCAGACCATAAGCTCCTGTTAGTTATATTCCCACATCAGACCATGAGCTCCTGTTAGATGCCTATATCAGATCATAAGCTCCTGTTAGTTATATTCCCAAATCAGACCATGAGCTCCTGTTAGATGACCACATCATATCATATGCTCCTATTGGTTAGACCATAAGTTCCTATTGGTTATAAGCCCACATTAGACCATAAGCTCCTGTTTTTTATATTTGCCTACAACAAACATAAACACCTGTTAGTTATTTGTCCTCATCAGATCACGAGCAACTGTTAGTTGTATGCCTATGTTAGACCATAAGCTCCTGTTATTATTATTATTATACTTTATTTATGAAGTGCCAACATATTCCGCAGCGCTGTCCATGGATACAATTCATATAAATAAAACAGTACAAGATTTGTAAGAGACAGGACAAAATTTTCACATACAGGAGGGCATGAGGGGCCTATTCCCGTGGGAATTTACAATCTAGAAGGGTAGGAGGTTGAGAAACAGGAGGTGAGGACTGCAAGATTGAGAAAAATGTTAATACAGATTTAGATGAGGGAAATGTTAGGTAAGTGAAATTAATTTATTATTTAGTTGGGTGGTAGGCTTCTCTGAACAGAAAAGTCTCCAGGGAACATGTAAAGGAAAAAAGATTGGGGCAAAGCCTGACAGCACAAGGGAGAGTGTTCCAGAGGGTAGGTGCTGCATGACAGAAGTCCTGCAGTCTAGCGTGAGAGGGGGTGATAGTCATGGATGCAAGGAGCAGGTCATTGTTGGATCTTAGTGGGCGGGCTGGAGTATACTTGTTTATTAGAGAGGATAGGTAGAGGGGAGCGGCGTTGGTGAGAGCTTTGTATGTAAGGGTGAGAATTTTGAATTTAATTCTGCTGTGAATGGGGAGCCAATGAAGGGACTCGCAGAGAGGGGCAGCAGATACAGAGCGACGGGAAAGGTGGATCAGCCTGGCCGATGCATTTAAGATGGATTGAAGGGGAGAGAGGCGGCAAAGAGGAAGGCCAGCGAGTAGGTTATTGCAGTAGTCAAGTCGGGAAATAACAAGGGAGTGGATTTGCTTTGTGGTGTCAGGGCTCAGAAAAGGGTGAATCTTGGAAATATTGCGTAGATGGTTGTGGCGGGATGTAGAAAGCGATTCTATATGGGGAACGAAGGATAGATTTGAGTCAAGTGTAACTCAGAGGCAGCGGACTTGGGGCGATGGGGAAATGGGGAAATGGTGATGCCGTCAACAGGGATAGAGAAGTCAGAAGTCGGCGTAGAGCTTGAGGGGGGGGGGGGTAAGAAGGAGCTCAGTCTTGGACATGTTAATCTTTAGGTGGTGAGAGGCCATCCAGGAAAAAATACCAGATAAGCAGTCGCTGACATGAGAAAGGACAGATGGAGAGAGAGCAGGGGTGGAGAGGTAGATCTGGGTGTCATCAGCATAGAGGTGATATTTGAAGCCATAACTGTTGATAAGTTTACCCAGCGAAGAAGTATAGATGGAGAAGAGTAGAGGACCCAGAACAGATCCTTGGGGTACTCCAACAGACAGAAGCATAAGAGAGGAGGAGTCGCCAGCAAATGACACAGAAAAAGACCTGTGAGAAAGATAGGAGTGAATCCACATTAGACCTACATTAGACCATGAGCTCCTGTTACTTATATTCCCACATTGGACTATATTCTCATGTTACCTATTTGCTCACATTGGACAATATTTTCCTGTTAGTTATATGCCCACATCAGACCATAGTCTTCTGTTAGTTATATACCTATTTTATATACAAAAAAAAAGAGGGGGGAAAAGCGCATTAATTTAGCACACAATTAAATTAACAGAGAGAAAGGAAGGTGACCTAATCTGTCAAACTTAACCTTTTTAATATTTAAAAAATAAAAAACACACACACGTTAAAACATACGTTAAAAACATGCACACAGGGGGGCGGAGCCAACTAGCTATCAGAGCAGACGTGTGGGACTACAGCTCCTGCCATAATTAAGCATAAACAAGCTAAAAGCTAATAATACTTCACACAAAATTGCCCTAAATCACCCTTGAAGCTGAAAGACCAGCCTGGTTGCCACTGATGTGCCCGCAGTGAGTGAGAATAAGGAAAATTCGGAGGCCCTAGTAACACCTCAGTATTAGGCCTTCAGGCCGAGATCGCCAGAGCCGGTGAAACTCCTGCCGTAATCGGACCCTCACTACTGGAGGGTTAATGATATCAGCCTGATGTCATAAAGGCTATAGTGGTCATTAACAACTAGAAACGGATACTTAATTTTCTACTGGGGAGAAGCTAGCCCTGCACAGCATTACGAAGCGATACCTTCTGCACTGGTGAGAACTATACATTATTCAGGATGTCGGTTGTTAAGAGCCCACTACAAGCTTTATTTGCGGACTACGAGACTGCAATACTGGCCAGGTTTGATAGCCTTTTGCTGAAAATGCAGTCTGTTGGTGGTCGGGGCTCGGCTACTACGGCAATGGCGGCGGGGGAGGTGGTCTCTGCCAGACACCAAACACACACGCCATGCTTTTCCGGCCAGGCACTGCAATTAAGTCGAGATATGATCCTCATGGGAACAAGTGGATCCAATCACTTGCAATCTCTTGCCCAGTCGGACCCAGCGGTGGGAATCATTCCTATGCCTGTAGTAGCGGGACTTATGCATCCTGGAGATGGCTGTCAGGACTGGCAACTTTCCTTGTACTCATTTCCCCAACAGAACGGGGGTACTAACCCCATGCTGACTTACGCGGAGAATTTACTTCATTTAGCCCCGGTTGCTGGGCGTGGGGTTCAGATTGTCCCTATGATTGCGGGCTCCCAGGACAGAGACAGCGCAGGTCAGCCATTTCGGGCCCTGAGTAGGCTCTTCCATATGAGACCAGCAGCATTGGGATTTGCCTCAGTTGGATGTGGGGAGCCTGGCTGTACAGCTTTTTCGCTAGCCTGCAGGAAAGGAGTGGGCTGAGGAGAGTTATTAAAAGCGGATTTGAGTCTCAGGACATTTAGTTGTTGACTGATGATTTTAATCTCGTAATTATTTGAGCACAGTTACTGCACATTATATACTGCGTTTATGAAGTCCTTGGACTGATTCAGCAATGTAGTTTTTACACTGGGTAACATGAATACGACATAATCTAGATCACAGTAGCTAAATTTATGAGAATAAGGGTCAGTCTAGTGTTTTAGTCACATCTTCACCTCTGGATTGCCTAGGCGTTTGATCTTCACCTATAAATGATATATGTGGGTCATTGTACTACTAATCCCCAGTATGTTGTAGGCCTACCTTTTTATGACCTTTTAATGTGTGTAACCTGAGAGCTGGAGAGAGCGATGCTTTTATAGCATATAATTTAGCAATATTGAACTAACCTAGTTAATTTTGATATGTGCACAGATCACCATTAAACCTAATGACCTTAGTGCCCTATTAAATGTCTGTTTGTGATCCCTTCTCCGTATATACCCTGTAGAAAGTCTGTCCCCTCATCTCTATTGCGGTCCCCTCCCGAGATTATGCACTGGCGAGGGGGAAAGTATTTACATCTCAATATAGCTTGAGACCCATTACTTGCTCACCGTGAGGGACTTTGTTACCATTCTAGGCTTCGCCCCCCCTCCCTATCCCACCCTCCCCCCCCTTCCCACCTTCCCCCCCTCCCTCCCTTTCCATCCTCCTCCCCCCTCCCTTTCCATCCTTCCCCCCCTTCCCTTCCACTCCCCTTCCCCCTTTTCCATCCTCCTTTCCCCTTAACATCCTACTCCCCTCCTTCCCACCTTTTCCCCCTTCTCCATTACCCTCCTCTCCTTTCTCCCCACCCCCCTCTTTTTCCCCTCTCCCCCCCTTGCCCCCCCCCCTTTTTCTCCCTCTTCCCCCCTCCCTCCCTCCTCCATCCCCATCCTCACAAAGGTAAGGTAAGGGATAACTAGCTTATCCTCCATACTCCCTTTTGGCAGAGTTATATTGTCTCTGCCCTGTTCGTAGAACCAATGTAGTGATTTCTGTCTATATAAGGGACAAAATGGTTTTCCGGATTAAAAAACGAAGAGATTTATTATGAATATTATCCTGTACTTGTATCTTTAACGTTCCTATGCTTAACTGGAACATCTTCCCTCAATGTTATTATTAGTTTTAGGGACCTACCCGTGGTCCTAGCTGTCATGGGAAGGAGCCTATAAAGCGCAGGCCTTGTCTAGGTCTGCATTACTTAAAGCCCCTCTGAGTAGTACTTTTAATACAGGGGTCCAAAAGTGGCCCCAGCAGTATTAGAGGGAAAAAATGAGGGTGATATCAGGTTTGCCTTTTAATTTTCACACATTTGACTACATTTTAATTTGGGACAGCTATATGAATATTGTGTTAGGGTACTATCTCTGCATATGTTATGTATCTTATCATGTATTATGCGTCATGTGTTTGTATGAGCAAACTATTTTTGTCTTAGAAATTGTTATTCCCTCAATAAAAATACTATTAGGTGATATTAACTATTCTTTCGCTGTACTATGTGGAAATTACTTAAAGCTACTGGGTGTTTCCATGCCTACCTTTTGACAAAGCTTCAGCAAAACGCTCGGCAGGCTTTTGCACACTTGAGAAAGAATAGTTATTATAACCTAATGGTGTATAAAAGGAATGTGTTGTAGTCGCTGTACATGTGGAAATGGGGCTAGTTATCCATATTGTGCGACCTTGTAGAGCTGTGTTGGCGTTTGGCCTTACTTCCTAGTGTCACATTTCAGGTTATAATTTAGCGACAGAGGGCAGTGTGCTTGTGTGCATGTTTTTTACTTATCTTATAACGTGTGTTTTTTTAATGTCAAGATATTAAAGGTTAAGTTTTAGAGAGTAGGCCACCTTCCTTTCTCTCTGTTAATTTAATTCTTGATTGGCTGCATACCTATTATGGGTTATCGTAGCTGTTTGCACGTGTTGAATGTAACGCTCGTATTACAAGTTGAAAGTAAGCGCGATCAGAATAGTGTCCTCAGAGCTCTGGTTAACTGTTTTGTGAAACAAAAAAATGTCAAAAAACACATCAAAAATAAATTTACGACATGTTATTCCATGATTCCTGGCAATGTATTTAGACATCTTCACACTAACCTCAAGTAGAGTATTCGAAACTACCTGACGTACCACTAAATACATGCTTTATCTACTTAATTGTTTATGTGGGATGTATTATGTGGGGAAAACAGAAGATGGCACAAGAACAAGACTAGCCAACGATCGTTCAGCTTTTCGATTGGCTTTGAGAACTGGCAAGAGCGAACAACCTGTTGCCCGACATTTCTTAAAACAACACTTTGTGTCAGACCTTAGATTTAGGCTCATAGATCATCCCCACCGCCCCTCAAGAGAGGGGGTGATAGAAGTAATCTATTACTCAGATGTGAAGTGAGGTGGATATATTGCCTCAATACGATCCATCCTACGGAATTCAATATAAATGTGGACTGGCATTGCTTCCTATAAGGTACAAGATTTGATAAATACAGGTTTGGAAGTAATATCCATTCAACACATTGTACACGCCAGGGATAGGCTCAGACAAATGCTGTGGCGGACGTTATCTGAAGTACAGACCTTAGTGAAGGACACCAAGATTTTGAAATTAAAAACATTATTTTCTAGTGCTTGGTGTTATTATACTGATGCAGATACCACTGACCCTATTACCAGCCCTTTTCTGGCTATACCCATGTGCCAGTGTCACTACTGTGTCATTATATAATGCTGAGTGTTATTATACTGATGCAGATAACACTGGCCCTATAACCAGCCCTTTTCTGGCTATACCCATGTGTCAGTGTCACTACTGTGTCATTATATAGCGCTGGGTGTTATTCTACTGATGCAGATACCACTGACACTATAACCAGCCCTTTTCTGGCTATACCCATGTGCCAGTGTCACTACTGTTTCTTTGTATAGAGCTGGGTGTTATTATACAGATGCAGATACACTTCCAGTATTTTACTCAGGCTTTATTTATTCCATATCTTAGCACCCAATATTGCTAGCAGTCTCTTGACAAGCCACTAACTATATTCACACTACATATTTTTTTTATTCCTATTATTTAATCAGAAGAAAAGATATACTAAGTTTGTGGTGGACACTGCAAGGGCTAGTCACGGACACCAGTGTCCGTGTACGGACACCTTGCCTACCCCTGGTACACGCATATATGTTAACATGAGGAGACACAGTGTAATAATGCTAGTAGTAATGAGCCAAAATATTACTGATCATCTAGTGATGTGCGTGTTTCATGTCCCTTTATTGATTATTATTAACTGTTGTTGTTTATTATTTAGTGTCTATACCATTGATACTGATGTACATAAGATAATGATACTTGTCAGATCTTACCCAGAAACAGGGTAGTCTCAAGTTTGTATCTTTGTTTAAAGTATGTACCTATTGCTTTGGTCCAATAACATAAGCATCAATTTACAGGCTATTGATTACATAATTTTAACTTAGTCTGAGTTACAATACTTAATATCTAAACTAATTTTGATATTTATGCTGAGGATGGGCACAAGTTAGTGTAACATAAGGGTGTGATTTGATGCCGCAACCATGTGTACACTCATATACATATATATTTTAAAGTATATCCATCCATCTTTCAGTTTACCCATCCTCGTTTAAGAATGTCCATTTATTTTTCTAACATGTCCATTTAGTCATTGGGTTTGAGATAGGTATGAATAGATTAGAGATACCAACATGATTATTGCTTATCACAACCTGATTTGGTCCTTAGGCACACTAGACACAATCACTTCTTTATTAGACTTGATCGCTCCCCCATTTGTACATATTCTCTTCACTTATTTATTTGCATCCATTTGGAGACTCCCATCGGGGGCGTGTCCTGTTTGCACATAAATAAGTTTTTATTAAAGGAACATGAAACCCAAAGTTTTTCTTTCATGATTCAGAGAATATAATTTTAAACAACTTTCTTATTTACTTATATTATCTAATTTGTATCATTCTCTTGGTATGATTTGTTGAAGGAGCAGCAATGCACTACTGGTTTCTAACTGAACACCTGGGTGAGCCAATGACAATCGGTGTATATATGCAGCCACCAATCAGCAGCTAGAGCCTAGGCTATTTGCTGCTTCTGAGCTTGCAAAGATAAACCTTTCAGCAAAGGATAACAAGAGAAGGAAGCAAATTAAATAATAGAAGTAAATTGGAAAGTTATTTAAAATTTAATTCTCTATCTGAATCATGAAAAAATGTTTTGGGTTTCATGTCTCTTTAACACATTTCCTCCTGTATGGTTATTGGTTTAGAGTGCATACATATATATGTTCACAATGGGTGTGGCTGTTTGATAATGATTGATACAAGATATAGCACAGTGAAATATGGGGTGCATAAATTACCATGCGTTCGCACAAACAAATTTGTGCTAATTTTAAGGACGCGACACTTTGGACTTGAACGTTAGTGCTCCACTTGTAATCTGGTCAAAAATGTTTAGCTATGAGAAATTAAACAACTTTGCAATATACTTTCATTATTATTTTTGCCCCCTTTCATGTAATTTGGCTTTGAAAATTGAGGATTTTTTAATTTACAGAACTGAAAAAGCACTGACATCTCACGGCTAACTCTGCTACATATATGTCCTAATTTGCTTTAACTGATAACAACTGCAAAACAAGCCTTGTTGCCTACAGACTGAATCTTGGATTGTCTTCTGAAAAACATTTAAAAAGTAAAAATGTTAATTTGTTTTAAAAGCATATAGATTTGTCTATGTCATTTTACAACATCACAGAAATGTCTTAAAGGGATATAAAACCCAAACTTTTTTTTTCATGATTCAGATGGAGCATAAGAGCATACAATTTTAAAGAAATGTTACTAAGCATACCTAGGTAGACTCAGGAGCAACAGTGCACTACTGGGAGCTAGCTGCTGATTGGTGGCTTCTCATATAGATATGCCTGTTGTCACTGGCTTACTAGATGTGTTCAGCTAGCTCCTAGTAGTGCATTGCTGCTCCTTCAACAAAAGATACCAAGAAAATGAAGCACATTTGATAATAGAAGTATTGGAAAGTTGTTTAAAATGGTATTCTCTATCTGAATCACAAAAGTAGAGCGCTATTTATCTCTCACACGCTAACTACACTAGAAGTAAGCTTTTTGCATGCTTCGTGTAGTGCTTGTAGTAGAAGTTGAAAGTAAAAAAAAAATCGCTCTCTCGCTAACCTGACGTGCACGAAAAGCCAAACTTTGAATATCCCGACCTCATTAAAGTATTCCCCCATAGAAGTCAATGGAGTGTGAAAAGTATGTGTGGTGTGTGTGGGGGAACTAACACCCTACTTGAGCGCAAACCAGATCATGTATTCTTAAGTGTTCTAAAACGACATGAAAATATAAATATTGCAATATTCTTTACATAGAAGAATATGTTCTATATATTCATAAATACAGATTTCTACATATATCTGATAGTATTTTGGTACATTATATATCTATACCTATATATATATATATATATATAGAGAGAGAGATATATGATTACATAAAGGTATAGATATATACAGATATATAGGAATATCTATTTATAAATACTTAGAACATATTCTGCTATGTGCAGAACATTGGAATATGAAATATTTACAGTAAATACACAGTATAGCACTTTATTAAATATAAATATTGTATAAATATGCTATTACATGTTTGTATCTACTTTACTGCAAAGGGCTCCAATGCACTTCTCTATATGTCTATATATGTGTTCATATGTATTCATGTGTATATATGTGTATATATGTCTGTAAATACAGATATACACATATAAAAACATATTTACATATGTACACACACAAACACACATATTTATTGCATAATAAAGTTAAAAGGGCTCAAAGAAATGAGGTCTCAGGTGTTATGTTATGTCTAAATATGTATATGTTATATATCTATATATCTTTATATCTATATATCTATCTATATATATATATATATATATATATATATATATATATATTAGACAGTGTTATTATGAGTGGAAATGTACTATTGATGTGTTTTTTTACACTTTTTATTCGAACTTAACAGTTAACCAGAGCTCTGAGGTCACGCTATCCCAATGCGCATTAAATTCAAATTGCGCGTAAACGATCATGTTTACTTTCAACTTGCAATATGCTCAATACATCCAATGCGCACAAACAACCGCGATAAACCCGATATCGCTTGCGTGTAACTATTAGCGCGTCACTCGTAACCTGGCCCAATGTTTTTACTGTCCCACGAAAGCCTAGTTGCATAGAAACATACTTCCTGTCAGCTTCAAAATCAAAATAAAGACATAATGTAAACTTTTTCAATAAAAAATATATATTGTAACAAATAGTTCTCTTCAATAAGCATGATAGCAATGTTTAATGTTTATTGCTGCGCTACAAGCTAACATTAGTAATCTTTTGTATGTGCTTTATGATATAATAGCTCTGTAGAAATACTCAGACATCAGAGACTTCACTGGATTCTTTCTTAGCAAGGACTTGTCAGACTAACAAGCTGAAGGTCAGGTTAGCTCTGCTTCCAGCAATTCCACAGATAGCAGAGGCACTGTTTGTTTAACCTCTTGGTTGAAAGCCTTTATCTGAAATCCAAACCAATTTTCAAGGACACGGTATATCCCTGTCTTTAGCGAACTGCTTTGTCAGTGTATAGAATACGTGCTGTAGCTATGTAAAATGTATACTGCTTCATTATACAAAGATTCCATTTCTTCTACATCCATTTGGCTTTTCACTGCCCTATAATGATCCAGCAGAAGAAAAAAAAATGCTTCCTGTATTATTGATTACTCTTGTCAATACCTAACTGATTAATGTGATTATAATCTTTTCTTATTTAATACACAGTATATAAAATCATACATAAAAACAGGGGCACTTTAAGTCATTACATTTTTTAAGATGGTAAACATTTTGCCGTTCCTACGCCTGCATATAATATTTTATTTAGCAGATCGTTGACAAATCTAGCTTCATCAAAATGTTGCGTGCCCCACTTGGCATCCAGCTCGTGGGATACGCAATGATTGGATGAAGCTGGATTTGTCATTGATCTGCTAAATAAAGTTTTAGATGCAGGCGGAGGAACGGCGCAATGTTTACCATCTCTAAATGGTAAATATTTTACAAAGGAAGAGTCCTTAAAACATTTAATGACTTAAAGTTCCCCTTTTTTTAAAAAATGATTTTATATACTGTGTATTAACCCCTTCTCAACCTTATGATATTCTATGCCCTCCTAACCGCCCTGGGCTTTAAAGTCCTTAGGACGGCATAGAACGTCATCGTCGTTTGGCTGTACTAAAGCCAAAGGCGCTTCCTGAATGGGATCGTTGGCTTGAGGGCGTGTCTAGAGTCATAGGCACTTCCCCCCCGACACAATCCCATCATTGTAATCACGCAATCGTATGAATGATCGTATGATTTCCGTTTTTTACTTATTTGTTTACACTGATCTTTGTTCCGATATAGACAAAGAAGTCCGGTCGGAAAGGGGTTAAATAAGCAAAGTTTACAATCACCTTAAATGTAATGATTACAATATGTCTGTAAAAATGCTTATTTTTAATACATTTTACCCCTGCAGAAGTTGTGTTCACTTCTTTTCACTTAGAAAATATAAAAAAAATCTCATTTAGAAAAAAAGAAACTGTCTACTAATCTCTTGCTGCTTGTACATACATTCCTACTGTGGTTAAATCTAGAATCACCCCATATTTTATGAGGTGTTCCTAGAGTTACTGTGTGTTCTGAACTAAGCTAAGCTTTTGTCTAAAAACAGAGAAGCGATAATAGTATATTGGGTGGATTTCAGTTAATTAAATATGTACACTGAAAGTTTAAAGGGGCAGTATACTCTATGTTGTTCTCCCTTTTGATGTGTTCCAAATTATCCATGGGAGTGTATTAAAGGGACCTGAAACCTAAAATTTGTATTTCCTTATTCAGACAGAGCATGCAATTTTAAACATCTTTCTACATTTTCTTTGTTCTCAGGAGCAGCAATGATCTGCTGGGAGCTAGCTGAACACATAAGTTGAGCCAATAACAAGAGGTATTTATGTGCAGCTACCAATCAACAGCAGCTCTCAGAAGTGCATTGCTGCTCCTGGGCCTACCTAAGTATGCTTTTAAACAGAGGATACCAAGAGAATGAAGCAAATTAAAAAAATGGAAATACTTATCCCCTTATAACTATGGGGTTGATTACAATCCTTTAGAAAAACATATCTTAAATCCCCATATACTTTAATAGGGAATTTCTCTCCCTAATTGGCCCAGCAGCAATCATAAAATATTAGATATTTTGCTAACATAATGACAGATATTTCTCTAACATAATGACATAAATACATAATGATTAGCCTTGTATGGAAGAAGAAACAAGTCTGGATCGGCTCCTCCAATAAGACAAGTGATGGCTGCAGTTTGACCGTTAGAAAAACAATTGCAGCAAACAAGGTGTTAAAGCCTTAAAATATTTCACAGTAAGTATATTAATGTAATGTGAGACAGCAGAAAAATATTGTAATTACAAGATATTTATTGTTCTTTAAACAATAAAAAAGCCACACATTGGGGCCGAATTATCAAGCTCCGAATGGAGCTTGATGCCCCTGTTCCGCGCAAGGCTTCAGGCTCACCGGAAACAGCAGTTATGAAGCAACAGTCTTAAGACCACTGCTCCATAGCCAGTCTGCCTGCTCTGAGGCTGCGGTCTTCAATCCGCCGATCATATACGATCGGCAGGGGCGGACTGAGACCAACCAGGGCCCCCGGGCAAAAGTGGGGCAGGGCCCCCCACCTACTTCCTCTGCCCCTCCTCTACCATATTGCCCCTCCCACCCCATTGCCCCTCCCACCACCCGTGCCCCTCCCACCTCATATGCCCCTCCACCACAATGTTTTTAATTGCCATATAAAGAGACAATTTTTTCCTTAAATATTTTTAATAAGAACTAAATATTGCACATTAACAAGTGCTTAAGAAAAAATGCCTATATGCACTACAGTATGGAGCAGAAAGTAGTGAGGGGCAGACAAGGGGTTAACGATCGGACTGACTGAAACCCCCTGCTAGCGGTCGATTGTCCATGAATCTGCAGGGGGTGGCATTGCACAAGCTGTTCACAAGAAATGCTTGTGAAATGATAAATGCCGACAGCATATGCTGTTTGCATTTATCGATGTGCGGCGGACATGATACGCTACATTGTGACATGTCCGTCTGCACTTTAGTAAATCGGCCCCTTAAAATTAAATAAAAGTGAGAATAAAAAAACTTTACTGCATAGAGCATTCTATTTTTTGCACTTTTATGTCTCTTTAAAAAGTTACATGGCAAAAACGTCAGACCTCTGATCAAAATGATGTCCTCTGCAACCCTTACCTTAAAGGTATATGAAACCCAAAATTGTTCTTTCATGATTCAGATAATACATACAATTGTAAACACCTTTCCAATTTACTTCTATTAGCTAATTTGCTTCACTCTCTTGGTATGCTTTGTTGAATTAACAGCAATGCACTACTGGGAGCTAGCTGAACACATCAGATGAGCCAATAACATTAGGTATATAGGTGCAGCCACCAATCAGCAGCTCCTAAGTTTTCAACAAAGGATACCAAGAGAATGAAAACAAATAGATAATAAAAGTAAATTGGAAAGTAGTTTACATTTGCATGCTTTATCTGAACCATGAAAGAAAAAAAAAATGGGGTTTAAGTCCCTTTAAAACTGCTTCATACTAAAAAAATAAAAATTCACATATATTTTATAATTAAAAAGCACAAAACTCTTTATTTGGTGGGCAATTGGGGGGCATTTTATAAATTAACCAGAGGTTTGACCTTGCAGTAGCATTAACCAGCCACTTGTTATAACTGGTTATTTAACGTTCGCCCTTAAAAGGCCAAATTTCCCACATTTACGGGTGCACATTAAATTAGTGATCCACTTGCAATCTAGCCCATAGTGTTTACTGTTCTTTTTACCGTGTCCATGAGCATGACGTTAACGGGTCATCATGCAGATCTCTGTGGCTGATTGCTTGACGATCCTCATCATGAAGGGGGATCACCATTCGTATGATATTTATTAACCTCTCCCCGTCGTTAGGATGTTCCATACTGTCCTAACTGTGCTGGGGTTTAGCGCCAACAGGACGACATGGAATGTCCTAGCCATTTGGCTGTCCTGAAGTCATAACCATAGAGCGTCATAGGCACTCCCCTTGACCCAATACCATCATTTAGATCACATGATCGCATGAAAAACCACATGATTTAAATTTGTACTTATTTGTTTACATCGGAACTTTGTTCCGATGTAGACAAATAAGTCCCAGCAGGAAGAGTTTAAGCTGGTCACAGAAACAACAACATTTTCAATAATATTTACCATAACATAAGGCTGTTTCCTCAGGCTAATACAAACACATCTAAAATACTCTTGCTATATAAACCCTCATAGAAGCAATGATTGGATGAATACAAATGGCTATTATGAATAGATAGCTGCAGACAACTACTCGTGTGTATATATATATATATATATATATATATATATATATACACACACACATTATGAATACTAGGATGTCTTTTTAATAAGTGTGTTTTAAATAATTGTTATGTTCATTTTAGGTTTTTTCTTACACTGAGTATTGTTTGGATACTTTTGTATATTTGGTAACTATGGGAGCATGATTGGTCACACTGCAATTGCACAGATACAAACAATTAACAGCACACCAATCATTGCTTCTATGAGGGTTTATATAGCAAGTGTATTTTAGATGTGTTTGTATTAACAGCCTTATGTTTGTGGAGAAACGCGTTGCTTTTTAATAAATATTGATTTTACTTATACACTTGCTGTTTTTGGATTTTACCTTTTAAACTATTCCATGCTGCATGGAGTGTTTCCTGTGAACCACCAGAGATCAGTCAGCTGGGTGGCTGAGAAGCTCCAGCCTGCTTTATTTGCACCATATGGTGCCCTGGAGATATAAGTTTGATATATCCCATTATATCTAATATAGTCAAACTGTGCTTGGCTATTGTGGCCTCTGTGTTTTTTCTGCATAGGAACCGTCCATCTATGGCCAGCTTGGATTCAGTTCTGAATCGTTTTTGCCTGGATATCAGTTAGCTGGACATCTGGAAAGTACCAGGAAAAGAAGCAGCCACAGCACTCTGTGTTTACTGCACCACCCGGAAGTAGAACCCTCAATGAGGGGTAAGCAAAACAATATGATCACTCGTAGTGTCGCAGGAAATAGCGGTGGATAAAGCCGCAAATATTATCAAAGAAATACTGAAAGCAGGCACTACTCCAAAGCCCAGGATGTAAAAAATAAAAAAATTCTTTATTATTACAGATAAAAAAGTACACAAACCGACATGGCAGGACAGGTAAGGACAGTCTGACGCGTTTCACACCCCCTAGTGGCGCTTACTCATAGACTACAATCTATGTTTCAACCTTGTCTATTTATAGGCAATGAACAGAAGATTAACCGTTTCATTACCAAATAAAACAGGCACAAAAAAAGTTAAAAACATAAGATACCTACTTAGACACAGTCTGACTTAATATATAATACAAAAGATACACGTTAACCCAATTGATGACAGTAAATATACATTGTTTCACCCTTATAGACTATGTATAAATCTACAGTCCTTAAAGTGAAGGTAAAGTTATTCTTTATTGAATCAAATCTACCATTTCTCCCTATCACCTTATAATAGTATTTTTTTTTTTTTTTCAAATATTTTTCTTAAAAAAGTAATTTCCAATTCCCTACCGTTTATCTCTCGACTCCTCCCAAGCCCTACTTCCTCCTAGGCATTTAGTGACGTCTTCAGCGGTCCCACCCGCTCTCAAATGCGCGTGCACGACCCCGGATTCAATTGTGCATGCGCTAATCGCTGATGGTAATCTTCAATGCCCATCCTATTACTTTACAATGTGCATGCGCTAATTTGCCTTGTAACATAGTATTGAATGAATAAATAGGTACATTCATTCAGTACTATGCAATCAGAGACAGGAGCTGCATTTATTGCTATCGTTGAAACGTTTCTTAAAAACATTGATCTATTAACTCTGTTTGCCCAATTATACTATAGAATCTATAGTACAATTGGGCAAACCGAGTTGATAGATCGATGTTTTTAAGAAATGTTTCAACGGTATCAATAAATGCAGCTCCTGTCTCTGATCGTACAGACAGGTAACAAGGCTGTGCAGGTAACAAGGCATAATGTGACATTATTAGACACACATTATTAAACTCTACAACTTGAGCAGGTTATAGAAGTCGTCAGTAAAAAGACGATGATGTAGTCTGTGGGGATTCCCACCTGGTAGTAGGAAGCACGCATGCGCGAAACGGGAATGCGCAGGGTTGAGAAACCTAATAAAAATTAATTTGCACATGCGGCGATGAGTAAAGGGGCGGATGACGTCGGTTGACGGCCGCCTAATGGCCTAAAAGTCAGTTGGATAAAAAAAAAAAAAAACGTGATGGAAAGGCTAAAAAAATATTTTTTGCGGGTTGAATTTGGGGACGGATAGAAATCAAATTATAAAGGTAATATATTTAATTATAACGATTTATATCAAATATGATGAATGAAAGTCATATTATTTTTAAACATTTAATGATATTATAGATAGAGATGAGGGTAACTTTACCTTCACTTTAAGAGATAAGACATCCAATAGGGAATACAGTAACAGGAAATGTTATCTATTGTGCAGATACCAAGTAACTATGCGTTCCTAATTATCTATAAAAAAAAATAATATAACATTCTTTATTCATGCCAGATGGGTGGCGGGTATGTAATTTGAAGATCCAGTATAGCTCTTTTGTATCTAAGATTTTAGATTTGTTTCCACCCCTTAAGGGGGTGATGGCAATATCAATTACTTGTAGTGACAAATTGGCTATGTTGGTAAAGTGTAAATAATTAAAATGATTAGCTACTGTGGACTCATGTTTATAGTTCTCAACATCTCTGACATGTTCATTAAATTGCTTTCTAATATGACGGGTAGTTTTACCAACATATTGACAAAGGCAAAAATTACAAGTGAGAAGATATACCACATATTGTGAGCCACAATTTGCATAAAAGGCAATATTGTATTTGGTCTTATCAACAGTATAAATAAATGTGTTACCTAGGCAAATGCTAGAACAAGTATAGCATGTTCTTACACCACATTTAAAGGTGCCTCTTTTCGATAACCAATTGCTGGATGCTTTATATGACTTATTTTTAACCAGACTGGGAGATAGCATTTGAGCTAAGGTTCTAGATTTTTTCAGGACAAACTTACATTTATGGACATAAGTCCATAAAGTGTCATCAGTGGCTAAAATGGGTAAATGTTTTTTCAAAATTTTGACAATTTCATTATATTGTTGACTAAACTCAGTGGTAAAAACAATTGCATCCTCAAACTTATCATCTCTAGTCTTAATATAGTTCCCATGCAGGCCATGTGTATTAATTATTTTTCTACATTTTTCCAACTTTTGAAAATTATAGCCTCTTCTGACCAATCTATTCCTGAGTTCTATAGACTGTTGTTCATAAATGTCATTTGATTTAGTATTTCGTCTTAATCTAAGAAACTATGATTTGGGTATGGATTCAACTTGCCAGAAACGCCAGTTATGAAGCAGCGGTCTAAAGACCGCTGCTCCATAACCTGTCCACCTGCTCTGAGGAGGCGGACAGAGATTGCATGAATTCAACCCGATCGATTACGATCAGGTTGATTGACACCCCTGCTAGCGGCCAATCTAGATTGGCTGTGAATCTGCAGGGGGCGATATTGCACCAGCAGTTCAGAAGAGCTGCTGGTGCAATGCTGAATGCGGATGGCGTATTGCTCTCCGCATTCAGTGATGTCTGTTGGACATGATCCACTGATTGGATTATGTCGGACAGACATTTCCTAAATAGGCCCCATAGCATATTGTATAATCATCTATCTTTACTTCAAAATGTTACTCTAATTCAACACTATGCCTTCATGTCATAATCTTTTTGTTTGTTCTCCTTTTTGCAAAACCTCAATAAAAGATTATTGTTAAAAAAAATAAAAGATTATGTCAGCTAAAGAAATTGTTTTTCTTTTTTTCCCAATTAATGCTAATCTGCTACAAGAGTCAGGGTTTGGAAACATAACACTGGTAGAATTAATAAACAATATAACAGGAAAATCTAGTTAAACCCAATGAAAACAAACAAAAACTTGCAAGAGACTCGCTTTTCGAAGCCTTTTTTTAAAGGAAATAGACACACAGTTAAAGAAAAAATAAACCATGGCAATTAGTTAGTTCATTACTGAGACAACAATCAGACGTGTACTTACAATTGTTATCAACACCTTGATCCACTTGTTGTACTTTGTCTAACTTTGTATATAAATTAGCTGATTTTGCTAATTGAAGCCTCAATACATACACAAAAGTCTCCTTATCTCTTTCTATACACAATGGCCAATAATAAATCCCAGATGATTAAAGATTCCCCAGTTTGGAAATAAATTATATAAAGTGCAGACTTCAAAGGGGTTGAACTTTCTGAATTCTTTAATAAAAAAGGCAGAACCTGAGTGATGAGAACAGCCTCCCATAAAACTCTCCATTCAGATTAAATGATCTGAAATGATCTTCCAGCACTACGAGATTTCTCGTAAAATTCTAGAAAGGCAAATGTTGCTATACTTCTCTCAGGGGCGTTCTCTGCATTTCTGTATGTGAAAGAGACAAGCCCAGTACAATATAATACTGCATGACATGATAGTTTTGTTACATTTACACTTTGTGCTTTGTATTTTAATGGATGTGGTCAAATTTAAAAAAATGTGATTAGTGGAGTTTTTAGAGGTTTTGTAAAGGATCAGTATGGATTTAAATTTTACATCCTTGTGAAAGTCATTGAATATACTTTGCTCAGGAATTTAGATGTTCTGGAATAAACTGCAGAATGGTACAAACCCTAATACTCTTACAAGACTGTAATGTTAAAGGGACACTAAACCCAATTTTTTCTTCTTTAATGATTCAGATAGAGCATGCAATTTTAAGCAACTTTCTGATTTACTTCTATTATCAAATTTTATCCATTCTCTTGCTATCTTTTTTTTAAAAAAAAAACCAGTAATGTAAAGTAAAGGAGCCGGCCAATTTTAAGTAAATCAGAAAGTTGCTTAAAATTGCATGCTCTATCTGAATCATTAAAGAAAAAATGTGGGTTTAGTATTCCTTTAAAAAGTAAAGAAATATGAAATCCAAACAATTTCTTTTGTGATTGAGAGCATACAATTTAATAAAAAAACTTTCCAATTTAATAGCATTATCAAATTTTCTTTGTGTCCATGATATCCTTTGTTGAATAAATACCTAGGCAGGTGACTGAAGCACTACGTGGCAGGAAATACTTCTGCCATCTAGTGTTCTTTCAAATGGATAACAGTCTTGAAAATCTTCTACCATTTAGTGCTCCAGAAATGGGCCGGAAAAATTGATAATAGAAATAAATTAGAAAGAAAATGTTGGGTTTCATATCCTTTTAATATAATTAGTTTAAAAAGAAAAGCATGATGGTTTAAATTAAGTTAAATTATTGGGGGAGCATAGTTAAAGGATCTGTCAGTCAAAGTGAAATCACAATCTTAAATTTATCAGATTTCCCTTTACTGGTAAGAAGGGAGAACATCTTTGTTGATATTGGTTAAAGGGACAACAAGCTTTGATTCTGTATGAAGAACTTGTAGAGCATATGGCAGACTTCACAGGATACCTGTTACATATTTGTCCCAACTGGCTACAGCAGAGATGATGAAATAAGAAAAGCAACAAAACGAATGACAAAAATGGTGGCAGTTTGCAGCATCCTGCTATTTTCGGCAGTGGCTTTATAAGATAAAAGGTGCAACGCTCAAATATCAGCAGAAATCCAGAGATATTTGTGTGTTTCACAACACCGAAAGTAGCTGAATGCGGCAGACCGCTGACATATTGGCTTTCGTTTCACTACACGAATTCGGAAAATTTAAATATGCACATACTTAGTAATTTGTCTCCAACTTTTCTACATTTAGATTTGGATTAATAATCCTAAGTACGCCAGGATTTCACATATTAGTAGGAAAAGAAGGAATTTATTGCATGATGCTTGCCAGGCAAGGTTTAGATCAGTAATTAAAACAAAGTAGGTGACCTTTTATCACTGAACACTACTTCCAGGAATTTAAACTTAGCCACATTCTAAAATATAATGGGCTAGATTACAAGTGGAGCACTAATATATTGCGCACCCGCAAATGGGCCAATTTGCCCGTTTGTGGTAGCGGCGATAAATAACCAGCCATTACAAGTGACTGGATATTGCTATTGCAAGCTCATGGTAGCAATTAGCGCTTATAAAATTAACCACAGATCAGATCTCTGGTTAATTTTATATATGTGCTCCAAATGCCCCCAAAATACAGTGTAATATATTTTATTAAAAAATAAAAATTGAAGCATTTTTATTTTTTAATAAAATAACTGAAACTAGGGAGTATTTTGGGGGTAAAGTTGGCAGGTGTGGGGTGTAAAGTGCACTGAAAAGTGCCTATACATTGTAGGCTATGGGAACTGTGTGTTCCTGGTAAATATACTGTATATGTATATGCTTATATACATATATATGTGTGTTAATATGTGTATCATATACATATATATTTACAAATTTCTGCCATAGCTGCGCGACTTACCCCCTTCGCTGATCTAGTTCTCATTAGGTGTCTCACGGCATGAGAATAAGGCTCCCATTGAAGCCTATGGACGCACGCTCTCGTGAGCACAATGCTTCCCAGCAATGCTAACGCAAGCTTGCGTTCACATTTCTGTCAGCTTGTAATACCAGCGCACATTAGCACATTAGTATTACTCAGTGGAGCGCAAATATTGCTTTCACGGAAGCGATATTTAACAATCCACTTGTAGTCTGGCCCAATATTTTTTTCCTTTTACATCAAAAAAATTGTATTTTAATGTTTTTTCTCCCCTTCAATGTGTTTGCAAGGTTAATTTTACTCACTGGAGAGTATTAAATTGTTTGCAAATAGCTATTTTACCTTTATTTTGTCATTTGAAATAAATTATTTTGCCTGTTGTATCTGTATCCTCACCTATACTGAATATTTCCATACTTACATACTGGTTTTAGAAAATCTATGTAAGCAAAGAGGTTTGGAAGAAATTACACTCCCGGATGGTGGTGGGCTATCAGAGATAATAAAATGTTAATTATCCATTCTTCCCAGTGTGTATAGAGAGATATGATAAGGATTATTTTGTGAAAATATAGAGATAAGCCAATGAGGCTCAGGTCTGCCCTGGAAACTCAATCCATTTGTTTAGGCTTTGGTTTCAATTAGCAGAGACAACTATTTCATATACAAAAATATACACAAAGGAACACGTCCTGTTACATTTTAAACCCAGGAGCTGGTATGAAAAGTCATTGTAAACACATTCATTTTCTGCTTTTAAATAGTCTTTTCCTGTTTTTGCCTCTAAACCTTTCAAACTGCTTACCACAGCAATATCTTTCTTGTCAAAATATTTTCTTGATCCTCTAAAATCTAGTTGCCAAAATTAAACTATCACAGCACTCACTAAAACTGCAATAATTCTGGTTACAACAAAGACTGAGGGCCTGATATGCAAAACCTCGCTGGCATGGAGAGAAATCGCACAAAATCTTTGGGATTTTTTAGACCTTGTATTGTAATGTTGGAGTCTCCCACATAAAGAACGCTACACAGCAACATAAACATATCTCAAGATAAAATTTGTGTTTTTAATTTTTTTAAGGGCTTCGTCATATGACAAGACTTCTTAGAATATCTCGCCTGAGCGGTGAGGTTTTGAATATCAGGCGTTTTTGTCCCCTTCCTTCTGTACTTCCCTTTTGTTTTCAACAAAGTTTACCACCCCCTACTCTACTTCTTCACCATATCATGACAGGACGAACAAACTTAATTATTGGGGACTAGTTGATAAGCCAGAGGGTAATCTATGTGTTAAAAATGTAACCCCCCCCCAAGCTACAAAGTAAAAATACAGAAAAAAATAAGCAAAGCTATCCAAAATAATAAAATTAAAGCTAAACTAATACCCCTATAAAAATAAAAAATCCCCCCCAAAATAAAAACACCCCATAATCTAATACGAAACTACCAATAGCCCTTAAAAGCTCTTTTACATTAAAAATAAACAAAGTCCCCCTTAACATTGGGTGACCAGACGTCCCCGATTTTAAGGGACAGTCCCCGGATTGAGGAGACTGTCCCCAGACAAATTATGTTCCTGGAAATGTCCCTGAGAAGATGGTCGGAGCCCCGTGTATGTTATCGGTGCTTGTGGGAAGTTGATAGATTTATCTGTTTCAGACACTGACTAGTTCCGATTCCCCTGGATACTTCACCACTGGCGCTCACAGCGCAGCTGAAGCTAAAAGTTTCGGAGCCCTCTCTATATAGATTGTAAGGTGATTCACTGGGTTGCCAGCCCCGCTTTGCAAGGGTTTAAAGGTACAAGGTAAGTTCTCGTTGGTTGTTAGTGTTTAGTTAATAGTGTAAGCATAATATATGTGCAGGCACAATGGAATTGAGAGGCTGAGACCTTGTTGGGTTAGTCTAGTATGTTAAATTGGAATTTTTAGAAGTACGTAATCTATCTAAGAATTTGATTGGTCAAAAACTACAAAGTAGGGGTATCTTCTGGTGATTGATTTTACTAGTGGCCTTTCGTGAGGCATTATTATTAAAGCGAGTAAAAGAGATGTGTATCTTTGGCTTTGAGTAAACCAAAAGGGTATTGCGTTGCTTGTAGGGGTATGTTATAGTATACGTTTGACATTTTTATTCGTGTTTTTTGGAAAAAAAGGAATTCTAGTTCTCTTTAAAAGAATAAGATTACCAAAAAATAACTTTTTTTTATGTAGGTGTTTGACCTGGTCCTATACAGGCCTGGAATCCTCAGCCTCGATTAATGGATCACGCAGCTTGGACTGGTGGTAGAAGATAGGGAAGCAATATGGGAAACCCTCCGGCTTTCTAAATTTTGCTAGGCCTTATTTTTTTTTTTTTGGGGAACAAAGCAGGTATTAAACATATTAGCAGGATTTGACCTGGCCAGTTAGTTTTGCAAGTGATAATTGTAGGGGCAAAATATAATTTACTGTAAGGGGTTAAAAAAAATGTCCCCGGATTTCATTTTAAAAATCTGGTCACCTTATTAACAGTAAAACTCCCCAAAGGGGCATTCAGCTCTTTTTCCCTGCCCTTAAAAGGACATTCAGCTCTTTTGCAAATTGCCCAACAAACCCTAATCTAAAAAAACATTAAAAAAACCCAAAAAAAAAACCTAACACTAAAGCCCCAAATAGGTACTCACGGTTTCAGAAGTCCGACGGAGAAGGTCTTCTCCCAGGCGGGTCCATCATCTTCATCCACAGCGAAGGCAGCACAGAGCTGTATGCCCTTTTCAGGACAATGCCCATACTAATGCCCCTTTAGGGGCAATGGGTAGTTTAGGTTTATTAGTGTAAGTTTTTTTTATTTTGGGGGGTTTGGTAGGTGGGGGGTTTTACTGTTAGGGGGCACTTTATTTATAATGTAAAAGAGCTGATTTCTTTAGGGCAATGCCCTACAAAAAGCCATTTTAAGGGCTATTGGTAGTTTATTCTTAGATTGGGGGTGTTTTTTTCTTATTTTGGGGGGCTTTTTTTATTTTCATAGGGATTAGGTTTATTTTTTTATTTTGGATAATGTTGTTTATTATTTTTTGTAATGTTAGCCTTTTTTATTTTCTGTAATTTTAGATTAATGTAATGTATTTTTTTATTTTAATCCTAATGTAGTATTTTTTTTATGAAATTAAGGGGTTAATTTAGGGGGTGTTAGGTTAGGGGGCTTAGTAATTAAATTAAGTTTAATGCGTTGTGGGGGGTTGGCGGATTTGGGGTTAGTAGATGTATTAGGTAGTTTGCGATGTTGTGGTTGGCGGATTTAGGGGTTAATAATTTTATTGGGTATTTATTTTTTTGTTAATACTTTGTGCGGGCGGTTAGTTTATTTTATTCTTAATAGTTCGTACAGGCGGTTATATTTTTTTTATTACTTATTGCAGACGGTTATTTTTTATTTTTTATTTCCAACGGTTACTTATTGCGAGCATTTTTTTTTTGTAATGCTCTGTTTGCCTTTGCTGCATCCTGGTGGATTACGAAAATGGCCATTCTTTCACCACCCTGGGATTCTATCACCACCCTGCCATTTTCGGAATCCACCTGGATGCAGACTCGCGCTGCCAACATTCCTTTGAGGATGCGTGCGCAACTGCCGACAGTGACGGACGCATTACAAACGCGATTATAGTATAGATTATTTGCCGTACACCACACTTAAACCCACCCTTTGATAGATATGTCAGATACATCTTTATTAGCCAACATTTCTCATCTCTGTCAGTCCTTACAATGGTTATCCATGCAGTGTGCAATAAAATTCAATCTCAAGACCATAGTAAATGTGTTCCTTTACAAGATAATCTAAGGAATTTATTTTCTCATTAACACCTAATGCCAATCAGTCGTTTTGCGACAAGGTAGGTTGGGTCGAGAAGGGTCAATATAGTAAAAAATAAGTAAATGCATGCTCTTATTCATTAGAACATGTAATTTTCTCACTATTGACCCTGCAAATCTATGTGTTTAACAAGAGCAAAGTCATCAAATACATAGTTAAAGTACTGCTTGGGAGTTGCAGAGAACTGCTGATCCTGAGTGGAGACTGCCTCTGAGCAAATCAGCAGCACTAGTTGCACAGCTGGGTCACGCAGTTAATAATGATGACTGGGTCAGCATCAGTTTCAGCTTGGAACTAGCAAGTTCTCTGTGACTCCTGAGTGATATTTTACCTATGTGTTTAATCACTAACTTTTCATGGTCAATAGTGATAGAATTATATGATATAATGAATGAGAATATGTAATTTTTTCACTAAAATGGCCTTTTAAATATCCATCATTTCCAATTATATTCCATAATATGACAAGAAGAGCACAACTTAGTAAAGAGATTGACTAGTCAGTTAAAATTTTAAGAACTTTGAAAGTTTCTTTAAGTCCTGTGGCAAAATACATTAAGCACTTTTATGAAACAGGCTCTCTTTAGGATTGCCACAGGAAATAGCCCAAGGATCATCATAATAGGCCTATTTTGTAAAGGTATCCACACTGCAGGCCGAAGGTGCAGTTGAAATGTTTTAAAGCAGTTGTTCTCAACCCTAGTGACCTCAAGGCCCGGTACATTTTAGCCAGACATGTCCAGGGCCCGGTAGTTAAAAAAAATAATATATTGCTTACTTACCTGTGTTTTCCAGGTCCAGTCCCAGGCCTGCCTGCGCCTTGTCCCGCGCTATCCTCCCACTGAACTACTGCTACATGCGCACAATGCACACTCACATTTGCAAAGGCATTCTTACAGGCCTGGACGGTATTTCTTTTTATTATTATTGATGCATATTATATACATTTTTATTTTAGGACATTTCCATTCAATAACATGCAGCATACTTTGTTAATATTACAATTTCAAATAACAAACAAAATATTGTTCACAATAGTAATCATTATGTCCATAATAATTGCATCTTTTTCCTCCTTTTCTTATCACTCCTTTCCTTCCCTACTTCCCTTGACTCTCCTAATCAGCACTATTCTATGTGCACCTATAATTATTTGTTCTGTTCTTTATACATAACATATTTAAGGCGCAAAAGGTAAAAGAAAAAAAAATAATTATCTTCCCTTCTCTCCCCTCCTTCCCCTTATATATGTTTCCAATTGCCCCTTAGTTTTTCTGTCAGAAAATATTCTGTTTGTATAAATGGTTGTTTCTGCATCTCTATATCTAAAGTTTTAATATTTTTTTCCCATTTTTGAAAGAATATTTTGATATATTTTTCTGTTTTAAACTGTGAGTGTACTTGCTCAATCTTTAATTGTGTTTTTACTTAGTTAATTAAGGCCTAGATTTGGAGTTTGGCGGTAGCCGTGAAAACCAGCGTTAGAGGCTCCTAACGCTGGTTTTAGGCTACCTCCGGTATTTGGAGTCACTCAAAAAAGGGTCTAACGCTCACTTTTCAGCCGCAACTTTTCCATACCGCAGATCCCCTTACGTAAATTGCGTATCCTATCTTTTCAATGGGATTTTTCTAACTCCGGTATTTAGAGTCGTGTCTGAAGTGAGCGTTAGAAATCTAACGACAAAACTCCAGCCGCAGAAAAAAGTCAGTAGTTAAGAGCTTTCTGGGCTAACGCCGGTTCATAAAGCTCTTAACTACTGTACTCTAAAGTACACTAACACCCATAAACTACCTATGTACCCCTAAACCGAGGTCCCCCCACATCGCCGCAACTCGATTACATTTTTTTAACCCCTAATCTGCCGACCGCCACCTACGTTATCCTTATGTACCCCTAATCTGCTGCCCCTAACACCGCCGACCCCTATATTATATTTATTAACCCCTAATCTGCCCCCCACAATGTCGCCGCCAGCTACCTACACTTATTAACCCCTAATCTGCCGTCCGCACGCCGCCGCCAGCTACATTATCCCTATGTACCTCTAATCTGCTGCCCTAACATCGTCGACCCCTATATTATATTTATTAACCCCTAACCTGCCCCCCACAACGTCGCCGCCACCTACCTACAATAATTAACCCCTAATCTGCCGACCGCAAAGAGCCGCCAGCTACATTATAGCTATGTACCCCTAATCTGCTGCCCCTAACACCGCCGACCCCTATATTATATTTATTAACCCCTAACCTGCCCTCCCTAACATCGCCGACACCTAACTTCAATTATTAACCCCTAATCTGCCGACCGAATCTCGCCGCTATTCTAATAAATGTATTAACCCCTAAAGCTAAATCTAACCCTAACACTAACACCCCCCTAAGTTAAATATAATTTTAATCTAACGAAATTAATTAACTCTTATTAAATAAATTATTCCTATTTAAAGCTAAATACTTACCTGTAAAATAAATCCTAATATAGCTACAACATAAATTATAATTATATTATAGCTATTTTAGGATTAATATTTATTTTACAGGTAACTTTGTATTTATTTTAACCAGGTACAATAGCTATTAAATAGTTAAGAACTATTTAATAGCTAAAATAGTTAAAATAATTACAAATTTACCTGTAAAATAAATCCTAACCTAAGTTACAATTAAACCTAACACTACACTATCAATAAATTAATTAAATAAAATACCTACAATTACCTACAATTAAACCTAACACTACACTATCAATAAATAAATTAAATACAATACCTACAAATAACTACAATGAAAAAAACTAACTAAAGTACAAAAAATAAAAAAGAACTAAGTTACAAAAAATAAAAAAATATTTACAAACATAAGAAAAATATTACAACAATTTTAAACTAATTACACCTACTCTAAGCCCCCTAATAAAATAACAAAGCCCCCCAAAATAAAAAAATGCCCTACCCTATTCTAAATTACTAAAGTTCAAAGCTCTTTTACCTTAACAGCCCTGAACAGGGCCCTTTTTACAGCTCTTTTGCCTGTAAAAAAAAACATACAATACCCCCCCAACATTACAACCCACCACCCACATACCCCTAATCTAACCCAAACCCCCCTTAAATAAACCTAACACTAAGCCCCTGAAGATCATCCTACCTTGTCTTCACCATACCAGGTTCACCGATCCGTCCTGGCTCCAAAATCTTCATCGAACCCAAGCGGGGGCTGGCGATCCATCTTCCGGCGGCTGAAGAGGTCCAGAAGAGGCTCCAAAGTCTTCATCCTATCCGGGAAGAAGAGTAGATCCGGACCGGCAACCATCATCTTCCAAGCGGCATCTTCTATCTTCATCCGATGAGGACCGGCTCCATCCTGAAGACCTCCACCGCGGACCCATCTTCATCCGGCGACGTCCAACTGAAGAATGACGGTTCCTTTAAGGGACGTCATCCAAGATGGCGTCCCTCGAATTCCGATTGGCTGATAGGATTCTATCAGCCAATCGGAATTAAGGTAGGAATATTCTGATTGGCTGATGGAATCAGCCAATCAGAATCAAGATCAATCCGATTGGCTGATCCAATCAGCCAATCAGATTGAGCTTGCATTCTATTGGCTGATCGGAACAGCCAATAGAATGCGAGCTCAATCTGAATGCGAGCTCAATTCCTACCTTAATTCCGATTGGCTGATAGAATCCTATCAGCCAATCGGAATTTGAGGGACGCCATCTTGGATGACGTCCCTTAAAGGAACCGTCATTCTTCAGTTGGACGTCGCCGGATGAAGATGGGTCCGCGGTGGAGGTCTTCAGGATGGAGCCGGTCCTCATCGGATGAAGATAGAAGATGCCGCTTGGAAGATGATGGTTGCCGGTCCGGATCTACTCTTCTTCCCGGATAGGATGAAGACTTTGGAGCCTCTTCTGGACCTCTTCAGCCGCCGGAAGATGGATCGCCAGCCCCCGCTTGGGTTGGATGAAGATTTTGGAGCCAGGACGGATCGGTGAACCTGGTATGAAGACAAGGTAGGATGATCTTCAGGGGCTTAGTGTTAGGTTTATTTAAGGGGGGTTTGGGTTAGATTAGGGGTATGTGGGTGGTGGGTTGTAATGTTGGGGGGGGTATTGTATGTTTTTTCTTACAGGCAAAAGAGCTGAACTTCTTGGGGCATGCCCCGCAAAGGGCCCTGTTCAGGGCTGTTAAGGTAAAAGAGCTTTGAACTTTAGTAATTTAGAATAGGGTAGGGCATTTTTTATTTTGGGGGGATTTGTTATTTTATTAGGGGGCTTAGAGTAGGTGTAATTAGTTTAAAATTGTTGTAAGATTTTCCTTATGTTTGTAAATATTTTTTTATTTTTTGTAACTTAGTTCTTTTTTATTTTTTTGTACTTTAGTTAGTTTATTTCTTTTTTTTTTTTTTTATTATTTTTTTTTTTTAATGAGGGAAAAGCTATACATAGATAAATTACAATACAGTACACAAGAAAAAAGAAAAAGAAATCAGGATACATCTTCATCTTGTATAATCAACATGGGATTGCATCTTAAATAAAATAACATATAGAAAAGATTTTCCCCATTTTACTTGCATTTAATACATCTTTCCCAATGTTTTATCGGTTTAGATTTACTGGGATATTTTGCTTTTCCCCCCCTTAAACTATTTTCTCTTTTCTTACATTCTTTATACGGAACATCTATATATACAATGATACACTTTAGATAAATTATACTGTTCCTTAACCATTTTCTTGAGTTCTCCGGCACAATGTTGCTCTTATTTATCTTAATTTCTCACCAAGGGGCTAAAAATAACCCCTCCATTATATAATAGAGTAAGCACAAAAAAATCAAAGAAAGATTACCAACATATTAAAAAACATTGCCCAACGGGGGGGGGGGGGGGGGGGGGGGGGGGCGATGGCAGGGGGGAGGAGAGAAGGAGAAAAAAAAAAGAAAAAAACCCCCTAATATTACAAAAACTTTGTTATGAGCTTTCCCAATTTGGAGGTAATGTACCATTTACAATTAATTCTAGAAAGGGTATAGAATCTTGAAATGTAGATAATATCTGGTGTTGCACTATAATAGGTGATATGTATATATACTTTTTCCATTTCTTAAAAAATGTAGTCACCTGGTTCTCTGCCCCTTTATCCAATCCTATGGTTTCTATCATAATCTGACC
Source organism: Bombina bombina (assembly GCF_027579735.1). Lineage (NCBI taxonomy): Eukaryota > Metazoa > Chordata > Amphibia > Anura > Bombinatoridae > Bombina > Bombina bombina. The sequence continues at coordinate 586,988,415 of NC_069501.1, forward strand.
TCTCATGTGATTCAAGAATTCCGTTAAGGACGGAGCATTTTTATGCTTCCACTTTTTACATATTTCATTTCTTGCGATTAGGATTGCCGTGTTTATAAATAGTCTGTCTCCAATATTGTGTATTGGATTTAGGAAAAAGACATGTTTTGCCACTATTTCTGTCCTGTCGTTTACATTTCTATTTATCCAGTATTGGATTTTACTCCAAAATTGTGTGATCTTTGGACAGCTCCAGAAATAGTGCAGTAAATCCGAATTTGGTCTATGGCATTTAGGGCAGATCTGCTGGAGTTGAGACCACTTAGCAATTCTGGATGGGGTTAGATAAAAATTGTTAATTAGCTTGTATTGGGACTCCCTTAGGTTAATTCTATCTGTGGCTTCTAGAGTTTTCTTTATACTATCTGTTATATCTTTTTCCTGGAGTTGTGGAAAATACTTTAGAAATTTTTGTTTACTCAATTTGATGTGGCTTTCTCCCTCCTGAACCATAATGTACTGGTACCAAATTGATATAGATCTATTGCCTGCTTTATATAATTTGATGCCTGACTCTATATTCCTCTGAGTCCAATTCACGCCGAACCTTTTTTCATATTCGCTTATAAAATGACGAGTCTGTAGGTAAGCATAAAAGTGTTTAGCTGGCAGATCAAATTCCTCCGTCAGCTCTACGAATGGTCTAATTGAGCCTGTCAAAGATTCTTTTAATTGTGATGCATAGATCAACCCTTTATTTTCCCAGGCATTAAATATTTCATTACTGTATCCTGGTAAAAAGGCTGGATTGCCGCAAAGCGGAAGATGGTTGGATGTCTGGAATTCTATGCCCATTATTTTGCAATATTTCTGCCATGCCAGCACAATATTTGCAATAGTAGCTAATCTACTGACGTTGCTTGGTAGTTGTTTATATGGATAATGCATGATAGCCTGTAAATTAAATGGTTTGATTAATTCCGTCTCCTGGTCATAATATGTAAGGTAGTCTATTCTACTGAGCCAGTCTATCCCGAATTTAACCAATGAAACTATGTTGTAATATTTTATGTTGGGACAAGCAAAACCCCCAAACAGTTTCATCTGTGCCATCTTGCTAGAAGCAATGCGTGACGTCCTTTTCCCCCAGATAAAAAAAGCACAAGCCTTATTATATCTATCGATATCCTTTTTTTTTTAATAGTAGTGGTAGATTTTGTAGTAAAAACAGAAATTTTGGAAAAATAATAGATTTTATTACATTTACCCGGGCTGAAAGAGATAGGTAGTATAGATTCCATTTTGCTAAATCATAATGTAGGTTTTGAAATAGCTCTTTAAAATTAAGCTGATACCAGTATGTTGGATTCTTACTGATCTTGATACCTAAATAATTAATACTATGAACTACTTTAAAATTGCCTGAATAACTGTTTTTATCTCTTATAATCCACAAGATTTCTGATTTATTAATATTGATTTTATAACCTGAAAATGAACTGAATAATCTTATTATTTCCATAAAATGGGGTATGCTCTGTCTCGAATCTTGTAGGAATATTAACAGATCATCGGCATATAGTGATATCGATACTTTCTGTTTCCCTATTACAACCGGTGGAAGATGTTTTCTAAGATATATTGCTAATGGTTCTAGTGCAATATCAAAGAGTAGTGGTGAAAGAGGGCAGCCCTGTCGAGTCCCTCTTCCCAGAATAATATATTGTGATAACTCACCGTTGATAAGCAATTGAGATCTGGGTTTATTATATACTACCCCGATCAGATCAACCAGGGCACCCGAAAAACCAAACTTCTTCAACGAATTTATTAGGTGGTCCCAGATAATTGAGTCAAAAGCCTTTTCGGCGTCGACAGTGACTAGTGCTATATCTTTCCCTTGGTATTTTTTCCCGGGGCCCTGGCTGATCTGATAGAGGTAGTCCAAAGTAGTAAGTACTCTACGCATGTTTCGTACTGAATTCCTTCCTGGGATGAAACCTGCCTGATCGGGATGTATGATGTCGCTAATTGATTTTTTCAATCTATCTGCAACAATGGCCATTAGTATTTTATAATCATGGTTCAGGAGGGAGATCGGACGATATGAAGCGACATTGGTTGGATCCTTTGCTTTTTTATGAATTAGGGTAATTACTGAGTCAGAAAAGTATCTTGAGTTCATATCTTTCTGAAGGTAATACTGATTAAATAATCTGGATAAGGTGGGGGATATATCCGCTGCTGTTATTTTGTAGAATTCTGCAGATAGGCCATCTGGCCCGGGAGCCTTGCCAGACTTAGCTCTTTTGATAACAGTTAATATTTCCATTTCAGATATAGGGGCATTAATAATTTGTAGTGCTTCTTGTGAAATCTGCGGTATATCCAACCCCATCCAGAACTGCTCTTTCTGAGTCTCATTTACCTCCTCCTTAGCGTAAAGTCTACTATAATAGTTATAAAATATATTCCTAATTTCCTCTGGATTAGTATGAATTTTCTCGTCTGTTCTAATGATAGGGATTTGATTCGATTTCTTCCTGAACTTCACCAATCTAGCCAGATGTTTAGCAGATATACCCTGAAAACCCTGGAATTTAGCTCTATTTTTTAGTTCTTCCTGTGCTCCGATCTGTTTTAGAAAACATTCCCTTTCCATTCTTGCTTCTTTGTATTTATCCCACGTGTCTTTATTGGGTACTCTAAGGTATTTGGCATAGCTATTTCTAAGTTGATTAGTCAATTGGTTTTCTCTGTCTTTATTTTTCTTATTCCTCTTAATCATGTATGCTTTTACCTCTCCACGAATAACAGCTTTACCCGCTTCCCACAACACCTCTATTTTATTTTCATACTCTCGATTTTGCGCGTAATACTCCCTCCATTTTTGCTTTAGCCAGTTTTCAAATTGTGCATTATTAATCATATACTGAGGAAAGCGGAAAGTACTGACTGATTTTTTTGGGGGGGTGCTCAGCATGATCTTTATATCGATAATCGCATGGTCCGAAATAACTATTTCCGAAATCTGTGATTCCATCTTATGTTTCATAATCTGATCGTCTACTAGAAACATGTCTATTCGGGAAAAATTTTTATGGGCACCCGATTCGCACGTAAACTCCCGAGTATCCGGGTGATGGATTCGCCAAACATCCCGGAGTTTTAAAATGCCAGTGAAGCTCTGTAGCTGTTTAGCTTCCCTGTAGTTAGCCGCTCTCCGACGTATTTTATATCGATCTAAGACCGGACACAGTGTATTATTAAAGTCTCCTGCAACGATCAAGTTCTGACCTATATATGGGGATAACAACTTCTTTAATTTATCCCAAAATTTGGGATCCCAGATATTTGGTGCATATATGTTAAATAACGTCCAGATCTTATCATATATTTTTAACTGTAACAGTATATATCTCCCTCCTGGATCTAATTCCTGTTTAATTATCGTATATGGTAATTCCCTCCCCAATATTAGCGCTACTCCTCTTTTTCGTTTTTCACATGGCGTCGCGATTATCTCAGCAATCCAGTTTGTTTTCAACTTTACTATCTCTGCTTTTTTAAGGTGTAATTCTTGCAGGAATATAATATCTGGCTTATGTTTCCTAGCTTCTTTAAGCACATTTTTCCGCTCGATCGGAGAAGTTATCCCTCCCACATTCCAGGAAATTAATTTTAATGAGTTATTCATTTACTTCCTTATTTATTGGTTTGTTACACTTTTAAAATAAAAAGAGAAAAAAAAATAAAAAAATCTCCCGCTCCCCCCTACTCCCCCCCTTGATGTCCTCTAACAAAACCTCCATTGCATTTACTTTTCCTATACACAGTTAATTGATCTAACACAGTTACCTTATATTTCAATATTGTTTTCTCTGCAGAACTCTTTTGCTTCTTCTATTGTATTTAGTGCAATAATACCCTCTATACCCACTACTGTGATTTTTGCCGGATATTTCATGGTGGCTTTTAGGCCCGCCCTAATTAGACCTGTACAGAATGGTGCCATCGCCCGCCTCTTTGTTGACGTTTCTATTGAAAAGTCTTGGAATAAGAGGATCTGTTTAGTATTTATGGTATTTGGGTTTTTCTATAATTTTGCATAATTTTCACTTTATCTTGGAAGTTTAGGTATTTTATCAAAACCATTCTTGGTCGAGTACTACCATCTTTTAACTGTCTTACTATGCCAACTCTGTGTGCCCTCTCTACCTGAAACCTTCCGTCAACTACTTGTAATCCCAGTAATTTTGGTAGTGTGTATGCGCTAAATTGTAATAGATCCTCAAATTATTTTGACTCTGGGAGGCCAATTACACGCACATTGCTACGCCTAGATCTATCCTCTATATCCTCAATTTTGGTTTTTAATATTTTAATCTCCTCTGTATGTGTATCTAGGACTCCCTCCTGTTTAAAATGTCTGTCTTCCACGTTCGAAATTCTAGATTCTACTTCCGTGAGTCTATTGGAAAACTGCTTTATCTCATTTGACAGCACTGAAATTTCTGTTTTTATCATTTCAAACTGTGGTAATATCAACTCTGCCAGCTGATTCGTGGTTAACTGTTTTTCCAAGTTTAATTCGGGGCTTCTAATAGATACCTCTTGTATGTTTTCTTGTGAGGATTTTTGTTTTTTATCCCTCTTTACAGGCATAGCTGGAGATTTATTTTTAGCATTTGTAATATATTTCTCCATTTATTCTAGTGTTAAGGATCAGATTCTATCTTCTTTTTAGCCTTGAGATATAAAAAAGGCCAGTAAGCCAATTTAAAAGGCGGTCTCTCAATTTTGCTTAAACTTCAAGCATAAAAACAATATAGATATATATTGCTTATATGATAGAATAGGACTGTTCAAACACTTCCTAGCGTAGTACCCTAAATTGATATGGTCTAGCTAGTAGTTTTTATTCTCAGCTCACCTGTTATTTACTATCATCCATTTTAAATCTTCGTGCTTAATTTATATTAACCAGAGGGAAACCTTTATACTAGAATTTCAAATACTGGTCAGCATGCATATACTGCCCCTTATAACCTTGCAAGCCTTCACCCAAAAAATGTACTTCCAAGGAATACCAGATATCTTATTCACTTGGAGGTCCAAAAATAAATTTTACCAATATGTTCGGCAATCTGTACAGATTTGACAGTTAAACTATCCTCTGCAGAATTAGGACAGATGTATACACACACAAAACAAATCAGAGGATCCCTTCAAAATTTACATCATTTGACAATACCTGGCTGTATCCTCTTAATATTTCCAATAAATCATTTAAACCTTGTCTCCCTTAAACTTTTATATGCAGCATAGAGATTTAACTCCAGTACTTTAACTTGACACAATTTGTGGACACTAAACCACTAAAAATAACTTCTGCAGATTAAACACAGAGAAATTGCACATAACAAGTAGTTATACTTTACATCACAGTATTTAGTATCTGTTATCACCAAGTTATATGGTCTACTATAGATTACCCCTAAATTTCCCAAAAATAGGAGTACAGTTATATGTCTAGGTATGGTTTTCAGACCATAGGAAGTCTTGTACACATAAGGGGATGCCAGATATAATATGAACTTGGCTTAGCAGAGTACTAATGTGGCCTTGGAACTCCAGCTGCCATGTTCTACCGGTTTTGTAGCTGAACTTTTCTTGATTTCTTTCCCCTTTTTTTTCTTCATTTTGTTTCTTTAAATGTCCACAATGTAATCTTTTCATTAAGACAGGTATTGCAAGAAACAAAATAAAAGAGTCCCGCTATGAATTTGGTCTCAACATAGAAACTCTGCCTTCCAGTAGGTTATATAAAATTGCCTTGCCCCAGGGATTAATTTAGCTTTACAGCATACCAGCTATCCAGTTTAGCCCCAGGACAAGTCTACTTTGTGCAGCTCCCGTTATTCTGGGGTTAACATAGGCAGTTAGAAACCACACATAAATATGCCCTTTCCTTATTTAGATTTAATCTGGCTCCCGTGAAATTGTCAAGACAAACTTAGGGGTCGTACACCACTTTCATCTGCAGCTATTATTTAGCAGCACCTTTTTAGTCAGGTAACCGCTGTACTCACCCCCCTTCCTCTTCACGGCTAGTTCAATACACAGCTCTGGTAGCCTCCTCCTTCTCCGGGGCTTTCGACGCTCCCGCAGCCTTCCGTCTTGATGCAGTGAGGCCTCAGCATGCGGCTGTCGCTGGAGCGTGACGTCAGAGCGAGTCGCCGGCTTGTCGGAAGGGGGGGAGGCTGACTCCGGCCGGGCGTATTGGATTCTACCGGCCAATTTCCTTCTGGCCGGACTATATGGCGCTCTCTGTCTTCTGCCCTCTCCACCAGAGGAACGCTCGGCGTTGGGCAACACCCTCCACGACCACACTTCTCTCCCGGACCTGAGATACCTCGGGCGCCTACTTTCCTGAGCCGTGTCTCTCACAGGTAAGCTCGGGGTTCTCTATTTAGCTCTGTCTCGGTCCGCAATGGTCCAGGAGTTTAGCTTGTCATTTTGGCAGGTTCTGTCTGCATTCACCGTACTTGCATTGGAGGTATGTGGGCACAAACATAGGCTGGTCCCATTCAGCACTTATTAATTTAGGTTCTGAGAGTGTCCTTATGCCACTTTTTTCCTTCCTCCGGCCGGGCAAGGCAGATGTCTGTGCTCCCCAGCAATAAGGCTATGTGGCTTGGGAGGTATGGGCTGTTAACGCTCCACACACAGGTGAGCTAGAGCGTGCCTCACCTCCACCAGCACCTCTGACACGCTCCTCCCACAGGAAGCTCTCAGAAACATTCAGTTCTAATGATCTAGTTAGTTTATTTCATTGTAGTTATTTGTAGATATTGTATTTAATTAATGTATTGATAGTGTAGTGTTAGGTTTAATTGTAGGTAATTGTAGATATTTTATTTAATTAATTTAATGATAGTGTAGTGTTAGGTTTAATTGTAACTTAGGTTAGGATTTATTTTACAGGTAATTTTGTTATTATTTTAACTAGGTAACTATTAAATAGTTATTAACTATTTAATAGCTATTGTACCTGGTTAAAATAATTACAAAATTACCTGTAAAATAAATATTAATCCTAAAATAGCTATAATATAATTATAATTTATAGTGTAGCTATATTAGGATTTATTTTACAGGTAAGTATTTAGCTTTAAATAGGAATAATTTATTTAATAAGAGATAATTAATTTTGTTAGATGTAAATTATATTTAATTAGGGGGGTGTTAGTGTTAGGGTTAGAGTTAGCTTTAGGGGTTAATACATTTATTAGAATAGCGGTGAGCTCCAGTCAGCAGATTAGGGGTTAATAATTGAAGTTAGGTGTCGGCGATGTTAGGGAGGGCAGATTAGGGGTTAATACTATTTATTATAGGGTTAGTGAGGCGGATTAGGGGTTAATAACTTTATTATAGTAGCGCTCAGGTCCGGTCGGCAGATTAGGGGTTAATAAGTGTAGGCAGGTGGAGGCGACGTTGTGGGGGGCAGATTAGGGGTTAATAAATATAATATAGGGGTCGGCGATGTTAGGGCAGCAGATTAGGGGTACATAGGGATAATGTAAGTAGCGGCGGTTTACGGAGCGGCAGATTAGGGGTTAATAATAATATGCAGGGGTCAGCGATAGCGGGGGCGGCAGATTAGGGGTTTAATAAGTGTAAGGTTAGGGGTGTTTAGACTCGGGGTACATGTTAGAGTGTTAGGTGCAGACGTAGGAAGTGTTTCCGCATAGCAAACAATGGGGCTGCGTTAGGAGCTGAACGCTGCTTTTTTGCAGGTGTTAGGTTTTTTTTCAGCTCAAACAGCCCCATTGTTTCCTATGGGGGAATCGTGCACGAGCATGTTTTTGAGGCTGGCCGCGTCCGTAAGCAACTCTGGTATCGAGAGTTGAAGCTGCGTCAAATATGCTCTACGCTCCTTTTTTGGAGCCTAACGCAGCCTTTATGTGGACTCTCAATACCAGAGTTATTTTTATGGTGCGGCCAGAAAAAAGCCGGCGTTAGCTACACGGGTCCTTACCGACAAAACTCTAAATCTAGCCGTATGTGTTTTAATTTAACCTCCTTTACAGATTTCCATTCCTTGAAAATCAACTTCCTGCTAATAAGAATGATCATATTCAAAAATACAAAAGTCATTCCCTTCTCCTGCCAAATTACTGAGAAAGAATATTTTTTTATTGGTAAATTTAATCCTTCTTCCTAAAATACGAGAGCCCCAGTATTCTATTTTCCCCCAGAATTTCTGACTATAGGGACAAGTCCAAAACATATGTATACTATTGGCCCTAGGGAATGAACATCTTTTACATCTGGGGGGTAGTTATCAACGTGTCAACTTTCCTGCCTTCGCCGGCCCAATACGCCCGCCTAAGCTCGCCTACCTTCGCCGCTGCGGACATGAAAAAATACGCCTAAGTTATCAAATAAAGCTGTCAAAAAGCCGCGAGGCGATGAGCAGCGGACTGTGAGAGTTAATACTCATCCGATCTCGCTGCTCTTCGGCTGTTTGACAGCTTTCTTGCTAGCCTGTCACTAAGCACTCACACTAAACTACACTGTTCTACCCCCTATACCGGCGCCCCCAGAGCCCCCCGCAACTAAATAAAGTTACTAACCCCTAAACTGCCGCTCCTAGACCCTGCCACAAGTCTTATAAATGTATTAACCCCTAAACCGCCAATCCTAGACCCCGCCGCAAGTCTTATAAATGTATTAACCCCTAAACCGCCGCTCCTAGACCCTGCCGCAAGTCTTATAAATGTATTAACCCCTAAACCGCCGCTCCCGGACACCGCTGCCACCTACATTATACCTAGTAACCCCTATCCTGCCCCCCCTATACCGTCGCCCTCTATAATAAAGTTATTAACCCCTATCCTGCTGATCCCGCACCTCGCCGCAAATAAATAAATAGTTTAGCCCCTAAACCGCCACTCCCTTAACCCGCCGCAACCTATATTAAATTTATTAACCCCTATCCTGCCCCCCCTACACCGTCGCCACCTATAATACATTTATTAACCCCTATCCTGCCCCCCACTACACCGCCGCCACTGTAATAAAATTATTAACCCCTAAACCTAAGTCTAACACTAACCCTAACACCCCCCTAACTTAAATATTAATTAAATAAATCTAAATAATATTTCTATTATTAACTAAGTTAATCCTATTTAAAACTAAATACTTACCTATAAAATAAACCCTAATATAGCTACAATATAAATAATAATTATATTGTAGCTATCTTAGGATTTATTTTTATTTTACAGGTACCTTTCAATTTATTTTAACTAGGTACAATAGCTATTAAATAGTTATACCTGTAAAATAAATCCTAACCTAAGTTACAATTAAACCTAACACTACACTATCATTAAATACATTAAATAAACTACCTACAAATAACTACAATTAAATACAATTACATAAACTAACTAAAGTACAAAAAATAAAAAAAGCTAAGTTACAAAAAATAAAAGAAATAAGTTACAAACATTTAAAAAAATATTACAACAATTTTAAGCTACTTACACCTAATCTAAGCCCCCTAATAAAATAACAAACCCCCCCAAAATAAAAAAATGCCCTACCCTATTCTACATTAAAAAAGTTCAAAGCTCTTTTACCTTACCAGCCCTTAAAAGGGCCTTTTGTGGGGGCATGCCCCAAAGAGTTCAGCTCTTTTGCCTGTTAAAGAAAAATACAACCCCCCCAACATTAAAACCCACCACCCACATACCCCTAATCTAACCCAAACCCCCCTTAAAATAATCTAACACTAATCCCCTGAAGATCATCCTACCTTTAGTTGTCTTCACTCAGCCGAGCCACCGATGGAACTGAAGAGGACATCCGGACCGGCAGAAGTGATCATCCAAGGGGCGCTGAAGAAATCTTCCATCCGATGAAGTGATCCTCCAAGCGGCGCTGAAGAAATCTTCCATCTGGGCGAGGTCATCTTCCAAGAGGCGCTGAAGAAGTCTTCTATACGGGCGAGGTCATCTTCGAAGCCGGGTCTTGAATCTTCATCCCGCCGACGCAGAACATCCTTCTTTCCCGACGGACTACCGACGAATGAAGGCTCCTTTAAGGGACGTCCTTTAAGGGACGTCATTTAATGATAGTATAGTGTTAGGTTTAATTGTAACTTAGGTTAGGATTTATTTTACAGGTAATTTTGTAATTATTTTAACTATTTTAGCTATTAAATAGTTCTTAACTATTTAATAGCTATTGTACCTGGTTAAAATAAATACAAAGTTACCTGTAAAATAAATATTAATCCTAAAATAGCTATAATATAATTATAATTGATATTGTAGCTATATTAGGATTTATTTTACACGTAAGTATTTAGCTTTAAATAGGAATAATTTATTTAATAAGAGTTAATTAATTTCGTTAGATTTAAATTATATTTAAGTAAGGGGGGTGTTAGTGTTAGGGTTAGACTTAGCTTTAGGGGTTAATACATTTATTAGAATAGCGGTGAGCTCCGGTCGGCAGATTAGGGGTTAATAATTGAAGTTAGGTGTCGGCGATGTTAGGGAGGGCAAATTAGGGGTTAATACTATTTATTATAGGGTTAGTGAGGCGGATTAGGGGTTAATAACTTTATTATGATAGCGGTGCGGTCCGCTCGGCAGATTAAGGGTTAATAAGTGTAGGCAGGTGGAGGCGACGTTGTGGTGGGCAGATTAGGGGTTAATAAATATAATATAGGGGTCGGCGGTGTTAGGGGCAGCAGATTAGGGGTACATAAGGATAATGTAAGTAGCGGCAGTTTACGAAGCGGCAGATTAGGGGTTAAAAATAATATGCAGGGGTCAGCGATAGCAGGGGCGGCAGATTAGGGGTTAATAAGTGTAAGGCTAGGGGTGTTTAGACTCGGGGTACATGTTAGGGTGTTAGGTGCAGACGTAGGAAGTGTTTCCCCATAGCAAACAATGGGGCTGCGTTAGGAGCTGAACGCGGCTTTTTTGCAGGTGTTAGGTTTTTTTTCAGCTCAAACAGCCCCATTGTTTCCTATGGGGGAATCGTGCACGAGCACGTTTTTGAGGCTGGCCGCGTCCGTAAGCAACTCTGGTATCGAGAGTTGAAGCTGCGTTAAATATGCTCTACGCTCCTTTTTTGGAGCCTAACGCAGCCTTTATATGGACTCTCAATACCAGAGTTATTTTTATGGTGCGGCCAGAAAAAAGCCAGCGTTAGCTACGCGGGTCCTTACCGACAAAACTCTAAATCTAGCCGTTAGGGTTTATTTTACAGGTAAGTATTTAGTTTTAAATAGGAATAATTTATTTAAGTGTAGTGTAGTGTTAGGTGTAATTGTAACTTAGGTTAGTTTTTATTTTACAGGTAAATTTATCTTTATTTTAGCTAGGTAAGCTATTAAATAGTTAATAACTATTTAATAGCTATTGTACCTAGTTAAAATAAATTGAAAGGTGCCTGTAAAATAAAAATAAATCCTAAGATAGCTACAATATAATTATTATTTATATTGTAGCTATATTAGGATTTATTTTAAAGGTAAGTATTTAGTTTTACATAGGATTAACTTAGGCCTAGATTTAGAGTTTGGCGTTAGCCTTGAAAACCAGCGTTAGAGGCTCCTAACGCTGGTTTTAGGCTACCTCCGGTATTTGGAGTCATTAAAAAAAGGGTCTAACGCTCACTTTTCAGCCGCGACTTTTCCATACCGCAGATCCCCTTACGTAAATTGCGTATCCTATCTTTTCAATGGGATCTTTCTAACTCCGGTATTTAGAGTCGTGTCTGAAGTGAGCGTTAGAATTCTAACGACAAAACTCCAGCCGCAGGAAAAAAGTCAGTAGTTAAGAGCTTTCTGGGCTAACGCCGGTTCATAAAGCTCTTAACTACTGTACTCTAAAGTACACTAACACCCATAAACTACCTATGTACCCCTAAACCGAGGTCCCCCCACATCGCCGCCACTCGATTAAATTTTTTTAACCCCTAATCTGCCAACCGCCACCTATGTTATACTTATGTACCCCTAATCTGCTGCCCCTAACACCGCTGACCCCTATATTATATTTATTAACCCCTAACCAGCCCCCCACAACGTCGCAGCCAGCTACCTACAATAATTAACCCCTAATCTGCCGACCGCAAAGCGCCGCCACCTACGTTATACTTATGTACCCCTAATCTGCTGCCCCTAACACCGCCGACCCCTATATTATATTTATTAACCCCTAATCTGCCCCCCTCAACGTCGCCTCCACCTGCCTACACTTATTAACCCCTAATCTGCCGAGCGGACCGCACCGCTATTATTATAAAGTTCTTAACCCCTAATCCGCCTCACTAACCCTATAATAAATAGTATTAACCCCTAATCTGCCCTCCCTAACATCGCCGACACCTAACTTCAATTATTAACCCCTAATCTGCCGACCGGAGCTCACCGCTATTCTAATAAATGTATTAACCCCTAAAGCTAAGTCTAACCCTAACACTAACACCCCCCTAAGTTAAATATAATTTTATTCTAACGAAATAAATTAACTCTTATTAAATAAAGTATTCCTATTTAAAGCTAAATACTTACCTGTAAAATAAATCCTAATATAGCTACAATATAAATTATAATTATATTATAGCTATTTTAGGATTAATATTTATTTTACAGGTAACTTTGTATTTATTTTAACCCGGTACAATATCTATTAAATAGTTAAGAACTATTTAATAGCTAAAATAGTTTAAATAATTACAAAATTACCTGTAAAATAAATCCTAACCTAAGTTACAATTAAACCTAACACTACACTATCAATAAATTAATTAAATAAAATACCTATAATTATCTACAATTAAACCTAACACTACACTATCAATAAATAAATTAAATACAATACCTACAAATAACTACAATGAAATAAACTATCTAAAGTACAAAAAATAAAAAAGAACTAAGTTACAAAAAATAAAAAAATATTTACAAACATAAGAAAAATATTACAACAATTTTAAACTAATTACACCTACTCTAAGCCCCCTAATAAAATAACAAAGCCCCCCAAAATAAAAAAATGCCCTACCCTATTCTAAATTACTAAAGTTCAAAGCTCTTTTACCTTACCAGCCCTGAACAAGGCCCTTTGCGGGGCATGCCCCAAGAAGTTCAGCTCTTTTGCCTGTAAAAAAAAACATACAATACCCCCCCTCAACATTACAACCCACCACCCACATACCCCTAATCTAACCCAAACCCCCCTTAAATAAACCTAACACTAAGCCCCTGAAGATCTTCCTACCTTATCTTCACCATACCAGGTTCACCGATCGATCCAGAAGAGCTCCTCCGATGTCCTGATCCAAGCCCAAGCGGGGGGCTGAAGAGGTCCATGATCCGGCTGAAGTCTTCATCCAAGCGGGGCAGAAGAGGTCTTCCATCCGATTGAAGTCTTCATCCAAGCGGGATCTTCTATGGTCATCCATCCGGAGTGGAGCGGCAGGATCCTGAAGACCTCCGACGCGGAACATCCATCCTGGCCGACGACTGAACGACGAATGACGGTTCCTTTAAATGACGTCATCCAAGATGGCATCCCTCGAATTCCGATTGTCTGATAGGATTCTATCAGCCAATTGGAATTAAGGTAGGAATATTCTGATTGGCTAATGGGCTGGTAAGGTAAAAGAGCTTTGAACTTTAGTAATTTAGAATAGGGTAGGGCATTTTTTTATTTTGGGGGGCTTTGTTATTTTATTAGGGGGCTTAGAGTAGGTGTAATTAGTTTAAAATTGTTGTAATATTTTTCTTATGTTTGTAAATATTTTTTTATTTTTTGTAATTTAGTTCTTTTTTATTTTTTGTACTTTAGATAGTTTATTTCATTGTAGTTATTTGTAGGTATTGTATTTAATTTATTTATTGATAGTGTAGTGTTAGGTTTAATTGTAGATAATTATAGGTATTTTATTTAATTAATTTATTGATAGTGTAGTGTTAGGTTTAATTATAACTTAGGTTAGGATTTATTTTACAGGTAATTTTGTAATTATTTTAACTATTTTAGCTATTAAATAGTTCTTAACTATTTAATAGATATTGTACCGGGTTAAAATAAATACAAAGTTACCTGTAAAATAAATATTAATCCTAAAATAGCTACAATATAATTATAATTTATATTGTAGCTATATTAGGATTTATTTTACAGGTAAGTATTTAGCTTTAAATAGGAATACTTTATTTAATAAGAGTTAATTAATTTCATTAGATTAAAATTATATTTAATTTAGGGGGTTGTTAGTGTTAGGGTTAGACTTAGCTTTAGGGGTTAATACATTTATTAGAATAGCGGTGAGCTCCAGTCGGCAGATTAGGGGTTAATAATTGAAGTTAGGTGTCAGCGATGTTAGGGAGGGCAGATTAGGGGTTAATACTATTTATTATAGGGTTAGTGAGGCGGATTAGGGGTTAATAACTTTATTATAGTAGCGCTCAGGTCCGGTCGGCAGATTAGGGGTTAATAAGTGTAGGCAGGTGGAGGCGACGTTGTGGGGGGCAGATTAGGGGTTAATAAATATAATATAGGGGTCGGCGATGTTAGGGCAGCAGATTAGGGGTACATAGGGATAATGTAAGTAGCGGCGGTTTACGGAGCGGCAGATTAGGGGTTAATAATAATATGCAGGGGTCAGAGATAGCGAGGGCGGCAGAATAGGGGTTAATAAGTGTAAGGTTAGGGGTGTTTAGACTCGGGGTACATGTTAGAGTGTTAGGTGCAGACGTAGGAAGTGTTTCCCCATAGCAAACAATGGGGCTGCGTTAGGAGCTGAACGCGGCTTTTTTGCAGGTGTTAGGTTTTTTTTCAGCTCAAACAGCACCATTGTTTCCTATGGGGGAATCGTGCACGAGCACGTTTTTGAGGCTGGCCGCGTCCGTAAGCAACTCTGGTATCGAGAGTTGAAGCTGCGTTAAATATGCTCTACGCTCCTTTTTTGGAGCCTAACGCAGCCTTTATGTGGACTCTTAATACCAGAGTTATTTTTATGGTGTGGCCAGAAAAAAGCCGGCGTTAGCTTTTCGGGTCGTTACTGACAAAACTCTAAATCTAGCCGTTAGTTAATAATAGAAATATTATTTAGATTTATTTAATTAATATTTAAGTTAGGGGGGTGTTAGGGTTAGTGTTAGACTTAGGTTTAGGGGTTAATAATTTTATTACAGTGGCGGCGGTGCAGTGGGGGGCAGGATAGGGGTTAATAAATTTAATATAGGTTGCGGCAGGGTCAGGGAGCGGCGGTTTAGGGGTTAATAGGTATAGAGTAGCTTGCGGTGGGCTCCGGGAGCGGCGGTTTAGGGGTTAATACACTTATTATAGTTGCGGCAGGGTCAGGGAGCGGCGGTTTAGGGGTTAATAGGTATAGAGTAGCTTGCGGTGGGCTCCTGGAGCGGCGGTTTAGGGGGTAATAACTTTATTTAGTTGCGGCGGTGTAGGGGGGACAGATTAGTGGTGTTTAGACTCGGGGTACATGTTAGGGTGTTAGGTGTAGACAGCTCCCATAGAAATCAATGGGATGTCTGGCAGCAGCGAACTTGTACTTTCGCTATGGTCAGACTCCCATTGATTCCTATGGGATCCGCCGCCTCCAGGGTGGCGGTTTGAAAACCAGGTATGCTGGGCCGTAAAAGTGCCGAGCGTACCTGCTAGTTTTTTGATAACTAGCAAAAGTAGTCAGATTGTGCCGTACTTGTGTGCGGAGTGACGTAGGAATCGATCTGTGTCGGACTGAGTCCGGCGGATCGAAGTTTACGTCACAAAATTCTACTTTTGCCGGTCTGTAGCCTTTGATAACTAAGGCGAATCAGCCTCGCCACAAATACGCTGCGGAATTCCAGCGTATTTGAGGTTGACGGCTTGATAACTACCCCCCCTGATCTCATTAACATCCACACTCCACCTAGCCATCATCATAGGTGTTATATAGATTTGATGTATAATTTTAAATTGCTGTTCTCTATAGTTACTAGATGCTGATATTTTTTCTACCTTCTTAATTGATTCCTTTATCAGTTCACTATTCCCTTTAACTTCTTTTAATAAATTCCATTTAAGTAAAGTTACCTTCATAGTAATTTCACTTCCTGAGCTTATACATATATTTTATAGATATGTAATAGAGTATTGTTTTTGTTTAAACTTCTGAAACAATGGATTCATTCTATACCATTGAGCAATCAAATCTATTGTGCTCAATATTTCTCCACAATAATTTCTTACTTGTAGGTATGTTAAAGAATCTTTCGGCTAGATTACAAGTTTTGTCGGTAAGGCTGTGCGGTGCTAACGCTTAGTTTATGCTCACCGCTCACCTACAAACAACGCTGGTATTACAGGTTTTTTTAAACTCGCCGTTATCCGCAAAAAAGTGAGCGTAGAGCAGAATTTAGCTCCACATCTCACCTCAATACCAGCACTGCTTACAGTAGCGGTGAGCTGGCTAAACGTGCTCGTGCACGATTTCCCCATAGGAATCAATGGGGCAGTTTCGGCTGAAAAAAAACCTAACACCTGCAAAAAAGCAGCGTTCAGCTCCTAACGCAGCCCCATTGATTTCTATGGGGAAAATACATTTATGTCTACACCTAACACCCTAACATGAACCTCGAGTCTAAACACCCCTAATCTTACACTTATTAACCCCTAATCTGCCACCCCTGACATCGCCGCAACCTGCATTATATTATTAACTCCTAATCTGCCGCTCCGGACACCGCCGCCACCTACATTATACTTATGAACCCCTAATCTGCTGCCCCCAACATCGCCGACACCTACATTTTATTTATTAACCCCTAATCTGCCGCCCCTATATCGCCGCAACCTACCTACACTTCTTAATCCCTAATCTGCTGCCCCCAACGTCGCCGCCACTATAATAATGTTATTAACCCCTAAATCTAAGTCTAGCCCTAAACCTAACCCCCCCTAACTTAAATATAATTTAAATAAATCTGAATAAAATTCCTATAATTAACTAATTTAGTCCTATTTAAAACTAAATACTTACCTATAAAATAAACCCTAAGATAGCTACAATATAACTAATAGTTACATTGTAGCTATTTTAGGATTTATTTTTATTTTACAGGCAAGTTTGTATTTATTTTAACTAGGTACAATAGTTATTAAATAGTTATTAACTTTTTAATAAATACCTAGCTAAAATAAGTACAAATACCTGTAAAATAAACCCTAACCTAAGTTACAATTACACCTTACACTACACTATAAATACATTAATTACCTAAATTAAATTTAACTAATTACAATAAAATAAAATAAAGTACAAAAAAAAACAAGCACTAAATTACAAAAAAATAATAAAAGAATTAAAAGAATTTTAAACTAATTACACCTACTCTTATCCCCCTAATAAAATAAAGAAGCCCCCCAAAATAAAAAAAGCCCTACCCTATACTAAATTACAAATAGCCCTTAAAAGGGCCTTTTGCGGGGCATTGCCCCAAAGTAATCAGCTCTATTACCTGTAAAAAAAAATTACAATACCCCCCCAACATTGCATCCCACCACCCACACACCCAACCCTACTCTAAAACCCACCCAATCCCCCCTTAGTAAAACCTAACACTAACCCCTTGAAGATCACCCTACCTTGAGACGTCTTCACCCAACCGGGCAGAAGTGGACCTCCAGACGGTCAGAAGTCTTCATCCGATCCGGGCAGATGAGGACCTCCAGACGGGCAGAAGTCTTCATCCAGGCGGCATCTTCTATCTTCATCCATCCGGAGCGGAGCGGGTCCATCTTCAAGCCAGCCGACGCTGAGCATCCTCTTCCAACAACATCCAACTGAAGAATGAAGGTTCCTTTAAATGACGTCATCCAAGATGGCGTCCCTTGAATTCCGATTGGCTGATAGGATTCTATCAGCCAATCGGAATTAAGGTAGGAAAAATCCTATTGGCTGATGCAATCAGCCAATAGAATTGAGCTTGCATTCTATTGGCTGATTAAGGCTAACGCAAGACTCGTAATTTAGGCGTTTATTTGTTAAATTAAATTCTGATTTGCATTCCTCAAATAATTTTACTGTTTTATGATCATTCTCTAGGATTTGAAAAATTTATTCCAACCCTTTTCCTTCCAAGTTTGAAATGTTTTTGAGTTTGTACCCACTTTAAACTCCAGATTCCCTTGAATTGGTAAATATTGGGACATCCTAAATTCAATATTCAATGTTTTGCAGCTTCTATGCCAAGCGATTAACGGGTCCCTTACTATATCAATATTTTTAATCCATTTTGGGAGATTTTTTAATTTTAACATGAGGGTGAGCTTTCAGGTCATATGGGGCAACCATATTACTTTCTAATTCCATCAATGTAAAGTGATCTATTCCCAATAGCAAATCTATTATAATTCTATTCAAAAACAGTCAAGTTATATACTTCTATATTTGGTACTGCTAATCCTAGTTCACTTTTTTGTCATACATAGACTTAAGTCTGACTCTAGTTTTCCTACCTCCCAATATAAATGTATTAATACCTTTATTCACTGTTTTTATATCTTTTCTTTTTAACAACAGAGGGACTGTTTGAAGTATATATGAAAGTTTAGGGAAGCTAATAATTTTAACCAAACTAACTCTTCTGCTTAAATTAAGTGGTAGATTTTTCAATCTCTTCAACTCCTCCATAAATTGATGTATTATTGGAGTGTAATTCAATTCATACCATCTTTTAGGATCTACCAATATTTTTACTCCCAGATATACTAGAAAATCACGGACTTCTTTAAAGTCTGATTGAATTGGTTGTTTTTTACCTAGCCACATTATTTCTGATTTGTGTATGTTTATTTTATATCCAGAAAATATCCCAAATACATTTATTAACTTTATAACACTAATATATGTCCTTGAAAAATTATCCATAAATAAGATTAAATCACCTGCATATAATGCCAGTTTTGTTTCCATTTTTTCTACTTTAATACTTTTTCTTTCTCTTCTTATTGCTATCGCAAGGGGTTCAATCGCTATATTAAAGAGTATTGGTGAAATTGGGCACCCTTGTCTTGTACCCCTGTGTAGCTCAAATGTAGAGGTCTGCATAGAATTTATAATTAATGAAGCAGTTGGGTTTGAGTATATAAGTTTTATAATTTGTAAGATATTACCAGTAGGCCCACATTACTCCATTAAAGTGAATAAATGCTTCCAGACTATAGAGTCAAATGCTTTTTGCGCATCTAACGAAAACACAGCTTTATCGTCTTCTTCCCCTTTTAAATTCCCCCTTTTTTGCAATTGAGAAGCTATTACTAAAAATACTTTCCTTAGATTAGTTGTAATTGATCTACCTTTAATAAACCCAGACTGATCCTTATGTATTATAAATGATAAACAAGGTTGTATCCTATCTGCCAATATCTTTGTCACTATTTTATATTCCAAATGTAATAAAGATTTCGGTCTATATGCGTCCATTGCCTTAGGGTACTTTCCAGCTTTTAACAATAATATTATTTTGGACTCTGAAAAGTTTTTTGATGGTTTTCCCTTTGTTATAAAGTAATTATTAAATACTTTAGTTAGGATAGGGCTTATATTTTGTACTAAGATTTTATAAAATTCATTTGGAAATGAGTCCGGTCCAGCAGCTTTATTCAAGGAGAGTTTTAAATTACACTTATTACCTCCTCCTCCAAAATTGGGCCATTTACTGTTTCTAGTTGTTCGGTTATTAATCTATTCATGTCGAAGTCTTTTCAAAAATGTTCCTCATTGCTAGCGTCTACTGATATATTTGTATAAATCTTTTTTAAAATAGTTTAAAAATTGTGTACTAATATCATTAATATCAGTATATCTATTACCATTGTTCTTAATAGCTGAGATAATTCCTTTATTCCTTTGTTGTCGTACTAATGTGGCTAAATATTTACCCGATCTATTCCCAAAGTAATGGAATTTACATAGCCTCTTAATATTATATTTTTCTTCCTCTTGGATCATAAAGGTATCCCTTATCTTTTTGCTTCTATATACTTTCTCCAGTTTAAAACATTAGGGTTCTGACTATAATTTGTATATGCATTCGTCAATTGTTTCGTTATTTGTATTTTCCATATATTCTTTTTTTTTTTAGTTTAATTAAATAGGCCAATATTTCTACCCCTTAAAACTGCCTTAAAGGCCTCCCAAAAAGTCTTGGTTTTGTTTAGATAGTGTATATAGTCCTTTTTGTAATGAAACAATTTATCTGTCAAAAAGTCTCTAAATGTTTTATTATTATATAAATAATTTGCGAATCTAATGTTATTTCCATAATATTTTTTCCCACCATCTTTAACTTCCAACAGATTTGGGGAATGGTCAGATTATGTTAATGGTAATATTTTTGTTGAGGAGATGTTATCTATTAAGGTGGTTTGAAATTAAGAAGATGTCAATCCTGGAGTGTTTTATGGGCTTTTGAAAAACACGTATATTCTTTACTCGTTGGATTATATAGTCTCCAATGATCGTTTAAATTAAGATTAGCGGGGGGCGGAGCTAGCCACGCTACAGGATGGTCGCACATTAACAGAGCTCTGTGGACCAAGCTTATATAACTATTTATATCATTTTTATTTTTCAATCCGTGGCCTTTTATTTTATTATCCCTGACTCTGGTAATGTACCGGTACTTTTAAGAACACTAGTTCACGGAGCTGTGGGGACTAATTGCAAGAAATTAACACTGGTGGCGGGAACCTACTTCTAGAGGCTTGCTGAATCATGAATGGCGCCAAGTGAACCTCTTCCTATATCGCCGGACCTCACTACTTAGCTGCACTCTGCGGGTATCACCTACTTGCCTGCTCTGCCTCACACCGGACCGGAGATTCAGCACAACTAAGTACAACGGAGCCGGAGGCTGAATATCACCGCAGCGGAGAGCGCACGCTGACAACGCAGCGTTACTCTGACAGCACTCCAATAGCGGTCTGACACGGACACCACTCTGCACCGCTCCCTTGATAGGAGACATCCCACTGTAAACCGGGCTCTCACTTTGGATCAGCGGAGATGGCACTACCTTTGAGGTGAGCGGCTAACTTTTTAACCACCCGCACTCTCACTCGCCCCAGGACCCACTAAACCCCACTCTACACTTTATATTATAAACTCCTAATTACGGAGCAGAGGCTTTATCTTTGTACACATTAGGGGGCAGAGCTGGGTATCTGAGGACATTGGGAACCTGCTGAAAATAAAGATACGCAGTTTGGTGGGCCCAAATTTCTCTATCACTGACCGGACTGCCTTAAATTCCAATACAATTGGGCCTACTGCAGCTCTCAGCCTACGTGCAGACCATTTAACCTAACCCAGTACACGTGGGAAGCACACGGATCATTAACAAATAACAACTCTCAGGATATACAGTGGGGATGCCTTAGAAATTCAAATAATATTCACAGACTGTTGCAAACAAAGATCTGTCGTCAGCTGGCCTTAACACTTTAGCCAAGAAGCCACAGGCCCACGTCATTTATCCTGATCCCCTATATAGGAGTAAGCACATTAGTAGGAGGTGGGTGGCTTTGTATGGAGTAGCTGAATTGATGTAACATACTGAACTTTGTGAAAACATTAGTGAGACCATCAGAGCGCATATAGGCCTGCACCACCTTGCATTGGGAAAGGAGTTCTTTAGGCACAGTAGACGCCACACAGGCAGCTAAAAAGCCCCACTACCTTGGGTGATTGTCTTTTACTTTCTCTCCCCCTCCTTTCCCGTCGGCCCTTTTTGCCTACGGGTCATACCCCAATTCCTTTTTCCCAAGCCGCTCTGAAGTGAGCAATTTCCCTGGGGAGAGATTGACTATTAAACACTCATGTAAGTGCCCAGTGACAACAAAGAACCTCCATTAAATTCAGTAACACTCCTGTTGTAGCTGTCCTTACATTTTCCTTGATGGAGGAGTAGAACAAAACCATTTGAGGGAGTACCGGATTTCTTGTCTCCACCTATCCTATACTATAGGGCTACTACAACTCTGCTACATTCGAACCACTGGTAGTATCTATATTTCGGGGCCTCATCATCACAATGTCTAACGCCCAAAGAAAGAAGCAAAAGCAATCTGATGTCCCAAAAAGGACCCTCTCAGATAATTTTTCTAGTAAAGCTCATTACGAGCAGGAATTTTCAGATGAAGACTCTAGGGAATCATTGACATCTAACAAAGGCACTCACAGAGCCATCCCCCTTCCCAGCGAGAGGTCGGCTACCACATACACCTCTATCCTTGACTCCATAAAGGAGTTATCTGAAAAAATGGACTCCCATCATGCTTCTATAAAACATGACCTGAAAATGTCAGTCTCGGAGCTGAAACATGATATCTCATCCCTAGGGGATAGAACAGAAACTTTAGAGAAAAAGCAAGAAGATCTACATCTAGATCATTCTAATCTATTAGCCTATACCCAAACATTGGTAGAAACTGTCTCGGATCTAGAATCGAAAATGGCGGACATGGAGGATAGATCACGCCGCAATAACCTAAGGATTCGCGGTGTACCAGAAGATGTGGACACTGTGGCCCTCCCTAAATACCTCATGGATCTGTTCTCTGAACTTCTGGGACCTGTGCAAACTCAAGAAGCCATCATGGATAGGGCACATCGAGCACTACGCCAGAGAAACTCACCCTCAGGTACTTCTAGAGACGTGATAGTAAGATTACATTACTTTACCTTCAAGGAAAAGATCCTCAGAGCCTCTTTTCAAAATAAAACTTTGAAAGACCCTTTTCATACAATCCAGATCTTCCCAGATCTTTCAACATATACCCTATTCAAGAGACGCACCTTTCAACAGGTCACCCAATGTCTACGACAGAATGACATTAAATATCGTTGGGGGTCTCCTGTAAAGTTATACTTCCAAGTGGAGGACCGCTCATACTCCATTTCCTCCCTAGAACAAGGAGTAAAGCTTCTACAGTCCCTACAATTGCTTCATGTCCCAGGCCAACCGAAAGAACCTACAGAACGCCCTGCTAGACTGAATATCTCTGCTCCAAGCTGGAAGCCTTTACTGCAAACCTTCAGTTACCAAACCAAGAGGAAGGATATCCCTCAACAAACAGAGGACGCTTGATCTTGAACTTGTAGGAGTACAGGGACATACAATATTTTCTGTGCTATCCTTTAGTACATTCCATCCTCTCACTTATGGACAGTTGTTCTTGAACCTCTAGTTTAAAAGGGACACCTTAATTTCTGGATTGTCCCCATTCTCGGTGAAGGGACTTTATCCTGTTGGTAATGTATTGACCCAATTATGTTATATATGTTTGCTTCATGTTGTAATTATCTATTACATGTTTTCAATGTTTAGGTTCTTTTCCACTATACCTAGCACAGTCCTACACCTCCTAGATTAGGGACTTATTTTGTTTCGGTCATTGTGCAGCTGGTAATATACTGATCTAAATTTCTATGTACTAGAGGCTCACACTTATATCCCACACCAGTTATTTCCATTAATCACATTGCCAAACTCTTCATCCACCCCCGCGCTTCACGCAGTCATTTAGATGGAGACCTTACAATTTGCACATCCTTTGTACTACTGTACATTCTACATTTAATCCTCTCACCAGAGTGGGATATTTTGAAAAAGACCGCTATACACAGACACTCCACACTTGGGCCTAGATTTGGAGTTCGGCGGTAGCCGTCAAAACCAGCGTTAGAGGCTCCTAACGCTGGTTTTGGCCGCCCGCTGGTATTTGGAGTCAGTGATTAAAGGGTCTAACGCTCACTTTTCAGCAGCGACTTTTCCATACCGCAGATCCCCCTACGCCATTTGCGTATCCTATCTTTTCAATGGGATCTTTCTAACGCCGGTATTTAGAGTCGTTTCTGAAGTGAGCGTTAGAGCTCTAACGACAAAACTCCAGCCGCCTGAAAATAGCAGGAGTTAAGAGCTTTCTGGCTAACGCCGGTTCATAAAGCTCTTAACTACTGTACCCTAAAGTACACTAACACCCATAAACTACCTATGTACCCCTAAACCGAGGTCCCCCCACATCGCCGCCACTCGATTAAAATTTTTAACCCCTAATCTGCCGACCGCCACCTACATTATACTTATGTACCCCTAATCTGCTGCCCCTAACCCCGCTGACCCCTATATTACATTTATTAACCCCTAACCTGCCCCCCACAACGTCGCCGCCAGCTACTTAAAATAATTAACCCCTAATCTTCCGACCGCAAAGCGCCGCCACCTACGTTATCCCTATGTACCCCTAATCTGCTGCCCCTAACACCGCCGACCCCTATATTATATTTATTAACCCCTAATCTGCCCCCCTCAACGTCGCCGACACCTGCCTACACTTATTAACCCCTAATCTGCCGAGCGGACCTGAGCGCTACTATAATAAAGTTATTAACCCCTAACCCGCCTCACTAACCCTATAATAAATAGTATTAACCCCCTAATCTGCCCTCCCTAACATCGCCGACACCTAACTTCAATTATTAACCCCTAATCTGACGACCGGAGCTCACCGCTACTATAATTAATGGATTAACCCCTAAAGCTAAGTCTAACCCTAACACTAACACCCCCCTAACTTAAATATAATTTACATCTAGCGAAATAAATTAACTCTTATTAAATAAATGATTCCTATTTAAAGCTAAATACTTACCTGTAAAATAAATCCTAATATAGCTACAATATAAATTATAATTATATTATAGCTATTTTAGGATTAATATTTATTTTACAGGCAACTTTGTAATTATTTTAACCAGGTACAATAGCTATTAAATAGTTAAGAACCTATTTTACCTAGTTAAAATAATAACAGAATTACCTGTAAAATAAATCCTAACCTAAGATATAATTAAACCTAACACTACCCTATCAATAAAATAATTAAATAAACTACCTACAATTACCTACAATTAACCTAACACTACACTATCAATAAATTAATTAAACACAATTCCTACAAATAAATACAATTAAATAAACTAGCTAAAGTACAAAAAATAAAAAAATATTTACAAACATAAGAAAAATATTACAACAATTTTAAACTAATTACACCTACTCTAAGCCCCCTAATAAAATAACAAACACCCCCAAAATAAAAAATTCCCTACCCTATTCTAAATTAAAAAAGTTACAAGCTCTTTTACCTTACCAGCCCTGAACAGGGCCCTTTGCGGGGCATGCCCCAAGAATTTCAGCTCTTTTGCCTGTAAAAGAATAAATACAATACCCCCCCCCCCCAACATTACAACCCACCACCCACATACCCCTAATCTAACACAAACCCCCCTTAAATAAACCTAACACTAAGCCCCTGAAGATCTTCCTACCTTGTCTTCACCATCCAGGTTCACCGATCCGTCCTGAAGAGCTCCTCCGATGTCCTGATCCAAGCCCAAGCGGGGGGCTGAAGAGGTCCATGATCCGGTCAAAGTCTTCATCCAAGCGGGGCAGAAGAGGATCTTCCATCCGATTGAAGTCATCATCCAGGCGGCATCTTCTATGGTCTTCCATCCGGAGCGAAGCGGCAGGATCCTGAAGACCTCCAGCGCGGAACATCCATCCGGACCGACGACTGAACGACGAATGACTGTTCCTTTAAGGGACGTCATCCAAGATGGCGTCCCTCGAATTCCGATTGGCTGATAGGATTCTATCAGCCAATCGGAATTAAGGTAGGAATTTTCTGATTGGCTGATGGAATCAACCAATCAGAATCTAGTTCAATCCGATTGGCTGATCCAATCAGCCAATCAGATTGAGCTCGCATTCTATTGGCTGTTCCGATCAGCCAATAGAATGCAAGCTCAATCTGATTGGCTGATTGGATCAGCCAATCGGATTGAACTAGATTCTGATTGGCTGATTCCATCAGCCAATCAGAAAATTCCTACCTTAATTCCGATTGGCTGATAGAATCCTATCAGCCAATCGGAATTCGAGGGACGCCATCTTGGATGACGTCCCTTAAAGGAACAGTCATTTGTCGTTCAGTCGTCGGTCCGGATGGATGTTCCGCGCTGGAGGTCTTCAGGATCCTGCCGCTTCGCTCCGGATGGAAGACCATAGAAGATGCCGCCTGGATGATGACTTCAATCGGATGGAAGATCCTCTTCTGCCCCGCTTGGATGAAGACTTTGACCGGATCATGGACCTCTTCAGCCCCCCGCTTGGGCTTGGATCAGGACATCGGAGGAGCTCTTCAGGACGGATCGGTGAACCTGGATGGTGAAGACAAGGTAGGAAGATCTTCAGGGGCTTAGTGTTAGGTTTATTTAAGGGGGGTTTGTGTTAGATTAGGGGTATGTGGGTGGTGGGTTGTAATGTTGGGGGGGGGGTATTGTATTTATTCTTTTACAGGCAAAAGAGCTGAAATTCTTGGGGCATGCCCCGCAAAGGGCCCTGTTCAGGGCTGGTAAGGTAAAAGAGCTTGTAACTTTTTTAATTTAGAATAGGGTAGGGAATTTTTTATTTTGGGGGTGTTTGTTATTTTATTAGGGGGCTTAGAGTAGGTGTAATTAGTTTAAAATTGTTGTAATATTTTTCTTATGTTTGTAAATATTTTTTTATTTTTTGTAACTTAGTTCTTTTTTATTTTTTGTACTTTAGCTAGTTAATTTAATTGTATTTATTTGTAGGAATTGTGTTTAATTAATTTATTGATAGTGTAGTGTTAGGTTAATTGTAGGTAATTGTAGGTAGTTTATTTAATTATTTTATTGATAGGGTAGTGTTAGGTTTAATTATATCTTAGGTTAGGATTTATTTTACAGGTAAATTTGTTATTATTTTAACTAGGTAACTATTAAATAGTTCTTAACTATTTAATAGCTATTGTACCTGGTTAAAATAATTACAAAGTTGCCTGTAAAATAAATATTAATCCTAAAATAGCTATAATATAATTATAATTTATATTGTAGCTATATTAGGGTTTATTTTACAGGTAAGTATTTAGCTTTAAATAGGAATCATTTATTTAATAAGAGTTAATTTATTTCGTTAGATGTAAATTATATTTAAGTTAGGGGGGTGTTAGTGTTAGGGTTAGACTTAGCTTTAGGGGTTAATACATTTATTAGAATACCGGTGAGGTCCGCTCGGCAGATTAGGGGTTAATAATTGAAGGTAGGGGTCGGCGATGTTAGGGAGGGCAGATTAGGGGTTAATACTATTTATGATAGGGTTAGTGAGGCGGGTTAGGGGTTAATAACTTTATTATAGTAGCGGTGCGGTCCGCTCGGCAGATTAGGGGTTAATAAGTGTAGGCAGGTGTCGGCGACGTTGAGGGGGGCAGATTAGGGGTTAATAAATATAATATAGGGGTCGGCGATGTTAGGGCAGCAGATTAGGGGTACATAGGGATAACGTAGGTTGCGGCGGTTTACGGAGCGGCAGATTAGGGGTTAAAAAAAATATGCAGGGGTCAGCGATAGCGGGGGTGGCAGAATAGGGGTTAATAAGTGTAAGGTTAGGGGTGTTTAGACTCGGGGTACATGTTAGAGTGTTAGGTGCAGACGTAGGAAGTGTTTCCCCATAGGAAACAATGGGGCTGCGTTAGGAGCTGAACGCTGCTTTTTTGCAGGTGTTAGGTTTTTTTTCAGCTCAAACAGCCCCATTGTTTCCTATGGGAGAATCGTGCACGAGCACGTTTTTGAGGCTGGCCGCGTCCGTAAGCAACTCTGGTATCGAGAGTTGCATTTGCGGAAAAAATGCTCTACGCTCCTTTTTTGGAGCCTAACGCAGCATTTGTTTGAACTCTCGATACCAAAGTTAAATTTATGGTGCGGCCAGAAAAAAGCCCGCGGAGCGTTAACAGCCCTTTTACCGCCAAACTCCAAATCTAGGCCTTAGAGAGGTAATCACTTATAGAACCTTAACCGTATTCTTATTTTTATTAATCTCGCCCTGAATCCTTATTTTCTAGTTATGTATATCTTAATATAAACACGGGTATCTTTTGTTCTGTTCTTATCTTGTCTTTTTTATTTATTAATGTAAGGGCTCGCATATTTTGAACTGCAAATATTAATACTGTATTCCTTTATATATGTATGTATATATCTCATTTTCACATGATTGTTGACTGCACTGGGAAAAGGCCACTTATGCTGATCCCCTTTGAGCCACCAACGCACACGCCCGTGCACACTCCTCTGTATTTTTACCCCTGTTCTTCAATCGCCCTCATTAGGTGGAGACATCCCCCTCTGATCCACCGACCTCCTGGCACTCCCCTACCTCTCTCATACATAGTAACTCTTACCCTCTTTTCTTTTGATTCCTCTTTCTACCCCCCTCCCATTCACATTTACTTGCCACTACTCCCCTCTTCCTCAAGACACTGATATTTCCCCCATTACTTTTACTTCTACTTTTCTTATGTTATGACCTCTTACTAAACTTGGTTCACCACTAACGCATAGTTACTAGTGCACCTCCAGGAGCATTATCATCTACATACTAACTGCTGCTCCCTCCCCCCCCTCCAGGCCCCTTCCCCCTACCACTTTCGAGCGGCTTTTGCCCGATGCAACCCTCCCCCCTTATACTATTTACCGTATATCCCATCTCTTCAGTTCCCTAACTGATAGTCTTTATCTAGTGGGTCACATATCTCTACCCTATAAGATGTGACTCTTGAGAAACCTAATGAGATGGGATATTATTTGCTATGTGACATAAAATGTAAAATGAGAACTGTTATATTCCTTACACCAACTCTTAGATCCCGATCATCTATCTATCAACTATGGTTGACTTTACACATCTTTTATGTTATACTCTATTTCATGTTGGTTGACCTTTGTAACCTTTTGGTCATATGAACAGTAGTTGATCCCTGCGTGGATACACTCAATGATTGCATACTTTGTAATAGACAGTTATTTTTTTGTTCTCACAATAAAAAGATTTAAAAAAAAAAAAAAATTAAGATTAGCAAGCAGTTTTTTCATAGTTTTAGTTTCCTTAACATTTTGTTTATTAATTATCATATTATTACTATTCCTCCTCTGTGGTTGAGATCTGTCCAATATTAAATTATGTACCAAATTAAAATCCCCAGCCACCACCAAATTTTTGTTAGTGTATTCCAACAACTTATTCTGAATATCTTCCCAGAACCGATCATCCTTTTTATTAGGACCATAAATATTACATATTACATAATCTGTTCCTTGTATTTGTATCTCTAATATTATGTATCTTTCCCCTTTATCTATAATAGCTTTACCTAGTTCATAATCTAATATTGCTACCCCTTATTGTGTCCTTACACAGGGTGTGAAAATTACCCCCTTTACCCATCCCCACTTCAATTTCTCCGATTCCTTGGCATTTAAATATCTCCTGGATTAACGCTATTAGACTGTCAGGGTTTTTTTCCCTGCTTTGTTTGCCATGTGCTGCTGGCAGCCATTTTACTCACCTCTCTTGCTGACTCTAGTGCATAGTGTTTGATGCTCCCTCATTTCCTGCATGCCCTTTTATGGCCAGACTGGTGTACATCATCCATGTGAGACAGGTTGCAGACTCAGAATTGTGATGTCATCACTTATTATTTAAAGGGCCTCTGTTCAGTATGCTTTGCCCTTGCGTTGTCTCAGACCTGTTTGTGAGAGTTCTAGTTCCTGTGTATTACCTGGCTGTCTGACGTCCCTCCTGGTTCCTGATCCCTGGCTTGTTCCTGACTCTGCTGTTCTCCTTGTTCCTGATTCCTGTTAGTCTGACCACTCGCTTTGGCTCCTGACTCGGCTCGTTTGACTATTCACTTTGGCTCCTGACTCGGCTCCTCTGACTATCTGCTCTGGTTTTGACTCCTGGCTTGTTATTTGACTTGTGGACTTTTTATTATTTTTTGCTATTAATAAAGGTGTGATTATTTTTGCACTTCTTGTCTCAGTCTGATTCCTGGCACCCTGACATAGACTCGCTAAATATTTTAATACCATTTTCCTTTTTATTGGGGATGTAAATCCCCCCACATTCCATGATGCAAATTTTAGTGTAATGTCCGAATTTTCAAAAAATTCAGAGCACCAAACCCTTTTTCATAATACATATACAAAAAAGTCTTGGCTAAAGGGTATATAAAAATGTAAAATATAGATGCCTGCACAGAGAAAGGGGGGGGGGGGGAGAGAGAGAGGGAAAAAATAAAAAAATAATATATATATATATATATATATATTCTTTCCCTTTTGCTCCATGATTTTAAACAATCTTCCTTTTAATCTCTAACTTAAAAAAACAGAAACCTTAAAAAATACAAACACAGCTTCTCCATTGCACAACTTTTACAGAACATACAGTAGATTATACTTCTATTTTTCTTCTCCTTCCAGAAATTCTGTAATTTCTTGAACAGTCTCAAATATTAGTGTACCCTTTCTCGTTTTTAAACTAATTTTTTCTGGGTATATTAGTCTAACTTCCCTGCCTTCTTGATATAATCTGGCGCTAGTAATCTTCTTTTACTGGTGGTCTCACTTTAAAAGTCTTGAATAGGGATGGGCGAATGTTTCTAAAAATTCAAAATTTAAAACGAATTTTTATACATTCGTTCGTTCGAATTGAATTTCAAATGTTTATATAATATTCTAACATTCTATTTTCGAATTTTCGTTTTCTAATTTTTCAATAAAATTTGAAAATATTCATTTGAATAATAGAATGTTTAGCTATGTATTCGTTCAATTTCATTCAAATTTGAAATAGTATTTCTAGTCTACAACTGTGTTTAATAAATGTAATATTTGAACTCGAATGCTACATTCGAATGTCACATTCAAATTTGAAATAGTATTGCTAGTCTAATACTGTGTTTTAAATGTAATATTCGAATTTGAATGTGACATTCAAATTCGAAATAGTATTTCTAGTCTAATACTGTGTTTTTTAAATGTAATATTCAAATTCGAATGTGACATTTGAATTTGAATGTGACATTCGAATTTGAAATAGTATTTCTAGTTTACAACTGTGTTTAATAAATGTGATATTCGATTCGAATGTGATATTCGATTTGAATGTGATATTCGATTTGAATGTGACATTCAAATTCGAAATAGTATTTGTAGTCTAATACTGTGTTTTATAAATGTAATATTCAAATTCGAATGTGATATTCGATTCGAATGTGATATTCGATTCGAATGTGATATTCGATTCGAATGTGACATTCAAATTCGAAATAGTGTTTCTAGTCTACAATTGTGTTTTATAAATGTAATATTCAAATTCGAAAGTGACATTCGAAAACTGTAAATAACATTCGAAAATCGCATTTTTTTCTTATCAACATTCTATTATGTAAATCGAATTTCTACAATAACATTTGTTCTAACATTCGAATTCGGATATAAACACATTCGCCCATCCCTAGTCTTGGAATAATAGCATTTTCTTCCCATCTATCTATATGCTTGCATTATTCTTAACTTGTCCTGAAAATTTAATACCTTAATTATAGCAGGACTATTAATTTGATTCCCTCTAAGATCTTTTCTTTCGGACCCTATTCTGTGAGCTCTCTCTATTGCTATTGGGATTTTAGATTCTGGCATTTTTAATAATTTGGGTAATTTTTTTTTTTTAAAAAAAAGAGCTTTATTGTCAAATAAGATAATTCATTACAACAAACTTGTCATATACAGCTTCTATAACAGTATGGTTACAATATCTCCTCCTCAGAGGTGTTATAAATACACTGTACATACAGTTTTGCTCTTACTTTTCCATTTTTTCCTTAATAACAATTTCTGTAATAAAATATAAACATTCTTAATTTCTAAATTCCTAGCCGGGGCTTGTCTGTCCCCATTCAATCAGTAATAACCATAATAACTGAAAACAAACAAAAGAAAAAAAGAAAACAAAGATACTCTACAGCCCTTATCTCTGTACCTTATTATGTTAATTTTCCTATAGAGCCGGTGTAAAGAATAACTGATAAAGATGAAGAAGAGGTGTTACATAGAAAGAAACAAGAGAGAGAATAAAAAAAAAAAAAGGGGTGAGGGATGGGTTGAGGGTAAAGGGGATGGGGGCAATCACCCAGATAGAGCTGCGTTCCACTTCGCTACCATTAGTTCATGTGTTGTTATGTTTCCCTGTTTCCAATAGTGCCTTCGCTCTAAAGTTAGGATGTGTGTAACCTGGGCCTTCCAGTTGTTTAAGGTGGGGATCTCTGGAGACTTCCACCTCTGAGGAATAAGTGTTTTAGCGCAATTTAGAAAGATTATAAGCAGTGGCATGAGTGATACTTCTTCAAGTTTGGGCAATAGGTGAAAAAGCAAAATTTCTGGTCTAACAGGCAGTGTAATTGCAAATTTATTCTTAATGAAAGCTAGCACCTCAGCCCAGAACGAAATTATTCTGTCACATGTCCACCATATGTGCAGGAGGTCAGCCTCCTCCCCACAGCCCCTCCAGCACTTCCCACTTGTTTTTTTGTATATTTGTCTGAGTCTGACAGGTGTCAAGTACCATCTTGAAATTAATTTGAAATTCATTTCTTGTATGTTCGCTGAGATCGAGGAGGTTTTATGTATGTGAAATATTGACTCCCAGTCTTTGGGGTCTATGTGTGAATTTAGATCTGCGTTCCATCGATAGACATAAGAAGGCACTGTGTCACTGGGCGTCAGAAGCTTGTAAATTTTAGATAAGATGTGACATACAGAGCATTCCTGCATGCATATACTTTCAAATGGTGTTATTTGCCTAGTCAGGGTAATTCTTTTGGTATGTGAATGTATAAAGTGGGCAACCTGAGCATATGAATACCAAGATGTGAAAACTGGATCGTCCAATTCCATCAACTCCTCTTGTGGAATCAATCTGCCCTCTCTGATCAATGAGCCAATGGCTCTATGTCGTATGTGAATAGGAGTCATGTTAGCACAGTAGCGTCTAGATATGGGGAACTCGGGGTTCCCCAGAAAGGGTGTCAAGGGGGATGGAATGGATGAAATATGTGTGGATGTGTTTAACAGTCTATCCCACTGACCAAACAATACATCAAAAAGAGGATATTCCTTGATCAGGGCAGGCCGGTGATGGTGTGGAAGCCAAGCAAGTGTTCCCACATTTTCCATGTTTAAGATGTCTGCATCCAATCGTATCCACTGTTTCTGATCCGATTGGGAGCACCACTCAGGGATTCGTTGCAACAAAGATGCTGTTCTATATTGAGTTAAATCAGGGACACCCAGTCCTCCTCTCTCTCTGGGCATATATAAAGTTTTTTTCTGCACCCTAGGCCTGATTCTATTCCCTCTCGTAAAGTGGGTCTACTGAATTAATACAACCTCCCCTCTTAGTCTATTGAATTCCCTTAGTGCCATTGTTCTTTTTTCGGGTTGGTTGAGACCTT
This sequence comes from Bombina bombina, assembly GCF_027579735.1. Classification (NCBI taxonomy): domain Eukaryota; kingdom Metazoa; phylum Chordata; class Amphibia; order Anura; family Bombinatoridae; genus Bombina; species Bombina bombina. Next base: position 587,021,876 of record NC_069501.1, read on the forward strand.
TAACATTTAGTGTTATAAATGTAACTGCACGCGGCTGAGATGTCATTTTGTTCAGTTTATTAATATCAGGATGGGGGAGGGGAAAGAGGAGGGGAAGAAAAAAAAAAAAAAAAAAGGTGGATATAGAAAAGGGGTCTACAAACGAATTTCTGTTATAAGTCCCAGTTAGAAAGAAAAAGGTATAAGAGTGTAGAAAGTAAAGAGAGAGAGAAAAGAAGATAGGAAAATTAGAAGATGTATAAGTATATCGCACTTACTGATATTCTGTGTACAATAGTTTAATAAGAGGTGAGACAACGGGATAGAGTATCCAAATAGGGGTCTTGCTAAAAATCCACAGGGGCTGTAGAAGGTATTAATGGTAAGTGGGAAATTACACTAAAGGCACATCACCTAGCTGTAATTAGGAGGTGAATCTAGTTGGTTTAACTACTATGTAGAGAACATTACATCTAGCTAAGCCTGTGGGGGCTACAATATCAAAATCCATCTAATATCTGAGCAGCAATTACAGAGGCAATAATATTAACAATGTCCTTAGTAACATTGAGTAACAGTAACTGGAAAACAGTCAAACATAACAACATTAGAAGACATAACAATTATTTAGTTATTAAAGCATGGTAGACCTTTGTACCTATAACATAATAAGTGGATCATTCAACATATCTAGAAGTCCAAAAGGGTTAACCCTAAACAAAATCATCATGTTCAATCATGTTTGATGTCCCCTCATGAGCTGATGGGATCAGCTTACATTTAATTACCATTTAACATTTGTGGATATTTTGATATAGGCAATAGCCTTGTTGGTTGTAAATAACATTAACTTATGTAATATATAGTCGCATGTATAAGAGGTAGTCCTCAGTAATATAGAGACATCATACGTTAAGTAATAGGCAAATGTATTGCTTATATCAATTCAGCAATAAATGTAAAACATTCTAACACAAATTTCAAAACACATTTGCCTAGTGTTTCGGCCCTCTTCAAGCCGCCATGCATCCTGGAATAAGTTTTTAGTCTAAAAGGTATCCTAGTCCTAAAAAGCCAAAATAAAAACAATGCAACATGGCAGTACAGAAAAAAGACAGAGAGTAAATAGATATTTAAGCAGTCTATGCATATATACTTATCGTGTATGACTGTCTCTCGCGGGGAATGGTGCTCCCTTGTAAATGTCTCTGATCACATTTAGCATGTGATCCAGTGTCCCATGACTTACAGTGCATCTTGCTATTATTTTTAAGTCCACTTTAGATGCTTTTGGGGATTTGTTCTTCCTGAGTTGTTATTGCTTCCCGCCTTGGTACAATATCTTGATCGGGGTGAGTTGTTGGGTCAGTGATTTCTACACCCAAGATGTCACAAAAGCCACGGAGATCCTCCATGTTGTGAAAAATTGCAGTTTTTCCTTCTCTAGAGGCTATTACACTCACTGGAAAGCCCCATCTGTATTTTATTTGATTAGACCTCAGGACCTCCGTGATAAATCTAAGGTCCCTCCTTTTCTGTAATGTGGTCGGACTTAGGTCCGAGAAGATAGAAATATTAATTCCAGCATGTGTTAGGGGAGCCTTTGCCCTGGCATTACGCATGATCTCCTCCTTTTCTGCAAAATTAAGGACTCTTGTGATAACATCTCTTTGGGGGGCTTTACCGGTAGGTTTTGGCCTCAAGGCTCTATGCGCCCTCTCTAGAATGATATCTGGTGAGTTTGGTGTCCCTTTAATAGTGCGAAAGAGGTCTTAAAGATATCTGTTGAGGGCTGTTGGGCTGATCGTTTCGGGTACTCCCCTAATTCTTAAATTATTCCGCCTATTGCGGTTGTCCAGGTCCTCAACCTTATCCATTAAGGTATATATCAGGTTGTCTTGCTGCAGCACCTGTTTATTAACTTCTTGTACATTGGTATATAACGTTTTGTGTGCCTCCTCTAACGTGGTAACTCGCCTTGCAACCTTGTTTATATCTTTTCTAATTTCACCAAAAAGGCCTTTCACTTCCTTCAAAACCTCTTTAATATCATCCTTAGATGAAAGTGTTTTGAGGTCTTCTCTTGTGAGGTTAGTGTCTTGATGGATTTGAGAGTCCTGCATTTGTGTCAGAGGACCCTTCCCTACATGCATGGCTTCATCTTCTGGAACAGTTTCTTGTGTTTTTAGGTATTGGGTCATTGTTGTCACTTTATGGGGTTTATCTATTTTAGGCATCCTTTTAAGTGGCATGTCTTTGCAGATAACAACTTAGGCCCTGTCTCACTGTAGAGAATGAGTTGGTGCAGTGCACTCAGTATACTCTTTATAGTAGAGAGTAAATATATAATGCCTGAGCTTGTGTTATTAAGTCCCTTAGTAGAATGTGTATCATATGCTTAATATTCAATTCCACATATAGGGTGTTGCAAATTGTGCACAGTAATGTAGCTCTGCAAGGCCATGATATTATGGCAGGAAGAGCCTTATTATGAATATTGCCTGCTCTTATGAAGAAAAAAACAGCGTAATGCTGCTTAGCGAGGCGTTCTGCTCAGTTTGTAAGTTAGGTGTTTTGATAGATATCTGTGTCTGTAGTTTGTATTAGGGGTACCAGTATCTTACCGCCTTATGTCTGTCGGGTAAAAAGTGCCACCGTTGCCAACGTGTTGACCTCCCCTCTGCTATTGAGTGCTGCGCCAGCACAGCTTTCAAAAGAGATCCAGCTTCCGATGCACAGGCCTGTCCTGTGTCCCCGCTGTACACAACGAAGGGATGTGAGCGAGTTAACGCTCCCCAAAGTGCCACTCTAGTGTCTCAGCCTCAGTGGTGCAAATTAAAATAAAGGCAATGTCCGTGTCAATTACTCTGCTCACAGGAGCAGCGCGGTTCAGGCTGGCGGCAATGGCGTTGTGATCTTCTCAAGTTTTTTGACCCAAATATATCCAAGTTCTGCAATTTTACGCTGTCTCTGTTGGTCCCTCAAGCATTTACATAGATTCCCTCAGGTTCAGATGTTAATTTTCTTTGGCCATGTGCCTGTTTTATTCCCCTTTTAGATTTCACAGCAACAGAGCTGTCCTATTTTGCAGCCATCTGCTTGCATGGCTAAGCTCCGCCCCCCAATTTGGGTAATTTTATAGATGCAAATTGTACTAAATCCCCATACTCCCTGGACTCTGGGAGACCTATAATCCTCACATTATTCCTTCTTGAGCGATTCTCCTGATCTTCTAATTTCAGCTGGAAGTAATAGTTTTACCTGTTTCAATCTTCCATATCTGAAATTCTTTGTTCTGTGAGAGCTTCTCTTGTCACTAACTGTTTAATATCATTAGATACAATTTCCAAACTATCCTGTAATTAATCCAGTTTTGGCATAGACATTATATTCATTTGTTTTAATAGATCTTTATTCCCTTGTGATAAAACAGTTTCATCATTACTTAATTCGACCACTGTTTCATTAGATATTTTATTCCTCCTCTCTTGATTTTTGCTCCTGTTACCCGCTATTGCTGGGGATTTGTTTTTTACTATATTAATATATTTATCCATACAAAGAGAGATGAAACAAACAATAATACAATATACCAATAATGATCTGTTGTAGTATCAAAAGATATTTTCATCCCCCCTCAATCCCAAATTAAATATGAACCACCATTAGGTGGAACCTAAAAACAAAAAGAAAGAAAAATTGGGTGCCTCTAGAAGCTTAGAAGTTTGGAGAGTAAAAATATTTTTTAAATTTTTTCCCTCAAAAGAAATTGTGGGTGTGGAATTGGTGTGTCTCTTGAAAAATTAGAGATTTGGGAAATACTTTTTCCCAAAATTGTGAAAGTGAAAATTTTTTTTTAAAAAAATGGGTGCTTCTAGAAACTTAGAAGTTTGGAGAGTAAAAATATCCCCCCCCCCCCCCCCCCAAAGTTGTGGGTGTGGAAATTATGTGTCTCTTAAAAAAATGAGAGATTTGGGAAATATTTTTTCCTGAAATTGTGAAAGCGCAATAATGAGAAAAAAAAAAGAAAAAATGGGGGTAGTTATAACATTTGCTTATAACTTTTGCTTTCTAAGCTCAGCCAAAAATTTTTTTTATATGCGCCACCAAGTCCACAAGATTAATGTCTCTGTTATCTGATGAAATTGTCTCTTTCTTTGCAAAGTTTCATCAATTATGTCTTCGCCTTTACAGATAAGATACAGATTTAAAGATATCCTCCATTTGTAGCCACAAATATCCTTCCTTATTATGTCTCCAGCCCCTCTCCCCTACTTGGGCTTCTTAATTCCACTTTCCTGTTTTCTTTCTTTTAACTCTTTACTTCTGCTTATATTTCCACAGTTAAAGTGTACAGCAGACAAAAGAAAAAACATATATTGCTTGTTAAGTGCACTTCTCCACACAATGGGGGATATTTAACAAAGGTCTGTCGGACCTGATCCGACAGTGCGGATCAGGTCCGACAGACCTCGCTGAATGCGGAGAGCAATACGCTCTCTGTATTCAGAATTGCACCAGCAGCTCTTGTGAGCTGCTGGTGCAACGCCGCCCCCTGCAGACTCGGGGGTGTCAATCAACACGATCGTACTTGATTGGGTTGAATTCGCTGCTTCATAACTGCTGTTTCTGGTGAAGACTCTTGATAAATGTGCTTGATAAATGGGCCTCAATAGCTCTTTCCAACTCACTCATTCATATTTAAAGGGGGGAATTACCAAAAGAGCTTACAACTCTTCCTTGCTTTTTTTTTATTCACTTCTTACAGCATCTACGGTATCTACTCTACCACATCCACCATATGAGTCCATATTCAAAGTGTTGCTATGGCTATTAATATAGTCACTTTTCATTATTTTACAAGTGATCTCCAAATAAAGAGAAAAAAAAAACACACCAGGCCCCAATAAATGCAATCAAGGATGAGGGGGTGTACATTCAAATGGGTGCTCGCACAGTAAAATAATTTAATTATATAAGTTTGACAGTCCTTTTTTCCACAAACTGCTGTTATGGTATGATGAAAACTCCTTCCGTGTGCAATGTCAGAGGGTTAACCCCCAAACCCCCTGATCTATGCAATATGAAAGTTCACTTTTTTATTATTATTTCATTTATAAACCACTGGAACAGTATTTTCAATTAGTTAAATGACTCACCACCTCCTTGTTACTTGGGTGCTGTCCTTTCTTGCTCCCCAGGATGCTGGTTAGCCAGTAGTGTGGTGCCTCCGTCAAATCTTCATTCTCTGCCCCTTGTTGGTGGTTGAAAAACTTCTCTCAGGAGTTAAACTGTCCTCGCAGTGTGGTGTTGTACTCGTGCAGTTAAAAGGGTGTATTAAGTGCTAACTCACTTATTGTGCTCACTATGGCCTCAGCTACGAAATATCCAATGAAAAAATGTTGTCAGGAGCACCAAAAAGTGAGTTGAAAAGACTTACTTTATTATATTTGCGAACAAAACAAAAAGGGTTAACTAACCCCCAGGGTAAGAGTGATAAATAACCTTAGAAACACAGAAAACAAAAAGGCTGACCGGTTTCGACGTCTGCCTTAATCCTAGCCTGCTTACTAAACAGGCTAGGATTAAGGCAGACGCCGAAACCGGTCAGCCTTTTTGTTTTCTGTGTTTCTAAGGTTATTTATCACTCTTACCCTGGGGGTTAGTTAACCCTTTTTGTTTTGTTCGCAAATATAATAAAGTAAGTCTTTTCAACTCACTTTTTGGTGCTCCTGACAACATTTTTTCATTGACCCACCAAATGCAGGTACTCTCACGCTTCCCCTAGAGAGTTTTCACCTAGTGCTTTTATGTGTTACTCTGCGGATATTTAGCCATGCATTAACAGGAAAGATAGCCAGTCATTTAGAGTGCCTTTATATGTTAAGGGGTTCACTTATCTGTTCTGCTCCAGAATTACAACTGTGTTTGATCCCTCTTCCTCCAATCCCCAGTGAAACCCTTTCACTGACTCCCAAATCTTGTACTTGAAGTTAAGCTAGCAGGGTCCACCTCTCAGCTTATCCCTGATTGTTTTGCGGCCTGCGAGTCCCGGCCACCTGGTCTACCACCGTGTACAACTCCACAGTGCTGATTCTTCCTTTGCTGTTCTCCAACTCCTGGATGTTGCGGACACTCTCAGGGTTATGGTCTATGCGGTAGTAGGCTTGCCAGAGAAATCCACGGCAGTTAGCGTCCTCTGCCTAGGGGATATTGCCTCGGCGTGGTCCTGGGTCTAGGATCTATCGGAGCACTCATGTCTCACGCCCGATCTGCTGGCCATGCCCACCGGAAGTCGACTGATATCTATTTTTCCTGCCCGGTATTTATTATGTATGTAGTGGTGGGCCTGTCAGAGCGTGAAGTGGAGCTTGTTGGGCTGTCACAGCCCACCTGTTGAGAAGGCAGGTACTAAAAAGATGGAATTATTAACTAATAGGCAGATTAGTACACTGTGGGATTTGAGGGTTCTCTGCCAGAAGAGGAATGTTCAAAGCAGCATCACCATATGCAGTGCAGATTTAATGTAAATAATCCATTTAGACAGCATTGAATGACAATACAATTTACACGTGTAAACTGAAATGTACAATAGATAAACCTGTAAATGAACAATAAGCCTATTTGAGCTGGATGATTTTTGGTATACTGTACATGTGTATATTATGTGTTATAATAACGTGTTATAATAACAAACATAGTTAAAATATAAACTATTTTTACAGTATAATGCTTACATATAACACACTATATACACCTACTTTTTTAATATTAACAATGGTCATTGCATACATAGTGAAGATATAGGCATCCTATAAGGGTATCTTGTAGAACAATGAAGAAACTTTGCAGGTATTGTCTAATGTTCTAAACAATACATGCTAGCTTAAGTGAATATTTACACATATAAATGTTTCGCCACCTTTTCTTTGTTAAGATGAGAATTTTTAAGAAAAACACGGCATTTACTGAAAATTTGCATATAGATTATTTGAAATAATACAAATCAGAATCCATTTTCAGATTTATAAACACACATTAAATGTTCTGTAAACATGTTTTGAATATATGCTCTTTCCATACTATTGAAATTCACATACATTAGCGATGTGCTTAGAATGTTGAAAGGTAGCGATCGCTACAATTTCCTATAGAAAAGCCACATCACATGAAGTCATCAGTGGGCTAAGCTTGGCAGCCATTTCAAAGTGGCCAGAAACAATTTTCATTTTAAAATAACTTTGTTACCATTCCTGCTGCATGATATAGACAAGGAGCAGGGAGGCTATTTGCAGCTTAATCTAAGGTAAGGCTTTAAAGTGAATGTCAATTTTGATGCTTAAGTGCCCGGTATTTAAAAATTCGATTAAAAACAGGGACACTTTAATTCATCAAAATTTACATTTCACTCCTGTTGTGAAAAAAAACTTTCCTTTTAAACTTGACAGCAGCTCCAGCTTCCTACGGTCGTCGCAAGCCATTTCTGACAACGCCGTGATTGGAGGAAGCTGGATTCCTCATTTTAGACTCAGGAAGAGGCTTTGCGACGGGCGGAGGAAGCTGGATCGGCTGTCAAGTTTAAAAGGTACGTTTTTTTTTTTCACAACAGGAGTGAAATGTAAATTTTGATGAATTAAAGTGCCCCTGTTTTTAATAAAATTTTAAAAAAACCAGGCACTTTAGCATCAAAATTTACATTCACTTTAAGATGACTTAGGTGTAGACTGTACCTTTAAAAGACAAGCTTTCAAGATTTTTCCTTTCTTCCTCAGGTATTGCTTCAAACCTAAGAGAGGAAAACTCTCAAAAGCTTTTATTTATAGTTTAAATCAACTTCAGCAAACATCAGGGCTCTGTAAATAATCCCATATATTAAATATGTCACTAATGAAAACCAATGAACAGACCCTGAGTGTTTGTTGGTGTGTGTGTGTGTGTGTAACTATCTAATACTAAGTACCATGTACCAATTTTACATTGCCAACCACTTCCTACTTCAAAATTAAAATTAGGCACACTCACACACAATCAAGCACAAACACACACTCAGGCACATTCATACACACAGACCGGCACACTCAAAGACACACACTCAGGGAGACACAAATTTAGACAGGCACATTCAGAGACACACACACTCAGAGATGCAGACAGGCACACTCAAAGACACACAGACAGGCACACTCAAAGACATACTCAGATACACACTCAGGGACACCCATTTAAGCACACTCAGGTACACTCAAAGACACACACTCAGACACACAAACAGCCAACCTTAGATTTAGATTCAGATTCAACTTTATTGTCACTGTACAGTGTCAAGACAATGAAACATAGTTGGTCTTCGATCATAAATGCAGTAGCGAATGATAAAATATACAATAAAATAGATGTAACTCAGTGTAAACTCTAGCAGTCTTACATAATGTCATAATACATATAATACCTAAATAATATAATACCTCAATCATTAATAGAGCAAGACTTATTAAAAAAGACTTTGACAGGGGGGTAGTCCAAACACTGACCGAGATGGCTGCTTTTTTCTGGCGGCTGAGAGTTGGTGTTGGTAAATCTGTTGTTAATCATCTACCAGATATACCATCAAAGCTCTTAACATGGTCTATATGCTATTCAAGACCTGATTAACAGGTTCTTATGTATATTATAACAATTCTTGGCCAGGCAGACTGGATTAGAAGAGGTTCGCAGCAGAGGCCTTTGGCCAGCCTAGGTCCTCACCTACCCTCCCCAATTTCCTGGTTCACCAGGTTAAGCAGCGGTGCATGCTGAACTGAAACCTTAGGATATAACTAAAGCGAAACGCCTTAGGTGTTTATACAGAGCTTATGTGAGCTCTTTTTTAAATGTTAGGAAACGTGGTTTAACTCTTTATTATAAGCATACTCTTATAATTGTGGTATTGGTGGCGCTACTTATGCCGGAGGGCTGCTGACATTATCAGTATAACAGACTATGTAATAGTATTAATATAAGGATTTAGACTAATAGAATTTGTTGGCACTCTACCTAGTAGCGACTAGCGAATATTTTCCAATACAGTATACTACAACTCTCCTAAGATATATTAACTGAATCTGTTGGCACTCTACTACGTAGCGTGGAGTAAATATAGGAAAACTTAGTGTACTACAAGTTCCCACGGGAATCACTTAGACCTGCCGCAAACTGTATACTAAATTACGACTGTTAGCCTACTATTACGGCTGTAGCTGCATTTTCACACAAATGTTTATCTCGGCTTAACCGGGGGATATATGGCACAATTACAGCATATTATACGGTACTAGATACTGAATCACAAAGCGTTACAAGTTTAACACATGACTGTCATATATAGGCTGATCTCAGCAACAGAAGCCAGATATTAAATTACAAATTGTTACAATTTCCATATACGGTTGTGACATACATGTTGCAAATAGGAACATAATTACAAACCGCTACTAGTACAATACACTGTTATGATACATAGGCTACTATAGAATAATATACATAATCACGCTACAGAGGACTTGGTAAGAACAATAGGAATGACTCTGTTTAATATAATATGATCACAGTTTATATATCTGGCACGCAATGCCTATATACCTATTATCTAACAATTTGATGCGTTATTATAGAGACATCTATTTGAATTGAGCTGTGCCAACCACAGAATATTATATATAACTTCTAATATAAGAATGAACTATAACTGATATATCTTATCAGCAACAATACACACATGTTAAAGCACCTCTTATTTTTACTCTTCTAAATACTGGGTAAAAAATACTCATATAGCAATTCAGTCCAAGCATATATTTTTATGGCCTTGAAACAGAAGGACTGCAACATGTGTACTATATAGCTCATTATTATAACAAAGTTAGGTAGATCACCTTACATGTAGTGCCTATGTACCACACATCTAACAATAGGATATATGGTATTTGAGACATTCCTGCTGACTGAGTTTTATTTATCAGAGTACGCAATATAACATTTGAATAACAGGGACGGACCATAATAGAAATAATATAAGTAACCATTTGCAAGTGTTTATGCACTTTACATCCTTCACTCCTCCAACTACCAAGGAGAATATTTTAATACAGCTATCTAATTGTAGTACATCTATAGAATTATGAACCTATACTAGCTTCAGGACATATATTATATATCTATATTTTGAACCCAGGCTCTGTATATCATCCACAAGTAAACAATACTAACTGTAAGGGAGATATTAATCTACCTGATAGAATTTCAATGCCTGACAATAAATATCTTATGTCCCAGTGATATATATTTACTACCTAGTACTCTATACTCTTGGTTCATATGTGACCACATCTTATTACAAACACTATATACTATTTATGGCAATCCCGTGATAGATACTAGATCTATATCCCTCACAAGGTGCTGACCATTAGGAGATCGAATTTAGATCTTTTACAATAAACACATAGCCACTATATCTATTCAAATGTATATGTGTATGCTATTACCTGAACTATTACTTTGGCTATCACACCACAGAGGCCTATTTGATTAGACTGTAAACAGGTAATCTATCTATGACCACCCAATCCTAGGTTTTTAAATTAAATGTTTTTGTAGTAATTCCTTTTTTATTATTGTATAATAAAAGTTATGTTTTATAATTGTCAATACTATCCTGCCTTCTTGTAGTCAGGACAGTGAGTGCTAATCTCGCATTCTCAGTGAGAATCTCTCTTGTATTCCCACACTTTTGCTATTATTGACTTTGTGCGAAGCACCCCTCCCTCTTAATAATAATCTATCACTTATAACAGTACTTTCAATCTATCACTGATATAGATTGGGGAGCTTGTCCGCTTGCAGTGCCACTGCTCTATCCTTTTGTCACTAACTTAGGATATAACTAATCTGCATGTAACAATAATAGATGGAATGGAATGCTACAGAGCACTTAATAAGGCTGCTTGAGAATCATTTTGGTAACCTGCATGAGCTAATCAAAGATGGCTTCGGCAATACTTCTGGTCTACCTGTGCAGGGGTTTCACCCCAGAATCCGGAGGAAGTTATCATTGGGGAACCCCTTGGAGATGTGCCATATTACCTATGTAGATTATCGGTGGAGATAGAGCCCAACGCTACTAAGCCATTAAAAAAGGAGCTGATGAACATAAGATGCCTTACCGGTAACGTTTTTCAAGCAGGCCCTTGACATCGATGGCGAGGCTCCGAAGGTTCTGCAACAAGTAGACGGCTCAGAGACTCTGAGTAAGCATGTCCAGAACTCTAAAACCCCTAAACTTATAGTGACTACAGTTATTAACAGAGACAGAGACGGTGAGCTGATTCGGGCCCTGTACAGGTGCAGGCGCTTTGACCCGAGTCCTGATTTTCATTAGAATTGGAGTGTGGAGAGCTGTTCCGGCAACCCCATCTTCATATCCTCAAGCTCCCTTCCTATTCTACTAGAGGTTGGTCGAATGTGTTGGAAGGCTGGTATAGGTTGAGTTTCCTACAATAAGCAGTCATTCGCAGTATGTATGTTATAGAAACTGCTTGTTATTTGACACTAACTGTCACAATTAACTGTCTCCTTTTGTTAATTGTCACCTATTACGCTGCCTCTATGAGGCCTTGCACTCAGAATAATTAATCAGCTTTCCAACCATCATTCTTATACCAGAACTATACCCTAATGATGGCCTCTGAGTCTGATGCTCTGGGTACTCACATATAACAGCATACAAGTTGGGCTCCTGGTGGCCCGTATCTCTTTGCTCAGCCAGAGATGTTTATTATTTGGATAAGTCTACAGAATGTTTACAGTTATTTTTGTGCTAAGATTTTGAGGTTTTATATTTTCTCCTATATTGTCAATAGATAGTAATGGTTAACAGTTCGGGGGATCTAGGTGATTTAAAAACAAAACAAAAACTGGGCTTATAAATGTATATTAAGTGTATCTATTATGATATTGTGGCCCCCTCTTTATTTCATCCTGCTATGCTACCAGCGCCCAAGGTGGTATGGCATTTACATCATTATCAAAAGAGAGGCCTACTTTATACATTAATAAGAACTGAGCTCTAGACTAAACATCTATTATTAGTAGCACACATGTCTCATTGGATATAAAGCCATCCCCCTATATTTCACGGTACAGACTACCCCCCATCTACAGCTAGTTTAGCTACTAAAATAGTGTGAAAACAGGGTGTAAATTTGACCAATTGTTGTTCCCAGACTTAGTTGATCTGCCCCTAGCTTGTTCCTATTAAACATATACTGTGCCTCAAACAGGGCATTAGAGGACCATATGCTATTTAACACCATCCACTCCTGCAATTTATGAGTGTTCTAGTGTCCCTTTGGATCTTAGTTTAGATCCCATTGCTAAATATCACTTTGTTCATTAAAGGCCCTAGTAAACCTATTTAAATATACCCTAAATCGTGGTTCCAGATTCAATATTGTAATTTTATTTAATTTTATCCTATTTTATTCATTGAAATCTATTACATTGCCTATCCTATCTTGTATTACTACAAGTTGAATTTCCTATCCAAATGAGAATTATTCCTAATTGTTTTAGGACCCAAAAGTGTCCTTTTCATAAGCTAGGGCCCCCTACTTTGCATTACCAATGTTATTAGGCCCAAGATTGGCCCTTAGTGTTCTTAGTATTCTATCATTATAAACAACAAAAAATTAGGTTTTATTTATATCTGCTCTCTGCATCATTGGATATGGCATGTTCTTTTAGTGTTTGTATACACATGATGTTATTTTACTATCTATGCCTACTCAGCAGGTTGTTTTTCATTCACTATATTAACAAGGATCTGTATCAACCTATTTTAAGTATGCTGAGATATTGATTTTTACAAGAAATATGTACACACCTGATTAATAGCATGCCTAGCTGCATTTTCCAATAGTTGTCTTATTACCTGTTAATAGTGTTCTAAATATACGATCAACTCTTGCTCTACAATGTCCCTTTTTGAGTTGATATTTTTGTACAAAATCCTACTGTCACTGTGATTAGATTTATATATTTTTTCGGTTGTAATTTTTACAAACCTCAATAAAAGATTATTAAAAAAAAAAAGACTTTGACAGCCTAATAATAAATATAGACATTACACAATAGTGCCACCAATACTATACAATATAACTATACAGGGAGTGCAGAATTATTAGGCAAATTAGTATTTTGACCACATCATCCTCTTTATGCATGTTGTCTTACTCTAAGCTGTATAGGCTCGAAAGCCTACTACCAATTAAGCATATTAGGTGATGTGCATCTCTGTAATGAGAAGGGGTGTGGTCTAATGACATCAACACCCTATATCAGGTGTGCATAATTATTAGGCAACTTCCTTTCCTTTGGCAAAATGGGTCAAAAGAAGGACTTGACAGGCTCAGAAAAGTCAAAAATAGTGAGATATCTTGCAGAGGGATGCAGCACTCTTAAAATTGCAAAGCTTCTGAAGCGTGATCATCGAACAATCAAGCGTTTCATTCAAAATAGTCAACAGGGTCGCAAGAAGCGTGTGGAAAAACCAAGGCGCAAAATAACTGCCCATGAACTGAGAAAAGTCAAGCGTGCAGCTGCCAAGATGCCACTTGCCACCAGTTTGGCCATATTTCAGAGCTGCAACATCACTGGAGTGCCCAAAAGCACAAGGTGTGCAATACTCAGAGACATGGCCAAGGTAAGAAAGGCTGAAAGACAACCACCACTGAACAAGACACACAAGCTGAAACGTCAAGACTGGGCCAAGAAATATCTCAAGACTGATTTTTCTAAGGTTTTATGGACTGATGAAATGAGAGTGAGTCTTGATGGGCCAGATGGATGGGCCCGTGGCTGGATTGATAAAGGGCAGAGAGCTCCAGTCCGACTCAGACGCCACCAAGGTGGAGGTGGAGTACTGGTTTGGGCTGGTATCATCAAAGATGAGCTTGTGGGGCCTTTTCGGGTTGAGGATGGAGTCAAGCTCAACTCCCAGTCCTACTGCCAGTTTCTGGAAGACACCTTCTTCAAGCAGTGGTACAGGAAGAAGTCTGCATCCTTCAAGAAAAACATGATTTTCATGCAGGACAATGCTCCATCACACGCGTCCAAGTACTCCACAGCGTGGCTGGCAAGAAAGGGTATAAAAGAAGAAAATCTAATGACATGGCCTCCTTGTTCACCTGATCTGAACCCCATTGAGAACCTGTGGTCCATCATCAAATGTGAGATTTACAAAGAGGGAAAACAGTACACCTCTCTGAACAGTGTCTGGGAGGCTGTGGTTGCTGCTGCACGCAATGTTGATGGTGAACAGATCAAAACACTGACAGAATCCATGGATGGCAGGCTTTTGAGTGTCCTTGCAAAGAAAGGTGGCTATATTGGTCACTGATTTGTTTTTGTTTTGTTTTTGAATGTCAGAAATGTATATTTGTGAATGTTGAGATGTTATATTGGTTTCACTGGTAAAAATAAATAATTGAAATGGGTATATATTTGTTTTTTGTTAAGTTGCCTAATAATTATGCACAGTAATAGTCACCTGCACACACAGATATCCCCCTAAAATAGCTATAACTAAAAACAAACTAAAAACTACTTCCAAAACTATTCAGCTTTGATATTAATGAGTTTTTTGGGTTCATTGAGAACATGGTTGTTGTTCAATAATAAAATTAATCCTCAAAAATACAACTTGCCTAATAATTCTGCACTCCCTGTATAGCCTATGGCCTCTAATCCAAACTAAAACATCTATCCAATATACATCATGTGCAAATAAAATGCATCAAACTGCAAATATAGTTAGCACAATCTGGTGCAAATAAGGTGCATAATTCTCAGCAACATACATTTATCATGTGAAAATAAAGTGCATACCATGATTAAACTAAACACATTCACCATGCGCATAGTATACAAGTTGACCATTAGCATAAAGTGCAAATTGTGAGAACATAGGCCATGTGCACCAAGTGTGCTTTTTACCAAGTGTTATTTAGTTCACAGCACAAAATAAAACTCTGTGTAGAGGATCTCTCAACGATTATATAGTCTTGTTATTAAATATATCCCAAAGGAATCCATATTGCAATTTCAAGTATCCATATTCACCCTTAGTTAGATATACAGTTACCTTTAAACTAGGGATGCACCAATACAATTTATAAAAGACAGAGTACGAGTACCAAAACTTTTTTTAGGTACTTGCCGATACCAATATGTTACAGAGAGAAGGAGACTGAGCAAGTCAATGTATTTTAACATTGGCTTGCTATTCAGATCAGGTAGTAAATA
This sequence comes from Bombina bombina, assembly GCF_027579735.1. Lineage (NCBI taxonomy): Eukaryota > Metazoa > Chordata > Amphibia > Anura > Bombinatoridae > Bombina > Bombina bombina. The sequence continues at coordinate 587,037,194 of NC_069501.1, forward strand.
TGGCATGTAGTCATTCTCACTACCTGATCTGTGTCACAGCTAGGGATTGGGGAATATGTTTCTATTCAAATTCAAATGTTAGAACGAATATTATTGTAGAAATTCGATTTACATAATCGAATGTTGATAAGAACGAATATTCTTAAAAATTCTAATATTGAATGTTATTTACAGTTTTTGAATGTGACATTCGAATTCGACATTTAAATTCAAATGTGACATTCTAATTTGAATATTACATTTATACAACACATTTGTAGACAAGAAATACTATTTTGAACTTGAATGTGACATTTGAATTTGAATGTGACATTCAAATTCGAATATTACATTTAAAAAACACAGTATTAGACTAGAAATACTATTTTTGTATTCGAATGTGGCATTCAAATTAGAATATTACATTTATAAAACACAGTTGTAGACAATTATAAAACACAGTATTAGACTAGAAATATTATTTAGAATTCAAATGTGACATTCGAATGTAGTATTCAAATTCGAATATTATATTTATAAAACATAGTATTAGTCTAGAAATACTATTTAGAATTTGAATGGGACATTCAAATTCAAATGTAGCATTCAAATTTGAATATTACATTTATAAAACACAGTTGTAGACTAGAAATACTATTTCAAATTCGAATGTTACATTTCAAAATTGAATGTGATATAAAATACATAGCTAAACATTCTATTATTCGAACAAATATTTTCGAATCTTATTGAAAAATTCGAAAACAAAAATTAAAAAATAGAATGTTAGAATGTTATATAAACATTCGAAATTCGATTCGAACGTATAAAAATTAGTTTTAAATTTCAAATTTTTAGAAACATTCGCCCACCCCTAGTCACAGCCATCAGAAGCCCTTTGCAGCTATTTAGAGCTGCTACTAAATGCCTCTAAGCAGTGGCACTTAGTAACAGCTCTGTACATGCTGGGATGTCACTGTCACAGCTGCTGATAATCAGAAGTGTTCTGGAATCCGCTGACAAAAAGGATGTGTTGTCACCAAAGAGCAGCAGGCTTCTGTTTAACTGCAAAGCTCCAGTCTGAAGGGGGAGGTGTCCAGGTGCACACTGAATCTGAAGGCAGACTTCCAGGATATGCTGCAGGAAGCAGCTAAACAAGGCAGTAAGTGGCTCTAATGAAACCAGGGGAGGTTCCTCAATAACAAGCAATGAGCAAAGCAGCTAGGATGCTTATAAAGGAACACAACAGGCAGTTCTTAAAGGGACAGGCTGTAAAGATATACTGATATTATGACAGGTCCCCCACACAAGGAAAACCTCCAGGTTTTATTTCCAGGAGTCGATTCAAAAAGAGGGTCTCTCAGGATGTCTCCGATGAAAAAGCGAGACCAAACGAGGGGCAGAAATGTTAGTGGCAGGCTCCCAAGAATCCTCCTCATGCGAATACCCCTCCCAATGGACTAAATACTGAAGTACACCCCGAAACACTCTAGAATCCAGTATTTCAGAGACCTCATACTCCTCTTGGTCAGATTGGGACTGAACCGAATCCGGAATGGACGATGGAACAGATCGGACAGGAGTATAAGGTTTAATCATGGCAACGTGGAATGAAGGGTGTATGCGATACCTTTCTGGTAACCGTAGTACAACAGCGTTGGAGTTAATGATTTTTTCTATGGGAAATGGTCCTATATACAACTGGTTGAATTTAGCTTTCGTAGCTGGTATTCGTATGTGACGGGTGGATAACCAGACCAAATCCCCGACCTCGTAATCCGGAGCTGGTCGCCGGCGTAAATTGTAGTAGTGTTGATGGCGGGATTGAGCCCGGGTGATATTATCCTGTAATAATTTAAAATTTTGAGCGATGGAATTAACTAAGTCGTTAACAATAGGACATTGAGCATGCATATTGGGTAGGAGATCATAAGTAGGATGAAATCCATAATTGGCGAAAAAGGGGGAAAGCTGAGTGGAATCATTTTTGGTGTTATTATAGGCAAACTCAGCAGTTGCCAAATATTCAGCCCATTTATCTTGTTGCTGGGAACAGAAAACACGTAAATATTGCTCTAAAGTTTGGTTGGTGCGTTCACATTGGCCATTCGTTTGCGGATGATATGATGTTGTAAGTTTTCTTGTGATATTCAATTTGTCACATAAGGATTGCCAAAATTTAGATGTGAATTGGCTACCACGGTCTGTGAGAATACTTGTTGGTAGTCCATGTATTTTTACAATGTTTGATAAAAACAACTCCGCGGTTTGAGATGCAGTGGGTAAAGCTGGTATGGGCAAGAAATGTGCCATCTTAGTAAATAAATCGATAACTACTAAAATTGTAGTATAAGTCTTAGATTTAGGCAACTCTACTATGAAATCCATAGCGACTTCTTTCCATGGTCGATCGGGTATCGGTAATGACATTAAATATCCATAAGGTTTTTTGTGATCCTTTTTGTTTTGAACACATAAAGTACAAGTTTTGACGTAATCCTCTATTGAGCTCCACATCTTAGGCCACCAGTATTTCCTTTTAATTAAATCATATGTATTTTGTATACCAGGATGTCCATTAAGGACTGAGTCATGGTTTTGTTGTAGAATTACCTTTTGTAAAGTTGGTGGTATATACAAGAGATTCTCAAAATAATATAGACCATCTGGATGTTTTATGAGATTATATTTATTTGTATTAACATCCCTGCTTTGAGCATCCTTTAATTCTTGTGTAAAAGGTTGTATGCAGGAGATGAACTTTCCTGGAGATAGAACAGTTCTCTGTGGTTCAATATGGTTATGGGGTGTTCTCTGTCTTGACAGAGCATCTGCTTTCCCGTTACGTGATCCAGGTCTGTATTGTATATGGAAGTTAAACCTAGAGAAATACAGACTCCATCTGAGTTGTCTTGATGACAGCGTGCGATTAGTCTGCAAATACTCTAGGTTCTTGTGGTCAGTATATACAAGAATTGGTATATCTGTACCCTCCAACAAGTGCCTCCAATGTTCGAAAGCTGATTTAATCGATAGGAGTTCTTTTTCCCCAATTGGATAGTTAATTTCTGGAGGTGTTAAAGATCGTGAGTAGTAAGCAACTGGATGAACGGGTTCTGTTAAACTTGTCCTTTGAGATAGGATGGCACCTATTGCATACTCCGATGCATCAACTTCTAGGATGTACTGTTTTGTAGGATCTGGGAAATGAAGTATTGGTGCAGTTGTGAAACATTCTTTTAGTAAATCAAATGCTTGTTGTGCATTCAGAGTCCAAACGAAAGGTGTCCCTTTTCCTGTAAGCCTTGTGAGAGGTTTCACTATAGAAGAAAATTTTTTAATAAATTTTCGATAAAAATTCGAAAAACCTAAGAAACTTTGAAGTTCTTTTACATTGGTTGGTTGTGGCCAATTAGTAATGGAGGATATCTTAGTATCTTCCATATTGATACCATCTGCTGTAATTCTGTAACCAAGAAATGATATATCTTGGCTATGAAATGTACATTTTTCTGGTTTTGCATAGAGATGATTCTCTCTTAATCTGGTTAGTACTGTAGTTACATGTTTTATGTGTTCTTGCAAGGATTCTGAGTAAATCAGGATGTCATCCAAGTAGATGATTACACAAACATCCAGTAAATCACGGAAAACCTCATTAATAAAATGTTGAAAGGTTGCTGGGGCGTTGCAGAGGCCGAATGGCATCACAGTGTACTCGTACAAACCATATCTGGTACGGAACGCTGTGAGCCATTCGTCCCCTTTCCTTATACGGATTAAATTATATGCGCCCCTCAAATCTAGTTTAGTGTAAATAGATGCCTTACCCAACCTTTCAATTAATTCAGTTATCAAAGGTAATGGGTATCTATTTTTAATTGTAATCTTATTGAGCTGTCGGTAGTCAACCATTGGTCTAAGTGTTCCATCTCTATTGCGCACGAAAAACATTCCAGCAGCTGCTGGCGAAGTGGAAGCTCTTATAAAGCCCTTTTTTAGATTCTCATCTAGATATTGTTTTAAGTGCTGTAGCTCAGGCTGAGATAGTGGATAAATGTGACCAAAAGGTATTGGTGACCCAGGAAGGAGATCTATTGGACAATCGTAAGTCCTATGCGGTGGTAAAGTCTCCGCCTCCTTTTTATCAAATACATCCTGAAATTGGGAATAGATTTCAGGTACTGGGTGTTGTAATTTTCCAACTTGATTCTTTGTTGTGGACAGATTATTTATATGTGAGTATATTTGTTTTGGTAAACAATGTTGCTTACAATAATGAGATTGGAATTGTGTACTAAGTGTTTGCCAATCAATGCTAGGTTGGTGTTGTTGTAACCAAGGTAAGCCTAAGATTAATGGAAATAGAGGTGATGGTGTTACGTCGAATGAAATATGTTCTTTATGTTCCCCGTGTGTAACCATAATAATAGCTGTTGTTTGATGTGTGATTGGTCCGTTAGAAATTTGACTACCATCAAATACACGTAACACATATGAATTTTGTTTTTTCTTTAATGCTATTTCATTCCTATACACCACATGTAAATCAATAAAGTTGCTTGAAGCACCGGAATCAACGAGTGCCTTCAACATAATCTCTTTTGAGCCCCACTGTAAGGAAACAAGTAAATGACAGTAAGATGGTTTACCAAAACTTATGTCAGAAGTACTACTGAAGTTATAGTTCTTACCTCTTTTTATCTTGGTAAGGTTAGGGCAGTCTTTTACTTCATGTTCTTTAGATGCGCAATAAAGACAGAGGTTATTTTCCCTTCTCCTCTTTTTCTCTTCAGGGCTTAAAGGTCCCCTGATTACACCAATTTCCATTGGTTCTTCTGTAACTTTATAAGGTTGATAGGATTTCCTTATTATTGGATCTGAATTATATCTTTCCTTCTTTCGTTCCCTTAAACGTCTGTCAATATTAATTGACAAAGACATTAAATTATCCAGACTTTCTGGTATGTCTATTCTAGATAGCTCATCTTTCAGGGCTTCTGATAATCCTAATCTAAATTGGTTTCTAAGTGAGATGTCATTCCACTGTGAATCTTTAGAGAAACCCTTTTAAATTCGGCTATATAGTCCTCTACAGGCCTCTTTCCCTGTTTAAGAGCTCTCATTGAATTTTCTGATGTGAGTTGTTTGCACGGATCATCATACAATAACGCCATTGCATGAAAAAAAACTTCTAAGTTATCTAATATGGGATCATTTTGCTCAAAATAAGAGTTGGCCCAAGTTCTAGGCTCTGCTCTGAGATAAGAAATAACTGTCAGTACTCTTTGTTTGTCAGTAGTGTATGTTTTTGGTCTTAAAGTGAATAGAAGGTAACATGCATTCTTAAAGTCACGGAACTGACTTCTATCACCAGAAAATTTTTCTGGAGGTGATACAATAGGCTCATTTGTTGAATCAATAGTAACCTGTTTAGGAGCTGCAGTATCTTTTATAATGTCTCTTAGTGTCTGATTTTCTAATTGCAACTCTCTTAAACCTTGAGAAAGTTGATCTACTCTCTGTGAAAGATTGTATACATGTGTGGGCAAATCTGCTTGATCCATTTTCAGGCTTGTTATTCTGTCACAGCTGCTGATAATCAGAAGTGTTCTGGAATCCGCTGACAAAAAGGATGTGTTGTCACCAAAGAGCAGCAGGCTTCTGTTTAACTGCAAAGCTCCAGTCTGAAGGGGGAGGTGTCCAGGTGCACATTGAATCTGAAGGCAGACTTCCAGGATATGCTGCAGGAAGCAGCTAAACAAGGCAGTAAGTGGCTCTAATGAAACCAGGGGAGGTTCCTCAATAACAAGCAATGAGCAAAGCAGCTAGGATGCTTATAAAGGAACACAACAGGCAGTTCTTAAAGGGACAGGCTGTAAAGATATACTGATATTATGACAGTCACACATCCCAGCCAGCATGTACAGGCTGCCTGAGAGTGATAGTAGGGTGAATGCTATTAGCAATCACAATCCTATCATGCCCAGAAAACCAGTACATACTGGAATCTAAGTGATTCCAGCATGTTCAGTCCTGTACATGTTGGAATCACTCAGATATAGGAGCTGTATTGAGGGGATAGGGACTGTACTGGGGTATTGGGGCTGTATTGAGGGGAAAGGGACTGTACTGGGGTATATGGACTGTAGTGGGGGGGGGGGGTAGAGGCTGTATTGGGGGTATAGGGACTGTAGTGAGGGGATAGGTGCTGTAGTGGGGAAACAGGGGCTGGGCAGTATTGGCGTATGTAAGTTGTTGAGAGGGGATAGGGGCTGTAGTGAGGGGATAGGAGCTGTATTGGGAGTATAGGGGCTGTAGTAAGGGGATAGGTGCTGTAGTGAGGGAATACGGACTGTAGTGAAGGGATAGGAGCTGTATTGGGGGGATAGGGACTGTAGTGAGGGAATAGGGGCTGTAGTTGGGGAATAGGGGGTGTAATAGGAGGATAGGGGCTGAAACTTCTGATAATTTATTAAGGAACCGAAGGATGAAGTATATTGAGAAGAGAGGGGGACTAAGTACAGAGCTTTTTGAACAAATGACAAATGATTGGAGGGTTTGTAGCAAGAGAGGGTGGTCTACATTATCAAAGTTTGAAGACAGATCAATAAGAATTAACAAAGAGAAATGGCTGTAAATTTGCTGTAAATATGTCATTAGTAATCTTAAAGGGACAGTCAGTTCTAAAATTGTTATTGTTTAAAAAGATAGATAATCTCTTTATTACCCATTCCCCAGTTTTGCACAGTCAACATGGTTATATTAATATACTTTTAACCTCTGTGATTACCTTGTATCTAAGCCTCTTTTGACAGCCCCCTGATCACAATCACATGGCTATTTATTAATTATCTATTGACTTGCATTTTAGCCAATTAGTGCAGTGTCAGCCACAACTCCACGGGAGAGAGCACAATATTATCTGTATGGCCCACATGGATTAGCAGTCTATTAAAAAAGCTTGTGATAAGAGGCTGTCTATAGTGGCTTAGAAACAGGCAGAAATTTAGAGGTTTATTGTTAGAAAGTATATTAAAGAGACAATCTAGTCCAAAATAAACTTTCATGATTAAAATAGGGCATGTCATTTTATCATATCACCGATTTTGCTTTGTTCTCTTGGTAGTCTTAATTGAAAGCTAAACCTAGGAGGCTCATATACTAATTTCTTAGACCTTGAAGTCCACCTCTTATCAGACTGCATGTTGACATGTTTTCCACTACTAGAGGGCATTAGTTCATGTGTGCCATATAGAAAACATTGAGCTCACACACATGGAGTTACCCAGGAGCACTGATTGGCTAAAGTGCAAGTTTGTCAAAATAACTGAAAAAGGGGGCAGTCTGCACTCTGCAGAGGCTTAGATACAAGGTAATCACAGAGGTAAAACGTATATTAATATAAACATGTTGGTTATGAAAAAATGGGGAATGGGTAATAAAGGGATTATCTATCTTTTAAAACAATAACAATTCTGGTGTAGACTGTCGCTTTAATATAACATTGTTGGTCGTGCAAAGCTGGAAATGGCGTAGTAAATAGTAAATGATTGCAGTCTCTGCGGAGTGTTGGGGGTGAGGTGAGAAAATATAACAATCATTTATTGTCTCTGTGTCTTGATAACAAGTTGTGAAGATCATAATGCATTTTTATTGTTTGTATGAAAGTTATTTTCCTGTCAGAATAAAAAGTTTTCCTCTAGCAAACAATCTTCTTATTGAGTATTTGGTTAAACAAATAATGTTATATTTAGATAAAGGGGAAAACATAAAATCCACTAAATTACATTAATTTAAAGGGACATGAAACCCACATTTTTTATTTCATGATTTAGATAGAGAATACAATTTTAAACAACTTTCCAATTTACTTCTATTATCTAATTTGTTTCATTCTCTTGGTATCAGTTGTTAAAGGAGCAGCAATGCACTAATGGTTTCTAACTGAACACATGGGTGAGCCAATCACAATCTTTATATATATTCAGCCACCAATCAACAACTAGAACCTAATCTCTGCTGCTCATGAGTTTGCCTAGATAAACTTTTCAGCAAAGGATAACAAGGAAAGGAAGCAAATTAAATAATAGAAGTAAATTGGAAAGTTGTTTAAAATTGTATTCTCTGTCTCAGGGGTGGGAAGACTTTTGTAAGGCAAGGGCTATCTCTAATTTTATTCCAAGTAATGTGGTCACCTAACTAAAAAAAAAAAAAACATGCTGGCTGAAAATTTTATTTTTGCCACAAATAGGACCTGCTGGCTGAAAATTGTATTTTTGACACAAATAATACAGCTTTAAAAATCAGCCGCGCTCTTTAAAGGGACAGTCAACACCAGAATTGTTGTTGGTTTAAAAGAATGATATTCCCTTTATTACCGATTCCCCAGTTTTGCATAACCAATACAGTTATAATAATACACGTTTTACCTCTGTAATTACCTTGTATCTAATCCTCCACAGACTGCCCCCTTATTTCAGTTCCTTGGACAGACTTGCATTTTAGCCAATCAGTGCTCATTCCTCAGTAAATTCACGTGCATGAGCTCAATGCTATCTATATGAAACACATGAACTAATGCCATCCAGTGGTGAAAACTATCAAAATGCATTTAGATTAGAGGCGGCCTTCAAGGTCTAAGAAATTAGCATATGAACCTCCTAGGTTTAGCTTTCAACTAAGAATACCAAGAGAACAAAGCAAAATTGGTGATAAAAGTAAACTGGAAAGTTGTTTAAAAATACATGCCCTGTATCAAGGTTGGTAAAAAAGAATTAAGAATAGCTTTATACGCGGACGACATTCTGATCTATCTCTCGAACACCAAAGAAAATATACCTAAGCTCTTGGCAATTATTGACCAATTCGGGTCCTTCTCGGGATATAAGATAAATACCTCAAAGTCGGAGCTCCTTTGGATTAGACAAACCAAAGACTCAATTAAGAACTTACCCTTTAAAGAAGTGTCTCAATCTTTTAAATACTTGGGCATGTCAATTTCCTCTAACCCTGACTCATGGTATAGATTAAATATTCTTCCAGTTTTAAATAAAGTTAGAGATAGCTTGTTAAATTGGAGAAATCTCCCATTATCTATTGCAGGTCGAATCGCTATTTATAAAATGATCCTCCTCCCTAAAGTTCTCTACGTTCTTCAAAATATTCCACTAATGTTGAAAACAAAAGACATTAGGTCATTGAATACAGTACTTAGAGGTTTTATTTGGCAACATAGAAAACCTAGAATAGCCTTATCTAAACTATCGCTCCCCAGGAGATATGGGGGCATGGCGCTACCTGATCTACGAACTTATAATTATGCGTTCCTGGCTCGTATATTTACTGATTGGATACACTCTAAAGATTATGTTACGAACAATGATTTAGACCAAAATGCTGTTGATTCCTTTTTCCCTGTAGCATTAATTCATTGTAACCATAGCTCCCTTCCAAGGGAGGTGAAAAAACTCAACTCAGATCTATTGCTAATCCGATCCAGGCCTGGTGGCGGATTTGCAAATCCATGGAGGTAGAAAACAGAGTGTCCAAATATATGCCATTAATGGGTAATCCCCAATTTCCAGCAGGGCTACACTCCCCACAATTCAGAAGATGGCATGATTTTGGTTTAGACAACATCCTTTGCCTCTTAGATAAAGAGAGGAAATGTGTTAAGACCTTTGAAGCACTCAGAGCAGAATTTAATCTCCCCCACAAAGATTTCTATGCCTATCTCCAAATAAGACACTTTGTAACACAACTGACGCAGCAGTTTGGCTGGAATTGGTCCATGGGTAGCTTGGAAAATTGGCTGCTGCTAGTGAAGAAATCCTTTCGATTCTTGCTACCCGCTATTTAATTTTCAAAAAATGGAAAGGAAAAGCAACTCCTAGCATCTCAGAGATGAAGAATTATTTAAAGAAACAATGCATTTTAGAACAGACAGATACAAATCTTAACGAGGAGGACGATGTAAGGAAGTTCTTTCAGAAATGGGCAGTATTTATCAAATCTTATCCCCCCTCAGAGATAGATAAATTAATTCACCCCTTCAGAAACACAGATCTGGTAATACTGGATGCCTGGTAATTTTCTAACTAGTCCGGAAGAGTTGGGGAAGCTCTGGGAAGAGGAGAGGGGGCTCCTTCCCCTTTTCTCCCCTTCAAAGAAAAGGAAAAGAAGAAGGGAATTTTTTTTTTCTTTCTCCTCTTCTCTCCTACCTCTCCTCCTTCTCTCTCTCCCCCTCCCCTCCTCTCCCCACACTCCCCCTCCCCTCGGGTGATAATTATTAACTTGTAATAGTAATCCTTTTCCCCCCACAAGAAATGAAAACTTCCAAAAAGGTGGACCAATGTTTATATAAGTAGAATTAAGGTACATTCCTGCCAGCTTTTCTTTATATAACCGATGTTTTTGTTATTATTACTTTCATGCTTTCGCAAATTATTTTTTTCAAAAGATGTATGAATTGGAAGGTATCCTTTCCTTCTTCATGTATTTTGTTTTGTTGCATTCTCTTGTCGGTTTTGACTTGGCAGGTTTAATATGTAATTGTATCATTCCACCAACATAAATAAATATATATATATAAAAAAAAAAATACATGCCCTATTTGAATTATTAAAGTTTTTTTTGGACTTGACTGTCCCTTAAATAATATATACAGCCACGCTCTTTACTTACTGCGAGAGCTCTCTTTACGTCATGCTGGGACAATCAAGCAACCTTATCTGTTTACCGTGCCTGCGTATGAATAAGTAGTCTCACAAGCAAGATGGCTCAAGTCTAGGGCTAGTAGAGTAGTCAAGCCAGGAACACATGGAAACCCACATGTACTATTCTCGGCCAATCATAGACAGACTAAATCTACAAAGTAATTTTATTTCCTGGACGCCATGTCAGGTTGATTAGTGGGCAGGTCATGTTGGCTGCTCTCCATCCATCCATTACTAGCTGAAGGCTACTGCAAATATTTGTGACAGTGACAGGGGCAGGCTCTGTACCGCCTTACACAGCAACCAGAGACTGGTATAGTAGCAACAGCACTGACCGGCACAATCTGGTGACAACAAATTCTGGAGACAGAAAGCTGCAGAAACTAGCACAAAGTATAGCTAATATTAGTGTGTCAGAGAAAGTATCAGAGAGCAGCATCATGGTACAGAGTAAGTAAAAGAACCTGAGGGGAGTAACAGACCCTAGGGAAAAAAACAACACCAGACCATTCACCCAGCAGAGCCTGGTGACAAGTAACAGAGGACAGAACTAGAAAGTAGCAGCAGAATATCAGACAGAGCAGGACCTGGAACTGCCAAACCCAGGGATACTGAGCAGCATCTCAGCCTGGCGCATGAAGAGTCTGTACTATGGACTGACCGCTCTTGAGACAAAAAGTAGGAGTTTGGGACAGGTTGTAACCAAAGCTGGGACAGTGAGTTCAGCTACAACAGCGTTGTGCATGCTGAAGTACATATTTCAAAAGTCTAAAGTACCGATTTCAAAAGTCTGCATAAAAGAAACATTTCTCATACATCTACGGTGGTGAGGCTCTACACTCAGAATCTAGATGTGTGAGAAATGTTTCCCTTATTATGCAGACTTTTGAAATCTTCCAGCCGGTCACCTCAAAATTCACAAGTAGTCCACTGGTAGACCACGATCTACCTCTTGCCCACCCCTTGGGGTTTCATGTCCCTTTAAGAGGAAAACAGGAAAACTTAAATACATAAGAGGCTCTCTACACATCACACACACATACATTTTTGCAAGGAAATTCGGTTGCAAAAACAAAAACAACAAAAAAAAGAAAGAAAAGAAAACGTACTTTAAATGGACATAGTAGTAGTAGTGTTTTTGTAACAATGTATAGTCTTGCCTATTTTTTCATTGACATTGTGCTGATTTTCAGATTAACCAAGCCCCAAGTGTCAGATGTTGACTGAAATCTACAGATTACTGCTAGCACCGGTTTGTGTAATTAATCTTTCCAAATACAGGGAAGGGAGGAGGGGGGGGGGGAGTGTCTGCTCTCCCTGCTTTCTCTGTCCCTTTCAATGGGTGCTCCAGCCTAACCTCATCAACAGTGCTAAACTCAGAGGTTCTAAGTACACTTTTAATAGGTTTTATACTGGACTTTTAGACTTTTAGCATATATATTTGTGCTTCTTTAATAGTAGTATCTAACATGCAGTTATATGAAAATTGGTGTAAACTGTCCCTTTAATAACAGAGTTTAAGTTCCCAATAAAACATAATAAAAAAAGTAAATTTAGGAGGGGCGGAGCCTGGCCACGCAGGTGAATGGCCGCTTGTGTGTGAAGCTCCGGCACCGGGACTACTCCTTTTGTGCACTAACTAAGGGTTACAGTCCTCTACTAAAGATTTTTCTTCATGCAAATTGTGGATAAAGATATGCCCAGCAAAGGTGGAGGTGACAGAAAGATCCGACATGGGCACTTGAACAGATCCGTCACAACGCTAAAAGTCGTCACCGACATCTAAGGGCTTCGCCATTTGGTAAGAACTGACACACTGACTACAATAAGCGCTGCTAAAGCTCAAACATCAGGCATACTAATTCTGACGGCCGTCAATCCTTGCGGCAGCTACTTACTAAAACTGACGAAATTAAAGTTTCGCCGCCATTACGGCCTAGCTAAAAAGGTGATACTGAAGTATTTGGAACGGAGGCAGGCTCAATCACAATGGAACGTTCAAGCCTCTTAATAACTGAAACAAGTCCCCCTACACTGAACAACATGTAGAGAAGGCACCCTATAATCCGGTCACAGGACGATGTAGAAAAACCAAGCAGATCTGGGAAATAACTTTGAGGAGAGAGGCCTCGTTTTTCTCACTGCCCCTAAGCAGGGCACCCTTCATAAAAATTTGTCCGATTCATAGGAACAGAGAAGATTGAGTCAGTAACGCAAACAGTGAATTAATTCTCATTGTGTTGTAATCATCTCCCACGTGCATACAATTTGCAGAGGCCTCACTATAAATTCAACATGACATCTAAAGCTAAAAATAAAGCTGACAAAGCGGCCAAATCGCACTCACAGCTTTCTTCTTCAGTGAGCAATTTTTTCCAATGCCCCACAAATAATCAAAAAGAGGGAGACACACACAGCCAAGATTCAACAAGTATAGAATCCTCTGCGAATTCAGCCACAGATATCTCATGGTCTTACGCCACGCAGATTAAAGCAGACATAGCTAACTTACCCACCAAAGCTGACTTTGATGCTCTCAAGGACTTAATAACAAAAGATCTAGCAAACATGAAGCAGAATTTAAATGAAATGGGGCAGAGAATTGAATATGTAGAAGAAACACAAGAGACTATGAATACTTTATTTGATGGCGTAACCACACAGGTTAATATACACCAAGCTCAGATGGAGACCTTGCAAGATAAGATAGAGGAGCTGGACAATAGGGGGCGCCGTAATAACCTGAGGATCAGGGGGTCCCTGAAACCGTTTCACATTTAGATATCCCTAATTATCTACAGGGTCTGTTTAAACTTCTCTTGGATGATCAAACAATTCCTGACATAGAACTGGACAGAGCACATAGGGCCCTCAGACCGCCCCCACCTCCAAACGCCCCGCCACGAGATATAATCCTAAGATTCCTACGCTACGCAGAAAAAGAAAAGATTTGGCAGGCAGCCCGTAACACCTCTACTATCCAATATGTGGACCATAAGCTACAAATTTTCATGGACCTTAGCCCAGCTACTATACAAAGAAGGAGAGAAGTAAGGTTTATTACTAAAGTGTTGCAGGAGCAACGAATACGTTACCGCTGGGGCTATCCGTTCAGTTTAATTGTGACTCACGAAGGGCGCACAATCATATATAAAACAGAAGAGGATCTACCTGCTCTAGCAGAAGATTTGAAACTCCCTTTTCGACGGCCGCATCCCTCAGATGTAGGGAAGGAAGAAACCAGACAACGCATACAGCCTAACCAGGACTCAATTCAGAGATGGACCAAAGTACCACCAAAAAGAAGGAAGGCAAAAGATCTAGAACAAACATCAAGCCCTGAGGTGGAAGTGGACTCTTAAATTCTCAGCTCTGGTGAAATGACCAAGTAATGGGTGAGATCAATCTAATTTACTCTTCCTTTTTTTCTTTACTAAAAGATTATAAACATTCCCAGATGTAATGTAATGGAGCGTTCACTATAATAGACAATGACTTCCCCGGGCCATGGCTTTAGTCGTAGCTCCAAATTGACATTCACCTTCCAGGTGCCCGTTGGAAGAACAATTACACTACTATGCCTACTAAGTGAGCACAGACAGCTCACTCAATGAACCTCCCATAATGGACAACAGTCTTGTGACCATGTTTAATGTTTAATGTTTAAAGTTTAAAAATTATCGTTAATATTTATGTTTATATTTTTCTGCCTTTTTTTCACATACCCTTAGGTTGAAAGAAATTCAGAAATTTACATGTTTAAGGAGTGGTCCTGGACACACTCCTCATCTATATTATGGCCCTGAGAGATAGTTCTCTCAAAGGGACAAAGATTTTGTTTACTGTTTATTGTTATTTATTTTTATGCTTAAATTTTAGTTTTAACCTTACAGTCAAATGTCATAGAGTGAATCAACTGCAATACAAATATAGCTGCACAAAGTATAAGATGATAGTCAAATGGAACTGGGAATATATTCAATGCTGCACACATACACCTCTTTCTGGGAATGTCATGCCATCACTTAAGAAGCCACCACTTAGCATAGTCACTTTTAAAACCCTGAGAATAGGTGGAGGAAGGAAAACTAGTTAATATGTTAGGCACAAAGAGCAATCTTCACTTCCTGACAACTAACACAAAGGGACTTAACAGCCAGTACAAAAGAAATATAGCACTGAAAGACCTCAAACAGAAAAAGGGAGAGGTGATCTTTTTACAAGAGACACATTTTATTAGAGGTAGGGAACCTAGGACCTTTACATATAAATTTGGAGACTCATATTACGCCTCGAACACTGCTAAAACAAATGGGGTTGCCATCCTAATAAAGAGGGGTATCCCATTCACACTGACTAAGAAAATCGCGGACAAACAGGGGCGATATCTCATTTTAATAGGGAAACTTTTTAACTCAGTGGTCACCCTGGTGAATGTTTATGCCCCTAATTTAAAACAAGATAACTTTTTTAAACAATTATCTAATCTGTTACTGCAACTAGCTAAGGGGGCGGTAGTCATGGGGGGGATTTTAATATTACAATGAACCCCATACTAGATAACTCTAACCATACCTCTTCTACTCCCCACCGGGTGATTAACTCTGTTAAAGTACAACTGAAAGATCTTGCCCTACATGATGCCTGGAGGGTACTTTATCCCGATAGGAAAGAATACACTTTTTTCTCCAATCCACATCAAAGACACTCACGCATTGACTACATAATGGTAGATGTCACCAATCTAGCTAGAGTCACAAGATTAAAAATACTCCCAAATTCATGGTCTGACCATTCTATAGTTAGCTGTGAGTTTAACTGGCCACATATCCCCCATAGACAATACTCATGGAGATTGGAGGAAGGCATACTGGGAGACCCAACCATTATCCAACGCTTAGAAAAATCAATAACGGAATATTTTACTATCAACACGACCGTGACCCCCAAGACAGACATCAGAATGGTATGGGAGGCACACAAGACTGTAGTAAGGGGGGAGATAATTTGTATTCAATCACACCAAACTAAACAGACAAATAGAGCCCTCAACGAGTTATTACAGCAACTAGAGACTTTAGAAAAACATAGAGAGTCAGACCCTACAGATTTAGATCTGCAGCAAAAAATAACTGAATGTAGGGAGAAAGTTAATTCACTTATGGGAAAGGAATGCAAGAGACAGACATTTAGATTGCGACAAAAATACTATGAAGGAGACAACAAATGTGGCCCAATTCTAGCCAGGAAGTTAAAAAGAAAAATTAATAGGAGTTACATCCTGACACTTAAAAATATCCACAATAAGGAAGTATACACCTCAGATAAAATAGCTGAAGCCTTTAGGACATATTACGAACGCTTATACAACCTGGAAAGCTTACATACTGATAACCCTGGTCATGACAGGTATATTCAGAACTATCTAAGAAATATTCCTTTACCTCAGCTAACGCTAGACCAGAACAATACTCTTAAAGCCCCTGTAACCCCTGAAGAGATAAAGGAAGTTATTTCCCAACTCCCATCAAATAAAGCCCCAGGCCCTGATGGATTTACTAACAACTATTTTAAAAAATTTAGAAATATTCTGATCCCATACATGGTGTCCCTGTTTAATGATATAACAGAAGAGGTCCCATTTCCACAGCTAAATTTAGAAGCATACATTACGGTGCTCCCGAAACCGGGCAAACCACCAGATAGGCCAGAGAACTTCCGCCCAATTTCGCTGTTAAACACGGACTTGAAAATATATTCAAAGATCTTGGCTAACAGATTAGGGTTAGTCCTACCATCCATCATAAGTAATGATCAGGTGGGTTTTATACAGGCCCGAGAGGCAAAAGATAACACAGTACGGGCAATCCATCTTATCAATTATGTACAAAGTAACAAAATACCAACAGTAGTGGTCTCCACTGACGCGGAGAAAGCTTTCGACTGCGTCAGTTGGCTTTTTCTTAGGAGGATTCTTCAGAAATTTGGTATATGCGATAGTTTTATTTCAAAAATAATGGCCCTATATACCTCTCCAACAGCTAAGGTTAGGGTGAATGGTATATTCTCAGGGAAACTAGACATCTCCAATGGAACGAGACAGGGATGCCCTTTGTCGCCCCTGCTGTTCGCGTGCGTTGTAGAAGCATTGGCAGCAAAGATAAGGCTAAATAGGGACATACTAGGCATCACAATAGCAAATAGGGAACATAAGACTTTACTATTCGCAGACGATGTGCTGTTTTTCCTAACCTCCCCAGCCGAGACTATTTCCCGCTTGTTGGAAGAGTTAGATAGCTTCCATATGGCATCCAACTTTTTGATTAATAAAAATAAATCTGAAATGCTACCCATTCAGTGTGAAGGACATACACTGGAACGGATTAGGGGATTATGCCCATTCCAAATCCAGAGAAATAGCCTAAAATACCTAGGGATAATGCTAGCCCCCTCTGAAAAGGAGATGTTTACACTTAACTACAAAACCCTACAAAGGACCCTCATTGCAGACATGTCTTCATGGCGCTCCCAACACATAACGTGGCTAGGTAGAATCCAGGCCACAAAGATGAATGTTCTGCCTCGGATACTATATATACTCCAGACAGTACCAATTACTATCCCTTCTAATTTCTTAGATACCTTACAGAACGTAATATTCAACTATATTTGGGACAGAAGAAAAGCTAGAATAAATAAAAAAATTATGTGCATGCACGTCAGGGATGGAGGCTTGGGAGTTCCTAACTTGACAAAATATAGACAAGCTGTATTCTTGCAAAGGGTGATAGACTGGTATACAAATTACGAACACAAGGCATGGGTGAGGCTAGAACATGATATCACAGAACAGAGACACCTGGGGGCGTTATGTTGGCAGAGACGGACGATCTTTCCAGATAAAATCACACAAAACACACTTATCCTAGAAACGATGAAAGCATGGGACAGGATCCTGATTGAATATCCACACATCTCATCCAGGTTCTCACCCTTGACTCCGCTTACCGATAATATAGACTTTCCCCCGGGGATGGGCCTCCTCAGACAAGCCCCTGACACAGACAACAATAGAGTAATCATGATGGTGCATTTAGGGAATGAACAGCATTTATATACTAGCCCTGAACTGATGGAGTCAGGCCTCCTGGCATTCAGTAATTGGTTCGTCTTGAGACAGTGCCACTCTTATATCTATAAACATAAAGATAGGAATAACTTTCTACGCACACTAACCCCGTTTGAGGCCCTATGCAACTCTAAGGCTCCCATTAGAAGAGCCCTCTCATCAACCTATGCCCTTCTACAGTCCACAACAAATAGCCCATATTATATTGATAGCTGGGAGAAAGAATTGGGGATAGACTTGACCGACACAGACAGAACACTAATATTCTCGACAGTGACTAGAATCTCTGCATCCAGCAGATTGATTGAGATGAATTTAAAAATAATTCAGAGATGGTACCTTACCCCAGCCAGACTTCATAAACTATTCCCCACTTGTAGCGATAGATGTTGGAGATGCGGAGTACACTTAGGTACTATGTCCCATATATGGTGGACATGTCCACAAATAGTGGGTATATGGAGAGAAGTAGCATGTGAGATGTCGGTTATGTTGGGTATTTCTCTGCCTGCGGACCCCCTACTGTGGCTCTTCAATATCATCCCACAAAAGATTTCAAAAGATAGAAGAAATTTACTTTTTATCGGTAGCAATAGTCTCAAAAAATTAATAGCAAAAAATTGGAAAAGCAGAATAGTACCAGATATAACACAATGGTTACACATTTTTAATCAAATTCTTGAGCTAGAGGAGTATTCCTACATGACTAACAAGAACATAGATTCATACGCCCAAATGAAAGTGATATGGGAGGAATATGTGAACTCCAGATCCCAGGTTCCACAGTAAGAAGTTTCTCACGCAGTTCCACAACGAAATTAATCACTCAGACAATGTTGTTTTTTACACAAATATATTTTTCATTTTATTGTATGTTTGTTTGTTTGTTTAAAGCGTTAAACCCTAACTGACAGCATTATTCTTTGTCAACAGTCAGTATACATTGTACTTGATACCATCAATGTGATTTCTTTCTCTAACGTAATGTAACATGCACTGTCTGTACAAACTCTACTAATTTCCTAATAAAGCTGTTTCAAAAAAAAAAAAAAAAAAAAAAAAAAAAAAGTAAATTTAGAAAGTACTCTCCCACCTAACAAAATGTAATAATATGCTATAATATGTTAAAATATATTATGATATTATAGAATATAATATAACTAGTCATAAAGCCCCTTCTCTTTTGCTCTCTCCCTCCCCCTATCTCTTTTACTCTCTCTCTCTCTCTCTCTCTCTCCCCGAGTCCTCGCTCTCTCTTTTATCCTCTCCCCTTTCTTTTGCTCTCTCTTCCCCTCTCTTTTGCTCTCTTTCTCTCCCCTCTCTCTTTTGCTGTATCTCTCCCTCTCTTTTGCTCTCTCTCTCTCTCTCTCCTCTCTCTTTTGCTGTATCTCTCCCTCTCTTTTGCTCTCTCTCCCCCTCTCTTTTTCGCTCTCTTCCTCTCTCTTGCTCTCTCTCCCCCCTCTCTTTCGCTCTCTATCTCCCCTCTCTCCCCTTTCTTTTGCTCTCTCTCCCCCTCTCTTTTGCGCTCTCTCACTCCCCTCTCTCTTTTGCTGTATCTCTCCCTCTATTTTGCTCTCTCTCTCCTCTCTCTATTGCTGTATCTCTCCCTCTATTTTGCTCTCTCTCCCCCCTCTCTTTTGCGCTCTCTTCCTCTCTCTTGTGTGCTCTCTCACTCCACCTCTCTTTTGCTCTTTCTTTTGCTCTCTCTCCCCTCTCTCTTTTTGCTGTATCTCTCCCTCTCTTTTGCTCTCTTTTCACCCTCTCTTTTGCTCTCTCTCTCTCTCCCCCTTCTCTTTTGCTCTCTCTCTCCCTCCTCTCTTTTGCTGTCTCTCTTCTTCTCTTTTGCTCTCTCTCCCACTCTCTTTTGCTCTCTCTCTCTCTTTCTCTCTCCCCTCTCTTTTGCTCTTTCTCTCTCCCCTCTCTCTTTTGCTCTTTCTCTCCCTCTCTTTTGCTCTCTCTTCCTCTATCTTTTGCTGTCTCTCTCCCTCTCTTTTGTTGTCTCTCCCCCTCTCTTTTGCTATCTCTCTCCCTTTTGCTGTCTCTCTCTCTTTTGCTGTCTCTCTCCCTCTCTTTTGCTCTCTCTCCCCCTCTCTTTTGCGCTCTCTCCCTCTCACTTTTGCCCTCTCTCTCTCTCCCCCCTCTATTTTGCTCTCTCTCCCCTCTCTTTTGCTCTCTCTCCCCCCCTCTTTTGCTCTCTTTCTCACCCCCTCTCTTTTGCTCTCACTCTCCCTCTCTTTTGCTCTCTCTCTCCCTCTCTTTATCCCCCCTCTTCTGCTCTCTCTATCCCCCCTCTTTAGAGCTCTCTCTCTCACGGCCAGTTCTTCTGCTCTCTCTATCCCCCCTCTTTAGAGCTCTCTCTCTCACGGCCAGTCGGCCACGGCATCCTGCCCGGCCCCACCCACGTCACGCCCACCCGGCCCCATTACATCTACCATTCTTGCGGCGGATCAGATGCCAGGTCAGTTGAATTAAGGCCAGGTGTGTTTGTCCTCGCGCGCAGTCTCTACTGCGCATGACAGCTTCGGAAAAACACACTTGGCCTTTTATATTATAGGATATTATATAATAATAAATAATGCTATACATGTTTTGACAAGGGAATCTAATTTCTTCTATGCTTCCTAATGTTTGACTGGAAACATTAACATGACTGTAATTTATTAACTTTAATTTATTAATTAAAGTTTTTTTGCCAAGATAGATAGATAAATGTTACAATTTGCCATCTTCGTGGGAAGGAGAACTCAACCATTATAATGGGCCAGATTACAAGTGGAGCACTAAATATGGCTTTCAAAGGCAGACCATATTGCCACTTTAAAAAGGGACACATATGGAAAATAAATATGTCAGGGCTGTTTAAAGGGCTGTTTAAAGAAATGTTTTGTATAAGAACCCTGACATGTATTTTTCATATGTGTCCCTTTTTAAAGCGGCAATATGGTCACCCTAAGCTTTCATGAATGCTATATTTGCGCTCCACTCAGTAATACAAGCGGACGCTAATGTGCACTGATATTACAAGTTGACAGCAATGGGAACGCAAGCTTGCTTTCGCATTGCTGGGAAGCCATGCTCTAACGAGACTGCACTTTCATAAGTTCCAATGGTAGCCTCGTTCTGATGCCGTCATACACGGCACAGAACCAAAGCGAAGCGAAGAGGGTAAGTTGCGCAGCAATTGCAGCAAATTGTAAATAAATAAGTATATGCTTTTATACTTATATATATTTATGTGTTATTATGTGTTAATATGTGTATATACACATATTAACACATACATATATATGTATATAAGCATATACATATATACAGTATCCCACAAAAGTAAGTACACCCCTCACATTTTTGTAAATATTTTATTATATCTTTTCATGTGACAACACTGAAGAAATGACACTTTGCTGAAATGTAAAGTAGTGAGTGTACAGCCTGTATAACAGTGTAAATTTGCTGTCCCCTCAAAATAACTCAACACACAGACATTAATGTCTAAACCATTGGCAACAAAAGTGAGTGCACCCCTAAGTGGAAATGTCCAAATTGGAACCCAATTAGCCATTTTCCCTCCAGTGTCATGTGACTTGTTAGTGTTACAAGGTCTCAGGTGTGAATGGGGAGCAGGTGTGTTAAATTTGGTGTTATCCCTCTCACACTCTCTCATACTGGTCACTGGAAGTTCAACATGACACCTCATGGCAAAGAACTGAATCTGAATCTGAGGATCTGAGGATCTGAAATAAAGAATTGTTGCTCTACATAAAGATGACCTAGGCTAGGCTATAAGAAGATTGCCCAAGACTCTGAAACTGAGCTGCAGCATGGTGGGCAAGACCATACAATGGTTTCACAGGACAGGTTCAACTCAGAACAGGCCTCGCCATGGTCGACCAAAGAAGTTGAGTGCACATGCTCAGCATCATATCCAGAGGTTGTATTTGGGAAATTAGACATATGAGTGCTGCCAGCATTGCTGCAGAGGTTGAAGGGGTGGGGGGTCAGCCTGTCATTGCTCAGACCATATGCCGCACACTGCATCAAATTGGTCTGCATGGCTGTCGTCCCAGAAGGAAGCCTTTTCTAAAGATGATGCACAAGAAAGCCAGCAAACAGTTTGCTGAAGACAAGCAGACTAAGGACATGGATTACTAGAATAATGTCCTGTGGTCCAATGAGACAAAGATAAACTTATTTGGTTCAGATGGTGTGTGTGGCAGCAACCAGGTGAGGAGTATAAAGACAAGTGTATCTTTCCTACAGTCAAGCATGGTGGTGGGAGTGTCATGGTTTGGGCCTGCATGAGTGCTGTCAGCACTGGGGAGCTACAGTTCATTGAGGAAACCATGAATGACAACATGTACTTTGACATACTGAAGCAGAGCATGATGTCCTCCCTTTGGAGACTGGGCCGCATGGCAGTATTCCAACATGATAACGACCCCAAACACACCTCCAAGATGACCACTGCCTTGCTAAAGAAGCTGAGGGTAAAGGTGATGGACTGGCCTAGCATGTCTCCAGACCTAAACCCTATTGAGCATCTGTGGGGCATCCTCAAATGGATGGTGGGGGAACGCAAGATCTCTAACATCCACCAGCTTTGTGATGTTGTCATGGAGGAGTGGAAGAGGACTCCAGTGGCAACCTGTGAAGCTCTGGTGAACTCCATGCCCAAGAGGGTTAAGGCAGTGCTGTAAAATAATGGTGGCCACACAAAATATTGACACTTTGGGCCCAATTTGGGCATTTCCACTTAGGGGTGTACTCACTTTTGTTTCCAACGGTTTAGAAATTAATGGCTGTGTGTTGAGTTATTTTGAGGGGACAGCAAATTAACACTGTTATAAAGGTTGTACACTCACTACTTTACATTGTAGCAAAGTATAATTTCTTCAGAGTTGTCACATGAAAAGATATAATAAAATATTTACAGAAATGTGAGGGGTGTACTCACTTTTGTGGGATACTGTATTTATACATATAGATTTAATGGGAACGCACCCACCAACTTTATCCCCCAAAAACTGCCTGATGCAGTTATTTTATTAAAATTTTTTAATAAAATACACACCACTGTATTGTGGGGGACATTTGGGGCACATTTATAAAATTAACCAGAGATCTGATTCATTTTATAAGTGCTAATTGTTTCCCCATTTCGGGCAAGCGATACATTAGCACTCCACTTGTACTCTAGCCCAATATGAGCAAATTGTTTTCTGTATTCAGCTGGTCAAACAATATTAGGCTTTCCAATCACTTCAGAAAGCCTGGCAGATAACTACAGCTACTACGGAAAAGGGTATATGGTGAAAACAGTGAATGCTGCCTCTGTAATGTAAATTATTATTAATAATAATAATATTAATAACAATACTATTATTTTGCAACACAATTTAACCCCTTAATGACAACTGACGTACCAGGTACGTCATGCATTAACAATCAGTTAATGACAATGGACGTACCTGGTACGTCAGTTGTCTAACAGAGTGCTGGAAGTGATCACAATCACTTCCAGCAGCTCTGAGGGTATTGCAGTGATGCCTCGATATGGAGGCATCCTGCAATACCCCTTTACAAGACTCCGATGCAGAGAGAGCCACTCTGTGGCCCTCTCTGCACCGGTAGTGATGGTGCCGATGGTGCCTTTGCCCAGTGGGAGGAGGGAGCGTGTGCGCGCGTGCACGATGCGCGCGCACGTGCACGGGTGTGCATGTGGGCGCGCGTGCACGTGTGCGCGCATGCACGTGCACATGCGCACATTAGCCACACTGACACCAATGAAAAAATAAGGGGAAAAAAAGTTATTTTTTTTTTTTATATTTAAAAGGATCTGTGAGGGGGAGGGGGTGGGGGTATTGTGGGGGGGGGGCTGCTACACTACAGAAATAAATAAACACAAATAACAGTTATAAATACAATTAAAATAAGTTTGGTTTGTGGGGCCAAACTGGGTACTGGCAGACAGCTGCCAGTACCCAAGATGGCGGTAATTAGGTAGGGGAGAGGGTTAGAGAGCTGGAGGGGGGGATCAGGGAGGTTGGTGCTAAGGCAGGGGTCCATCACAACTAAAATATTTTATAATTTTTATTTAAAAAAAAAAAACTCTTTTATTTAGTACTGGCAGACTTTCTGCCAGTACTTAAGATGGCGGTAACAATTGTGGGGTGGGGGAGGGAAGAGAGCTATTTGGGAGGGATCAGGGGGTGGGATGTGTCAGGTGGGAGGCTGATCTCTAAAATTAACCCTGCAAGCTCCCTGCAAGCTACCTAATTTAACCCCTTCACTGCTGGGCATAATTCACGTGTTGTGCGCAGCAGCATTTAGCGGCCTTCTAATTACCAAAAAGCAAAGCCAAAGCCATATAAATCTGCTATTTCTGAACAAAGGGGATCCCAGAGAAGCTTTTACAACAATTTCTGCCATAATTGCACAAGCTGTTTGTAAATAATTTCAGTGAGAAACCTAAAATTGTGAAAAATGTAAAGTTTTTTTTTTTATTTGCTCGCATTTGGCGGTGAAATGGTGGCATAAAATATACCAAAATGGGCCTAGATCAATACTTGGGGTTGTCTACTACACTACACTAAAGCTAAAATTAACCCTACAAGCTCCCTACAAGCTCCCTAATTAACCCCTTCACTCCTGGGCATAAAACATGTGTGGTGCGCAGCGGCATTTAGCGGCCTTCTAATTACCAAAAAGCAACCACAAAGCCATATAAGTCTGTTATTTCTGAAAAAGGGGATCCCAGAGAAGCATTTACAACCATTTGTGCCATAATTGCAGAAGCTGTTTGTAAATAATTTCAGTGGGAAACCTAAAGTTTGTGACAAAATTTGTGAAAAAGTGAACTTTTTTTTTTTTTTTTATCGCATTTGGCGGTGAAATGGTGGCATGAAATATACCAAAATGGGCCTAGATCAATACTTTGGGATGTCTTCTAAAACAAAATATATACATGTCAAGGGATATTCAGATATTCCTGACAGATATCAGGGTTCCAAAGTAACTAGCGCTAATTTTGAAAAAAAGTGGTTTGGAAATAGCAAAGTGCTACTTGTATTTATTGCCCCATAAATTGCAAAAAAAAGCAAAGAACATGTAAACATTGGGTATTTCTAAACTCAGGACAAAATTTATAAACTATTTAGCATGGGTGTTTTTTGGTGATTGTAGATGTGTAACAGATTTTGGGGGTCAAAGTTAGAAAAAGTGTGTTTTTTTCAATTTTTTCCTCATATTTTATCATTTTTTTTTTAGTAAATTATAAGATATGATGAAAATAATGGTATCTTTAGAAAGTCCATTTAATGACGAGAAAAACGGTATATAATATGTGTGGGTACAGTAAACGAGTAAGAGGAAAATTACAGCTAAACGCAAACACTGCAGAAATGTAAAAATAGCCATTGTCATTAAGGGTAAGAAAATTGAAAAATGGTCCGGTCATTAAGGGGTTAAAGGGACACTGAACCCAAATTTTTTCTTTTGTGATTCAGATAGAGCATGTAATTTTAAGCAACTTTCTAATTTACTCCTATTATCAATTTTCTTCATTCTCTTGCTATCTTTATTTGAAAAAGAAGGCATCTAAGCTAAGGGCCAGCCAATTTTTGGTTCAGACCCTGGACAGCAATTGTTTATTGGTGGGTGAATTTATCCACCAATCAGCAAGAACAACCCAGGTTGTTCATCAGAAATGGGCCGGCATCTAAACTTACATTCTTGCTTTTCAAATAAAGATACCAAGAGAATAAAGAAAATTTGATAATAGGAATAAATTAGAAAGTTACTTAAAATTGCATGCTCTATCTGAATCACAAAAGAAAAAAAATTGGGTTCAGTGTCCCTTTAAGTAGCACTAAACAGGGAAAGTGATGACAGGTTACATTGTTTACAATTTCATTAAAATATTAGTAACAATTGAGAAGGCAGAGATAAATGGGGTCAAAAAGGAATTCTGCTTAAAAAAGAGTTTACATTCTTTACAATCTAACATATACATGTTTCTTTTCTTTAAATAACATATATTTGGTACACTGAATTGCTTTGTATACAAACAAATACTTCATGCCATATTTGCTATGTGGCCTTTTGTTCCTTGAGAAAGGTCACCCAGCCTCCTAATGTAGGGTCAGTCATCTCTCCCTCCCCCCACAATTATTCTCTTTCTCTCTCTCATTCCCTCTTTCAGTCTGGCACTCCTTCCCCTGTAGTCTTCCTACACCAAATATGGTAAAAGTTAGGCTGCAAGACTCAGGCACTTTGGATTAGGCCCAAACCAAAGCCTTTAACTCTTCTGTTGCTTTCAACTCCTGACCACAAGCTTGGCTCAGAGCACAGTGTACATGTCCAATAGTAAATGATTATTTTAACTAAACAGAAACATTTGTATCCCTCTATAAAAAAATTCTGTTTGTATATTACAATGATATATATATGGTATAAATATGTGTGAGGACTATAGTTAAAGGGATTTTTAATTTGTTCCATTAAAACAAAGTTGTTGTTATTTCTATTAAAAAAGATATGTAATTAATGTTAGTTTCTAAATAAAATCAGCTTTATCTTAAAGGGACAGTAAAGTCATAATTAGACATTTATGATTTAGACAGAACATACAATTTTAAACAACTTTCCAATTTACTTCAATTATTTTATTTGCTTCCTTCTCTTATTATCCTTTGCTGAAAGGTTTATCTAGGAAAACTCAGGAGCAGCAAAGAACCTAGGTTCTAGCTGCTGATTGGTGGCTGCATATATATACCGATTGTCATTGCTCCCCCATATGTTTAGCTAGAAACCAGTAGTGCATTGTTACTCCTTCAACAAATAATATAATGAGAATGATGCAAATTTAATAATAGAAGTTGTTTTAAATTGTATGTTCTACCTAAATCGTGAAAGAAGAATGTTGGGTTTCATGTCCCTTTAAGCTTTTTTTTTAACATATTTGTTTAGTTCATTTTCATTTGCATGAATTTTTTTGATGTTAAAAATCTTTTTTTTAAATGAACAAAATGAATGCTTTATTTCATTACATTGTGTACTCTCATGCTTCTCGAGAGGATAACGATCAAGAGAATATGATCAGTGATTGGATAATTTTTATATGTGCAAGAAAGGTAAAGTAGTTCACACAAATCAGTGTGACCTAAAAGTCTAGGATAAACAGCACCTATAAGACAGTATAATATAAAAGTAAGACAAGCTACAAACAATCTGTGTAGAAAAATTCAAATACATTAAGTGTTAGCAGGCTCAGCAAAGCAGACAATGCCAGTAAAGTTCTCCAATTATTGCTGGAAAGCGTATTGCACAAAGCAGGCAAGAATCAGCATGAAGTAAAATATATCCACAAGCAGTTGTTAAATCTTTAGACAACCTGACATATCTTAGCAAAGTCACAATAAGTAACCCTCTGCGTGCGATATAGTTCAAGCATGTGTACTTCATTCAATCATTCCACGTCATAGGTGCTGCACTTTCAGATAGTAAGCAGTACGCATTCAGCGTTTGTTTCGGTAAACCGGACAGATGAATACTTACCCACATGCAGTATGTCACCAACTAGGAATGTTCCACAGGCTGCAGAGGGTGAACGAGGTAGAGAGGGGATTTCCCTGGCAAGTTGAGGTAGCGACAAACCAACGCGTCCTTGTGCGCGTTTCACTCCGCTCTCGTGGTCGCTCGGCGCTTCTTCAGGGTTATGATGTCACCCCAGCAAGGTTGCCATTTATTGTATACAGGTGTCACATGGTACTTAGCAAAACTGCCAAGATTCTTAAAGAGCCATTACATTATCACATCGATGTAACACTTATGTGGTTGGCTTGTTAGGCATTTTTTCTATTAGTTAAATGTTCCAAAACAGCCTGTTTGCAACCTAGATACTGGGCATGAAGGGTTAAAAGATTTTGCAACATTAACAACCATAATATATATATTGAAATAGTGTTTCAAAAAATTATGAACAGGAACAATTTGATTACATTTGAAATTCAATTTGTACATTCTTTCAAACATTAATAATTACTTGCAGGCTGCCGAAATTTTGAGGGGATAAGCAGTAAATTTGCTTATTAGAGAGAACGTTACTTTTATTGAATGTTCAGGTTAAAAAGGAGGCGAACTCCCGTTTTTCATTTAGACCATTAGGGGACAGTGTTTTGAGACACTAGTTTATTTTTGGAGAAGGATTGTATCTATGTTTCCACCTCTCCTGCTAGCCTTTACTGATTCAATGCCAATAAATGTTAGACCATCTACTTTAGAATTATGGTGCTGTGCAAAATGTCTTACAATAGGGCTATCAATATTAAAATCTTTAATATCATCTCGATGTTCTGTTATACGTTTTCCCTATATAAAACAGGGGACAAGAGCATGATAAAAGATGTAGATGTACCACACCTGTAGTGGAGCAATTGATAAAGGACTTGAATTTAGAAACTTTGTTAGTACTGGTTTCAAAAGTTTTTGTTTTTCTAACAAATTGACAGCAAACACAATGGTTACAAGGGTAACATCCTACAATTTTTTGGGAATGTGTTTCTAACCAGTTGGTATTTTGAACTTGGTTGAATTCACTCTTAACTAAAAAGTCTTTAAGATTATTGGCCCTGCGTGCTGTCATGAGGGGAAAATCACCCACATATTCCTGTAAAACAGGATCCAAAGATAACGGATGCCAGTTTTTTTCAAGATGGTTTTAATTTTGTCCCAGTGAGAATTAAACTTTGTAATAAATCTAATCTTTTTCATTACTGAGTTCTTTATTTTGAAATAGAAGATCCCTTCTATTTTTATTTCTGGCTTTGAAAAGGGCCCTTTTCACACATCTTTTGGAATAGCTTTGTTCATGAAACCTACTGGCCATCTCAACAGCCTGTTGTTGGTGAGTACAAATTCGAGAAAGTTGATAACAAAGTGAGTATGTTTCTCATACCCAGGTCCTCTAGTTGCCAAAAAGGATTTGCTTGCCTTTAGTCCCACTGCATGTGGGATAGAGGAATATAAAGATTCCACATCCAAAGAGACCAACAAAGTGTTATCGGTTACAGTAATTCCATCAAATTTTTTAATAGTATCATTGGAATCTTGGACAAAAGTCCTTAGTTCATTAACAAATGACTGTAAGAAAAAAAACACATATCTGCTAATTCCCTCAGTAGGGCCACCTATCCCAGAAATTATAGGACAGCCAGGAGGTTTTGACAAAGATTTATGAAGTTTGGGAATCCAGTAAAAAACTGGTATCTTAGGTTTTGTGTTATACAGGTAGCTTTGTTCTTGACTAGTGATCAAGTTAGATCTCCTAGCATCATTTAAGAGAAATAATAACTCATTATGTGATTTCTGAAAATCATGATTAGACACTGGAGTACATTGATTAGAGTCAGAGAGTTGACGTATAGCCTCACCAATATAGTATTTCTGATCAAGAATTACAACATTTACACCCTTGTCAGCAGGTTTTATAACCAACTCTTTATGGCTAATAAGATCATCTAGGGCTTTACGCTCACCATGAGACAAGTTGTCATTAACTATACCAGTGTTCTGTATCTGCACAAACTGTTCAGAAACACTTTGCACAAACACATATATATTTGGTATTGCTGAAAAACAAGGCATATATGTGGACTTTTTCTTAAAATTAGATCTAGGACAAATAGCTATTTGTTCATCAGATTGTTCATAGGCCAAAGTTTCCAAATTATGTAGGGCTTCCCTATTGCTTCCACTACCCAAATCAATAGTAGTGCGCGGGGTCATTATTTTCTTCAATGCTAATTTTACGAACAAAAACGTATAAGTCTTTAGTGACCTCAAAAAGGTCTAATCTGTTAGAGGGGTAATAGCTAAGTCCTTTTTCTAAAAGTCTAACATGTTCTTGATTGAGGGGAAAGGAAGACAAATTTACAATGTTAGATAACCGATTTCCGGGAGGTTCGCCCAAGAGGGACATCCTATCAGGTTCTAATTGTATCTTAGTCTGTTCCTGGTTATCATGTAATGACCTCTGTTTCTCCTCCCTCCACCCCCATCTCTTCTTTCCTGGGGAGGCCTTCGCGTGTTGCCGCTTCCCCCCTTTTCTTGTCCTACCCCTAAAGGGTGTGGTTCTTGATTAATAGCTAGAGTTGTATTATCAGGGTCAGAATCAATATCGGAATTATCTGTTCCCGGATCGTAATAGTTTCTGGTGTTAATTCTATTACGATAAATATACACTTTATGTGGATAAGTATTCATCTGTCCGGTTTACCGAAACAAACGCTGAATGCGTTCTGCTTACTAACTGAAAGTGCAGCACCTGTGACATGTGGAACGATTGAACTATAAGAATTGCTAAGATATGTCAGGTTGTCTGAAGATTTAACAATTGCTTGTGGATATATTTTGCTTCATGCTGATTCTTGTCTGCTTTGTGCAATACGCCCGTGTTTCTGGCGAGTCTTTAGACTCGCCAGAAACAGAAGTTATGGAGCAGCGGTCACAAAGACCGCTGCTCCATAACCCTGTCCGCCTGCTCTGATGAGGTGGACAGGAATCGCCACAATTCAACCGGATCGAGTACGATCGGGTTGATTGACACCCCCTGCTGGCGGCCCATTGGCCGCGAGTCTGCAGGGGGGGCGTTGCACCAGCATCTCACAAGAGCTGCTGGTGCAATGCTAAATACGGAGAGTGTATTGCTCTCTGCATTCAGCGATGTATTGCGGACCTGATCCGCACTGTCGGATCAGGTCCACAAGACATTTGTTAAATAGGCCTCAATGACTCCAAAGGAGTGTTTACATGCAGTTAAAGATGATGTGGCCTCTGTAAATACATAGCCCATGGGAGAAAACAGTTACAATCTCAACATTCAAACGAAACACACACAATTACTGAAAGGATCACTTGTGAGTCAACATTTGTCATCTATTTACTTCAGTGCTTTTGTGGGGCCCAATATGTGGGGCGCATAAGTAGGATGTTAAAAAAAATGCGGGGGAACACCATTACAATATACGAAAACAATCTTGGTCTCACAGTATTCCCAGACATTGTTTATATTGTCACAGAGAACAATCCAATAAATTCATTGTAATTCCGATTGAAACAATTAGTATAACTAGCCCCAATGCATTTTTTGGATTTACAAGCTGGGCACCTTAAGTCCAAGTGGACTCAAAAACAATTTGGATTTACCAGCCTTCATTTAATAGTATTACTGTTAATCTTTCTATACTATACTATATTATATTTCACTATTTAGATGTTATGTAAAGGAAGCATGTGAACTCCCCATGCTTTTTGACAATAACATTTTAATATTTTTTAAAAAATAATTCTCACACACAATGGTGACCCTGACTTCAGCTTGCCAGTACTTCCAGGCTTTTTTTTTTTAGATTTGCCCTCACACTGCACGTATTAGCTTATAGATTGCTCGCTCACTGCCCTTACTTAAAATGGAGGCCCTTACACATTTTAGACCACCAATTAGCAGAGACTACTCTCTATAAAAAGTGCCTCACTAGACTTCTTATATCCTTACACTCTAGTCCTATCACTTTGGCCCTCCTGATTTTAATCATTTAAACCTATATTGGTAAGTCTTTTGTTTTTTTTCAATTGTCTATTTTATTTTTTTCACTAAACTTCACCTGATTCTAACCATTTGGGGTCATTTATATTAATTTGGATTAGTATCAATCAAGGGTGTTCACTCTATTTAGCCATTCTCACACACTAAGGGAAATAGTATACTGTTTCCTTTCCCACTTTTTTTTTCTCATGTATTTTTAAAGGGATATGTCACACACCTCCTATTTTAATACTTGTATGGTTGTAATATGTTTATATTGTCCAACTACAGTAGGATGATTTTAACTAGTACTTGATATATATATTTTTTATGCCTGATGAAACAGCCTGTAAATTATGAAACGCATCGCCTGTTATTTTTAATAAACCATTTTTTATGCAATTATCATCTCTGCAGTTTTGCTCGTTTGTTTGATGATACAATTTTTATCTTTTCACACTGTTGCAGACTCCACTTCCCCCTCTTGGAGTACGTTGGGCTACTAGTCAGCTGGGAGGCTGTGAGTTCCCAGTCTGCTCCTATAGCACCTGGCGGTGCGTCTTCTTTGTGAGTA
Source organism: Bombina bombina (assembly GCF_027579735.1). Lineage (NCBI taxonomy): Eukaryota > Metazoa > Chordata > Amphibia > Anura > Bombinatoridae > Bombina > Bombina bombina. Next base: position 587,069,176 of record NC_069501.1, read on the forward strand.
TTTTGCTGATGAACTTACAATCACCCCTTATTCCAACTGTGCTAGGCCATTGGGCGTCCATTGTGTTTTGTTATATTCCAGTTCACACGTAAGTGACCGATCTTTCTTGGCGATTGACCGTTGACCAGTCAGCTGGGAGGCTGCTATATCCCAGTAGGCATATATAGCATCTGGAGGTGCAGCCTATTTGTGAGTATCTCATCTTCAACTACACACTACCATCCACTGCAACCACTGTGCTAGGCCATTGGGCACCCCAGTTTTTTTGCCCTTTTTTTTAAGGTTTGAATTATACCCCAGATTCAGTTCTGTGACGGGAACATGAGCAACAACTCCCTTTGAGTCTACAAGCCTCAAAGTCTAATTGACCTTGAGAAACTTGAGACAGGAGGAATCTTCCTTGCTGAAGTGTGGCTCAAAAGCTTATTTGGTATCCCAGAGAAAAGATACCCAACACCAAAGGGTTTGCAATAGACCACTCCAAAGCCTCCCACAACAGATTCAATCTGCCCCTTACAAGGAGCTTATCTGGAGTGGGGGCCACAGCTTCATGCTGACTTGGAAGTAATAGAGGACTTCTTGGCTTGCAAGGTCTTAGACTAGGAAGAACTGGGTTTACAAGAAGACTTGGATGACCCTCAGTTTTAGGCTGACAAAAGGAATGAAATCCTGAAGGCCTTTATACAATCTTCAATCTCTTATAAGGATGCTTCACTCTAAAAGGTTGTCTCACCAGACCACAGTAGCTGACCTGTTTGCTTCCACTTTTACCTCTGTTTGACCAGATTTAATTTTTGCTGTTTTTATACCTATGGAATAAAAAGAAACCTTTTTGTTTTTACACACATGGAGTTGGTGTGCATTCCTTTATACCTCTGAGTGCTGGGAATTCTATGTTGCTGGATTTGCTCTGATTTGGGAGGCGTGGGTGAGGCTTCCCCAACCTTTTCCTTGCAGCACCGGACTGTGTATGTTAGCTTCAAATCCCCAGAGGAATCCAATGACTGAAGGACAGGGCAGGGAAGTGACATGTGGCGCAACATGAAGATGTCAGAAGACACACAGAAGAGAGAGGAGGACTCACGGAGCGCATACTTCTCTGATGGGTTTACAAGAAGACTTGGATGACCCTCGGTTTTAGACTGACAAAAGGAATGAAAAAATCCTGAATACCTTTATACAATCTTCAATCTCTTATAAGGATGCTTCACTCTAAAAGGTTGTCTCACCAGACCACAGTAGCTGCAGCCACACAAGCACTGACAGCTGGACGAAACACGAATCCTGCAAGCTGAAATGGATCATCTATGAAATCCTTCAAGCTTTATATCTATAGGATCTGTTATAAACTGTTATAATCTAATCTTTGAAATATACAGATAATCCTGAATTGCTAATATCTTTTATATGCAGGATTGTTGCTCTTTTATATGTGAACCCAGAAACTACTTTTAGATATACTGGGCAAAATAGTGTGAGCTGTTATTAGCAGTGCAGAAACAATCTGCTGAGTAATAGGATTTAAAAGTTAATAAACCCTTGCTGCATCAGGGTAGCTGTGTAGATACAAATGAAATTAAGTATCTTATAAGAGAGGAAAGCAGTTCATATGTATCACTTAATAAATGAAAGTAAAATTCACTCCAGAAATACAATGAGCATGATTGTTTCCTAATAGTTTGGCAACAATGTGAGATGTATAATAATTTGTTAACAAAAACAGCTTTGAATAACAATTTACACAGCGAGAAGTGCCTGACCTGCAAGGAAAAATACAAAGAGAGCTTCAGCACAGATCAGCTGAGAAAAGTTCATCAACTATCAGGTAACAATCCTTGTTGAAAGTGAACTTAAATAGGCACAAGAAGAAGATAGGAGGGGATATGCCTTAAAGGTATATCACATATCCCCCCACCTCAAGGAGCCCTCTCCGGAGAGTCCATGCATGGTTTCAAAGGGTACTTGCGATGGAAAGTAGTCAGTAGATGAGGAGCATGAACATCCGAATGGAGTTGCCAGGAATTTTCCTCAGGACCATAACCTTTCCACTTGATTAGATACTCCAAGTTGCGACGTCGGAATCAGGAGTCAAACACCTGTTCTACCTCAAATTCCTCTTGGCTATCAACTAGGACTGAAGGAGGAGGAACTAGAGGATGAAGATTAGGGTTAGACTTATATGGTTTTAGTAAGGAGAGGGGTGTATTCTGTAAGAATCTGGAAGCTTCAGAGTGACTGCATTCTGGTTTATTAGTCGACTTATAAGGAATATAAACTGGTTGGCCAAATTTTTACTGGGTAGTTGTAATTTGAGATGTTTTGTGGACAGCAGTACCAAATCCCCAATCTTAAAAGTTGGAGATGGTCTGTGTCTTAAGTCGTAATACCTTTTTTGTCGATCCTTGGTTTCTGCAAGATGTGTTTTGAGGATCTCCAATCTGTCTTTGAGTGTTGAAGAGAAGTCAGTTGCGGCAGGAGATTGCACTATTGTTTTAGAGAGCGATATGGTAGATGGGTGGTACCCATAAGTAGCAAAAAACGGTGTCATCTTAGTGGATGAGGAAATAGAGTTGTTATAAGAGAACTCTGCCATGGGTAGGAGAGATACCCAATCATCTTGCAAATGAGTTATATAACATCTTAAGTATTGTTCTAGTGTTTGGTTTAATCTCTCTGTTAGGCCATTTGTTTGAGGGTGAAAGGAAGTAGAAAATCTGGTATCTGTCTGTAGTATTTTACATAAAGATCTCCAAAAAGTTGAGGTAAATTGGGTCCCTCTGTCAGTAATTATAGTTGTTGGCAAGCCGTGTAAATGAACTATAGAGTCTAGGAAGACTTTTGCTGTTGTCATGGCAGTGGGTAAACTCTTGAGGGGTATGAAATGTGCTAATCTAGTCAAATGTTCAATAACTACAAGTATTGTATTGCATTGTTGAGATACAGGTAGATCCACAATGAAACCCATTGAGACAGTAGACCAGGGTATATTGGGTATCGGTAAAGGCATTAGATAACCAATGGGTTTCTTATGGTCGAGTTTATTTCTACTACAAGTGTCACAAATTGTGACATACTCGTGTATTAGTTTTTCCATGTCAGGCCACCAGAAATACCTTCTTATTAATTCTATAGACTTTTGTACACCTGGATGACCTGATAGTGTGTTGTCATGGAAATGTTTTAGAATGAGGTGTCTAAGGGGTTTATGTATGTATAGTTTCAGGTTATGGTAATTAAGACCTGACGTTGAGTCTTGAATACAGTTATCAGGGATTTTGAGTTCTTGTTTTAGGTGTTCAAGGATTTCTCTTTCAAAGGATCCGAGCATGCCTAAAATCTTCTCGGGGGGGTATGGTGAGGTTAAGTAGGTCTTGTTCAGGTTGTGAATCCTGAAGCCTAGACAAGGCATCAGCTTTGGTATTAAGTGCTCCTGGTCTGTAGGTAATGCAGAAGTCAAATCTGTCCATGAACAGAGCCCATCTTACTTGTCGGAATGACAGAGTTTTATTCTTTCTTAAATACTCTAAGTTCTTGTGATCGGTATAGATCAGGAACGGTATCTTAGTACCCTCCAGAAGATGTTGCCACTGTTCCAGGGATGATTTTATGGCCAGTAACTCTTTGTCAATGATACTATAGTTACATTCCGCTGGGAGAAATGTTCTTGAATAGAAAGCTACTGGATGTAAATCTGAGGTTTTCACATCTTGTTGTGAAAGGACTGCCCCTATACCAGAATCTGATGCATCTACTTCTAAGACAAACTGTAAATTATGATTCAGCAGTTTTAGGATGAGGGCTGTCATGAAGCTTTCTTTTAGATGGGAGAAGGCTTCTTGAGCTTGAGAGGACCATACAATTTTTTTATATTTACTTGTGAGTTGAGTCAAAGGTTTAATTATACTACAGAAGTTTTTAATGAATTTCCGGTAAAAATTAGAGAAACCTATGAATCTCTGAAGTTTTTCACTGAAGTAGGTTGGGGCCAATCAGTGATAGTTTTCATTTTATCTGGGTCCATTTGAATCATTCCAGGGGAGATTATGTAGCCTAGGAACTTGATTTTCTTTACATGGAAACTAAATTTTTCAACTTTCAACAAAGAATACCAAGAAAAGAAAGCAAATTTGATGCTAAAAGTAAATTGGAAAGTTGTTTAAAATTGCATGCCCTTTCTGAATAATAAAAGGCTATTTTTCACTAGACTGTCCTTTAAATAAAAACTTTTTCCCCAAATAAAGGTAGGATGCCTATTGCCTACCAATCACAGCTATGCCCCCAGTGCAGTACAGGGAGTGCAGAATTATTAGGCAAATGAGTATTTTGACCACATCATCCTCTTTATGCATGTTGTCTTACTCCAAGCTGTATAGGCTCGAAAGCCTACTACCAATTAAGCATATTAGGTGATGTGCATCTCTGTAATGAGAAGGGGTGTGGTCTAATGACATCAACACCCTATATCAGGTGTGCATAATTATTAGGCAACTTCCTTTCCTTTGGCAAAATGGGTCAAAAGAAGGACTTGACAGGCTCAGAAAAGTAAAAAATAGTGAGATATCTTGCAGAGGGATGCAGCACTCTTAAAATTGCAAAGCTTCTGAAGCGTGATCATCGAACAATCAAGCGTTTCATTCAAAATAGTCAACAGGGTCGCAAGAAGCGTGTGGAAAAACCAAGGAGCAAAATAACTGCCCATGAACTGAGAAAAGTCAAGCGTGCAGCTGCCAAGATGCCACTTGCCACCAGTTTGGCCATATTTCAGAGCTGCAACATCACTGGAGTGCCCAAAAGCACAAGGTGTGCAATACTCAGAGACATGGCCAAGGTAAGAAAGGCTGAAAGACGACCACCACTGAACAAGACACACAAGCTGAAACGTCAAGACTGGGCCAAGAAATATCTCAAGACTGATTTTTCTAAGGTTTTATGGACTGATGAAATGAGAGTGAGTCTTGATGGGCCAGATGGATGGGCCCGTGGCTGGATTGGTAAAGGGCAGAGAGCTCCAGTCCGACTCAGACGCCAGCAAGGTGGAGGTGGAGTACTGGTTTGGGCTGGTATCATCAAAGATGAGCTTGTGGGGCCTTTTCGGGTTGAGGATGGAGTCAAGCTCAACTCCCAGTCCTACTGCCAGTTTCTGGAAGACACCTTCTTCAAGCAGTGGTACAGGAAGAAGTCTGCATCCTTCAAGAAAAACATGATTTTCATGCAGGACAATGCTCCATCACACGCGTCCAAGTACTCCACAGCGTGGCTGGCAAGAAAGGGTATAAAAGAAGAAAATCTAATGACATGGCCTCCTTGTTCACCTGATCTGAACCCCATTGAGAACCTGTGGTCCATCATCAAATGTGAGATTTACAAGGAGGAAAAACAGTACACCTCTCTGAACAGTGTCTGGGAGGCTGTGGTTGCTGCTGCACGCAATGTTGATGGTGAACAGATCAAAACACTGACAGAATCCATGGATGGCAGGCTTTTGAGTGTCCTTGCAAAGAAAGGTGGCTATATTGGTCACTGATTTGTTTTTGTTTTGTTTTTGAATGTCAGAAATGTATATTTGTGAATGTTGAGATGTTATATTGGTTTCAGTGGTAAAAATAAATAATTGAAATGGGTATATATTTGTTTTTTGTTAAGTTGCCTAATAATTATGCACAGTAATAGTCACCTGCATACACAGATATCCCCCTAAAATAGCTAAAACTAAAAACAAACTAAAAACTACTTCCAAAAATATTCAGCTTTGATATTAATGAGTTTTTTGGGTTCATTGAGAACATGGTTGTTGTTCAATAATAAAATTAATCCTCAAAAATACAACTTGCCTAATAATTCTGCACTCCCTGTATAATAAATATTTGTGCAGTTTAGGGGCTGATTTATTAACCCCTGAATGCAGTTGTTTCCTGTGCGAGCCTTCAGGCTTGCAGGAAACAGGAGTTAAGAAGCAGCGGTCTTAAGAACGCTGCTCCTTAACTCGTCTGCCACCTCTGAGGCGGCGGACATTAATCCGCCCAATTGGATACAATCGGGTTGATTCACACCCCCTGCTAGAGGCCGATTGGCAAAACAGTTAATCAGAGCTCTGAAGTTGCGGTAATCATTCTTGCATAAATCACGATTGTACAACACATAATTAATTTTGTCAAATGAACTAAGCTCTTTCCCCCTCTCCTGGTTTCTCTGGCCCTTTTTATTTTTTTGGCGCCAAAAGTTCTGAATGAAAACAAAATTTTGTTATGCAGATGATTCACTCCTGCTGAATGGACGAATGGGCAAAAATTTAGACAAAATGTATTTGTATGAAAATGAATGCAATTTACTTTCAACTTTTAATATGAGAGATGTTTAGCGCAGTCACAATATCCATTGAAATAAAGGGGCCCATTTATCAAGCTCTGTATGGAGCTTGAGGGCCTGTGTTTCTGGTGAGCCTTCAGACTGCTCTGAAGCGGCGGACAGACATCGCCGTAATTCAACCCGATCGAATACGATCGGGTTGATTGACACCCCCCTGCTAGCGGACGATTGGCCGCAAATCTGCAGGGGGCGGCTTTGCTTCAGCAGTTCACAAGAGCTGCTGGTGCAATGCTAAATTCAGCAAAGTCTGTCGGACATGATCCGCAATGTCAGATCATGTCCGACAGGCCTTTCATAAATAGGCTTTATAGTCTATAATCTAGGCCTTAGTAATTACTTCATTATTCAAAAAATTGTTACTGTTTTTGATAGGCCTGATGAAGTGATTACCAGTTACCCAATCTCTGACTTCATGTCACCTAGCAAGGGTCTTCATCTCCATGTTCAGAGATATGAAGTCTTATACTTTGCATGGAGCATAGTTGTTCAACTGCACCAACAATCTTTTTGGAATGTGTATTCCACTTACCAAAGTGTTATGTAGCGAACACTATACAGATAATTTCCAATGATAGCAGACAGGAGACTGGAAAACTATAGACAGGTCACTGTGTGCAAAGCTACTCAGACAAGCAAAACATGACTTTGATGTGTTACCACGTACTAAAATGTATTCTGAAGTAGCTAAGTATTTTTAATCACTATATCAAAAGAATAATAATAAATTGTTAGGAAAACAAACAAGAGGGCATCAAAACCATAACTTCTCTTTTGTTCAGAAAATGAAAATGGGAGAGCAAGAAATTATATCAACAAAGCAAATAATACTTTGCAGAATAATTTATCTTAATAGCATCATTATTATGAGAGAAAATATACAATCCCATGGGAAATTACTTAGAAAATACAGCTTCTATTTTGGAGAAGCACTACAAATCAAGTAGATAATTGGTACGGAGAGCCAGTTATTCCACTTGTAATAACAAAATTCTTCACTATCATGAAAATGGTAACTTGGCAGGAAATAAAATAGATGCTAATGATACATAGTCTCCTGTACTTAAAGGGGCAGGAAACACTTTGTAATTACATGATTTTTCTGAGGTTTTTAAATAAATTAATAGTGGGTGAGTTAAAAAAATGTTTTGAAAGCCTTAAGAACTTGTGTGCTGCAAATGTTTTTTTTAATAGCTAAACTCCACCCACCACTTGCCTTTTGTAGAGGGGCCATCATGAGTCATTAGAGTAGACACAGGTAGCTATGGTCATTGGGCCAGATTAAAAATGGAGGGCTAATTATCGCTCCCGCACGAGCATTAACTGCGCTATAAGTAAGCATTTTGAGTTGAAAGTGAACTGTTTTCGCTTGCCGCTAACCCAACAAGCGCAAAAAGCCGAACTTACAATATTGCTTCCGTGTTCATGCATTCCTCTATAGAAGTCAATGGAGAAAAATAAGTGGAAAAAAACCTAACACCTTACTCTAGCGCAAACCCATATTCTTATGTGTGGTAACCCGACATATTTCCCATTCCAATGTTCTGCACATAGAATAATATTAAAAAAGATCATTATATATAGTTATAGATATATACAGATATTTATATATATATATATATATATATATATATATATATATATATATATATTGGAATATCTATTTATAAATATTTATAAATACATATAATAATGCAGAACATTGGAATGTGAAATATTTACAGTAAACACACACTGTAACATTTTTTAAATATGAATATTGCATAAATATGTTTTTTCATGTTTTAATTTACTTAAGTACAAAGGGCTCCAATGCTCCAATGTTTTTTCTAACACCTGAGATCTCATATCTTTGAGCCTTTATAACTTTTGTGTGCAATATTTTTGGGAATATTTTTATTAGACAGTGTTATGAGTGTTACTGTACTTTACAATGTATTTTTGATGAGTTTTATGACACTTTTTAGTTTAGCAAAACAGTTAATCAGAGCTCTGAAGTCGCGGTAATCATTCTTGCATAAATCACGATTGTACAACACATAATTAAACATATTAAAGTCCCAATGTGTTTACTGTCCTTTTAATGAGTATTTGACTAAGAATATGTAAATACAGAGAAGAAAAAGAAGGAACATACTATGGGGCTGATTTATCAATGTCTGGCAAACATAATCCGCTGTAGTGTATCATGTCCACCCGACATTGCTGAATGCCGAAGCAAACATTGACAACTAATTTTAACAATAAAAATTATGCATAAAAAAAGATAATTTTAATTTAGAATGAATAATGAGACTGGGGCCATTAAAAAGATTAGGCCCTGAAAGTAGAGAATTGGTTATGTAAAATATATTGTATAAAAGTGGAAAGGATAGAACAGTGAGTAAGGAGGGCGGAGGTGCGGGGAGATGGGGGGATTTTTGGAAGTAAAACTTCCAAGATGGGGAGAGGAGGCAGGACCAATTTATGAAGGATAACTAGTACTATGCAGCTCGATACGCTAAAAGGGGGGGCAGTTTCAAGAGTGTCTGATGTCAGTTGTAATGAAGCTCGTCTATGTTTGATTGTCAGTCAGGGTCGGAAGTGTGTATCAGTCCCAGATTTCCGTCATCAGGAGATATAAGTCTAATTTGTCAGTTTTCATAAAATGGTATCATTCCAGAATGAGGAGTTCTGTCGTTTGAGTGTGCCAGTATTTTAAAGTTGGAGTGGCAGGAGACTTCCAGTGTTTAGGAATGAGCCAATAGAATGCAAGCTCAATCCAATTGGCTGATTGGATCAGCCAATCGGATTGAACTTCAATCTGATTGAATCAGCCAATCAGATTTTTCCTACCTTAATTCCGATTGGCTGATAGAATCCTATCAGCCAATCGGAATTGAAAGGACGCCATCTTGGATGACGTCACTTAAAGGTACCTTCATTGTGTAAGAAGACTCCGGATGAAGAGGATGGCTCCACATCGGCTCCTTGGAAGATGGCTCCGCTCCGCTTCGGATGGATGAAGATTGAAGACGCTGCCTGGATGAAGACTTTTACCGGATGAAGGACCTCTTCTGCGCACCTTGGATGAAGATTTCGGCCCGGTTGGATGAAGATTTCTCAGAATTTCCTCTTTGTCAGGAAAACTAAGCAGTTTCAGGATAATGTCCCTGGGGGGCCTTAGGAGGGGGTTTAGCTCTGAGTGCCATGTGGGTCCTTTCAATAGGAATGTCTGGTGCATTGGGTGTACCTTTTATAGTCCTGAATAAGTCCTGCAAATATCCCACTATTGCTGACGACTCCGGCACCCCCCTAATCCGCAGATTATTGTGGCGGCTGCGATTCTCCAGATCTTCGATTTTTTCAAATCTATAGTGTTATCTTGTAGTGATACTTTGGTGGTAAGCTGTTTTAACTGGGATGTGGTTGAAGAATTTTGCTCCTCAACCGAATTAACTCTCTCTTTAAGTGAGGATACATCCTTATGCAAATCCTTATACAGGGTTCGCACTGCATGCATTGCTACCTTGATGTCCTCTTTTGAGGATAATAAACTAAGGTCTGCTTTGGTGACATAGTCCATGGGTAACTGTTCAATTGCATGTACCTGGGCTGTAATTACTTGATGCTTGTCTTCTATAGTGTTGGGTTATAAAGGTATCGCTTGTTCAGCTGGCTTCAGGTAGTGGCCCATTGTTTTGTTAGTGGTGTCCTTCTCCATTTTGTGTGATTTCCTATTAGGCATAACTATGGAGAGTGCCCCTGTACACTGTGAGGAGAGTGCTTCAGATAGATAGGGAAGTGTTTTGTGTGTTTGTGGGATAGCTGGCAGAGTTCTTTAAAGTATAAAAATGTTCCCTGCCTCCCAGCCGTTTACCTTCCTCCTCTTTTTTACCCCTTTACTCCCTGCACCGTAATGAGGGTCCTCTGCTCTATGCCTTACTCCCTATAGGGCAATCTGTGTCACCACCTATATTGAGGTAGCTGGGGATTAACTTTTGCCCAGAGCTCTGTGTAACTGTGAAGTGCGCAGTAGGTTTTGTATTTGCTCACTGTCTTCCGGTTTGTGCTGGGCCCTGCTTCATCTAGCTGTGTGAGGGGTCTCAGGTGTGATGCGGTAACGATCCCATTTCCCACGTGTGTTGACCGGTTAGTGCAACTACTTTGAAACCTGTGTGCCCAGATGGTGCTCCGGATCTCTGTTCCGTGTCTGCCACGTCTGTTGAGGAGGCCGTCAGTCCATATGCAGACTGCTATGGTGAGTTAATTTTGGCTCCGACTTCTGCTGTGGGAAGATTGCCTCAGTCCTTGCAGGCAGCGTCACCCCTGTCCTCCCAGCACTGTAGAGACCAGCTCTGTGTTCCCTGCAATATGCCCCACTAGCAAGGTAATGATAGGCTTGGAATTTATGCCTCTAACATGCCATGATCAGCCGTTTATGACCACCGGGCCTAAGAGCTCTAGTTTTGCACCGCCATTCAGCTCCGTGGCTAGGCTCCGCCCCCCGCTGCTAAAATTTTTAATTATTTAAACCCCACTTCCTATATGCCTCTTGCCTTTTTTGATGCTCAGAGGGCAATGCTGTTTGCATTTTTTCCCATTCCTGAAACTGCCATATAAGGAAATTGATCATTTTGCTTTATATGTTGTTTTTTTCTCTTACATTTGCATTTTGTCTCAATCTGATCCTGTCTCAGAAACAACTGTTAGAACTTTGCTGCCTGATAACAGTTCTACCAAGTGTATCTGTTGTAAGTTAGTGGAGATTATATCTCCACTGTTGTTCCTTCAACATCTAATGTACATGATATCCATGTGAATATAAAAGATTTTATTGCTGATGCGATTCAGAAGGCTTTGTCTGCTATTCCGCCTTCTAATAAACGTAAAAGGTCTTTTAAAACTTCTCATAAAGTTGAGGAAATTTCAAATGACCAACAGACTGAATTATCCTCCCCTGATGAGGATCTATCTGATTCAGAAGATCCTACCTCAGATATTGACACTGACAAATCTACTTATCTCTTTAAGATGGAGTATATACGTTCCTTGTTAAAAGAAGTGTTGATATCTTTGGATATTGAAGAATCTAGTCCTCTTGATACTAAAACTAGTAAATGTTTAAATTCTGTTTATAAACCTCCTGTGGTTACTCCAGAGGTTTTTCTAGTTCCTAATGCTATTTCTGATATGATTTCAAAGGAATGGTATAGGTCTGGTTCTTCTTGTATTCCTTCTTCTAGGTTTAAAAAGTTGTATCCTTTGCCAGCAGCTAGATTGGAGTTTTGGGAAAATATCCCCAAAGTTGATGGGGCTATCTCTACTCTTGCCAAACGTACTAATATTCCTATGGAAGCTAGTACTTATTTTAAAGATCCTTTAGATAGGAAACTTGAATCTTATCTAAGGAAAGTTTATTTATTTTTTGGCTATATTCTTAGGCCCACTATATCTATGGCTGATGTTGCTGCTGCATCAACTTTTTGGTTGGAAGCAACAGGAAACAGATTTTGATTTGTCTAGCATTGTTCGCTTGCTTCAACATGCTAATCATTTTATCTGTGATGCTATTTTTGATATCAAAATTGATGTTAAATCTATGTCTTTATCTATTTTAGCTAGAAGAGCTCTGTGGCTCAAATATTGGAATGCTGACATGGTATCTAAGTCTAGATTACTATCTCTTTCTTTCCAAGGTAACAATTTATTTGGTTCTCAGTTGGATTCTATTATTTCAACTGTCACTGTTTCTGAAGTGTGTTTCAGATTTAGAGCTTTCAGGGGTAATCATACCAGTTCCGTTTCAGGAACAGGGTCTGGGGTTTTATTCAAATCTATTCATTGTCCCAAAGAAAGAAAATTCATTCAGGCCAGTTCTGGACCTGAAAAATTTGAATCGTTTTGTAAGAGTGCCAACTTTCAAAATGGTGATTATAAGGACTATTGTTAAGCAACGTCCCATGCACCCGGCAGCTGTCATCAGGCGAACGTAATAAAATGGAAAGACCAGACTCAGGCAATTTTTTGCGTATGCACTCGTATATTGTAAAGAAGTATAAAGCAAATACAGGTAACAGACTGGCATCAATTCACAGGTCAAACGCGTTTCATATGAGCTGTATTAACTTCTTCAGTGACCATGCCTAATTACCCATAATGCTAAACTATTTAAGGAGTCTTAAAACCACACCCCTTATTTTCCACCAATTATTTTCTTTGGCGTCATTATGGGCATGTATTACGGGGACATGTGCTAACTAAGAAGTGAAAATAGAGATCAACTTTTTAACTCCTTCTATTCCAAAAGTAAAACACTTACGGCTAGATTTAGAGTTTTGTCGGTAAGGACCGGCGTAGCTAACGCCGGCTTTTTTCTGGCCGCACCATAAAAATAACTCTGGTATTGAGAGTCCACATAAAGGCTGCGTTAGGCTCCAAAAATGGAGCGTAGAGCATATTTAACGCAGCTTCAACTCTCGATACCAGAGTTGCTTACGGACGCGGCCAGCCTCAAAAACGTGCTCGTGCACGATTCCCCCATAGAAAACAATGGGGCTGTTTGAGCTGAAAAAAACCTAACACCTGCAAAAAAGCCGCGTTCAGCTCCTAACGCAGCCCCATTCTTTGCTATGCGGTAACACTTCCTACGTCTGCACCTAACACTCTAACATGTACCCCGAGTCTAAACACCCCTAACCTTACACTTATTAACCCCTAATCTGCCGCCCCCACTATCGCTGACCCCTGCATATTATTATTAACCCCTAATCTGCCGCTCCGTAAACCGCCGCTACTTACATTATCCCTATGTACCCCTAATCTGCTGCCCTAACATTGCCGACCCCTATATTATATTTATTAACCCCTAATCTGCCCCCCACAACGTCGCCTCCACCTGCCTATACTTATTAACCCCTAATCTGCCGAGCGGACCTGAGCGCTACAATAAGAAAAATATTAACCCCTAATCCGCCTCACTAACCCTATAATAAATAGTATTAACCCCTAATCTGCCCTCCCTAACATCGCCAACACCTAACTTCAATTATTAACCCCTAATCTGCCGACTGGAGCTCACCGCTATTCTAATAAATGTATTAACCCCTAAAGCTAAGTCTAACCCTAACACTAACACCCCCCTAAGTTAAATATAATTTACATCTAACGAAATTAATTAACTCTTATTAAATAAATGATTCCTATTTAAAGCTAAATACTTACCTGTAAAATAAATCCTAATATAGCTACACTATAAATTATAATTATATTATAGCTATTTTAGGATTAATATTTATTTTACAGGTAACTTTGTAATTATTTTAACCAGGTACAATAGCTATTAAATAGTTAAGAACTATTTAATAGTTACCTAGTTAAAATAATAACAAAATTACCTGTAAAATAAATCCTAACCTAAGTTACAATTAAACCTAACACTACACTATCAATACATTAATTAAATACAATATCTACAAATAACTACAATGAAATAAACTAACTAAAGTACAAAAAATAAAAAAGAACTAAGTTACAAAAAATAAAAAAATATTTACAAACATAAGGAAAATCTTACAACAATTTTAAACTAATTACACCTACTCTAAGCCCCCTAATAAAATAACAAAGCCCCCCAAAATAAAAAATGCCCTACCCTATTCTAAATTACTAAAGTTCAAAGCTCTTTTACCTTACCAGCCCTGAACAGGGCCCTTTGCGGGGCATGCCCCAAGAAGTTCAGCTCTTTTGCCTGTAAAAAAAAACATACAATACCCCCCCCAACATTACAACCCACCACCCACATACCCCTAATCTAACCCAAACCCCCCTTAAATAAACCTAACACTAAGCCCCTGAAGATCATCCTACCTTGTCTTCACCTCACCGGGTATCACACCGATCCGTCCTGGCTCCGATATCTTCATCCAACCCAAGCGGGGGCTAGACATCCACTGAAGAAGTCCAGAAGAGGGTCCAAAGTCTTCATCCTATCTGGGAAGAAGAGTAGATCCGGACCGGCAACCATCTTCTTCCAAGCGGCATCTTCTATCTTCATCCGATGAGGACCGGCTCCATCCTGAAGACCTCCACGGACCCATCTTCATCCGGCGAAGTCCAACTGAAGAATGACGGTTCCTTTAAGGGACGTCATCCAAGATGGCGTCCCTCGAATTCCGATTGGCTGATAGGATTCTATCAGCCAATCGGAATTAAGGTAGGAATATTCTGATTGGCTGATGGAATCAGCCAATCAGAATCAAGTTCAATCCGATTGGCTGATCCAATCAGCCAATCAGATTGAGCTCGCATTCTATTGGCTGTTCCGATCAGCCAATAGAATGCAAGCTCAATCTGATTGGCTGATCGGATCAGCCAATCGGATTGAACTTGATTCTGATTGGCTGATTCCATCAGCCAATCAGAATATTCCTACCTTAATTCCGATTGGCTGATAGAATCCTATCAACCAATCGGAATTCGAGGGACGCCATCTTGGATGACGTCCCTTAAAGGAACCATCATTCTTCAGTTGGACGTCGCCGGATGAAGATGGGTCCGCGGTGGAGGTCTTCAGGATGGAGCCGGTCCTCATCGGATGAAGATAGAAGATGCCGCTTGGAAGAAGATGGTTGCCGGTCCGGATCTACTCTTCTTCCCGGATAGGATGAAGACTTTGGACCCTCTTCTGGACTTCTTCAGTGGATGTCTAGCCCCCGCTTGGGTTGGATGAAGATATCGGAGCCAGGACGGATCGGTGTGATACCCGGTGAGGTGAAGACAAGGTAGGATGATCTTCAGGGGCTTAGTGTTAGGTTTATTTAAGGGGGGTTTGGGTTAGATTAGGGGTATGTGGGTGGTGGGTTGTAATGTTGGGGGGGGGGTATTGTATGTTTTTTTTACAGGCAAAAGAGCTGAACTTCTTGGGGCATGCCCCGCAAAGGGCCCTGTTCAGGGCTGGTAAGGTAAAAGAGCTTTGAACTTTAGTAATTTAGAATAGGGTAGGGCATTTTTTTATTTTGGGGGGCTTTGTTATTTTATTAGGGGGCTTAGAGTAGGTGTAATTAGTTTAAAATTGTTGTAATATTTTTCTTATGTTTGTAAATATTTTTTTATTATTTGTAACTTAGTTATTTTTTATTTTTTGTACTTTAGTTAGTTTATTTCATTGTAGTTATTTGTAGGTATTGTATTTAATTTATTTATTGATAGTGTAGTGTTAGGTTTAATTGTAACTTAGGTTAGGATTTATTTTACAGGTAAATTTGTAATTATTTTAACTATTTTAGCTATTAAATAGTTCTTAACTATTTAATAGCTATTGTACCTGGTTAAAATAAATACAAAGTAACCTGTAAAATAAATATTAATCCTAAAATAGCTATAATATAATTATAATTTATGTTGTAGCTATATTAGGGTTTATTTTACAGGTAAGTATTTAGCTTTAAATAGGAATAATTTATTTAATAAGAGTTAATTAATTTCGTTAGATTAAAATTATATTTAATTTAGGGGGGTGTTAGTGTTAGGGTTAGATTTAGCTTTAGGGGTTAATACATTTATTAGAATAGCGGCGAGATTCGGTCGGCAGATTAGGGGTTAATAATTGAAGTTAGGTGTCGGCGATGTTAGGGAGGGCAGGTTAGGGGTTAATAAATATAATATAGGGGTCGGCGGTGTTAGGGGCAGCAGATTAGGGGTACATAGCTATAATGTAGCTGGTGGCTCTTTGCGGTCGGCAGATTAGGGGTTAATTATTGTAGGTAGGTGGCGACGACGTTGTGGGGGGCTGGTTAGGGGTTAATAAATATAATATAGGGGTCGGCGATGTTAGGGCAGCAGATTAGGGGTACATAGGGATAATGTAGCTGGCGGCGGCGTTCGGACGGCAGATTAGGGGTTAATAAGTGTAGGTAGCTGGCGGCGACGTTGTGGGGGGCAGATTAGGGATTAATAAATATAATATAGGGGTCGGCGGTGTTAGGGGCAGCAGATTAGGGGTACATAAGGATAACGTAGGTGGCGGTCGGCAGATTAGGGGTTAAAAAAATTTAATCGAGTTGCGGCGATGTGGGGGGACCTCGGTTTAGGGGTACATAGGTAGTTTATGGGTGTTAGTGTACTTTAGAGTACAGTAGTTAAGAGTTTTATGAACCGGCGTTAGCCCAGAAAGCTCTTAACTACTGCCTTTTTTCTGCGGCTGGAGTTTTGTCGTTAGATTTCTAACGCTCACTTCAGACACAACTCTAAATACCGGAGTTAGAAAAATCCCATTGAAAAGATAGGATACGCAATTTACGTAAGGGGATCTGCGGTATGGAAAAGTCGCGGCTGAAAAGTGAGCGTTAGACCCTTTTTTGAGTGACTCCAAATACCGGAGGTAGCCTAAAACCAGCGTTAGGAGCCTCTAACGCTGGTTTTCACGGCTACCGTCAAACTCTAAATCTAGGCCTTAATATTTAATTGATAATACTTCATCTTGAAGTATTTTACTCAAAAATAAATTATACCTGTTTTAACAGAATAGATATATGTTTATGTTAAGTATAGATAACTTCAACATAAACAATCTTATTTGTATCAAAATTAGAATCAATCTTTAATGGGTGTCAACAAACAATTTGACATCCCATTCAGAATTTAAACCTGCTGGCATCCTGGTATCCAGCTGAAATATCCAGAATATTTCTCTTTTACTAAGAGTTATACCTCTATTACCACCTCTAGGGTGTCTGGAGATCAGCTGGATACCCTGAAATGTCAGCAGGGAACTGTCTGAGTTGTGTTCCTTTTTAAAGTGCAAGGAGACAGGCGTGGTTGATTCAGGGTCCTCAATTGAACGTAGATGTTCTAAAAACCTGTCTTTTAAGGCCCTTGTCGTCTGACCAACATATTGCCTGTAGCACCCCCTGCAGGTCAAAAGGTATTTGACATAGCATGAATTACATGTTATGTGTTCCTGTATTTTAAATTCTTTTCTATTAAATGAAGATACAAAATTGGTTCCAAATGTGGCATAGGAGCACGATTTGCATCTCCTACTGCCACATTTGAAAAAAAATGGTTTTATGGACAACCAATTAGTGCTTTTAACCCTTGGCAACATTGAAGGTGACAAAATGTTGCCTAGGGTCTTAGCCTTGCGTGAAACAAAGTGAATCCCTTCCCTTAATACAGGTAGTAGAGCTTCATCAGTTTCCAGAATAGGAAGTGCTTTGCGAATAATGTTGCAAATAGTACCATATTCCACACTGTAAGTGGTTATAAATTTCGGCTGATTAAGCCTTTTAGTATCTTTGGCTCTCCTTGTATGAAACAAGGTAGACCTTTCAATCTTGTCAACCTCTTCTTTAGTTCTCATTAGTATTTCTCTACAATAGCCTCTCTCAACTAATCTGTTAGTTAATTCTTCTGAATGTGTGTTGTAAACCTGAGTTTTGGTACAATTCTTTTTGACTCTAATGTACTGGCTCTTTGGTATTGATTTTATGATGTGTTTTCGATGACAAGATTGAGCATTTAATATTGTGTTTCCCGCTATCTACATCAATGCTCGAGTCAACCACGTTAGACAGAAGTCTAATGTCCAAAAAGGATATTGAAGTTTTACTCATTTCCATAGTGAATTTCAAATTCATAGAATTATCATGAAGGTACTCCAAAAACAGTTCAACCAAATCTTCTGGACCTCTCCAAATTAATAACATGCCGTCAATAAAGCGACCAAAAAATAAGATATGTTCTCTGAAGGGGTTTCCATCTCCATAGATGTGGGACAGCTCCCACCAACCCATATACAGGTTGGCATAGGAGGGGGCAAACTTAGCCCCCATAGCCGTCCCACGTCTCTGGAGATAGAAACCTCCCTCAAAAATAAAAAAATGATGGTTCAACAAGTAATCCACAGAATTTATTATGAACTGTTTTAGAGACTCATCATATTGGGAAAATGTATTAAGAAAAAATTCAATGGCCCTGATACCCTGATCATGTGGGATGCATGTATATAATGAAACCACATCTATGGTCACAAAAATATATTCTTCTTTCCATACAATATGTTCCATACATGTGACAATATCAGTGGTATCCTTTATATAGCTCATCAGACTTAAGACTAATAGTTGTAAATAACCATCTATCATTTCAGATAGTGGCTCATTTAAAGAACCTATTCCAGCCACAATAGGTCTACCGGGTGGGTTATACCTGTCCTTGTGGACCTTAGGTAAATAATGAAAAATGGCTGTTATGGGATGTTCAGTGAATAGAAAATCAAAATTTGACTCTGTTATCAAACCTTCATGTAATGCCCAATTTAAAATATTTTTTAACTCAGATTTGTAAAAATGTACAGGGTTAAACTTCAACCTTTCATACACTGATTCATCCGTGAGTTGTTTAAATGCTTCTTTGAAATAATCCTTACGATCTAAAACGACCACTTTTCCACCTTTGTCAGAATTACGAATTATCAACTCTTTATTGTCGGCTAACTCCCTTATTGACAAATATTGTTCTTTTGACAGATTATCTCTTTTGTGATCCTTTAATGATTTATCTACACTGAGTTTCTTTAGAGATTTCTCAACTGTCTTTTGAAATACCTCTATAGCACTAGATCTTGCCTTAACTGGGTAAAATTTGGATTTTTTCTTTAGTCTGGGAATATTTTGTACCTCCTTACCAACACATGAATGTAAATCTTTATTCTCTTTTTCCAATGCAATAAGATCTAAAAAGGTGCAATCATCTACAAAATCAAGACCAAGTTTAACAGGTCTTGTATTCTCTCCACTTTCCACTTCCAGACTTTCTGAGATAGCTCCCTAGAAATGTTTCTTGAGTACTAGTGATCTCACAAACCTATTGAGATCAACCACTGTTTCAAATAAATTAAAGTGTGAAGTAGGAGAGAAACCAAGACCTAGAGAAAGTACCTCTAACTGAGTTTGTGTTAAATCATAAGATGATAAATTTATAACATTAGTCACATTAATAACTTCTAAACATATTTCTGGAACGGAATGGCCCTCCATCTCTGTGGATAACACTTGGGCTTGGGTGTTACAATCTCTTGATGTTCATGCCCTTCCTGATCTTCCACGTCCCCCTCTACCTACTTTTTTCTTCTGACCCCTGACTTCTGTGGGCCTCTCTCGTTTTTTGACTGTGAGGAGGATGTGGTCACAATAACGTCATCTTGTGTATTTAGAGCAAATGAGGGTGTCCCTCCAGATATTGCAATGTTCTCATTACTAGCTTCCAAATCAGAGGAGTCATAATCATACTCCATATCTGTCTCCGCAATCCTCACTCTTTTGTCTTGTTGAGATCTCTTATACCTCCTCCTGGTATCTGATATAGTCCACTTATATACCTTATTCATTTCATAATCTTGTTTATCCCGCAAGATTTTCTGTTTCTTAAAATGCCATAAGTTGTTTCTAAATTCAGTTATAACTTTCTGCAGCTTCTGATCATATTTGTTAAATACAGGATCATTACATAACGGACGCATAAACGTTTGCAGCTTTGCTTTCTCATTACTCAACTCATGACGAATTTGTTTCTTATATTCAATGAGTAAATCAATTAATGCTAACGAGCATTCTGATAATATTCTGTTCCATTTATCAATAAATATTTGATCTGTTACTTGGAAGGAAGGAAACTTTCTTATGCGTAGCCCTCTAGGAATACGTTGGGCCTTTTTATACATTTGGAAGCTTTTAATATCCATTTCAATGCTTGTATCTCTCTTTAACAGAGCGTCCATTTTAAAAAATAAGCTATCCAAATCTGAATTCACTTCCTGTTCTATCGTATCATTATTGAATAAATCCTCTGTGTCACTGACATCTTCAGCTAACTGCTGAAAAACATATCCCTCTGCTGCCATGTCTGTTTACCACTGTTGCCTAATATTAATTTTATCTGAAGTGCAAAACACAATGCCTAGAGAAGTAATCCGGTTAATGCTTCAGGGGTGCCTACGACTTACTCACTTAACCGGTATATTCACAACCACATTTTATAAAGTCTTTGATATAAGACAACTGAATATCCGTGCTGTTTACCCGTTACAGTGAATCTGAATTCAATTGTAGCATCCAGGCAGCGCTCAGATATCCACTGTGTGTGGCTGTGTACTCTGATGCGTGCTTCACGTAGGCGACACACACCCTCTTTTACGTCACGGTGACGCACCTCTAAGAAAACAGCTGTGCCGGTGCAATATGTAAAGCGATCCACCACCGCTTCGTTAAACAACAGTTAAGCAACGTCCCATGCACCCGGCAGCTATCATCAGGCAAACATAATAAAAAGGAAAGACCAGACTCAGGCAATTTTTTGCGTATGCACTCGTATATTGTAAAGAAGTATAAGGCAAATACAGGTAACAGACTGGCATCAATTCACAGGTCAAACGCGTTTCATATGAGCTGTATTAACTTCTTCAGTGACCATGCCTAATTACCCATAATGCTAAACTATTTAAGGAGTCTTAAAAACACACCCCTTATTTTCCACCAATTATTTTCTTTGGCGTCATTATGGGCATGTATTACGGGGACATGTGCTAACTAAGAAGTGAAAATAGAGATCAACTTTTTAACTCCTTCTATTCCAAAAGTAAAACACTTAATATTTAATTGAAAATACTTCATCTTGCAGTAATTTACTCAAAAATAAATTATACCTGTTTTAACAGAATAGATATATGTTTATGTTAAGTATAGATAACTTCAACATAAACAATCTTATTTTTATCAAAATTAGAATCAATCTTTAATGGGTGTCAACAAAAAATTTGACAATACATCCCATTCAGAATTTAAACCTGCTGGCATCCTGGTATCCAGCTGAAATATCCAGAAGATTTCTCTTTTACTAAGAGTTATACCTCTATTACCACCTCTAGGGTGTCTGGAGATCAGCTGGATAACCTGAAATGTCAGCAGGGAACTGTCTGAGTTGTGTTCCTTTTTAAAGTGCAAGGAGACAGGCGTGGTTGATTCAGGGTCCTCAATTGAACGTAGATGTTCTAAAAACCTGTCTTTTAAGGCCCTTGTCGTCTGACCAACATATTGCCTGTAGCACCCCCTGCAGGTCAAAAGGTATATGACATAGCATGAATTACATGTTATGTGTTCCTGTATTTTAAATTCTTTTTTATTAAATGAAGATACAAAATTGGTTCCAAATGTGGCATAGGAGCACGATTTGCATCTCCTACTGCCACATTTGAAAAAACCTGGTTTTATGGACAACCAATTAGTGCTTTTAACCCCTGGCAACATTGAAGGTGACAAAATGTTGCCTAGGGTCTTAGCCTTGCGTGAAACAAAGTGAATCCCTTCCTTTAATACAGGTAGCAGAGCTTCATCAGTTTCCAGAATTGGAAGTGCTTTGCGAATAATGTTGCAAATAGTACCATATTCCTCACTGTAAGTGGTTATAAATTTCGGCTGATTAAGCCTTTTAGTATCTTTGGCTCTCCTTGTATGAAACAAGGTAGACCTTTCAATCTTGTCAACCTCTTCTTTAGTTCTCATTAGTATTTCTCTACAATAGCCTCTCTCAACTAATCTGTTAGTTAATTCTTCTGAATGTGTGTTGTAAACCTGAGTTTTGGTACAATTCCTTTTGACTCTAATGTACTGGCTCTTTGGTATTGATTTTATGATGTGTTTTCGATGACAAGATTGAGCATTTAATATTGTGTTTCCCGCTATCTCTTTGCGGAATAATTCCACATCAATGCTCGAGTCAACCACGTTAGACAGAAGTCTAATGTCCAAAAAGGATATTGAAGTTTTGCTCATTTCCATAGTGAATTTCAAATTCATAGAATTATCATGAAGGTACTCCAAAAACAGTTTAACCAAATCTTCTGGACCTCTCCAAATTAATAACATGTCGTCAATAAAGCGACCAAAAAATAAGATATGTTCTCTGAAGGGGTTTCCATCTCCATAGATGTGGGACAGCTCCCACCAACCCATATACAGGTTGGCATAGGAGGGGGCAAACTTAGCCCCCATAGCCATCCCACGTTAGAAACCTCCCTCAAAAGTAAAAAAATTATGCTTCAACAAGTAATCCACAGAATTTATTATGAACTGTTTTAGAGACTCATCATATTGGGAAAATGTGTTAAGAAAAAATTCAATGGCCCTGATACCCTGATCATGTGGGATGCATGTATATAACGAAACCACATCTATGGTCACAAAAATATATTCTTCTTTCCATACAATATGTTCCATACGTGTGACAATATCAGTGGTATCCTTTATATAGCTCATCAGACTTAAGACTAATTGTTGTAAATAACCATCTATCATTTCATATAGTGGCTCATTTAAAGAACCTATTCCAGCCACAATAGGTCTACTGGGTGGGTTATACCTGTCCTTGTGGACTATAAGGTCTATTCTGCCTTTTGTTCAGCAAGGTCATTATATGTCCACAATATGTCCACCATAGACTTACAGGATGCATATCTTCATATTCCGATTCATCCAGACCACTATTGATTTCTGAGATTCTCTTTTCTAGACAAGCATTACCAATTTGTCACTCTTGACAGCTCCAATAATTTTTTCGAAGCTTCTCGGTGCCCTACTCTCTGTAATCAGAGAACAGGGTATTGCAGTGTTTCCTTATTTGGACGATATCTTGGTACTAGCTCAGTCTTTACATTCTGCCGAATCTCACACAAATCAACTAGTGTTGTTTCTTCAAAGACATGGTTGGAGGATCAATTTACCAAAAAGTTAATTGATTCCTCAGACAAGGGTCACCTTTTTAGGTTTCCAGATAGATTCAGTGTCCATGACTCTGTTTCTAACAGACAAGAGATGAATAAAATTGGTTTCAGCTTGTCGAAACCTCCAGTCTCAATCATTCCCTTCAGTGGCTATGTGCATGAAAGTTTTAGGTCTAATGACTGCAGCATCGGACGCGATCCCCTTTGCTCGTTTTCATATGAGACCTCTTCAGCTTTGTATGCTGAATCAATGGTGCCGGGATTATACAAGGATATTACAATTAATATCCCTAAATCCCAATGTTCGACTCTCTCTGACTTGGTGGTTAGATCACCATCGTATAGTTCAAGGGGGCTCTTTTGTTCATCCAACCTGGACTGTAATCACAACAGATGCAAGTCTTTCAGGTTGGGGAGCTGTCTGGGGATCTATGACAGCACAAGGGGTTTGGAAATCTCAAGAGACAAGGTTACCAATCAATATTTTAGAACTCCGTGCTATTTTCAGGGCTCTTCAGGTTTGGCATCTGTTGAAGAGAGAACCATTCATTTGTTTTGAGACAGACAATATCACAACTGTGGCATATGTCAATCATCAGGGTGGGACTCACAGTCCCCTAGCTATGAAAGAAGTTACTTGGATACTTTCTTGGGCGGAATCCAGCTTTTCTAATTTCTGCGGTACATATCCCAGTTGTAGACAATTGGGAAGCGAATTATCTCAGCCGTCAGACTTTACATCCGGGGGAGTGGTCTCTCAATCCAGATGTGTTTTTTCAGATTGTTCAAATGTGGATGTGTTTTTTCAGATTGTTCAGATGTGGGGTCTTCCAGAAATAGATCTGATTGCTTCCGATCTAATCTAGAAACTTCCCAGGTACTTGTTCAGGGATCCTCAGGCGGAGTCATTGGATGCGTTAGCAGTTCCTTGGTTTTACCAACCTGCTAATATCTTTCTGCCTCTAGTTCTTCTTCCAAGAGTGATCTCCAAGATCATCATGGAACAATCGTTTGTGTTTCTGTTAGCACCAGCATGGCTTCACAGGTTTTGGTATGCGGATCTTGTCTGGATGTTCAGTTGCCAACCTTGGCCACTTCCGTTAAGACCAGACCTTCTGTCTCAAGGACCATTTTTCCATCAGGATCTCAAATTGTTAAATTTGAAGGTATGCAAATTGAACGCTTAGTCATAATGGTTTCTCTGACTCAGTGATTGATACTATGTTACAGGCTCGTAAATCTGTTCCTAGGAAGATTTATTATTGAGTTTGGAAGACTTTTATTTCTTGGTGTTCTTCTCATAAATTATTCTGGCATTCTTTTAGAATTTCTAGAATTTTACAGTTTCTTCAGGATGGTTTGGATAAAGGCTTGTCTGCAAGTTCCTTAAAGGGACAAATCTCTGCTCCTTCTGTTTTATTTCACAGAAAGTTTGCTAAGCTTCCTGATATTCACTGTTTTGTGCAGGCTTTGGTCCATATCAAGCCTGTCATTACATCAATCTCTCCTCCTTGGAGTCTTAATTTGGTTTTGAAGGCTTTACAGGCTTCTCCTTTTGAGCCTATGCATTCTTTGGATATCAAACTACTTTTTTGGAAAGTGTTGCTCCTTTTGGCTATCTCTTCTGCTAGAAGAGTTTCCAAGTTATCTGCTCTTTTTTGTGAGTCTCCTTTTCTGATTTTCCATCAGGATAACATCATTTATGTAAGAACTTACCTGATAAATTAATTTCTTTCATATTGGCAAGAGTCCATGAGCTAGTGACGTATGGGATATACAATCCTACCAGGAGAGGCAAAGTTTCCCAAACCTCAAAATGCCTATAAATACACCCCTTACCACACCCACAATTCAGTTTAATGAATAGCCAAGTAGTGGGGTGATAAAGAAAGGAGTAAAAAGCATCAACAAAGAAATTTGGAATAATTGTGCTTTATACAAAAAAATCATAACCACCGCAAAAAAGGGTGGGCCTCATGGACTCTTGCCAATATGTAAGAAATGAATTTATCAGGTAAGTTCTTACATAAATTATGTTTTCTTTCATGTAATTGGCAAGAGTCCATGAGCTAGTGACGTACGGGATATCAAATTCCCAAGATGTGGAACTCCACGCAAGAATCACTAGAGAGGGAGGGATAAAAAATAAACAACAGCCAAATGCTGAAAAAATAATCCACAACCCAAATATAAGTTATTCTTATGAAGAAAAGAAAAACTTAAAATAGCAGCAGAAGAATCAAACTGAAACAGCTGCCTGAAGAACTTTTCTACCAAAAACTTCTTCAGAAAAAGCAAATACATCAAAACGGTAGAATTTAGTAAATTTTCTATCACCCCACTACTTGGCTATTCATTAAACTGAATTGTGGGTGTGGTGAGGGGTGTATTTATAGGCATTTTGAGGTTTGGGAAACTTTGCCTTAGCAACTTCTGGCAGGATTGTATATCCCATACGTCTCTAGCTCATGGACTTTTGCCAATATGAAAGAAATTAATTTATCAGGTAAGTTCTTACATAAATTATGTTACAAACGATCTGTGAAGATAAATCACAAAAGAGAGGGTGCCTCCTAGTGCAATATTGCAAGATAAATGGCACAGATAGAAAAAGGGGAAGATTGATTACTCACAAAAGAAGTAGCACCTATGTGATGATTGGGACAAGCTGGGGAATCACAGTGACCCAGCTACACTGATCCTGTAGCAGGATGATGAAATCCAATGTATCCTCACAAAAAATCTGCGAGAAGGAATCACAAAAAAAGAGCGCCTCCTTGTGCAATTTTGCAAGATAAATGGCACAATTAATCAAATGTGAAAATAATATACTCACAAAGAAAGCAGCACCTATGTGCTGATTGAGACAAGCTGGGGAATCACAGTGACCCAGCTACACTGATACTGCAGCAGGATATTGTTAACCAGTGTATCCAATAAACAGGCTTAGGCTTCCATAAAAAATAACAATTTATTGTCCAATTGTTAAAAATTCAATGGATAAAAACAGTAATACCTGAGTGCATAAAAACAAATGTTAAAAACAGTTGCAACGCGTTTCTCAGACAACAGGCTGTTTCCTCAGACATCTGTTGGACTAATGGAAGCTAATGCCTTTTAAACTATACATTCCCCTCATAAACACTCCCACTCCATGTGCAGATAATTAGTTGTAGTTACAGGGTTACTATGACAACATGATTTGCTTCTAATGGTGAAAGTTTCCCCATTTGCATACATAAAAGAAAGTAATACATAAAAACCATTTCTGCAATGTCTTTGATAAATTCATTACCATCCATACTGCTGTAATTGAACATTTATAAAGAATGTGCAAACAAATAAATAAACACAAAACCAATATGTAATACATAATAAAAATCATAATAAAATCAAATAAATCAATATATCACATAATGTATATCATGAACTCAGAAAGGAAAAAAACCCTTTTATTTAAAACGACTTATATCTTTCTCTTTATTTGGTAAAGATACCCCTGTACCTGGAAGAACAACATCCCAAAAGGACAGCTTTTACGAATGAGAAAGAACTGCTCCAGTTCATCCAAGTGGGAGAACCAGGCACAAGTGATCAAGTCAAATTTTCTAGAAAGAGGCTACAAAGAGGAGATGCTGGATCAAAAAATTGAAGAAGTGAAGAAAATAGAAAGAAAAGAACTGACTAATTATAAAGAAAAAACTAAGAGAAATGAAAAAGATGATATCCTTAACATTTCCCTAATAACTGAATGCAGTGAGAACAGTCAGATTATTGAAAACATTTTTTCGTAAACACTGGAACATACTAAAAGATGATGACATACTGGGAGAAAAATTACCACAGAGACTGAAATTCGTTTATAGAAAAACGAATAACTAGAAGAACAGAGTGGCATCCAGCACACAGAGAAAAAAGCCTCCAGAAATAAAAGATGTCTTTGGGAAAAAGGTGAAAGGTTTTTTTCCCTGCCACACATGTAAAGCGTGTAGATGTGGGGTAAAAGCTGCTGAATTCCATTATAACAACAATAAAAAAGACACAAAATCAGAGACTTGATTCTTTGCCAAGATAAGGCTGTGGTGTATTTACTCCAATGCCCTTGTGGCCTTCAATATGTGGGACAAACGTCCAGGACACTAAAATATAGAATACAAGAGCATATCCTATTAATTGAAAAACTTAATATGGATACTCCCCTATATAAACATTTCTCCACTGAACATCAATGAAACATCAAAGCATTAAAATATATGGGGATTCAAAAGGTTACCAAAAACTGGAGAGGAGGTAACTACGAAAAAAAGCTACTAACGGAAGAATCAAAATGGATTTTCCATTTGGACTGTCTACACCCTAGAGGACTGAATAATAAAGAAGATTTGTCTCACCTTCTGAACCTAAACTAAGCTAATAACTGTGTAACAATAACTAAGGAACACTGATGGGATATGTTTAACCTTACTAATCCCTAGTTTGAAGTGATTCCCTAAGAAAAGATATCATAAACTTTTTGCTTATCTGTTGTTACCTATGATCTGGGAATAGGACATTATAACAAAATGTATTGACTCAATATAATCAAGATACATCTCTCTCTCTATACAGATCCCCTACTTTTTAAACATCCATTCAAGTACTAATAAAGGCATGAATAGGATATTATAGTAAAATATATTGTATTCATACAGTCAAGATATATCTAACCATTGGTACTATATGCCGATTAACCCTATATGACAAAATAGACATAAAGAAGACTGGATTTGTCAAAACTCACTGTATATATCACTTAATTCTAACAAGATGAGTGGTTCTAGTCTTTATTTTTGGGCATCATTCTTATTTTTGGATATTTATGCTTATTTAACGGACCATATGAAAAGGAACTACTGAATAGTACTTGATCTAAGCCACGTTCCTTTGCATAAAACTTAATTTTCCACTATAACTAAAAATAGTTTTAACTGAAGAAAAAGCCCCTATTATATTGCTGAACTTTAAAATATAGCTAAAAACAATTCTACAAAAAGGAATATGTAATTCCTTTTGATTTAGACTAGGAGCTAGATTGTGTCGCTAATAGGTTTAGTATTACATATATGGCTTCCACACACATTTGTATAAGATTCCGTTGATCTTTTATGAAGTTCTCCGATTTTGAAACACATGAGAAATTCAGTACCAAATCTATTAACATAGAAATAGATGGGGTAGGTTTGGATTATAAAATAATTGCATCACATTTGAAATGAACAGAAAAAAATATATAACATTAGATTCACAGTGGAATGAACATATCTCCATTCTAGAAGAAAACAGTAAGGATTAAAGGAGTAATGTCTTATATAAGTTACGTACTAAAATATATATAAGCAATCTCCTATTTTAAATAAACCTGCCAGCCCTGCATAGAGACTAGTTATTTAGAAATAAGTATAATCTCGATCTATTAAAATCCAAATAGACAGGTAACTAAATAAGAACCGCTTAACTGAACTAACTCTATAGTACACACCCTTCGCATTATTCATAAAATAGCATTAAGCATAGTTACAATTAATAGAAATAATTGAGAATTTCTAAGCCGCATAATACGTTCTGGTGTTTATGTACTTGTCCAATAAAATCGTCTCTTTCACACACACCTCTCATCCTATCCAATGAGAAGTATACCATTGTAAGGAATATCCAATAAAGGAACACAAAATACAGATATTATAATATGTTTGTATCACTGCTAGTAATGAGTACCCAATTTCTTTAAGGCAATCTGATACAGCAGTGAGTTAATCTAGAATGATTGTGTCATAAGAACCAAAACTAATGGGGTTCTGATAGAGTTTATTAAAAAAAAAAAGAAATGGCAAATAGATGTGGAATTCAGAGTATCAAATATCAGGAATGAAAGGTAATTTAACTTAGCTATCCTTTTGTGAAAAACAACTGAGGAGAACAATTATAAGCAGATATATTGTTAGATTATCACAGAATATTATAAAGTATAAAGGCTTAGTAGTCTTATTAAACAGTTCCACAATACATTGATAAAGCAGAGATGTTGAAATGCTTTCAGTTTCCCAGAAATGTATTAGGCAAAGATAGTTGTTAATGTCTCAATTTGATACCTTATTCCCCAGCAGAGAGTTATCCCTTTTACCTGTCAGCACTCTGGTATTGAGCTGTGCTGTGAGACACTGGTTTGTGTTTAACAGGAAGTTCCGGTTTTAGTCCAGAGGCCTTCTGGGAAATGTAGTTCAATACTGCATGGAAGGCAATAAACAAAGTAAAATGTAAATACTTGCTGTTTAAGGATTAGGAGTAAAGTACAGCTTGCCAGGTCGAAATACTCAATCTCCAGTAAGTTGAAGGAAGGTAAGTGAGGAATCCTGTCCTGTAGTGGAGCTGGTAATGACACAGCTTAGTCGTGCAGAGATGAGAGATTCAGCTTACTGAACTTGGAAAAGAGGCTTGGCACTCAGGTGTTCGTAGAAACAAATTAGAATAACTAAGCAATGATGCTTAGTTGTTCTTGCTATTTAAAGGGGATTTACCCAATTAACAGGTAGAATGAATTAAAGGCACATTATCCCTTACAACCATGAACCAAGCCTGTGAGGACGTCATAGCCAATAGAATCCACGGAAAATCGGCAAAGAGATTAACGCTTGCCCGCTTAAAATATACTAAATATATGTAATCTAAAGTATATATGCATATCCCCATCATCACTTTGGCTACCAAAAATAAATGAAAACAAATAGATATAGATGATAACGTAGAAACGGATAAGCAGTTATGGCTTAATGACAAGAAAGGCTGGGTCTATATAATGTATAAGTCTAACTGAATGTATATATAATGTATAAGTTTAACTGAACTAACTCTATAGGACACACCCTTCACATTATTCATAAAATAGCATTAAGCAAAGTTACAATTAATAGAAATAATTGAGAATTTATAAGCCGCATAATACGTTCTGGTGTTTATTGACTTGTCCAATAGAATTGTGTCTTTCACACACACCTCTCATCCTATCCAATGAGGAGTATACCATGAACCAAGCCTGTGAGGACATCATAGCCAATAGAATCCACTGAAAATCTGCAAAGAGATTAACGCTTGCCCGCTTCAAATATAATAAATATATGTAATCTAAAGTATATATGCATATTGCCATCATCACTTTGGCTACCAAAAATAAACGAAACCAAATAGATATAGATGATAACGTATAAACGGATAAGCAGTTATGGCTTAATGACAAGAAAGGCTGGGTCTATATAATGTATAAGTCTAATTTATGTGTATTGGGATTCTGACATTTACAAGGTAAACTTTATATCACATGAATAAGTGAGTTTTAAGAAGATTTACGATTATATGTGATTTACTTAATTTAAAAAAAACGGAACTGCTAAACTAACACAATCTAGATGCTAAAGATTAGTGAGGTATAAAATACCACTCTACACATCTGAAAACCAGTCTTGATAAAGGTCACTGTTAGACCGAAACGCGTCGACTGGTAAGCATATTTTCAAGTATATCACTTTTCTAAAACAATCTACACCATTATATATTTTTCCTTTTACAGAAGGACTGCTTAGAAATATCGTCTGAAACTTATCTTTTACGCTAAAGAAGATCACATAGAACATGGGAGCTGCTATTTACACACACCATTGAAGCTGGGACATCTATACCACTATTTTACTTTTTTATCTGTTTTTTTTCTGCCTTACCCTGTTAACAAAGATACATTAAAAAGACACATTATACATATTTTTCTTTTGGTTTAAAGGACACATTATTATCATTTTTCACTAACCACACACTATACACGGATTTTATCATTTGAACACGGATTTATCATAATGTCACTCCATTAGTTTGGAGTATTTTTTGAACCTTAGATTTATTATTATTTTTTGGACTTTGTACCCATTATTATTTTTTGGACTTTGCACTTTTTTGGACTTTGAATTTTTGGACTTTGAATCTTGGTTTTGAATACGTTTATTTTTCCACTAGTCTTGATTATTTTTTCCACCAGCCTTGTTTATTATTATTTTTTCCACCAGCTTTGATTATTTTTCCACTAGTTTGGTTATGATGAATATTTTTTTCCACTAATTTGGGTATTTGACCACTCACACCCATATCAATTCACTTCTTGAATTCTCTTTTTCCATTGTTTTAGTTTCGCAGTTCGTTTATGGTTTAAGGAATTTGATGTTAAACACATAAATAAACACGATACTGTGAGCCATCCATTTAATAACTGTTTTTCACCACCTGTGACTGCTTACATTAACACTGCTTATAAAGATATTCTGTGTATTAGACATTTGTAACCTGCAGGTCCACTTGTTTTAATGTTTAATGCTTTACTGTTTTTATGTTCATTGAAATGAAATATTATTGTTATTTTTAAACAGATCCGTGTTTTAAACTATTTGTTTTAAACCTATTTGTCTAATAAATTGCATTTGATGACCATTGTAACTTTTGGTACTTATACATTGTTTCATTTATAGACCCAGCCTCCACCTGGGTGGCGCTTTGGTATATTTCTGATTGATTTTCTACTTTTACAGTTGACAACTAGGTGTCAACATATCAGAGGCTCGAGCCAGAGGTCTGTATTTAGCAGGCACTAAGTGTATAACACTCTTGATCCATTATACATTATGCAATGAAGTTGTGGTCCTATAAATTTAAATAATATAGCAGTGTCCATAGGTTTGTGAGTGAGACTATTCTCCTGTGCTAATGGGGCTTTATGTATTTGTTAACATGTAAGGGATGTGTGTTTATATAATATACATATTTCATCATTTCACTGTTTGTTTTCCAGTGTGACATGTACCTGTGCCAGTTTCACTGTGAACTTGACCTACATGTCTTACCATTTCTCAGTGGAGCGCAAGTAAAGGTTTACCACAGTCTGTGTGCTTGTGGAACTGTATCAATTTTAAAACGCCTGCATTATCATGTATGTTTTACAGTGAATTCTTGGGCTTGGTGTGTATCTGCAACATCATGCAAATCTGTGTATAGCCTAAAGCCTGAAATAGAGACTGAAATTGCTTATCTGGTCCCACTATTCATTACACATTACTCATATATAGGTCCCCAATTACAACACATAATTCCATCTATATATTATATATTATGTATCCTGCATTGACATCTTGCCTATAGCACCTGTCTGCTAAAACACCCTGCCTACAGCACATATTTGCTATACCACCCTTATATAGCACCTGTCTACTATCCTGTCTGTTGGTTATGTCGTCCTATGCATAGTACCAGCCTGCTATACCAACCTGCTTTTAGCCCCTGTCTGCTATACCACCCTGCCTACAGTAACTGATATATCATCATTTCTTTGGCATCTGTCTGCTATGCCATCCTATCTCCAATACCACCATGCCTATAGCACCTATCTACTATAACACCCTTCCTATAGCACCTGTCTGCTATACCACACTGCTGATAGCACCCACATGCTATACCGCTTTGCATATAGTGCCCATCTACTATACCATCCTATCTAAATCTGTCTGTTGATTACACCATTCTGTGTATCGTACCTCTCTGCTATACCACCTTCCCTACAGTATCATATGATATGATATACCATTGTCCTTGAAATAACTGTATGCTAAACCATCCTGCTTATAGTACTTATAGTGACTACACCTGCCTGCCTATATTACCAGGTTGGCAATTACCTGCATGTTAACCTTGCTGACCTCAGTTATTCAGCTAAGCATTAGCTTGTTCGACTCATCGATCTCCAATTTGCTTTATTTAGTTTCATCTGTAATATGACATTTAGATTTGATCTTATTATTGACAGACCTGTTGTCTGTCCCAGATATGTATCTGGGATACATTTGAATACTTCAAAGGACAGTAAAGAATTTTCTTTCATGATTTGGATAGAACATACAATTTTAAACAACTTTCCAATTTACATATATTATCTAATTTGCTTCATTCTCTTGTTATCTTTGCTAAAGGAACAACATTGCACTACTGGTAGCTAGATGAACACGTCTAGTAAGCCAATCACAAGAAACAAATGTCTCCAGGTACCAATCAGCAGCTAGCTCACACTAGTGTAGGATATTTGCAAGTTCCCATGGGAATAGGGCCCTCAATTCCTCCTGTATGTGTTTGTAAATTGTGTCTTGTCTCTTACAAGTTTTAAATCATTGTTTTACTTAAAGGGCCATAATACCCAAATGTTTAAACACTTGAAAGTGATGCAGCATAGCTGTAAAAAGCTGGCTAGAAAATAATCTCCTGAACATCTCTATGTAAAAAAGAAAGATATTTTACCTCAAAAATTCCTCAGTAGCCACCTCCCATTGTAAAGGATTTCTAAGCAGCATTTTAGTGTGTATGTCCTGGGACAGCTGAAAGGATGAGCCTTGTGAACTCTCATATTATTTCACCAATCAGGTAAAGGAAGTTTACAATGAAATCTCATGAGAGTTAAGTCAAATCTCATGAGATCACAGTAAAAGAGTTAATGACCTCAGCACTGCTGATGCTGATTGGCTGCTGTTCATTTCTTCATTTTTTATTTTTTTTTACCTGCAGCTGGGAGCAGCTGAGTATAACTTTTTACACAGAACTTACTCTGCTGAGCTGAGGAGATTGTGAGGTAAAATATCTTCCTTTTTTACATAGAGATGCTCAGGTGATATTTTCCTGTCAGCTTTTTACAGTTATACTGCATCAGTTTCAAGTGATTTAGCATTTGAGTATTATGTCCCTTTAAATGAATTGTATCCATGGACAGCGCTGCGGAATATGTTGGTGCTTCATAAATAAGGTATAATAATAATAATAATATTTTTCAATAAAGGATACCAAGAAAACAAAGCACATTTGAAAATAGAAGTGAATTTAAAAGTGCCTTAAAATTACATACTCTATCTGAATCATGCAAGTTTAATTTTGACTTTCCTATCCCTTTAATTACCTTAACCCCTTAATGACCGCAGCACTTTTCCATTTTCTGTCCGTTTGGGACCAAGGCTATTTTTACATTTCTGCGGTGTTTGTGTTTAGCTGTAATTTTCCTCTTACTCATTTACTTTACCCACACATATTATATACCGTTTTTCTCGCCATTAAATGGACTTTCTAAAGATACCATTATTTTCATCATATCTTATAATTTACTATAAAAATTTTTATAAAATATGAGGAAAAAATGGAAAAAAACACACTTTTTCTAACTTTGACCCTCAAAATCTCCTACACTTCAACAACTACCAAAAAACTCCCATGCTAAATAGTTTCTAAATTTTGTCCTGAGTTTAGAAATACTCAATGTTTACATGTTCTTTGCTTTTTTTGCAAGTTATAGGGCAATAAGTACAAGTAGCACTTTGCTATTTCCAAAAAAATTTTAAAAAAATTAGCGATAGTTACATTGGAACACTGATATCTGTCAGGAATCCCTGATTAACCCTTCACATATATATATTTTTTAAAAGAACACAACCTAAGGTATTAAACATGGGGTATTTTGACTCTTTCCATGCAACTATTTTACCACCAATCTATGCCAAAGTTTGAAAAAAAAAAAAAGTGGTGATTTTTTGACAAAATAGCAATTCAAGAATACATTTACTGAGAACGTTAAGGGTTACTGCCAAATAACACCCCAATATGTCATCAGCAGCATCTCCTGAGTACAGTGATACCACCCATGTATAGGTCTGTTGGGTTCTCTGGGGGCTAAAAGGCCTTATTTTTAGGGGGCGCATTCCAGTTTTTTAATTTGGAATTTTCACATCTGTCGTCATGCACCCATGTCCTATTTGGGACATTTCTGAAGCCGGACAATGCAAATTACCCCCATCAAACCATATATTTTTAAAAAGTAGACACCCTAGGGTATTTCAAATGCTGGTATTTTAACACTTTGCATGCACTAATTCAACCACCAGTCTTTGTCAAACTTTTGGGTAGTCATTTTGGTGTGTTATTTTTCACACGCATTGTACTTTAGGCATGGATTCTCAGTTCCTGTTATATGTTACTGACCAAAAACACCTCAATATGTGTTCAACAACAACTTCTGAGTACAGTGATACCACCCATGTATAGGTGTGTCGGGTTCTCTGGGGGCTAAAAGGCCTTAATTTTAGGGGGCGCATTCCAGTTTTTCAACTTGGAATTTTCACATCTGTCATCATGCACCCATGTCCTATTTGGGACATTTCTGAAGCCGGCCAATGTAAATTACCCCCATCAAACCATATATTTTTGAAAAGTAGACACCCTAGGGTATTTCAAATGCTGGTATTTTAACACTTTCCATGCACTAATTCAACCACTAGTCTTTGTCAAACTTTTAGGTAGTCATTTTTTTGCATTATTTTTCACACACATTGTACTTTAGGCATATATTCTCAGTCCCTGTTATGTGTTACTGCCAAAAAAAACCTCAATATGTATTCAACAACATCTCCTGAGTACAGTGATACCACCCATGTATAGGTGTGTCGGGTTCTCTGGGGGCTAAAAGGCCTTAATTTTAGGGGGCGCATTCCAGTTTTTCAACTTGGAATTTTCACATCTGTCATCATGCACCCATGTCCTATTTGGGACATTTCTGAAGCCGGCCAATGTAAATTACCCCCATCAAACCATATATTTTTGAAAAGTAGACACCCTAGGGTATTTCAAATGCTGGTATTTTAACACTTTCCATGCACTAATTCAACCACTAGTCTTTGTCAAACTTTTAGGTAGTCATTTTTTTGCATTATTTTTCACACACATTGTACTTTAGGCATATATTCTCAGTCCCTGTTATGTGTTACTGCCAAAAAAAACCTCAATATGTATTCAACAACATCTCCTGAGTACAGTGATACCACCCATGTATAGGTGTGTCGGGTTCTCTGGGGGCTAAAAGGCCTTAATTTTAGGGGGCGCATTCCAGTTTTTCAACTTGGAATTTTCACATCTGTCATCATGCACCCATGTCCTATTTGGGACATTTCTGAAGCCGGCCAATGTAAATTACCCCCATCAAACCATATATTTTTGAAAAGTAGACACCCTAGGGTATTTCAAATGCTGGTATTTTAACACTTTCCATGCACTAATTCAACCACTAGTCTTTGTCAAACTTTTAGGTAGTCATTTTTTTGCATTATTTTTCACACACATTGTACTTTAGGCATATATTCTCAGTCCCTGTTATGTGTTACTGCCAAAAAAAACCTCAATATGTATTCAACAACATCTCCTGAGTACAGTGATACCACCCATGTATAGGTGTGTTGGGTTCTCTGGGGGCTAAAAGGCCTTATTTTTAGGGGGCGCATTCCAGTTTTTCAACTTGGAATTTTCGCATCCCATGCACCCATGTCCTATGTAGGACATTTCTGAAGCCGGCCAATGTAATTTACCCCCATCAAACCATATATTTTTGAAAAGTAGACACCCTAGGGTATTTCAAATGCTGGTATTTTAACACTTTCCATGCACTAATTCTTTGTCAAACTATTAGGCAGTCATTTTTTGTGTGTTATTTTTCACACACATTGTACTTTAGACATGAATTCTCAGCTCCTGTTATGTGTTACTGCCAAAGAAGACCCCAATATGTGTTCACCAACATCTCCTGAGTACAGTGATACCACCTATGCATAAGTTTCTTGGCTTGTTCGGGGGGTGTAATGCCAAATGTCCAACATGCGTTTGTGATTTTTTTTCACATTTAACATATTTTCTTTGCCTATTGTCTTTTTGGGGGTATTTTAACATACCCCAATTTATTTGTTTCCATGAATGTGCATATTTTTGAAATGTTGACACCCCAAGGTATTGTATATGGTGTGCTTTGATGCATTTGAAGTAACTGTTTGAGCTAAAAAAATTGGAGAAAGTGTATGGTGGCATTTTTTCAATTTTCATTTTTACACACACATTGCTTTTTGACTATGATTTAGGAGAGACTGTTGTAAGTTAGTGCAAAAAAATACTTCAGGTTGTTTTCTGCTAGGCACCCTGAGTACACCTATG
This sequence comes from Bombina bombina, assembly GCF_027579735.1. Lineage (NCBI taxonomy): Eukaryota > Metazoa > Chordata > Amphibia > Anura > Bombinatoridae > Bombina > Bombina bombina. Next base: position 587,106,365 of record NC_069501.1, read on the forward strand.
CCCCCCATGCATAGGTTTGCCAGGATTTTGGGAAGGTTATGTTACAATTTTATGACTTGTGATTTTAGTTATTAAGTGAGAGTATTTCTTCTGATAGGCCTATCTTTAGTTTGGGGCCTATTGTAAACCCCACTTTTATTTATTGCCATGAATGTGCATATTTTTGAAATGTTGACACCCCAAGGTATTGTATATTGTGTGCTTTGATGCATTTGAAGTAACTGTTTTAGCTAAAAAAATTGGAGAAAGTGTATGGTGGCATTTTTTCAATTTTCATTTTTACACACACATTGCTTTTTGACTATGATTTAGGAGAGACTGTTGTAAGTTAGTGCAAAAAAATACTTCAGGTTGTTTTCTGCTAGGCACCCCGAGTACACCTATGCCCCCCATGCATAGGTTTGCCAGGATTTTGGGAAGGTTATGTTACAATTTTATGACTTGTGATTTTAGTTATTAAGTGAGAGTATTTCTTCTGATAGGCCTATCTTTAGTTTGGGGCCTATTGTAAACCCCACTTTTATTTATTGCCATGAATGTGCATATTTTTGAAATGTTGACACCCCAAGGTATTGTATATGGTGTGCTTTGATGGCTTTTTAGCCAAAAAAATTGGAGAAAGTGTATGGTGGCAATTTTTCAATTTTCATTTTTACACACACATTGCTTTTTGACTATGATTTAGGAGAGACTGTTGTAAGTTAGTGCAAAAAAAATACTACAGGTTGTTTTCTGCAAGGCACCTTGAGAACACCTATGTCCCCCATGCATAGGTTTGACAGGGGTTTTTGTAAAAAAAAAAAAAAAGAACAGCCCCATTTTAGAAAAAAAAATATATTAGTGAAATGTAAAAATCTGGCACATTAAAAGTAAAAAAATAACAACAAAAAAATTAACAGTAAACATAACAATTTTTTTTTTACAGCAAATGTATTTATTTTTTAAAAATTGACCATTGTATGGTACCGCTTGAAGCAGTCCCCAATGCAGAGTCCAGGCTGTCCAGGGCAATCAGGACAGTGATATACAGTGTCCCTTCTCTGCCCCCTCTTGGTACAGACTCTGCATTTTTTTTGTGGTCTCTGCTTTGCGGCAGTAGGGGGGATTTTAAAAATAAAATGAGTAGCCCCAACTCTGCTCTCTCCCATCACCGCCCGGGGAGCAGGTGCATCATGGTACAAAATCCCCGAAATGATCTGGAGCTGAGATTGTAAAAAAGTCTGTTTCATTCCGTGGTTTGCTTTTTTGAACAACAAAAAAGCGTTGTGGGTTGCAATCTGCATTAGGTAAATTGCAACCTTTTTGTACCAGGCCCTTGTCTTCCTCATAATTAGGTAGGGCTGCAGCAGCTGATCTGCCAGATCAACCCCACCCATATGTCGGTTATAAGACTTGATGCACACTGGCTTCCTTATGATCTCAGCTCTGCCACGTACAGAGACCGCCACCGTCCTCTCTGTGTGGATGGTGGTAAGAAGGTATACATCCTTCTTGTCTCTGTACTTCAGTGCCAACAGCTCCTCTTGGCGCAGAGCAGAGGTCTCCCCCCTTCGTAGCCGGGTGCGTACAAGTTGTCCTGGGAAACCTTTGCGGTTCTTTTTAATAGTACCGCAAGCTACTGTATCAAAGCAATACAGTAGCTTGAACAAAAGGACACTTGTATAAAAATTGTCTAAGTACAAGTGATACCCTTTGTTCATTAGGGGTAATATCAGGTCCCAGACAATCTTGCCAGTGGTTCCCATATGTTCTGGGCAACCTGGAGGGTCAAGGTGGCTATCCTTTCCCTCATACACCCGGAAGGCCTGAGTATACCCAGTCTCGCTCTCACAGAGCTTATACACCTTTACCCCATACCTGGAGCGCTTGGAAGGAATATACTGCTTGAATCCCAGCCTTCCCTTATACTTCATCAGGGATTCATCAACGCATATATTCCTTCCAGGTGTATAAGCCTCTGCAAACCTGGCAGAAAAGTGGGTAATCAGGGGGCGGATTTTATACAGCCTGTCAAATTGGGGATGCTCCCTAGGGGGGCACAGGCTGTTGTCGCTGAAGTGCATGAAATGAAGAATCATTTCATATCTCTGCCTCGACATACTCTGGGAGAAAATGGGGGTAGAGCAGATGGGGCTACTGCTCCAGTAGGAGCGAACGGAGGGTTTCTTTATGATGCCCATCAGCATAGTCAATGCCCAGAATTTTTTAAATTCTGGCACATTGATGGGGGCCCATTGCTGCTTTGCCAAATATGTTTCAGGCTTTGCAGCACGGTACTGATGGGCATATAAATTAGTTTGGGCGACAATGTTCCCCAATACATCATCACCCAGAAACACCTCCAGAAACTGTTGGGGGCTAAAACCTGCCACATCTATATTTATGCCAGCATTTGCTGTGAAGGGTGGGATATCTGGCCTCTGGAGATGAGGCGTTACCCACTCTTCAGCGGCAATGGCAGCAACACGCCTCCTTCTAGCAGGGGGGCTGGCAGGGGGGCTAGCAGGGGGGCTGGCAGGGGGGCTAGCAGCCACAGATACATCACTATCAGTTGAGACTGCATCTAATGATGTATCTGAGCATATGGCAGGGTCAAAATTGGGGTCTGAGTCAGACATAGAGGCATCTGACTCTGACGCAAGGATGGCATATGCCTCCTCAGCACTATATGTTTTCTTTGACATTATTGTATCTGTCACAGAAAACCAAAATTAATTAATTAATTAAATGGCCTTTGGGTTTTTTTAAAAAAAGTACAGCTATGCTAATGCCAGTGATTTATAGCGATCACTGGCAAGCTAGGGGTTAAATACTCTTTAAATTAAATTAACTAAATGGCCTTTGGTTTTTTTTTAAAAAAAGTACAGCTATGCTAATGCCAGTGATTTATAGCGATCACTGGCAAGCTAGGGGTTAAATACTCTTTAAATTAAATTAGCTAAATGGCTCTGAAAGGAGCCTTTGAGTTTTTAAAAAATTACAACAACAAAAATTAACCCCTAAAAAAATGCACAGACAGCAAAAAAGTACTGCTATGCTAATGCCAGTGATTTATATCGATCACTGGCAAGCTAGGGGTTAAATACTCTTTAAATTAAATTAAATTAGCTAAATGGCTCTGAAAGGAGCCTTTGAGTTTTTAAAAAATTACAACAACAAAAATTAACCCCTAAAAAAATGCACAGACAGCAAAAAAGTACAGCTATGCTAATGCCAGTGATTTATAGCGATCACTGGCAAGCTAGGGGTTAAATACTCTTTAAATTAAATTAAATTAGCTAAATGGCTCTGAAAGGAGCCTTTGGGTTTTTAAAAAAATTACAACAACAAAAATTAACCCCTAAAAAAATGCACAGACAGCAAAAAAGTACAGCTATGCTAATGCCAGTGATTTATAGCGATCACTGGCAAGCTAGGGGTTAAATACTATTTAAATTAAATTAAATTAGCTAAATGGCTCTGAAAGGAGTGTTTGGGTTTTTAAAAAATTACAACAACAAAAATTAATCCCTAAAAAATGCACAGACAGCAAAAAAGTACAACTATGCTAATGCCAGTGATGTATAGCGATCACTGGCAAGCTAGGGGTTAAATAGTCTTTAAATTAAATTAAATTAGCTAAATGGCTCTGAAAGGAGCCTTTAAGTTTTTAAAAAAAAATACAACAACAAAAATTAACCCCTAAAAAAATGCACAGACAGCAAAAAAAAGTGCAGCTGTGCTACTGCCAGTGATTTATAGTGATCACTGGCAAGCTAGGGGTTAATGGCTCTGAAAAGAGCCTTTGGATTTTAAATTTTTTAACAAATAAAAGAAATAAATCTCTCTCTGCTAAAATACAGGTCTCTCTCTCTCTCCAACAAAATAGCAAGTGAGGAGAGGGAGGGAGATCCACACTGATCAGAGTCAATATTTACAAATATTGACCTGATCAGACAAATGGGAGATTTTATTATTATTTTTTTTTTTTCTAAGAAGGCTCAGATTGGGTGACCCTAGCTTGCCCCTATGGTGAGACAGGCTAGGGACACCCCCAGAGGCCCTATGATGCACTGGGCATCGCCATTTTGGAAGCCTCATGGGGGAGGGGGGGGGCTATATGTGGGGGCTTTTTTATTTAATTTTTTATTTTTTACCCCCAATTTTTATTCAAATTTATATACTAACTAAGTGCCTCGACCCACCGAGGCACTTAGCACACTAGCAGAGCATCGGAAGCGTGTCCGATCGTTTCCGATGCTCTGCTGCACTGCCGGGCTCCACGTGGAGCAAAACCGGAAGTGATCACTCAAGGGGGAGTGATCGCTCCGGTCCCGGCACTCCGTAACAGCACTGCAGGGATGCCCAGACATCGAGGCATCCCTGCAGTACTGTAATAGTGCCTGGAAGCGATCTTGATCGCTTCCAGCACTCACTTTAGCCGAGGACGTGCAGGGTACGTCGTCAGGCGTTAACTGCCTTTTTTTTCAGACGTACCCTGCACGTCCTCGGTCACTAAGGGGTTAATAAAGTATACAATGCAAATACTGACCTATTGGTTCATATGTAGCTACCCTGACAACAACCTCCTAAACCATGATGAAACTCTGCAGTGTCCCTAATGTGTCCTCTTTAGAGGGGTGATCTGGATACCCTTATATAAAATAGTACAATGTGTTCTATGTATACTCATTTTACCAACCCCAAAAGTAAATACACATTGAAAAAAACAGGAGTTTTATTGCCTTGGGCCATCACCTGACCATAAAAAAGTGTTGTAAAGCTGTATTCAATGGTCATTTGCGGGGTGGTTTTTAGTATAAAAGAGCCTGTGTAATAAATGTCATTTTCCCACAGACAATTTTGTTTTTATGAAACATGAATTGAAAGAGCTGCATTTTAAATACAATGAAATGTTATTTCAATTGTTATGGGTTTGCAATGCAGATTTAAACAATAATCACAACTGTTACTTTATAAATCAAAATGTCACTGAATATTAAATATGTTACTGAAAAGACCATTCAATGCAGTATAATCATCAAGTATATAACAAAAAGACAATAGCACTTACTCTGAATTTTAAAGGGATCTGAAACAATCTGTTTCATTTATGTATTAAAAAACACTAAGCAGTGGGTTATACTTAAAGGGACAGTTTACTCAAAAATGTCTTCCTTTTAATTTGTTCCCAATGATCCACTTTACCTGCTGGAGTGTATTAAATTGTTTACAAATATTTCCATTACCCTTATATTGGCATTTGAAATAGATTATTTAGCCTGTGGTATCCCCACCCATCCTGAAAGTTGTTGGCCTGAAGGCCAAGCTGTGTTAACACAGGCCTAGATTTAGAGTTTGGCGTTAGCCGTGAAAACCAGCGTTAGAGGCTCCTAACGCTGGTTTTAGGCTACCTCCGGTATTTGGAGTCACTCAAAAAAAGGTCTAAAGCTCACTTTTCAGCCGCAACTTTTCCATACCGCAGATCCCCTTACGTAAATTGCGTATCCTATCTTTTCAATGGGATTTTTCTAACTCCGGTATTTAGAGTCGTGTCTGAAGTGAGCGTTAGACATCTAACGACAAAACTCCAACCGCAGGAAAAAAGTCAGTAGTTAAGAGCTTTCTGGGCTAACGCCGGTTTATAAAGCTCTTAACTACTGTACTCTAAAGTACACTAACACCCATAAACTACCTATGTACCCCTAAACCGAGTTCCCCCCACATCGCCGACACTCGATTAAAATTTTTTAACCCCTAATCTGCCGACCGCCACCTACGTTATACTTATGTACCCCTAATCTGCTGCCCCTAACACCGCCGACCCCTATATTATATTTATTAACCCCTAACCTGCCCCCCACAACGTCGCAGCCAGCTACCTACAATAATTAACCCCTAATCTGACGACCGCAAAGCGCCGCCACCTACGTTATACTTATGTACCCCTAATCTGCTGCCCCTAACACCGCCGACCCCTATATTATATTTATTAACCCCTAATCTGCCCCCCTCAACATCGCCTCCACCTGCCTACACTTATTAACCCCTAATCTGCCGAGCGGACCTCACCGCTATTATTATAAAGTTATTAACCCCTAATCCGCCTCACTAACCCTATAATAAATAGTATTAACCCCTAATTTGCCCTCCCTAACATCGCCGACACCTAACTTCAAACATTAACCCCTAATCTGCCGACTGGAGCTCACCGCTATTCTAATAAATGTATTAACCCCTAAAGCTAAGTCTAACCCTAACACTAACACCCCCCTAAATTAAATATAATTTTAATCTAACGAAATTAATTAACTCTTATTAAATAAATTATTCCTATTTAAAGCTAAATACTTACCTGTAAAATAAATCCTAATATAGCTACAATATAAATTATAATTATATTATAGCTATTTTAGGATTTATATTTATTTTACAGGTAACTTTGTATTTATTTTAACCAGGTACAATAGCTATTAAATAGTTAAGAACTATTTAATAGCTAAAATAGTTAAAATAATTACAAAATTACCTGTAAAATAAATCCTAACCTAAGTTACAATTAAACCTAACACTACACTATCAATAAATTAATTAAATAAAATACCTATAATTATCTACAATTAAACCTAACACTACACTATCAATAAATAAATTAAATACAATACCTACAAATAACTACAATGAAATAAACTATCTAAAGTACAAAAAATAAAAAAGAACTAAGTTACAAAAAATAAAAAAATATTTACAAACATAAGAAAAATATTACAACAATTTTAAACTAATTACACCTACTCTAAGCCCCCTAATAAAATAACAAAGCCCCCCAAAATAAAAAAATGCCCTACCCTATTCTAAATGACTAAAGTTCAAAGCTCTTTTACCTTACCAGCCTTGAACAGGGCCCTTTGCGGGGCATGCCCCAAGAAGTTCAGCTCTTTTGCCTGTAAAAAAAAACATACAATACCCCCCCCCAACATTACAACCCACCACCCACATACCCCTAATCTAACCCAAACCCCCCTTAAATAAACCTAACACTAAGCCCCTGAAGATCTTCCTACCTTATCTTCACCATACCAGGTTCACCGATCGATCCAGAAGAGCTCCTCCGATGTCCTGATCCAAGCCCAAGTGGGGGGCTGAAGAGGTCCATGATCCGGCTGAAGTCTTCATCCAAGCGGGGCAGAAGAGGTCTTCCATCCGATTGAAGTATTCATCCAAGCGGGATCTTCTATGGTCATCCATCCGGAGCGGAGCGGCAGGATCCTGAAGACCTCCGACGCGGAACATCCATCTTGGCCGACGACTGAACGACGAATGACGGTTCCTTTAAATGACGTCATCCAAGATGGCGTCCCTCGAATTCCGATTGGCTAATAGGATTCTATCAGCCAATCGGAATTAAGGTAGGAATATTCTGATTGGCTGATGGAATCAGCCAATCAGAATCAAGTTCAATCCGATTGGCTGATTGGATCAGCCAATCAGATTGAACTTGATTCTGATTGGCTGATGGAATCCTATCAGCCAATCGGAATTCGAGGGACGCCATCTTGGATGACGTCATTTATTTAATTTAGGGGGGTGTTAGTGTTAGAGTTAGACTTAGCTTTAGGGATTAATACATTTATTAGAATAGCGGTGAGCTCCAGTCGGCAGATTAGGGGTTAATAATTGAAGTTAGGTGTCGGTGATGTTAGGGAGGGCAGATTAGGGGTTAATACTATTTATTATAGGGTTAGTGAGGCGGATTAGGGGTTAATAACTTTATTATAGTAGCGCTCAGGTCCGCTCGGCAGATTAGGGGTTAATAAGTGTAGGCAGGTGGAGGCGACGTTGTGGGGGGCAGATTAGGGGTTAATAAATATAATATAAGGGTCGGCAATGTTAGGGCAGCAGATTAGGGGTACATAGGGATAATGTAAGTAGCGGCGGTTTACGGAGCGGCAGATTAGGGGTTAATAATAATATGCAGGGGTCAGCGATAGCGGGGGCGGCAGATTAGGGGTTAATAAGTGTAAGGTTAGGGGTGTTTAGACTCGGGGTACATGTTAGGGTGTTAGGTGGAGACGTAGGAAGTGTTTCCGCATAGCAAACAATGGGGCTGCGTTAGGAGCTGAACGTGGCTTTTTTGCAGGTGTTAGTTTTTTTTCAGCTGAAACAGCCCCATTGTTTCCTATGGGGGAATCGTGCACAAGCACGTTTTTGAGGCTAGCCGCTTGCGTAAGCAACTCTGGTATCGAGAGTTGAAGCTGCGTTAAATATGCTCTACGCTCCTTTTTTGGAGCCTAACGCAGCCTTTATGTGGACTCTCAATACCAGAGTTATTTTTATGGTGCGGCCAGAAAAAAGCCGGCGTTAGATTTTCGAGTCGTTACCGACAAAACTCTAAATCTAGCCGACAGCCAGTAGAAGAAATTACATTCACAGTGGGTTACAGAAGAGATAAGGTAATAAAATGTTAATTTTCCATTGTTCTTTCCAAGTATTGGATTATGGACATATATAATATAAAGAAGCAGGTATATGTACACAATGTGATACAGTAATGAGATCTGATTATACCTACAAGCTCAACCCATTTTATTAGGTTGTGGCTTCAAAACACAAAATCAGCTAATTCATATACACAAATAAGCCTTAAAAAAGCAAATCTCATACATGTTATACTCTGCAGCTGGTAAAAAAGTAATTGGAAACACATTAAGGGAAAAACAATTTTATAGTGTACTGTCCCTTTAATAGAAATCATTGCAATATGTATTATTCATCATTTTAAATTGATAATAACTTTTATTTCTTTTTTTAAACTTGATTTGTGCAGTATCCATTACTTACTGTCACAGCCTTACACGGAGGGCTAGAGTAACTTGTAGAGTAACATGAGCTTGTATAGTATTAAATGAATAGTCTAGATAAACAGAGATTCAGATTTGCCCATGCTCAAAACAGGCAGAATGCAACTTAAGTAGCCAACATGTCAGCCCTCTTATCCATGAGTTGTTTGCTGTTTTTTACACAATCTGTTTCTTTTTATGTTTAACTTTTGATTTTAATTTGATTTGTTACAAATGTATTAATCCTCACTTCACCTTTATTTTCTACAGTCCTATTAGATTATGTTTCAGCCATTAACATCTATAATTGTGTTATGCTGCGTAATCTGCTGGCGCTTTATAAATACCTGTTAATAATAATAATAATTATGCTCAATATATGAAATTACATTCACAATTGACAACCTATTTCTAAGTGATTAAAACAATTACAGCTGTAAAACAAAATCCTAAAAAAACTTTGGAAACACGCTTGAAACACATTCTTACCCTGCTGTGAGGGTACTTACTGGGACCTCAAGGTCCGGCCCCTCCGGTCTTGGCAAACGCAGAGAGTGCCTTCCATCCAGATTTCCTTCAGATGTAGCTGTAGCTGTCTAGGGCCACGCGCTGCCTAGATTTAAAGGGGCCACATCTAATTACAGGAACTGCCATCTGGAGGACTCATGTTTTGGAGTTTTTATAAAAGCTAACTCCCAATCACTCTGGGCTGAATTATTGCTTTACCTACCTTGCTCCTGAGGCCAAGAATATTTACCTTTTACCTTCATATGCTCACCTTGCTCCAGAGACCCGAGTATGCTCAATTGGTTCCTGAAAGCCAAGCAGACTAACCTGATACCTGTGTTTGCTCACCTTTTTCCTAAATCTGCACCTATCTGGTATCCCATGACAGTCTCACCAACAGTAACTGCTGGTTATCCTGTACCTGCTAAGAAACCTGTATCTACTATACCAGCAGTGCCTGCTGTACCTATCTGGTATCCTGTGTGTGTGCATGGAATCATTTGGATGAAAGTTGGAACAGTGCCTGCTCCATTCTGTCACGCTGTCGGACAGGCAATAATCTTTGACACAGCACACACTAGGTAAATAAAAAAAAAAACTAATCTTATTTTCTGATATTTCAAACTGTGATGTGTGCTTGGGATATTTATTTTTGTATAGCATAATGTGCTTTGTATGTCTTTAAGCATCATAATACAACTTTTCTTTAACTCAAATAAGTGATTTAGGTTTTTTATTTTCCTGGAGAAAAGTGCATTTTTAAATCCTGTTTAATTTGTAATTTGAAGTATAAAAATGTTTATTGGCATGTCATTCAGGGAAGAGTGAAAACCTTGTGTAAAGTGTAAGGAATAAAAAAAATATGTACTAAACACGAAAAAAATAAATTAAAATAAAGTGTAACATTCATATATACACATTCTGATAAAATATAAATAAGAATTTTAAAAAAATGATAAGGGTTTAGAAGGGATATTGTATATGACAAGGTGTTCGATTGGAAAGGGCTATAATGTATATATTTGTGTACCCTGTCCAGTCGGAGAGTGCACTCCATTTCTGTGTTTTATATATTCATATAGATATATATTTTACAAAAAAAAAAATCAGATATACCTGTATATAGAAATATATAATTAAAAATAAAAAGAACATTTTCTTCTATGTAAAGAACAATGGAATATAAAATATTCATAACTATTTTCGAGCACAAGCGGTAAGTGTTCCAATTTTTTGGAAAGTGAGCTCCATTGAAGTCTTTGGGTAGAAAAGTTAACACAGTCACGAGATCCGAAGTCTTACAGTTAGCACGCATCAGGTTTCCCTCACATGCTAACTTTTTACTTTCAGCTTGTAATACGCACGCTAACTCGCCCACATTAAAAGTTTATTTTGAGCTCAGTTAGTGAACAAGCGAAAAAAATCCAATAGTGCACAACTTGTAATCTGGCCCATTGTTTAAAAGATTGGAGCAGTCAATAGGATTTTAGCAGCTCTAATCTTATTGGCTGATTGGAACCTTTCAGCCAATAGGAATGCAAGGGACGCCGTCTTGGATGACGTCACTTGCATTCAAGTTCCAGTTTACAGCGGTGACCATATTGAAAAGGAGCTCCTTGTCGGATGTCTTCAGGATGGACCCGCTCCGCGCTGGATGGATGAAGATAGAAGAGGCCGCATGGATGAAGACTTCGCCAGATGGATGAAGATAGAAGAGGCCGCCTGGATGAAGACTTCTTCTTAGTGTTAGGTGTATTTAAGGTTTTTTTGGGTGGGTTTTATTTTTAGATTAGGGTCTGGGCAAGTAAAAGAGCTAAATGCCCTTTTAAGGGCAATGCCCATACAAATGCCCTTTTCATGGCAATGGGGAGCTTAGGTTTTTTAGACAGGCTTTTTATTTGGGGGGGTTGGTTGGGTGGGTGGTGGGTTTTACTGTTGGGGGTGTTTGTATTTTTTTTACAGGTAAAAGAGCTGATTTTATTGGGGCAATGCCCCGCAAAAGGCCATTTTAAGGGCCATTGGTAGTTTATTGTAGGCTAGGGTTTTTTTTTATTTAGGGGGGGGGGGCTTTTTAATTTTGATATGTAATATAGCTAATTTAATTGCTAGTTTCATTTCATTGTAGTATAATAGTTAGGGTAGGTTAATTAATAGTTTAATATAGTTTATTTTAATTCTACAGTAAGTTTTAATTTATTATAAGATAGAGATGTTGTAATTTTAATGTAAAGTTAGCAGGTTGTTAGGTTTAGGGGTTAATAGCTTAATTTAGTTTATGGCAATGTGGGGGCTGGCGGACCTCTTCTGTCCGGATCGGATGAAGACTTCTGCCCCTCTGGAGGTCCACTTGTTCCCGGCTGGGTGAAGACGGCTCAAGGTAGGGTGATCTTCAAGGGGGTAGTGTTAGGTTTCATTAAGGGGGGATTGGGTGGGTTTTAGAGTAGGATTGGGTGTGTGGGTGGTGGGTTTTAATGTTGGGGGGGCATTGTATTTTTTTATAGGTGAAAGAGCTGATTAATTTGGGGCAATGCCCCGCAAAAGGCCCTTTTAAGGGCTATTTGTAATTTAGCATAGGGTAGCGAGTTTTATTACTTTGGGGGGCTTTTTTATTTTATTAGGGGGATTAGATTAGGTGTAATTAGTTTAAATTTCTTGTAATTCTTTTTTCTTCTGTAATTTAGTGTTTTTTTTTTCCGAAATTTAGGTTGTAATTAATTGTAGGTAGTTTAGGTAATTAGTTTAATTATAGTGTAGTGTTAGGTGTAATTGTAACTTAGGTTAGGATTTATTTTACAGGTATATTTGTCTTTATTTTAACTAGGAAGTTATTAAATAGTTAATAACTATTTAATAACTATTGTACCTAGTTAAAATAAATACAAAGTTGCCTGTAAAATAAATATAAATCCTAAGCTAGCTACAATGTAACTATTAGTTATATTGTAGCTAGCTTAGGGTTTATTTTATCGGTAAGTATTTAGTTTTAAATAGGATTAATTTATTTAATGATGGTAAATTTATTTTGTTTAATTTAAATTATATTTAAGTTCGGGGGGTTAGGGTTAGACTTAGGTTTAGGGGTTAATAAATTTATAATAGTGGCGGCGATGTTGGCGGTGGCAGATTAGGGGTTAAGAAGTGTAGTTAGGTTGCGGCGACGTTGGGGGGGCAGATTAGGGGTAAATAAATATAATGTAGGGTTCGGCGATGTTGGGAGCAGCAGAATAGGGGTTCATAGGGATAATGTAGGTGGCGGCGGTGTCCGGAGCGGCAGAGTAGGGGTTAATAATTATAATGTAGGTGGCGAAGATGTCGGGGGCGGCAGATTAGGGGTTAATAAGTATAAGATTAGGGGTGTTTAGACTCGGGGTTCATGTTAGGGTGTTAGGTGCAGACATAAATTTCCTTTCCCCATAGGAAACAATGGGGCTCCGTTAGGAGCTGAAGGCTACTTTTTTGCAGCTTTTAGGTTTTTTTTCAGCCAGCTCAGCCCAATTGTTTCCTATGGGGAAATCGTGCACGAGCACGTTTAGCCAGCTCACTGCTGACTTAAGCAACGCTGGTATTCTGCTTTACGCTCACCTTTTTGCAGCTAACGACGGGTTTAAAAAAACCTGTAATACCAGCGTTGTCTTAAGGGAGCGGTGGGAAAAAAGGCTTGTTAGCAATGCAAGCCTTACCGACAAAAACTCGTAATCTAGCCGTTTGTTTGTATAAAAGCAGTGTTGTCACAGGACAACAGCTTCAAGCAGTTTACCACTGGTCAAAGTAAGATGTGAATAGTAATCAACTCTGAACTGCAAGTTTGACAGGAGTAATAAAGCTGTTGCTAAGATGGCAAAATAAAAATGGAGGCTTGCCCGTGCCTTGAAGCACCACAATGGACTGCTGAAGATGACTAGAAGAAGGTCTTTTGGGCCAATGAATCTAGATTTGAAATCTTCAGTTTATCTTTTAGGGTTTGTGTACTGCATCGAGTAGATGGAAGGATGGTGACACCAACTGTTAAACATGAAGGAGGAAGCTTGATAGTCTGGGGCTCTTTTGCTGGATTCAGAGCCAGCACATTTCATAGAGTAAGTGGCACCTTGAGTCAAAGGGGCCTATTTATCAAGCTCTGTATGGAGCTTAATGCCCCGTGTTTCTGGCGAGCCTTCAGGCTCACCAGAAACACAAGTTATGAAGCAGCAGTCTAAAGACCGCTGCTCCATAACCTGTCCGCCTGCTCTGAGTCGGCGGACAGACATCGTCGGAAGTCAACCCGATACAATGCAATTGGGTTGATTGACACCCCTGCTATCAGCCGATTGGCCGTGAATCTGCAGGGGACGGTATTGCACCAACAGTTCACAATAACTGCTGATGCAATGATAAATGCCAACAGCATATGCTGTCGGCATTTATCGATGTGCGGCGGACATGTCCGTCCACACAATAATAGATCGGCCCCAAAAAGTCTACCACAACATTTTCTAGCACCATGCAATATCCTCTAGTAAACAGAAGGATGAAAGCAAACCATTCTACAAGTGCAACACTTTGTGGGAATTAGTGTTGCCACCTCGGCCATGTTTTCCTGGACTCTTTCGTGAGGAACGTGTTCTTCAATAGTGCTGTTCAGTGTCATTATTTGTGTGCTGTCCAGGGTTGAAATGTATGTTTATACCTGCACACCCTGCAGCATGTATAACTCATAAGTGTCCAGGAAAACATGGCTGAGGTGGCAACCCTAGTGTTGGGAAGAACTTTCTAAACACTATTTAATTTCCAATGTATAAAGAATGCACCAGTGTTTTCTGCTGCTATATGAGCAAAAGGAGGCTTCTTTTAGATTAAATTTTGTTAAATATAATAATTCCATGATTTCTTTTAGTTATCTCTTTATTTATTTGTTCTACGCATTTTTTTCACAGTACATCCTTGCAATAGTTTGAACGTTATATTTATAAATTATTATTTTATACATTATTCTCAGGAGATAATGATTACAAAATAAACTGACTGAAACATAGAACAGAATGAACCATACAATAAAGCTTTATGAAGACAGGTTTACACACACAAAATCATAGCAATGTTACGCAAAGGTCATTCACTAGATTAAGTGAGAAGATGGAGTACAGTTTTAGTAAACATTTGTAAGACAATATATATGAGACATTGTCAAAGGAACAAACTCCAGTAGCAAAGCTGTAACTTGCTGTTTACTTCCCGAAAATGGAACTCTTTATGTGCCAAGCAACAATAACAGCAGATATCATGACCTGTGCAGCAATTAGCTAGGACAGCCAAACTCCTCTAGTATTCATCCCTCTCAGTTAAACAGCTTACCAACACCCTTTTACATCCTTTAATGGGCTTGCCTTTCAGTTTGTTTCAGCATTATAATGCTTGTCTATAGTCACTGTCTATAGGAACAGCTACACACATAATAATGACTGGAAAAGAACAGCCTTTTCTCCTCTCACATGTGATTATAAAACCCTGAACAAAAAAAAGAGCGTTTAAGATGATACTCATCTCATTATGGGATGACTTGTAATAGCTCTTACAGCTATTCTTATGGTAGACAGAGAAATACTGCAGATACAGTGGGAGCTGGTCACCTGATCAAGTGATGCTATATTTCAAATTCCAGGCTGAAGGGAGTGGATGTCTTCTCCTAAAAAAAAAGTTGTTACTTACATCAATGCACTGTCACAAATCAAAGGCTCACTTTAAAACACTGTAACCTGCTGGTATGTTTGGTAAGTTTACTGTTTTGTTATCCTGTACATATTCCACTTCACTGAATTTGAAAAACAAACCTATGAGAAACATCAGTAGGAAACCTGTCACATGCTCTTGCCCAGATTGGTTGGATAATGCAATCACATATGCATGTTAAAGGGACAGTTTACCCAAAAACATTCTCACCTTGGAATGTATTACATTGTTTACAAATAGCTCCTAAGCCTTTCTATCGACATTTGAAATAGCTGATTTAGCCTGTAGTATCCCTACCTATACTGAAAGTTTCTATACCTAGGTATAGGCTATTGAGTAACTATGTAAACACAGTCAGCAGAAGAAAATTACACTCACAGTGGGAGGTGAAAGATAAAGCTCTAAAATGTTCATTTTCAATTGTTCTTTCTAAGTATTGTACAGAGAAAGAGTTAAGAAAAGGAAGCATTTGAGTGAAAAGATAATGAGATCAGATCTGATCTGTCTGCAAGCCAAGCCTATTTTGATAGGCTGTTGTATCAAAGATCAAATCAAGCTATTTATTTTGCAAAAAGAAGCATAAATGAGCAATATTATATACATTTTATACACTGCAGCTGGTATAACAAGTCATGGGAAACACATGCAGGCAAAAAAATATTTTACAGTGAACTGTCCCTTTAATATATTAATGTTCTATCAGATAACTTTGGCCCAGTAAGCTCAGGGTGCTGCAATTTCAGTGTTACTCTGTGTACATACGTATGCATCATTATTAGAAATAAGAAAATGTGTCCTAACATACAGGATACCTCGCTAATGCAGAGGGTTAGTGATCAGAGCCCCACTGTAAAGTGAAAACTGCCTTAAAGGGAAACAAGGTGGTTTTTGCTTTTTTTCCCTGATTGCTAATGGAAACATGTTTGAACTAACATATTTTAGTTGTACAATAACACTGTTTAGTTTAACACTAGCACAGTACAGTATTCAACTAATATTCTCTAAAAACTGTACAGTACCATATACATGTCTATATATGTGTACATATGTATTTATATGTGTATATATGTCTGTAAATACATATATACACATTAACACATAAATACATATGTACACACATATATATATATACTGTATATATATATATATATATATATATATATATATATATATATATATACATATACACCTGAGACCTCATATCTTTGATCCCTTATAAACGTTTTAGCACAGTACTTGTAATCTAGTGCCTTGTTAGCATGGGTTTTTAGTTATCAACATTCCAAAATTACCTTTTTGCCGCTCCTGTTGAGTTCAATAAGGAACAAAAATAACCATCCTTTGCAGTAATTTGATGAATGAAAAATGAAAATTAGACAGTTTTGTAAATTATTGGATGGTGTAATTTTTTTTTTGGCAGACAGTTATACAGATATCAGTCAGCTGAAGATGATTAACACTGTAAACTCAGCCACATTGTCCAATCAGAACTTATCTTGGCTAATAACCTGATTTATCCCACTTATGTGTAATCAACCATTAGCTGAACTATAACTAAATTACAAGGGGAACATAATTTAAAATTTAAAGAGCCCTGTACCTAAAACACAGATTTTTTTTTTTAATAACCAAACATTTCAAAATTTGTAAACAAAGTTATTTAAGTGAAAAGCTATATAATAAAGTGTGGGCAGAGCTGTTGTTGGAGATCAAAAAATGCTGACAGCTTGTAAATTATCAAGGCATAGTATACAAGTGGAGTACAAAAACAACAGCACTATCGTGCGTTAACATCTCTCAAACACAATCAATTGTGCTTCTAAAGTTATTTTATCACTATTTTTATCATTCAAGTTTTAGTTTAGGGTGTGCTAACATCTGTATATCAAATTAAGCAGGAACATTAAAATAGACTTTTATGCGGCGTTCAGTAAAATTAATGTCTGATATTGCTCGAGCATTAAGTCTATGGTGCACAAGTAATCGAGTTGTAAATGTAGTTCTGTACTATACAATTAATAATAATAGTTTACTTTAAGGTATATGAAACCCCAAAAAAATGATTTTGTGATTCAGACAGAGCATATAATTTTTAAAAGGTTTTCAATTTACTTCTATTATCAAATTTGCTTGGTTTCCATGGTATTCTTTGTTAAAGAGCTATCTAGGTAGGAATCTGAAGGACTACATAGCAGGAAACAGTGCTGCCCTCTAGTTCTCTTGCTAATGGATAACATTTTTGAACATTACAGAAATCTGACATAGATGTTAATGAAATATTTTTTTATTGATTTGTCTACTGCATGTTAAGTTTTTTCACAAGTGAAGGTGGAACATGGAAAAACAAGTCTTTTACACTAACTTTTTCATCTAAAAACCAATCAGCTGCTAAACGTTATTTATTTGGATCTTGACATTATCCACCAATGTTTTAATAATGTTTTTTCAGCAAGATATTAGCTTTATAACATTTTTTTATTTAATCTAGGCCATCACTGCCAGAACCAACACAAATCGCCAGATAGTCTCAGCTTTACCCACAACCGTACATTAATACCCTTAAATTTACCATTTGTCACACAGTCAATACAGATGTGTTTCAGACTTCTTAGTAACCCAATTTAGGGCTCATTTCCATTGAGCCGCAATTAGGTTTGCGTGGTCGCAAACTGATAAATATGCTTTCGGAAGCAATTTCGTTTATTGACTGCTTCCAATGGTGCATTATACTTCAATATCGGCAGCCGGAGTTTGGCTGCCAAAATATTTTCGCGTCCCATAGAAAGTATTAGACGTTTCCAATAAAACCGCAAACCGTTAATACACTGTCGGAGGCTATCGATACATTGAGAAAAATTACACCCAGCTCAACTAGGTGTAAAAGAGGAATACTGAGCTTTGAAATTTTAAAACTTGCAAACAATGCAAGTGCTTCAATGTAGAAAAAAATTGTAATATGTAATATCTATTGTTGTCCCATGTATAGGAAGCACTTATTTTTTATGAATATATATGTATGTATTTAAATATAAAATATATGCAATCACATATATACAGAATTCAAACTAGACCTATGCCTTTGGCAGCAATACATATTACATATATTAATAAAGTGAAAAATATAATTATATTAAAAAATAGTATTTGCTTATATTTAAAAAATATGTATTATAAATATGTGTATCTTTATTTTTTGTTTCTCTTTAGAGGTGATCACATGTATGGAGCACAGACATTAAACATACATTTTATAGTGTAAGGTCGGGTTACCATAGCAACTAATTGATTTTCTAGAAATCTGACATTGGATAAGAAGCTTCTTATTGCTTACACACCATGCAGAAGTATGAATCAGAAGTTTAAAATCTTCTGACAAGCTCCCATGCCTACCTAAGCAGAATTTGTTTTAAAACTACTCTGGAACTTTGGGCTATTTGTCAAAAATAATTTATTAAAGTAGCTAAATCAAGTAAATCCAGAGTTGCAATTTCATTTAACACAATCAAATGAAGCTCAAAGCTTTGAAGCATATACTGTAGGTTATCCTATACATTTTCTCACATAAGACATACACCACCTCAGTACAGTAGCAAAGCCAAATATGTGATTTACCTGTAGCACAGCATTAGGTTTTACACAAAAAGAGAGCGATCTGAGTAATATATTTATCAGTTTTGTAATATTTCAGTACTATGACCAACAATCTACCAAATAATTTAAGAATTCTATTTCATCTGCACCACTAGATCTTAATGAAGAGACCTCAAAATTGTTCTTTTAAGATAAGTTAATACTTATTACTCCACCCACCTTCTTGCCCTGAAGGTCTCTGTCATTGGTTAATGGTAAACATCATAACCCTATCAGGGGTCAAGTCCTACAAAAAAAGTGTGGGAACTCACCAAAACTTTCACACCCTTCACAAATAATATTGTTTTATACACACACGCACATACACGCACACACACACACACACAAACACAATGTACTTATAGGTATATAATCTATACACTCTGGTTTATGAAAGCAAATTAAAAGCAATGCATGTCTGAATAGTTGCCTTTGGGCCTGAGGATGGACACACATGGTTACTGTTAGGCGTTATCTTATCACCGGGGGTATCACTTGACACGTTAGCAGTATTCTACACCTTCACCTGGAACTGAATGGGTTACTTGGCGAGATCTCGGGAAACAGCATTTAGACATGCAGCAAGTAAAGTCTAATTTCTGTTCTGTTTATTATAAGGCATCACAGACTTTTATAGACAATGGTTACAGAATATGGGGTTAAAACATTACGTAATCATAATCACACTATTTCACACAGTATGCTTAGAACAAAGAACTTCATTAAAAATGAGAAACAAAACAGTTTTAGATTAACGGTGTATCCGGGCGCATCGCCAGGACATAGCAAGACCATCGGACAAATTATTGAGATAACGTGTTCAGCTTCATATTTTTCTCACAGCATAATAACTACCTTATCATGAAATATAAAAACTCATCTTAAAATGGAGTCTAAAACAAAATGTATCACTAGAGACAAAATGGTGTCATTATGGTTATATATTCTTAAAGTTACATTTTTACATGGCAGGGGTGAAATTTTTATTTGTAATTTAGGAATCAACTGATACTGGATACTGAGATGCCAGACACACACTTTTAGAACACAAGAAAGGGGCATTTTTATATAGATGACATTGAATAACACAAAAAGCTAAGAGCCTTAGGATGTGTAAGGCTCTGTAATGTAAACATCTGATGATATGATTAAACGGATATACTATCTGTAGCAGAGGTGCAGACAGATAACCTGAAAGAGGCGCCAAGGATTCTAAAAAATTAAACTAGTGATAGTGATAATAATGTGAGAATATAGCAACAATAGTTAGTCAAAAAAGTTAATCATAAAATGTGCTATATAAATATGCTGTGAAAATAAAAAAAATAAAAAAGTTCAGATCTCTAAAGTGAATATCAATTCAAAACTTGAAGTAAAAATAATAATTATAGTTTGACATAGAAAAAATAATATGTCAAAATTATATCAAAATCAGTCACAATAAGTGATCATACTAAAAAAATGAAATTAAATAAAATAGAAATAAAATAAAAAAAAAAATAAAAAAAATAAAAAATGATTGTTACGGATATGTGGCAATGTCCCCGCAAAATCTAATCAAAAATCAAATTAAATCAGAGCATAAACCACAAATAACAGATAGATTGCTATTGCAAATGAGAGGCAGAGTCCACACAAAGTTAGACAAACACAAATGAGTGTAACGGATATGTGGCAATGTCCCCGCAATAATTAGTCAAAAATCAAATTAAATCAGAGCATAAACCACAAAAAGAGTCCACACAAAATTAGGCAAACTGTCAGAGTTAGCTTAAAGCATATACAACATATAACGGATATGTAGCAATGTCCACACAATAGTTTCCAAGCAGCTCCTCTGGTGCGTCGTGCCCTGACACAAGATGGCAATCTATAACAGAAAAGACAGAGGGCGCCACATAGTGCAGATCAATGAGTAAAAATTTTTGAAGAAGAGATGCATACGTAGCACTGATGTGCAATACAAGCAGGCCGAGTCCAAAGAGTCGCTCGGCAGACTCACCAGGCACCTGGAACAGATGGTCTTTATTGTCCCGACAACAAGAGAATCAGGAGCGGTGCAGTTCCCAAAGGACTTCTTTGCTGTTACACAACTGTTGTTTGATGGATTGCAGTTTGGCAGCAGCAGCACTTAGGTAACAAGTGCAAATGGACATCAAACACAGTGCAACAAATGCTTCAGAAATGATCAGGAGTACAGCAGCAATGAAACAGATTTAAAAGGGTTTAATACAGCATAAAAGCATATAAAAACAAGCAACGCGTATCTCCGTGTCCCAGCACAGTTTCATCAGGCTATGTATCTGATGATATGACCTTGATAAGGTTTGTGTGTGCACTCACTCTCCAGTAACAATTAATGATAATGTGATTTAAAGTAAAATTATGGTAACTAGGCATCTAAGTGTCATTTTCTTTTACCATTAACATGTATACAAAGTAAATGTGAAGCAAGTAACACTGGCAAAGGAAGCAGGAGACATGAAGGCATAGTAACACTGAAAGAAAAACAGGCCACCTTGCACTTTGTGAGCAAACTGGTAAGGTTGAATCTGCAGCAAATACATTATCTTGTACAGTTCAGCATTCTGCAAAGAATCTGGCCTGTTGACCATAATTGATAGATATACAGACATCAACATAGATAAACAGAAAGCACATATTATTGGTGTATAACATAAAGTAATTGGGCTTACCCTAATGCCAAGATGTTTCACAAACACCTTTAATTGAAAGGACTATTTTAAAAAATAGTGTAGGAACTTTGTTCCCATGCGTTCCCACTGAACTTGACCCCTGAACCCTATAAATTATGGAATTGCACTATCTCTACCTGTACAAGAGTTTTTAATATGCACATTATTTAATAAAGCTTACTCCTTAGTCCACGCTAAGGTGTGCTGGTATTAGAAGCATTGAGAGCGAGCTTCCATAGGCTCTATGAGACATGGCATGAGAACTAGCACAGCAAAGGGGGTAAGTTGCACAGCGTTGGGCCGCAAATTGTAAATGTATATGTATATGCTTATATAGTTTTGTGTTAATATGTGTATATACACATATAAACACATGAATATATAAGCATATACATATATATTTACTGGGAACACACAGGCAAATTTGCCTGTTTGCGGGTGCGTGATAAATTAGCGCTCTACTTGTAATCTTGCCCTAGATATGAGTGCTGTTCAATTTATTTTAAAATATGACAGGAGCGACAAATGACATTCAACAATACTTTATATCAAGCTAGAGTTTTTTTAATGAGAAGAGAAGAGAGAAAAGAGAAGCATAATATGGCCACTTTTAGGGAGAAAGTCCACAGAGTGAGTATTGTGTGTGGATTATGGTGATTAAAACATAACTTTTAATAAGTGTTACATATAAAAGAGAAGATGGACTTAGCCACCACTAAAATTATATTATATTAAAAGTTGTCAAAAGAATAGACACACCAGCTCCTCTCAAAAGACGGTACACTGATCACTCTGTACCGATTGTAACTAACACTAGCATATACTACCATTAAACTGTTACACTATAAAGTATTGTATCCCATAGACCCTTGTAGGTATCATAAGCCATGGCTGGAAGGTACCTCTCTAAACTGGTTCAGGCGGAAGCACAATAAGATAGAAGTCACACAGCAGATTGTGGTAAAACACAAACCCAGTGACTTCATAAACAAACAAATGCCGCTTGAACAGAAGCTATAAATAAATACCTATTCACAATTTACCAGTATTCAAAGTCTATGGTAGAACAGTGCCTTAAAGGCCAACAATTTAAGCTAATGTTAGATCAAAGTGAGAGAAGCAGTGTGAATGCCTGATGCGCGTTTCGCAACTGCTTTTTCAGAGGCGCCCGATCGTTCCAACACACAGAGTATTTAAAGGACCGGCGGCTAATCACATGGTTGCTTTTGAGAGTAAACGCTTTATCTGCCAATCAGCCTCGTCTTTACATATCATGGAGTCCTGGTGACGTTTATGGTCACCGCTCCGTTCACCAATTAGGAGAGGAGGTTGTGTACAGGAGATCCAATTGTATCATCCGAGTTTAAACGGAATGTTATTCTGTGAGCTGTCACAATAGATATATATTTGTAGTGTAGCTGTCAGTATCCTAGAGTGATCATATTCCGGAGCCCACAGAATGGAGACACACATATTACTTGTCTTATCTTGGTAATGGGTGATGCAACCCCGGCTGTCCTGAGAGGGTATAAAATTGTCATGTTGCAATTGCAAACTAAAAATATATATGTATCCCACTGACATTGGCTCTTGTTTCACATCGGTGTTAATACATATAGATCAGGGAAATCACGATTCCTATGGGCTATCAAAATAAATATTGAATTGTAGTATTACTCTGGAGTATCCTAGAGCCATCATACTTGATACAAAGCCCACACATATGGCGTGTCATATCATTATAGAGGGTAGTGCAACCCCTATTAAATGACAAGTATATTAACGTCATATATTACAAATGAGTAAGTGTCCCAGTGTCATGAGCCCTTATTTCAGATTAATAACAATGCGTACAGTATAGTATGAGAAATAAATGGCTAAAGTAATAGCCGAAAGAGGGTATTCCTCTACCTATTTCAGAATTGTGTGTATCATATTGAATGTTCTAAATATACACTCCATATTCCAGAGTAAGTAGCAGAGTATTAAACACTAGAATGCATGAAATTCCCAGTGCACAGTGATGATCCTAAGCTGATCTAAGAATCCTTACTCAGGTCTATTTGTAATATTAATTAAACATGATAGTCTAATTCTGATATAAAGCTGAACTCCATATTATTTTAGATGGGTACATTTTGTATTCAATGGAAAAATATGACGCAAATATTTGCAATAACAAGATATTATTTATCAGAACAAACACAGTGTTAATAGTTTAGTCAGTGGTATATATATTACGGACTTTACCCGAACTCAGGAGTGTATGGTTAATGTAGGAATGCAGTGTATGTAATCATTTCATTCATTCCTTGGGCTGCCATACTCTGTAGCTAGAAGATTTATTTGGATTCTGCTTTGAGTAGTGTGTTTTCCATGTTACCACCTCTTATGCCCAGTAAGATTTTCTGGAGTATCCAGCATTTTAGTTCTGGATTACCATGGTGACATTCTAAGAAGTGTTTTGCAACCAAAGTCATTTTTTTGCCTTTTTCCAAATCTTTCTTGCATTCTTTATGTTCCCCAAGTGTTCACCTAGTCTTTTCCTGAGTTCTCTAAATCACATGCCAATATATTTCTTTGCACAACTGCATTCCAAGCAGTAGATTATATTATTTGTCCTACAGTTAAAAAGTCCATTGATTCTTTTAGTTCCTGTTGGGAATATTGGTATTTCTTTCACATTACTCATGTATGAACAGTACTTACAGGTACCGCAAGGATATGTACAATTCAAGCCATCCTTTCTGCGGCTTATCTTTTTCACAAAATGACTCTTCATTATTTGATCCCTGATAGCCGGAGCTCTCCTCCAACTTATCGCTATTCTTTGGCCGATGCTTTTTGTCATAGCCTCATCAGTCTGTAATATGTGTATATGTTTATTAAGTATGGTACTTATGTGCTTCAGTAACAATGCACACAAATCTAACCCTTGTGTCTTTGGGTTGTTTCTGTTTAGGAAATAATAGACTATTTCTGTCTATATGTAGTGCCCTGTGGTAGGCTTTTTTAAGGCCTAGATTTGGAGTTTTGCGGCCAAGGGGGTGCGTTAGCTACGCATGCTTTTTTCTGGCCGCACCTTTTAAATACCGCTGGTATTTAGAGTTCACAGAATGGCAGGGTTTTCAGTGCGTTAGGCTCCAAAAAGGGAGCGTAGAGCATAATTTAACGCCACTGCAACTCTAGATACCAGCGGTGCTTACGGACACGGCCAGCCTCAAAAACGTGCTCGTGCACGATTCCCACATAGGAAACAATGGGGCTGTTTGAGCTGAAAAAAAACCTAACACCTGCAAAAAAGCCGCGTTCAGCTCCTAACGCAGCCCCATTGTTTTCTATGGGGAAACACTTCCTACGTCTGGACCTAACACCCTAACATGTACCCCGAGTCTAAACACCCCTAACCTTACACTTATTAACCCCTATTCTGCCGCCCCCGCTATCGCTGACACCTGCATATTTTTTTTAACCCCTAATCTGCCGCTCCGTAAACCGCTGCTACTTACATTATCCCTATGTACCCCTAATCTGCTGCCCCTAACATCGCCGACCCCTATATTATATTTATTAACCCCTAATCTGCCGCCCCCAACGTCGCCTCCACCTAACTACACTTATTCATCCAATGTAGGGAAAAATAAGCGCTCCAAGCCCACAGATATATAAAAGTTCAATTTTATTCCAAACTTGTTAAAATCATACAAGATATAACTACACTTATTAACCCCTAATCTGCCAACCGGACCTGAGCGCTACTATAATAAATGTATTAACCCCTAATCCGCCTCACTCCCGCCTCAATAACCCTATAAGAAATAGTATTAACCCCTAATCTGCCCTCCCTAACATTGCCGACACCTAACTTCAAGTATTAACCCATAATCTGCCGATCGGAGCTTACCGCTACTCTAATAAATTTTTTAACCCCTAAAGCTAATTCTAACCCTAACCCTAACCCCCCCCTAAGTTAAATATAATTTTATTCTAACAAAATAAATTAACTCTTATTAAATAACTTATTCCTATTTAAAGCTAAATACTTACCTGTAAAATAAACCCTAATATAGCTACAATATAAATTATAATTACATTGTAGCTATTTTAGGATTAATATTTATTTTACAGGCAACTTTGTAATTATTTTAACCAGGTACAATAGCTATTAAATAGTTAAGAACTATTTAATAGTTACCTAGTTAAAATAATAACAAAATTACCTGTAAAATAAATCCTAACCTAAGTTACAATTAAACCTAACACTACACTAGCAATAAATTAATTAAATAAAATACCTACAATTATCTACAATTAAACCTAACACTACACTATCAATAAATAAATTAAATACAATTCCTACAAATAAATACAATTAAATAAACTAACTAAAGTACAAAAAATAAAAAAGAACTAAGTTACAAAAAATAAAAAAATATTTACAAACATTAGAAAAAAATTACAACAATTTAAAACTAATTACACCTACTCTAAGCCCCCTAATAAAATAACAAAGACCCCCAAAATAAAAAAATGCCCTACCCTATTCTAAATTACAAAAGTTCAAAGCTCTTTTACCTTACCAGCCCTTAAAAGGGCCCTTTGCGGGGCATGCCCCAAAAAATTCAGCTCTTTTGCCTGTAAAAAAAAACATACAATACCCCCCCCCAACATTACAACCCACCACCCACATACCCCTAATCTAACCCAAACCCCCCTTAAATAAACCTAACACTAAGCCCCTGAAGATCTTCCTACCTTATCTTCACCACGCCGGGTTCACCAATCGATCCAGAAGAGCTCCTCCGATGTCTTGATCCAAGCCCAAGCGGGGGGCTGAAGAGTCAATTTCAATCCGATTGGCTGGAGTGAGGCGGATTAGGGGTTAATAACTTTATTATAGTAGAGGTGCGGTCCGCTCGGCAGATTAGGGGTTAATAAGTGTAGGTAGGTGGCAGCGACGTTGTGGGGGGCAGATTAGGGGTTAATAAATATAATATAGGGGTCGGCGGTGTTAGGGGCAGCAGATTAGGGGTACATAAGGATAACGTAGGTGGCGGTCGGCAGATTAGGCGTTAACATTTTTTAATAGAGTGGCGGCGATGTGGGGGGACCTCGGTTTAGGGGTACATAGGTAGTTTATGGGTGTTAGTGTACTTTAGAGCACAGTAGTTAAGAGCTTTATGAACTGGCGTTAGCCCAGAAAGCTCTTAACTACTGACTTTTTTTTGCGGCTGGAGTTTGGTCGTTAGATTTCTAACGCTCACTCCAGACACGACTCTAAATACCGGCGTTAGAAAGATCCCATTGAAAAGATAGGATACGTAATTGACGTAAGGGGATCTGCGGTATGGAAAAGTCGCGGCTGGAAAGTGAGCGTTAGACCCTTTAATCACTGACTCCAAATACCTGAGGGCGGTAAAAACCAGCGTTAGTAGCCTCTAACGCTGGTTTTCACGGCTACCGCAAAACTCCAAATCTAGGCCTAAGAGTGCTGTTAGGGTAACCTCTGTTCCTCAATCTTAATTTCAATTCTTTGGCTTCATCCTTAAATGAATCAATATTTGAGCAATTCCAGCGTATCCTAAGAAATTCCCCATAGGAGATTGCTCTCTTTGTGGATGGATGGTGTGCACTCTCAAGTATTGAGTTTGTAGCTATCTCTTTCCTGTACAGGCTGGATTGTACTTGACCAAATAGATCTCTTGAAATTGTCAAGTCCAAAAAAGTCACTTTCGTGTGACTGATCTCATATGTCAGTTTAAAATTAAGATTGTTACAGTTAAGTTTATTTATGAACTCTTTGAATAATGATTCTTCACCCCTCCATAGTATGAAGATATCGTCAAAATATCTTAGCCATAGTAAAACATTTTCTGTATATTGTTCCATATCTTCTCCAAACACAAATTTGCGTTCCCACCACCCTAGGTATATATTGGTGTATGTGGGGGCACAAGCCCATGACTGTGCCACATGTTTGGAGAAAGAATTTGTCATAGAAGACAAAATAGTTATGGCTAAGAATGAACTGCAACATCTTAATTATGAACTGTTTCTAGGGTATATTTGCAGATGCTTCCATTTCTAAGAAATATTGGACTGCATGACACCCCCATGTGTGCTCTATGGAGGTGTACAGTGATTCGACATCACAGGTGGCGAAAAAGGTTTGGCTATCTAGAGACATACCTTCAATGTTTTTAAGAATGTACATAGTGTCTCTAGTGTAAGAGGGTAGAGAAAGTACTGTATCCCGTAGCCTTAAATCAATATATCTGGACGCATGCTCGCAAAGACTCCCAATCCCAGAGACAATGGGTCTCCCAGGAGGGGATTTTTGTTTTTTATGCACTTTAGGGAGTAAGTAGAATGTTGCTACTTTTGGATTGGTGACAGTAAGGAATTTATGTTCTTTAGTATTGAGTAGTTCATCTTTTTCGGTTTCTTCGGACAAAGTGTTATAACCTACCAAGAAATCTTGAGTGGGGTTAAGCCATAGAGGTTTATAACATTTCTTATCACCTAGTTGTTTCATGGCTTCAATTAAATACATATCTGTGGGCCAAATGACCACATTCCCTCCTTTATCAGAGGCCTTAACCACCACATGTTCCCATTTTTGTATTTCTCTCAATGCTTTGGATTCTTGGTCACTTATATTCTCAGGTTTTCGATCTCGGAGCTTTAGAATGTCTCTACTCACTACTTTCAGATAGATATCAATCTGTGGGAATTGTGACTTTTGCGGCATGTAGTTAGATTTTTTAATTAGTCCCTTTTTCCAATCATTAGCATCTTTTTTTCCATTTTCATTTTATTCTAATAGAGACATTAGGTCCATGACTGCTTGTGCGTCTGGATTAGTATCATCATGTTTTGCATATAATTTGTTGAGAGCAATTTTCCTAGTAAATAGGTGAACATCTTTAATGATTTTGAAATAGTCTATACTGTTGGATGGAGAGAAGGATAGGCCTTTACTCAGGATGCTGATATGGTCTAGGGATAATGTCTTATTGGAGAGATTGATAATCTGGTGCTTACCACCACGGTTTCATGGACCAAACCTCTTTGTTCCTGTCGTTTTCGTACCCCCACCTCATCCTATTCCTCAGGTTCCGATCTGACCTTCCCTCCCCTCCTTTTTAATTATTTCTTTTTGGTTTGTTTTCTACCTAATTTTTTTACTCATTTCTAGACAAAATTGCTAGTCTCTCATTAGAACTAGGGACTAATAACGTTTTATTAGAGGAGCCATCGTCTCCATCCTCAACAGCTGAGGATTCATACTATGATGTGGAAACATCATCTTTATCATTTTTTGATGGTAAGTAATTTCTTCTATGCCTAGGGTTTCTTTTGACTTTAAAATACTCTGTGTGTTGGAACGATCGGGCGCTTCTGAAAAAGCAGTTGCGAAACACGCGTCAGGCATTCACACTGCTCCTCTCACTTTGATCTAACATTAGCTTAAATTGTTGGCCTTTAAGGCACTGTTCTACCATAGACTTTGAATATTGGTAAATTGGGAATTGGTATTTATTTATAGCTTCTGGTCAAGTGGCATTTGTTTGTTTATGAAGTCACCGGGTTTGTGTTTTACCACAATCTGCTGTGTGACTTCTATCTTATTGTGCTTCTGCCTGAACCAGTTTAGCGAGGTACCTTCCAGTCATGGTTTATGATACCTACAAGGGTCTATGGGATACTATACTTTATAGTGTAACAGTTTAATGGTAGTATATGCTAGTGTTAGTTACAATCGGTACAGAGTGATCAGTGTACCGTCTTTTGAGATTTGCTGGTGTGTCTATTCTTTTGACAACTTTTAATATAATATAATTTTAGTGGTAGCTAAATCCATCTTCTCTTTTATATGTAACACTTATTACAATTTATGTTTTAATCACCATAATCCACACACAATACTCACTCTGTGTACTTTCTCCCTACAAGTGGGACATATTATGCTTCTCTTTTCTCTCTTCTCTTCTTATTAAAATGTTTAACACATTAGCATAAGGCACTGCCCACCTCTGAGCACACAGGTTTGTCTGAGGGAGACAGTCCTAAATAACCCCCCCCCCCCATTCCCTAGGGGTTTTAGGGAATCATTTCTGCCAAGCTAGAGTTGCCAACTTTTTTTGAAGAAAACAAGGGAGACTTAGAAATCCTTACAATTCATGTGTTAAATCAGGAAAGTATGCAGTAGCTACTGAAAAAACTTTATTTTACAATTCAATAAGGATTGGTACAACAAAATTCTTCATGCAATCATTTTCATTTACACAGTCTAGATTAATACATTTAACAACTTTCTGCAAATCTGTAAATTCTAAAAAATAGTACAATATTAAGGGCGTGCTAACATTAGTACATGCAATATAATAATATTGTGGCCACGTTAATTTGCATGCATTTTGCATGCGTTTTACAAGTCGAGTGCAATCAAATTTAACACCGGACAGGTTAGCAGGACTGAAGACCTCGGGTAGATAAAAGTTGCACCAAAGACAACATAAATACATTAAAATAAACTGCACAACTCATATAAACACTATCTGATAAAAATTAGAAATATATACAGTGGGGCAAAAAAGTATTTAGTCAGCCACCAATCGTGCAAGTTCTCCCACTTAAGAAGATGAGAGAGGCCTGTAATTTTCATCATAGGTATACCTCAACTATGAGAAACAAAATGTGGAAACAAATCCAGACAATCACATTGTCTGATTTGGAAATAATTTATTTGCATATTATGCTGGAAAATAAGTATTTGGTCACCTACAAACAAGCAAGATTTCTGGCTCTCACAGACCTGTATATTCTTCTTTAAGAGGCTCCTCTGTCCTCCACTCATTACCTGTATTAATGGCACCTGTTTGAACTTGTTATCAGTATAAAAGACACCTGTCAACAACCTCAAACAGTCAAAGTCCAAACTCCACTATGGTGAAGACCAAAGAGCTGTCGAAGGACACCAGAAACAAAATTGTAGACCTGCACCAGGCTGGGAAGACTGAATCTGCAATAGGCAAGCAGCTTGGTGTGAAGAAATCAACTGTGGGAGCAATAATTAGAAAATGGAAGACATAAAAGACCACTGAAAATCTCCCTCGATCTGGGACTCCACGCAAGATCTCACCCCGTGGGATCAAAATGATCACAAGAACGGTGAGTAAACATCCCAGAACCACATGGGGGGACCTAGTGAATGACCTGCAGAGAGCTGGGACCAACGTAACAAAGTCTACCATCAGTAACACACTACGCCGCCAGAGACTCAGATCCTGCAGTGCCAGACGTGTCCCCCTGCTTAAGCCAGTACATGTCCGGGCCCGTCTGAAATATGCTAGAGAGCATTTGGATGATCCAGAAGCGGATTGGGAGAATGTCATATGGTCAGATGAAACCAAAGTAGAACTGTTTAGTAGAAATACAACTCATCGTGTTTGGATGAGAGAGAATGCTGAGTTGCAAAAAAAAACACCATACCTACTGTGAAGCATGGGGATGGCAACATCATGCTTTGGGGCTGTTTCTCTGCAAAGGGAACATGACGACTGATCCGTGTACATGAAAGAATGAATGGGGCCATGTATCGTAAGATTCTGAGTGCAAACCTCCTTCCATCAGCAAGGGCATTGAAGATGAATCGTGGCTGGGTCTTTCAGCATGACAATGATCCCATACACACCGTCCGGGCAACGAAGGAGTGGCTTCGTAAGAAGCATTTCAAGGTCCTGGAGTGGCCTAGTCAGTCTCCAGATCTCAACCCCATAGAAAACCTTTGGAGGGAGTTTAAAGTCTGTGTTGCCCAGCGACAGCCCCAAAACATCACTGCTCTAGAGGAGATCTGCATGCAGGAATGGGCCAACATACCAGCAACAGTGTGTGATAACCTTGTGAAGACTTACAGAAAACATTTGACCTCTGTCATTGCCAACAAAGGATATATAACAAAGTATTGAGATGAACTTTTGATTTTGACCAAATACTTATTTTACACCATAATTTGCAAATAAATTCTTTCCAAATCAGACATTGTGATTGTCTGGATTTGTTTCCACATTTTGTCTCTCATAGTTGAGGTATACCTATGATGAAAATTACAGGCCTCTCTCATCTTCTTAAGTGGGAGAACTTGCACAATTGGTGGCTGACTAAATACTTTTTTGCCCCACTGTATATTAATACAAAAAAAAGTTATAATGGTTAAAAGGTATATAGCCATATATTTGACAGCAAAGGGCTATAAAATATATATGTGTCTAAATAATAATTCTATATTAATATTTAATAATGTGTTTTACTGTATATATACTGTAAATATTTAACATTGCAATGTTCTTCACATACAGGACAATGTTATTTTTATTTTAAATAGATATTTCTATATATCTGTATATACCTATACCTGTATATCTATTCCTACAGATATATAGGTATAGATATATATTTTACATGGACATTATCACACACACATATATATATCCGCTAGATTTAGAGTTCTGCGGCCAAAGGGGTGCGTAAGCTACGCGTGTTTCCCCCCCCCCGCACCTTTTAAATACTGCTGGTATTTAGAGTTCACAGAAGGGCTGCGTTAGGCTCCAAAAAGGGAGCATAGAGCATAATTTATCGCCACTGCAACTCTCAATACCAGCGGTGCTTACGGACGCGGCCAGCTTCAAAAACGTGCTCGTTCACGATTCCCCCATAGGAAACAATGGGGCCGTTTGAGCTTGAAAAAAATCTAACACCTGCAAAAAAGCAGCGTTCAGCTCCTAACGCAGCCCCATTGTTTCCTATGGGGAAACACTTCCTAAGTCTGCACCTAACACCCTAACATGAACCCCGAGTCTAAACACCCCTAATCTTACACTTATTAACCCCTAATCTGCCGCCCCCGCTATTGCTGACCCCTGCATATTATTATTAACCCCTAATCTGCCGCTCCGTACACTGCCGCAACCTACATTATCCCTATGTACCCATAATCTGCTGCCCCTAACACCGCTGACCCCTATATTATATTTATTAACCCCTAATCTGCCGCCCCCAACGTCGCCGCCACCTACCTACAATTATTAACCCCTAATCTGCTGACCGGACCTCACCGCTACTATAATAAAGTTATTAACCCCTAATCCGCCTCACTCCCGCCTCAATAACCCTATAATAAATAGTATTAACCCCTAATCTGTCCTCCCTAACATCGCCGACACCTAACTTCAATTATTAACCCCTAATCTGCCGACCGGATCTCGCCGCTACTCTAATAAATGGATTAACCCCTAAAGCTAAGTCTAACCCTAACACTAACACCCCCCTAAATTAAATATCATTTAAATCTAACGAAATAAGGCCTAGATTTAGAGTTCTGCGTTAGCCGTCAAAACCAGCGTTTTTGACAGCAAAACCAGCGCATTCTATTGGCTGATCGGAACAGCCAATAGAATGCGAGCTCAATCTGATTGGCTGATCCAATCAGCCAATCGGATTGAACTTGAATCTGATTGGCTGATTCCATCAGCCAATCAGAATTTTCCTACCTTAATTCCGATTGGCTGATAGAACCTTCATTCGGACTTAGGACGTCGCAAGAAGAGGATGGATCCGCGCCAGAGGTCTTCAACAGCCGCTTGTCACCGCTTTGAAGAAGATGGTTGCCGGTCCGGATCTACTCTTCTGCCCGGATAGGAGGAAGACTTTGGAGCCTCTTCTGGACCTCTTCAGCCGCCGCTTGATAGAAGACTTCAGCTGGATTATGGATCGTCAGCCCCCGCTTGGGCTTGGATGAAGACTTCGGAGGCTTGGATGAAGACTTTGGAGGACGGATCGGTGAACCTGGCATGGTGAAGATAAGGTAGGAAGATCTTCAGGGGCTTAGTGTTAGGTTTATTTAAGGGGGGTTTGGGTTAGATTAGGGGTATGTGGGTGGTGGGTTGTAATGTTGGGGGGGGTATTGTATGTTCTTGTATGAACTTAGTTCTTTTTTATTTTTTGTACTTTAGTTAGTTTATTTAATTGTAGTTATTTGTAGGTATTGTATTTAATTAATTTATTGATAGTGTAGTGTTAGGTTTAATTGTAACTTAGGTTAGGATTTATTTTACAGGTAATTTTGTAATTATTTTAACTATTTTAGCTATTAAATAGTTCTTAACTATTTAATAGCTATTGTACCTGGTTAAAATAAATACAAAGTTGCCTGTAAAATAAATATTAATCCTAAAATAGCTACAATATAATTATTCATTATATTGTAGCTATATTAGGGTTTATTTTACAGGTAAGTATTTATCTTTAAATAGGAATAATTTATTTAATAAGAGTTAATTTATTTCGTTAGATTTAAATTATATTTAATTTAGGGGGGTGTTAGTGTTAGGGTTAGACTTAGTTTTAGGGGTTAATCCATTTATTAGAGTAGCGGCGAGATCCGGTCGGCAGATTAGGGGTTAATAATTGAAGTTAGGTGTCGGCGATGTTAGGGAGGGCAGATTAGGGGTTAATACTATTTCTTATAGGGTTATTGAGGCGGGAGTGAGGCGGATTAGGGGTTAATAACTTTATTATAGTAGCGGTGAGGGGCGGTCGGCAGATTAGGGGTTAATTATTGTAGGTAGCTGGCGGCGACGTTGTGGGGGGCAGATTAGGGGTTAATAAATATAATATAGGGGTCGGCGGTGTTAGGGGCAGCAGATTAGGGGTACATAGGGATAACGTAGGTTGCAGCGGTGTACGGAGCGGCAGATTAGGGGTTAATAATAAAATGCAGGGGTCAGCGATAGCGGCGGCGGCAGAATAGGGGTTAATAAGTGTAAGGTTAGGGGTGTTTAGACTCGGGGTACATGTTAGAGTGTTAGGTGCAGACTTAGGAAGTGTTTCCCCATAGTAAACAATGGGGCTGCATTAGGAGCTGAACGCTGCTTTTTTGCAGGTGTTAGGTTTTTTTCAGATCAAACTGCCCCATTGTTTCCTATGGGGGAATCGTGCACGAGCACGTTTTTAAAGCTGGCCGCGTCCGTAAGCACCGCTGGTATCGAGAGTTGCAGTTGCGGTAAATATGCTATACGCTCCTTTTTTGGAGCCTAACGCAGCCCTTCTGTGAACTCTAAATACCAGCGGTATTTAAAAGGTGCGGCCAGAAAAAAGCATGCGTAGCTAACGCACCCCTTTGGCCGCAAAACTCTAAATCTAGGCGTAAATTATTTCTTATCAAATAAATTATTCCTATTTAAAGCTAAATACTTACCTGTAAAATAAACCCTAATATAGCTACAATATAAATTATAATTATATTGTAGCTATTTTAGGATTAATATTTATTTTACAGGTAACTTTGTATTTATTTTAACCAGGTAGAATAGCTATTAAATAGTTAATAACTATTTAATAGCTACCTAGTTAAAATAATTACAAAATTACCTGTAAAATAAATCCTAACCTAAGTTACAATTAAACCTAACACTACACTAGCAATAAATTAATTAAATAAAATACCTACAATTATCTACAATTAAACCTAACACTACACTATCAATAAATTAATTACATACAAATACCTACAACTAAATACAATTAAATAAACTAACTAAAGTACAAAAAATAAAAAAAGAACTAAGTTACAAAAAATAAAAAAATAATTTACAAACATTATAAAACTATTACAACAATTTTAAGCTAATTACACCTACTCTAAACCCCCTAATAAAATAACAAAGCCCCCCAAAATAAAAAAATGCCCTACCCTATTCTAAAATAAAAATAGAAAAGCTCTTTTACCTTACCAGCCCTTAAAAGGGCCTTTTGCGGGGCATGCCCCAAAGAATTCTGCTCTTTTGCCTGTAAAAAAAAACATACAATACCCCCCCCCCAACATTACAACCCACCACCCACATACCCTTAATCTAACCCAAACCCCCCTTAAATAAACCTAACACTAAGCCCCTGAAGATCTCCCTACCTTATCTTCACCACGCCGGGTATCACCGATCCGTCCAGAAGAGGCTCCGAAATCTTTATCCAAGCCCAAGCGGGGGCTGAAGAGGTCCATCATCGGGCTGAAGAGGTCCATCATCCGGCTGAAGTCATGATCCAAGCGGGCGCTGAAGAGATCCATCATCCGGCTGAAGTCTTGATCCAAGTAGGCGCTGAAGAGATCCATCATCCGGCTGAAGTCTTCTATCAAGCGGCATCTTCAATCTTCTTTCTTCCGGATCCATCTTCATCCCGCCGACGCGGAACATCCATCCTGGCCAATGACTTCCCGACGTATGACGGTTCCTTTAAGGGACGTCATCCAAGATGGCGTCCCTCGAATTCCGGCGTCCCTCGGAATTAAGGTAGGAAAATTCTGATTGGCTGATGGAATCAGCCAATCAGATTCAAGTTCAATCCGATTGGCTGATCCAATCAGCCAATCAGATTGAGCTCGCATTCTATTGGCTGATCAGAACAGCCAATAGAATGCGAGCTCAATCTGATTGGCTGTTTGGATCAGCCAATCGGATTGAACTTGAATCTGATTGGCTGATTCCATCAGCCAATCAGAATTTTCCTACCTAAATTCCGATTGGCTGATAGAATCCTATCAGCCAATCGGAATTCGAGGGACGCCATCTTGGATGACGTCCCTTAAAGGAACCGTCATTCTTCGGGAAGTCGTCGGCCAGGATGGATGTTCCACGTCGGCGGGATGAAGATGGATCTGGAAGAAAGAAGATTGAAGATGCCGCTTGATAGAAGACTTCAGCCGGATGAGGGATCTCTTCAGCGCCCGCTTGGATCAAGACTTTAGCTGGATGATGGACCTCTTCAGCCTGATGATGGACCTCTTCAGCCCCCGCTTGGGCTTGGATGAAGATTTCGGAGCCTCTTCTGAATGGATCGGTGATACCCAGCGTGGTGAAGATAAGGTAGGGAGATCTTCAGGGGCTTAGTGTTAGGTTTATTTAAGGGGGGTTTGGGTTAGATTAGGGGTATGTGGGTGGTTGGTTGTAATGTTGGGGGGGGTATTGTATGTTTTTTATTACAGGCAAAAGAGCAGAATTCTTTGGGGCATGCCCCGCAAAAGGCCCTTTTAAGGGCTGGTAAGGTAAAAGAGCTTTTCTATTTTTATTTTAGAATAGGGTAGAGCATTTTTTATTTTGGGGGGCTTTGTTATTTTATTAGCGGGCTTAGAGTAAGTGTAATTAGCTTAAAATTGTTGTAATATTTTTATAATGTTTGTAAATTATTTTTTTATTTTTTGTAACTTAGTTCTTTTTTTATTTTTTGTACTTTAGTTAGTTTATTTAATTGTATTTATTTGTAGGTATTTGTATGTAATTAATTTATTGATAGTGTAGTGTTAGGTTTAATTGTAGATAATAGTAGGTATTTTATTGAATTAATTTATTGATAGTGTAGTGTTAGGTTTAATTGTAACTTAGGTTAGGATTTATTTTACAGGTAATTTTGTAATTATTTTAACTAGGTAGCTATTAAATAGTTATTAACTATTTAATAGCTATTGTACCTGGTTAAAATAAATACAAAGTTACCTGTAAAATAAATATTAATCCTAAAATAGCTACAATATAATTATAATTTATATTGTAGCTATATTAGGGTTTATTTTACAGGTAAGTATTTAGCTTTAAATAGGAATAATTTATTTAATAAGAAATAATGTATTTAGTTAGATAAAAATTATATTTAACTTAGGGGGGTGTTAGTGTTAGGGTTAGACTTAGCTTTAGGGGTTAATAAATTTATTAGAGTAGCAGTGAGGTCCGGTCGGCAGATTAGGGGTTAATACTTGAAGTTAGGTGTCGGTGATGTTAGGGAGGGCAGATTAGGGGTTAATACTATTTATTATAGGGTTATTGAGGTGAGAGTGAGGCGGATTAGGGGTTAATAACTTTATTATAGTAGCGGTGAGGTCCGGTCGGCAGATTAGGGGTTAATAATTGTAGGTAGGTGGTGGCGACGTTGGGGGCGGCAGATTAGGGGTTAATAAATATAATATAGGGGTTGCGGTGTTAGGGGCAGCAGATTAGGGGTACATAGGGATAATGTAGGTTGCGGCGGTGTGCGGTCGGCAGATTAGGGGTTAAAAAAAATTAATTAGAGTGGCGGCGATGTGGGGGGGCCTCGGGTTAGGGGTACATAGGTAGTTTATGGGTGTTAGTGTACTTTAGAGCACAGTAGTTAAGAGCTTTATGAACCGGCGTTAGCCCAGAAAGCTCTTAACTCCTGGCTTTTCTCTGTGGCTGGAGTCTTGTCGTTAGATTTCTAACGCTCACTTCAGCCAAGACTCAAAATACCAGCGTTAGAAAGATCCCATTGAAAAGATAGGATACGCAAATGGCGTAGGGGGATCTGCGGTATGGAAAAGTCGCGGCTGCAAAGTGAGCGTTAGACCCTTTCCTGACTGACTCTAAATACCAGCAGGGCAGCCAAAACCAGCGTTAGGAGCCCCTAACGCTGGTTTTGACGGCTAACGCAGAACTCTAAATCTAGGCATATATATATATATACATATATACATATATACATATATATAGTATATATATATATATACATATATATATATATATATATATATATATAAATACATATTTAATAATACATATTTTTCACATATTTAATAATATAGAAAATATTTTTTCTATGTGAAGAACATAGGTATGTAAAATATGCATCTAACATGATGTCGGGCTAGCGCACATGAAGAATTAGTTATCCTAAGATGCATTATTGGAATATTAAATATAAAAATATTTTTTTTATATAAATTATTATAGATACTGTAAAAAATATACATATATTCTATGAATTATTTAGAATTTTTTAGTAAATATATAGTAATTTTTAATAATTTTTATTTTTTTATATCTTAGACTTAATATTTCCATAATGCCCCTTAAAATAACAAATTTTTCATGTGCGCTAACCAAACACTGCGTTAGATCTAAATCACGAAACCCGATGTGCGTTAAGCATATTTTACATTTCTATCTTCTTCACACAGATTTATTTTTAATTTTTATTATTAAATATACATTTATATATATATATACATATATATATATATATATATATATATATATATATATATATATATATATATATATATATATATATATATATACATACACACACAATTGTAGGCAAAAGTTTAGGCACCCCTGACAATTTCCATGATTTTCATTCATAAATAATTGGGTGTTTGGATTAGCAATTTCATTTTGATCTATCAAATAACTGAAGGACACAGTAATATTTCAGTAGTGAAATTAGGTTTATTGGATTAACAGAAAATGTGCATGCATAACACCCCTTGTTATGACCAAATAACTCAATCTTTGTTTCATCAGTCCACAACACCTTCTTCCAAAATGTTGATGGATTGTTCAAATGTGCATTTGCATACCTTGTGGTGTGTGTACAGAAAAGGCTTCTTCCGCATAACTCTCCCATACAGCTTCTCCTTGTGCAAAGTGCGCTGAATTGTTGAACGATGCACAGTGAGACCATCTGCAGCAAGATGATGTTGTAGGTCTTTGGAGGTGGTCTGTGGGCTGTTTTTGACTTTTCTCATCATCCTTTGCCTCTCCGATATTTTACTTGGCCTGCCACTTCTGGCCTTAACAAGAACTGTGCCTGTGGTCTTCCATTTCCTCACTATGTTCCTCACAGTGGACACTGACAGCTTAAATCTCTGCAATAGCTTTTTGTAACCTTCCCCTAAACCATAATGTTGAACAATCTTTGTTTTCAGGTCATTTGAGAGTTGTTTTGAGGCCCCCATGTTGCCACACTTCAGAGGAGAGTCAAAGAGAACAACAACTTGCAATTGGCCACCTTAAATACCCTTTCTCATGATTGGATGCACCTGTTTATGAAGTTTAAGGCTTAATGGGCTCACCAAACTAATTGTGTGTTCCAATTAATCAGTGCTAGGTAGTTACAGGTATTCAAATCAACAAAATGACAAGGGTGCCCAAATTTATGCACCTGTCTAATTTAGTTTTGATGCATATTGCACATTTTCTGTTAATCCAATAAACCTAATTTCACTACTGAAATATTACTGTGTCCTTCAGTTATTTGATACATCAAAATGAAATTGCTGATCCAAACACCCAATTGTTTATAAATGAAAATCATGGAAATTGTCAGGGGTACCGGTATAGGTATATACAGAAATATATATATATATATATAT
Source organism: Bombina bombina (assembly GCF_027579735.1). NCBI lineage: Eukaryota > Metazoa > Chordata > Amphibia > Anura > Bombinatoridae > Bombina > Bombina bombina. The sequence goes on from NC_069501.1 coordinate 587,145,940, forward strand.
ATATATATATATTAATTCAAAATATTTTTCTGTATGTGAAGAACTTAGGAATGTGAAATATTAATAACTTATTTCAGGTTAGCACACAAGTTATAAGTGTTAGGGTTTTTTTCTTCTGCGCTCTCCATTAAAGTTTACGGGGAGGTCCTGAAATTAGCACGCGTCGGGTTTTGATCTCATACAAAACTTTTTTATTCAACTTGTAATTTGTGAGCACTAACCCACGAGCGCACAAAGATTACTTCTACCAGTATTTATGCTTGAAAAATAAGGGAGAAAACATTTCTCAGAGTAGGAAAATAGGGGAGCCTGGGTGACTGTAAAAATGTTTGGGCAAATAAGGGAGATCTCGGGAAATAAGGGAGGGTTGAGAACTTATACTAAGGTAAAAAATTAAACCTAAAATAATATTATTTTTGATCAGATAACAGTAATTAATTACTTTCATGATCTTACTCATCTGGTCTATTTTGGCCTCTATTAAGTGTTACCATGTAATGGTATATTGCACATATGCTTCTAGTATGGAATCTGTTGGCGCTATACATATAAATGATAATAATAATACCTTCTAATCATCTCTGAACCGGAATGTAAATATAATGTAAAAATGTATTTTCAGGATCATGTTATAAACTACTTACATACTAAATACAAAAAGTACTTTGTGCTTATGCTGCTCATATGTAAAAGTAAAAAAAAAAATCCCACAAGGGCTAAAGACAGAAAAGATTTAAGATAAAGATGTGTAAAAAAAAGAAACCTGACAAATCCTATTTTATTCCTCAGTGTGAGCATCTGTAATACGGTGTTTCCAGCCATCTGGCATCTGAATCTGCACAAACAGGATGAACGACAGAGGCCAGCTGACGCTTTACTCCCTGTTTTCAGTGTCAGGATAAAAACCAGAACCTCTGCTCTGAGTCATTATTACAGAAAACTGACTTATTGAACAAGGCTGAAACATCCTGCTTCTGGGGCCCACTGATGATAAAAACAAATGGGCTGTTGATGATATGATATATTTTAATCTTTAAAGTGCCAGAAGTACACATCCATTGTGCCAGACTTCTTTAGTTCTAACTTGTCTGTTAACACAAAATGGCTGTCCTGGGACCTGATTCTATAAACTGACAGAAAACTGCATCATCATTTGTATAATAATACCCATAATCCATAAATACAGTGGGACTTTTGTGTACTGTGGAGAAACTGGTTTTATTTTACATGTTGAAATTAGAGTTGTCAGCTGTCCTCTACAAAAATACTGAACAATCTGTCAGTGACTGGGCATGATGGTAGGTAAAGTCACACAGTGCCCCCCATCACCAAAGCTCTACCTTAGCCCCACTCAAACATATAAATAAATAGTTGTACCTCTTTGTCTGACAGCAGCACATGAAAACAGAAGGGATTTATCCCCTTTGACTGCCCAACACTTCTTTCTACCCCATATTTGTAATGCATTGAGGCAAAAGAGGCCTTTTACATTTTGCTCACATTTAGAAACTTTAAAGAAAAACTGGGCATTTAAGTGTCTTTTAGATTTTAATAGACAGCTTGATAAAATACTGGACTGTCCGGCCAAATATTAGATACCTGGCAATCATAGTTGAAATGGGGAAATGATTTACATTTTATTTTGTGAGATTTGATAATATATTGAGATATGATGTATCCGGATGTGGGATTACCACCAAGGACTGATGTGTGGGTATTAACATTCAGATGACCCTGCACACTTCATGAAAACAAAAGCAGCGTACAGTGTGCAATGTTCATGCACAACTGAGCAGCGCACACTGCACCTAATGCAATCTCTCTCCCCTCAAGGCAAGTCTTTTTGTGGCTACATCTGTTTTTCTCTCCCCGGCAGTACAAGCATAGGGTATATATGCAAATAATGTGTTCTCTCTATATAACATCTATATAACATTGCAGAAGAAGACAGCATTTCCAGATAAGAGCCTTTCAGGAATATCTTATTACTGTATTTGCTATTATTTGTGTTGTATCCTATGTTTCTCATAGTCCCATATTTATAAGAATTGTTTCTTATTTGTTTACATTATATTGTATAGTATATTTTATTATAGTTATTACATGTAATTTCTTGTTCTCTTCTCTCTTAGCCTATTTACATAGTAATCATATAGGGTCCTGTGCGCCCCCTAGTAATAACACACCCTTAGTGTTACTGATTGTTTCTTTTGACTTTATTTCTTGTCAGCTTTTGACATCTATGCTGCATCACTTTCATGTGCTTCAACATTGGGTTATCACGTCCCTTTAAGTAAGGTGGAAGGAGCATCATGATTTGGGGCTGCTTTACTGCTTTGGGCCTGTACCACTAGCCATTATCAAGGGAAAAGCGAATTCCCAAGTTTATCAAGATATCCTACAGGATAACATCAGGTTGGCTGTGTGCCAGCTGAAACTCAGTAGAAGTTGGGTGATGCAGCAGGACAATGATCCTAAACTTCGAAGTAAATCCACTACAGAATGGCTTAATAAAAGAAAAACCACCTTTTGGAGTGGCCCAGTCAGAGCCCAATCAGTGTAAGGGTTAACAAAACACTCTCTCATCTGTACTAGACCCAGAAAAATGCTTAAACTCCCCTTTAATACCACCTACACTAAACTATCTTTGCTACCACACTTTAAGATTATTATATGTAAAATCCTAGGGAAAAAAACAGACTAAAATCCCCAAAAATCCCCAAAAGACAATTTGGCAAAAATCAATCTAAAAACACAAAAATGTTATTACTAGTATCTTTGGAAATGTGGTTCAGATAGTACACAAAGGCAAAAACTTAATAAAGGAACATTTATTATGAACACAAAAAAGAGTTTTATTATGTAAAAAATAATTAACAAACAAAAGCAAAACAGTTTTTAAAAAATAAAAAAGTATTAAAAAAACAGAAGGGAGATTGGCACAGAAAGATGGTCACTTACACTGTTTTACATAGCATTCTATGTAAAATGACAATATTATTTTGCTAAATTCAAAATTAAATACATTTTCTTTCTAATTGCAGTGAGAGTCCACAAGACCTTACTCTTGGGAACTACATCACCTGGCTACCAGGAGGAGCCAAAGACACCCTATACCAGAGCTTTCCCTTCCAGTAGTTATTTTCCTTGTCAAGGAGAGTGCAAGGATAGATGTGTTCAGGAATTTTGACAATGTCCTGTCTATTTTTCCCTCAATGGATAGTTACTGGAAGAGAGGGATTCAGGAGGGAACTGATGGTGCAATGTAATTCTCCTCTATGGAGTTTAGCTCACAAGCAAGCCACAGGTGTCGCTGGGTAGTCCCTTATCCACCTCCGGTCTGGCCCTGTGTATGTACTCTCCCAGCAAGATCCTAAACTGTAAGTTACAGTACAGGATCTACTTTAATTGCAATTTGGCTTCCGAACTTGTAGCAGAGCAGTGGAGTGGGACTTGATGGTTGGTAATTGCCCAAGCATTTCTATCCCACAGGCCATAAAGAAAGGTAATTAGTAAGTGCTATTGGCCTCTTAAACCACTTGATATACTGAAAATGGGCTAGATTACGAGTGGAGTGCAAAATTGTGCTTACGCGAGTATGATATTTGCGCTCCACTCGTAATACCAGAACACACAATTGTGCACTGGTATTAGAAGTCCAGCGCAAAGTAAACTTGAGCTTGTGTTTGCATTGCATGGAAGCTTTGCGTTCAATAGAGCACGCTTCCATAAGCTCCAATGGGAGCCTTATTCTCATGCCGTGAGACACAGCATGAGAACCTAGCACAGCGAAGGGGGTAAGTTGCGCCGTGATGGGTAGCAAATTTTAAATGTATATGAATATATACAAATATATATTTATGTGTTTATATGTGTATATACAAATATTAACAACATCAAAGAAAACCGGCACTTCTTCTAAGTTAAAAGTCCAAATTTTATTGCAACATCATAAAAACGGCAAAAGTCATGCTTGACATGTTTCGGAGCTCAGACCTTTATCATAAGCATGACTTCCATAAAAACCAAACAGTATTTAAAACCACTACCGAGTGACTATTGGTTAGAAATAAGTCACATGATACAATGCAAGATAATTGAACATCATTTAAGGTAGATTAAAGGAGATGAACATATATAATATTATATCGAAGTACACAATTAATATAAGGTTGGACCAAAGATAATAGTAGTAAGATATTACATGATACTTATTCATAATATATTCTAATAGACGTGGCACTGTGTATACAGACATAGGATAACACATTTATAATTTTTATGGATGCTAAGGAATATATCTATTAAATGTAATAACAGGTTTCATTTATATTGAGACCATTGTAGATACAACAATAATTATACATTAGAAGATAACTTCTTGGACAAATTGCAAGTTTTAACATTAAAGTAAGACTAAAGTATCCTAAAATAAATACATAATCCAGACGTCAAAAATAATTATAATATTCTATATCCCAACATATGGTGGAGAGCCAGAAAAGTGAGAGTACCTAAGAAGAGGCACTTAAATCCGTTTAGAGAATATTGCAAATCGCTTATGTCCACTGGATAATCACATGCTTGCTAATATTTGAAATTAAAAATTTAGAGATTTAAAGAAACAGTAACAGCCTATAAGGTTTCTGATCATAACTCTAAGGGTGAGGGCAGCTAACCACTATCCCCAAAAATTGATTAAATCAAAGGTGGAGTTGAACCCTTTGCAGATACGAGTCTCCATTGTGAAGATTTAAAATGCTTCCCGTTTGAACAGTAGTTTGCTGACATCTCCCCCTCTTCTTTGATGTTTAACTTTCTCTATTACTGTGAATCTTAAAGTAGTATTTATATTTTGATGTTCCTCTATAAAGTGAGTGGCTAAACCTAAACATTTTTGTGACCTCTTTATGTCTGATAGGTGTTCCCTCACTCTTTCGTGGACCTCTCTTGTAGTACAACCTATGTATTGTTTATTGTTGCATGTACACCATATCAGATATATCACATTTTTAGACCTACAGTTGACACAATCCTTTAATGTGTATTGTTTTCCTGTCGTTGTAGATGTAAATGTAGTGTCAAAGGTGCCAAAGCTACATGGAATACACAGACTATATCCACATTTATGCATGCCTTTTATAACCAACCATGAACTAGTTGGGTTATCTGTTCGTATCTCAATAAGGGAAAAAGCATTCCCTAGAGTTGTCACTTTTCGGTATGAAAAATTACATCTCTTCACAGTGTTCTGTAGGCCATCATCAGCCGATAATATTGGAAAATGTTTCCTAATGATTTTACAGATCTGGTAGTAATCGGCGGAAAACTGTGTAGTGAAAGTAACTGTTTCACTATTAGCAAATTTACTTTTACTTTTGACATAGGTTTTATCTATATCTTTCAATAATATGTCTCTACTCATAGTATCTACTTCACTCTTAGCTTTTAAGACAATTTTTTATCATACCCTCTATTAGATAATCTTTCGAATAGATCTTGGCTCTGGGTCTCATAGTCTGTGATGTTACTACAGTTATGTTTCATCCTTATAAATTGTCCCTTTGCTATGGTATAAGGGACTTGTTTCGGATGATTGCTCTTCCCATGTAGGATTGTTTTACCTGAGATTGATTTTCTGTACACCGTACTCTCAACTCTCTGTGTTTGACTATTAAATAGGAGAGTTATGTCTAAATAGTTTATTTTGTGTTTATTAAACTCATGAGTAAATTTAAGACCTAGAGTATTACTATTCAAATACGATATAAAATCGACAATAGCCCGGCTTTCTCCACTCTAAACAAATAGTAAATCATCAATAAATCTGTGATATAAGCATATGTTGTCAAAAAAGGATTTCTATCACTGTAGATATACAAGGACTCACACCATCCAATTATTAAGTTGGCAAACGATGGGGCAAATTTTGCCCCCATTGCTGTGCCTTTTTTTGTAAGAAAAAATCATCTTTAAATTTAAAGTAATTATGTGAGAATAGAAAGGTAGTGACCTCAATTAGATAGTTGATAATCTCTTTAGTGTAATCTGTGTGATTTTTCATAAAATATTCAATGGCTCTCAATCCTACTTCATGGGGAATACTTGATAAAAGTGATACCACATCCACAGTAAGCCAATAATCTTGTTCTTCGCATTGAAAGTCATTGCATTTTTGAAGTACGTGTTTTGTGTCTCTTGTATAGCTGGGAAGTTTAATAACTATTGGCTGAAGTACACTATCAAGCCACTCAGACAACCTTTCACACAGAGACCCTATACCTGAAACTATGGGTCTACCTTTAACATCTGCCAAAGATTTATGAACCTTTGGCAAAATATGAAAGATTGGTATTACTGGTTGTGAGACATATAGATAGTCATTATTGAATTTAAAGATGTACAGCATTTGAAAGTAAGGGAACAGATTATAGCTCTGCAGTCAGAATTGGATTTATGTACCCTAGAAAGCAAATATAAAGTATTTTATGGAGTTTTAAAAGAAACAATAGCTAAACTTAAAAAGGACTTAACACAGATTAAACATGATAAATACATGTGAGATTCAGCAGATTATAATTTAGGAAAAGTGTACATTTGGCAGAGAAGGAATAGGAGCAGATCTAGGAATTGGAATAAGAAAAAGGGCTTTAACACTAAGAACAAAGGAAAGAATGGTAATGTTATTATAGATACTGAAGAAACACACTCCGAAAATGAAAATATTGATCAAACCCCTATTGATACTGTCCCTAAACCAGGTAATCCAAAACCAATTCTTAAGCCCACAGTAATACATCCCCCTAAATAAACTGTAGTATTTGACACCTCATCCCTACACAGTCATCACAATAAACAAGTGACTATAAGTAAATACTCTTCTAATGACACTAGTCTAACAGTACCTGATCAAATAACTGATCAGTCAGAGATAGAAGAGGTTTTTCAGTTACCCCCAGTGATTCCCACAAGAGGAGGAGGAGGGGGGGGGGGGGGTCAGAAGAGGAGGAAATATGAGAATGAATCAAACAAGATATACACTGAGAAGGGAGAGGGGACAGAGCAAATATGTAAAATAAAACCTTTAGAAATGTCCAATACTGTGAATGTAATTAATCTGACTGACTATGTATTCGATGATTCTGAATTAAAGTTTCTGAATTATGGACTAGGGTATGTGCCAACTACTAGATTTAACTTATTTCAAACGTTAGTTTGGAGTGGAGATAGCCGGGCTATTGTCGATTTTATATCGTATTTGAACAGTAATCTCCTAGGCTTTAAATTTACTCACGAGTTTAATAAACACAAAATTAACTATTTAGACATAACTCTCCTATTTAATCGTTAAACACAGAGAGTTGAGAGTACAGTGTACAGGAAACCAATCTCAGGTAATACAATCCTACATGGGAAGAGCAACCATCCGAAACAAGTCCCTTATACCATAGCAAAGGGACAATTTATAAGGATGAAACGTAACTGTAGCAACATCACAGACTATGAGACCCAGAGCCAAGATCAATTAGAAAGATTATCTAATAGAGGGTATGATAAAAAAAATTGTCTTAAAAGCTAAGAGTGAAGTAAATACTATGAGTAGAGACATATTATTGAAATATATAGATAAAACCTATGTCAAAAGTAAAAGTAAATTTGCTAATAGTGAAACAGTTACTTTCACTACACAGTTTTCTGCCGGTTACTACCAGATCTGTAATATCATTAGGAAACATTTTCCAATGTTATCAGCGGATGATGGCCTACAGAACACTGTGAAGAGATGTAATTTTTAATACCGAAAAGGGACAACTCTAGGGAATGCTTTTTCCCTTAGTGAGATACGAACTGATAACCCAACTAGTTCATGGTTGGTTATAAAAGGCATGCATAAATGTGGATATAGTCTGTGTACTCCATGTAGCTTTGGCACCTTTGACACTACATTTTACATCTACAACGACAGGAAAACAATACACATTAAAGGATTGTGTCAACTATAGGTCTAAAAATGTGATATATCTGATATGGTGTACATGCAACAATAAACAATACATAGGTTGTACTACAAGAGAGGTCGGCGAAAGAGTGAGGGAACACCTATCAGACATAAAGAGGTCACAAAAATGTTCAGGTTAGCCACTCACTTTATAGAGGAACATCAAAATATAAATACTACTTTAAGATGGACAGTAATAGAGAAAGTTAAACGTGAAACAAGAGGGGGAGATGTCAGCAAACTACTGTTCAAACGGGAAGCGTTCTGGATCTTCACAATGAAGACTCGTATCCCCAAAGAGTTCAACTCCACCTTTGATCCCTTAGAGTTATGATCAGAAACCTTATAGGCTGTTACTGTTTCTTTAAATTTTTAAATTTAAATATTAGCAAGCATGTGATTATCCAGTGGACATAAGTGATTTGCAATATTCTCTAAAAGGATTTAAGTGCCTCTTCTTAGGTACTCTCACTTTTCTGGCTCTCCACCATATGTTAGGATATTAAATATTATAATTATTCTTGACGTCTGGATTATGTATTTATTTTAGGATACTTTAGTTTTACTTTAATGTTAAAACTTGCAATTTGTCCAAGAAGTTATCTTCTAATGTATAATTATTGTTGTATCTACAATGGTCTCAATATAAATGAAACCTGTTATTACATTTAATAGATATATTCCTTAGCATCCATAAAATTATAAATGTGTTATCCTATGTCTGTATCCAAAAAAAGAGAAAAATGGTTCAACGCAACAAAACAAACTATTTACTGCTTTAACTTAAAGTCCAGATATAAAAAAGACATGTGTATTCTTTTTGTGATCCCAGTGGTAATCAAAAAATGCAATTGCAATGTTATGCCTCCCTCTCTCATGGAAAAAGACCAAAGGTAAGCGTTATATTTTGTATATTTATCTTTCTTTGTATAATACGCTATTCATTAACTAAGTCACTATGCTCCGCATATCCCCGATTCACAACTTATGACCCAGCGTGGCTAAATCAGCAAAACAGCATTCAAGGAAGGTCCCACATATATATATGACAAAGTCAGGTAATCCGTGATCAATTTTTGTTGCCCATGTACACTATGCGTACCTCCGCTCCCTCCAAGCCCCAGTACCTCTGACCTGAGCTCCTTGGTCCTCTGTGCGCTGTTCCGGACCCTCGTCCGTCTACACCATGCGGATTCAGCGTCTTTCGTCTCACCCACGTGTGGCGTGATGTCACTTCCGGGTCCTCCTGCCTGTTTGCGGTATTCGATAGGTACACTGGGCGTGGAGCCTGAGGGAGCGTGGACCAATCGGCGTATTCCTTCTGACTGTCATTCAAATCCCACTGTACGTATACATATGGGAAACAGTGTGACGATATCTCCAACAATATGTTCCAAATATTTTATAGAAGCTGTTATGTTGTAGTATTTGGGGAGCCAAAAAGTCTTTATCCAGGGAGAGGGTTTAGGCAAATCCGGACCGCAGTGCAGCTTAGGTGATATAACAGCAAACTGACCTGGGCAAAAGATTCTAGCTCAGAAAATAAAACGAAATGTCAGTTGCTGTTATTTAAATAAAAAGTCACACTCAAGTTTTAAAAACCCACCTCTGGAATTTGATTGGTGGAAATCCTAAGCATCAATTAGGGTATTTAAAGAAAAAGTATATAAGTATTTATATCCATTGACAAAGTAGAAATGGATTTTACATATATTCACATTCACAGTTTATACTGTGCACTTTGGACAATATCTTGGACCAAATATATACAAAAATGTTCAAGAAAATTATTCAAAAACGATCCTTCTTTATATTATTATTTTTGTTACATTAATAGGTCCATTGATTTGTCCAAATCGTGTTCAAAATCTATGACCGATATTGTTCAACTTAAATTTCATGTAAATAAACTTCCTGGTATTAAAGAATATTATGTAGTATATAGAACATTTAAAGTTTAGAATTCCATATAACTTCCATTAATAAACAAATATATATATAGATGGAAAAAAGAGAGATTCACAGTTATATATAACAGCTCCCTCAATAAAAGTAATGTACATTTTATTATTGTTAATGGGATATTTTCAACTGAATGGGCCACATACATGTCCTAAACTAACATGCATCCTAAATTATATATATATATAGAGGTATACTCAGAACTGATTCATTTGATATGTACATAATGTAGTTATAAGAATTTAAGGCACGGGACATAATGTTTATGTTTACTATGTATAGTGTCTTTATCATAAAGATATAGGTGCAATAAATTGTTAGCTTATAGACGGTTGTTAACTTAAATATTTGTATTTTTTAGTTTCGGCATGAAAAATTATGCACATCACTAAGAGGCCCAGAGGGGGTGGGGGGGCAGATTTAGTTCCAATGGTTGATAAAGTCATATTCAGAGTTCAGACCCAATGGAACTTTGGTCTGAAGTCTGAAAATCCAGTACATCTCCTGCCTGGATAAAACCTGAAACTTGTCCCCCCCTCTGCCGAGCCTGAACTTTTTCAATAATCATCCATCTCAAGCTTGTGCAATCTTTGTCATGTGTGTTAACAAAATAGTTAACTAAAGGGGTGCACCGTCTATAAGCTAACAATTTATTGCACCTATATCTTTATGATAAAGACACTATACATAGTAAACATAAACATTATGTCCCGTGCCTTAAATTCTTATAACTACATTATGTACATATCAAATGAATCAGTTCTGAGTATACCTCTATATATATATAATTTAGGATGCATGTTAGTTTAGGACATGTATGTGGCCCATTCAGTTGAAAATATCCCATTAACAATAATAAAATGTAAGAAAAATCTCCTAGGAGTTGTGATTCCATGGATACCCATAACTTGGGGTTGTAAGTGTTGTTTGATGCAACAATACGAGAAAGGTGATTGGCCCAGTAATAGTTAACTAGATTGGGGAGACCAAGACCCCCCCCCCCCACTCTTTGGGGAGTTATAGTGGGGCACATGATACTCTTGGTTTGTTATAGGCCCAAATACATTTGTTTATTGTGCTTTGTAAAGAAGTCAGGTATGATGTGAAGGGAGTAACTACTAAGGTTTGTACGAGGTATAACATTTTTGGGAGAATAGACATCTTGACTGCATTGATTCAACCAAGCCACGAGAGATGGCCGGACCCATGCCAGTTGTGTACTTCCAATTCTAATTTTTTTTATTTTGATTGTTTCTAGCAAGGAGGGCATAACAGTCAAGCCTAGATATTTTAAGGAGTTGTACCTAAGAAAGTCAGTGTTTGCCGATATAAAGGAGCAATCTATGTGGTCTGAATTTAAGGGCATTTTCACAGATTTCTCCATGTTCATAGAGAAATTTGAGTTTTGTTTGTACTCTCGTAAAGCATCAAGAAGGGGAGGTAGGGAGTGTCGTGGGTCAGTGATGGGAAAAAGGATGTCGTCCGCAAAGAGCAAGCACTTAGTGTGGTTATTACCCAGTGAGATACCCTGTATCATCTCCGTCATTCTAATTTTTGCCGCTATTACCTCAATTGACATTGTGAATAGGAGTGGCGACAGTGGGCACCCCTGTCGAGTGCCGTTTAGGATGGGGAAATGCCATGATTTGGTATTATTGACTATCACCCTTGCATGTGGCTGAGCGTATAAAGCTTTAATTTGGTTTATAAATTTGGAGGGCAGGCTAAATTTAGATAATGGTCGATAACAAAGTCAGTGGAATCTTGTTGCATGAGGAATGATGGAGTAGGTGGAGCAGTCTAGTTATATTGTCTTTTGCTTCCTTGTTTGGGATGAACCCAACTTCGTCCGGGTGTATCAGTGAAGGGAGAAAACATTTCAGTCTATTTGCTAGCAATTTGGCGTATATCTTTATGTCGATGTTGATTAAATAGATCGGTCTATAATTAGACATTTTTTGGGAGAGTTATTTCCCAGCTTGGGGATAACTGTGATTGTTGCATCTAGCATCTGTCGGGAAAAGTCAGTGTTCTGCCCTATGTGTTGAAATAGAGTCAGTAGGTGGGGGCCTAATTGAGTGCTCATCATCTTGTAGAATTTGTCTGTAAAGCCGTCGGGGACTTGGGTGTGGATATGGTAGAGTTTGCTATAGTACTCCGAAAATGAGTTGGCTATATCTGTGCTTGTATGTTTGACTACATTGTCATTGTTGGTTATATTTTTGATGAATGCTTTGTAGTATTTTTTCTTGGGGGCTATTGCCATCAATTTTCCTGATTTATTTTTTTCGACAAAGTACTTGGCATTTAATGCCAGGGCGTGTCTATGTGCATTTTAATAAGATGCTGGTTAAGGTCTTCTCTAGCTTGTTGAATTTGTGAGAGGAGATTATTGGAGGAAGGGTTTAATTTATGTTCTTTTTCTAATTTGTTGAGATTGGCGACTAATGTTTTATATTTCGCCTCTTGCTGTTTATGGGATTGAGTAGATAACTTTATAATTTCGCCTTTAATGAAGCATTTGTAGGTTTCCCAGTTATTCACTGGCGAGGTCTCGCATGGGTTATTTAGTTCAAAAAAGAATTTTGTCTTGTCTATAATGGTCTGGAAGGCTAAGGGGTCAGTGAAAATCTTGTTGTTCAGTCTCCATGGGTCCCTAAGTCCCGATTTTTGTGGCCATGTGAACGAGCCAAGCACCGCATGATCCGACCATGATGTTTGTGAGATCCTCGCATCTATAAGTAGTTGAAGAGAAAACTGATCGCATAATATATAGTCAAGTCGCGTGTATGTTTTCTGTGGATGCGAAAAAAAGGTGAAGTCTTTCGTAAGAGTGTGGGTCAGTCTCCAGATGTCAACCGTCAGTATGGCCTGCAGTGCTGAACAATTGACTTTGATCAGTTTCATGGGGATATAGGATTTTCCAGTAGAGGTATCTATGCCTAGGAACTTTGGCTATGTCTAGCACCTCATTCATCACTGCACGAAAGAACTGTGTATGTGGTCTATTCAGGGCATAAATATTAACTAGTGTTAGGGTCCTGCCGTAGCAGAGACTGACTACAACAAGGAACCTGCCCTCTTCATCTTTCTTGATATGTAATAATTCAAAGGGGATACCTTTTTTTAACTAGAATGCCCACCCCATTCCTCCTCGTTGTGTTCAAACTGAAAAGATGTTGGTCATATTGGAAGGTTGGGAGTTTGGGTTCATGTCTTTTTTTAAAATAGGTTTCCTGAATAAAAACAAGATCTATATCTTGAAAAATAATTAAAATATGGAGGGTGCATACCCTATAGAAAAGAAAGATAGAATAACATGTTTCGGCCTGCGCCATATTCATAGTCCTAAAACACCAAACACACACTCAAGTTTAAAAACCCACCTCTGGAATTTCATTGGTGGAAATCCTAAGCATCAATTAGGGTATTTAAAGAAAAAGTATATAAGTATTTATATCCATTGACAAAGTAGAAATGGATTTTACATATATTCACATTCACAGTTTATACTGTGCACTTTGGACAATATCTTGGACCAAATATATACAAAAATGTTCAAGAAAATTATTCAAAAACGATCCTTCTTTATATTATTATTTTTGTTACATTAATAGGTCCATTGATTTGTCCAAATCGTGTTCAAAATCTATGACCGATATTGTTCAACTTAAATTTCATGTAAATAAACTTCCTGGTATTAAAGAATATTATGTAGTATATAGAACATTTAAAGTTTAGAATTCCATATAACTTCCATTAATAAACAAATATATATATAGATGGAAAAAAGAGAGATTCACAGTTATATATAACAGCTCCCTCAATAAAAGTAATGTACATTTTATTATTGTTAATGGGATATTTTCAACTGAATGGGCCACATACATGTCCTAAACTAACATGCATCCTAAATTATATATATATAGAGGTATACTCAGAACTGATTCATTTGATATGTACATAATGTAGTTATAAGAATTTAAGGCACGGGACATAACGTTTATGTTTACTATGTATAGTGTCTTTATCATAAAGATATAGGTGCAATAAATTGTTAGAAAAAATATAGTGGCAAGAGTCCCAAGAGATGGATAAAAAAACAGGCTTTATTAAATCAAATTAAAAAACAAAAAACAGCGAAAAAGTGTCTAAAAGACTTAAGAGAAGAATGAGTAGATCAGTCTTACGCGTTTCGGCTAGCTGTTGCCGTAATCATAGACTGTAGCAAACAAACATTCTGAAGTCTATATATTCAAGTGCAATCAATTGCTTAATTAATTAAACTAATTCAGCTGTATTCTAGCAAGCAGAGAACAACAATGTTATAGGTGAAACAGAAAGCATTGATACTAACAGCTACATGTAGCCATTATCAGTAATCTATTACAAAGGCATGTTGTGCAGACAGACAAAATTTAGAGGAACATAAAAAATTAAATACAATGGTTGTTTTGATATACATATATATAAAGCTCTTATTTTAGAGAGTGATATACAAAATTTACAATAAACCATTTTATATAAAATTTAAATCAACCTCTATATACATATAGGGATATATTTTAATCTTATGGACCAGATTCGAACCTGCAACCAGTGTGTTCAGGGGCAGTTGACTTAACCACTAGGCCATAGCAGCCCAACTATATAACTTGAATTGAGAGCAAGGACTTAAAGGAGACAATTAGAGTGGTTCTGATGTTTCTTGGACATACTTGACATTTTGTTAAATTTAGTTTAGGAAATACTATAATATTAAGCAATATTATATCATTTACTATAGGTTACAGTGAAACAACAGTAGAGTTATAATCAGAGAAAACAAAAATAAACAATTCCTGAGTAATAATACAGACTATAAATAAACTGTATAAAATAACTTACATAGGAAATATATATAACCACAATGAACAAGAGAAATATTTTTCTCATAGACTAGACTTCATGTGTATAGATAAACACATTTATATATATATACATATGTCTTATATTTAACTCCAGAAATTAATAAGGTCAAACTCTGAATTAAATCCGTATGGGACCTGGGTCTTAAGTTTAAACATCCAATAGACTTCTTGTCTTCCCAAAATTTTGGACCTATCACCTCCTCTCACTGGGGTCTTAATAGCCTCAATTATATTCCAGCTGAAAGATCTTACTGATTGATCGTGTACTTCTATAAAGTGTCTACTTAATTCAGAACAGGGGACTTTATTTCTAATGTCCCCTAAATGTTCTCTGATACGTGTTCTCACATCACGAGTTGTGAGTCCCACGTATTGACCCCTACATGATTTACATTCTGCAAGATATACAACATAAGAGGAGCTGCAGTTCAAGCAGCCCTGTATTTTAAAAGATTCTCCCGTCACATAAGATGTAAATGTGTCTGTTACATTATGGTAATCACATGCTTTACAGCGGTTACTACCGCATTTAAAGCTTCCATTATGCTGTAACCATGAACTAGAGTTAGTATGTGTTTGTGTATTCTTTAGCATACTAGGAGAGAGAGTATTGGCTAAGGTATTATTTTTGGTATAGACAAATCTACAACCATCACCAATAACTCCTTTTAGTGTTTCGTCTCCATAAAGGATTGGAAGATACTTGTTAACAATGCCACAAATGTCATTGTACTGGTTAGAATATTTGGTGATGAATGTAGGTCTATTATCATTTTTTCTTTCTTTCTTACTTTGTAATAGATCTTCTCTTTTATATCCATCAACTTCTTTCTTAATCTTAAGAACTTCCATTTTATGATAGCCTCTATTAATAAGGCGATCAGCCAATTCATTACTTTCCTTGATGTAATCAGTATTTTTAGAACAATTACGTTTTACCCGCATCATTTGTCCTTTAATGATGCCTTTAAAGACATGTTTAGGGTGACTACTGGTTGCATAGAGTAATGCATTACCAGCAATCGGTTTACGGTATAAAGTGGTATTTACACATTTGTGATGAATTTCACCGAGGAGTGTAATATCCAAAAAATTAATTTTGGTTTTATTCCACTCCTTTGTGAAAGATAGCCCCATCTGGTTGCTATTAAGGTAATTCAAAAATTCATTTGCTTTGTTTTCATCAGCTTCCCATATTAAGACCAGATCGTCTATAAATCTCTTGTAATAAATTAAATACTCACGAAAAGGATTATTATCACAGTATATATATGTTTCTTCCAGCCAACCCATAACTAGGTTTGCGTATGAGGGCGCAAATTTCGCCCCCATCGCAGTCCCTTGTTTTTGGATATAATGATCATTTTCAAATGTGAAACTATTATGTTCCAATAAGAATTCTATAACCTTGAGTATATATTTCTTAAAGGTATTGTCAAATTTAGTGTCTTTGTCTAGATAATATTCAATGGCTTGTAAACCAGTAGAATGAGGAATCGATGAATAAAGCGATACAGCATCTATTGTAAGCCAGCTGTAGCTTTCTTTCCAATCGCAATCATTAAAGATATTAATAATGTGCATAGTGTCTCTGACATAACTAGTCAGTGAAAGGACAAACGGCTGTAGTATATCATCAACCCATTCTGACACATGCTCCAATAGGGAGCCATTGCCAGAAACGATAGGTCTACCTTTGATATTGTCTAGGCCTTTATGTGTCTTGGGTAGATGATAAAACACAGCCGTTCTGGGAAACTCAACATACAGATAATCAAATGTAGGTGCATCAATAAATCCATTTCTTTTGCCTTCATTAAGAAGTTTAAATAATTGCTTTTGAAAATCAATACGAGGATTATAGCTGACCTTTTTATATACATTGGGGTCTTCTAATTGCCTTTTGGCCTCCGCCACATACCAAGATCTATCACAAACTACTACACTGCTGCCTTTATCAGCTCGCTTGATGATAATGCTTTCATTTCTTTCAAGAGACATAAGAGCATTTCTCTCTTTTTTAGTTAAATTGTTTTGTTTTCTGCCCCTAGTTTTGTTGGTGTTTAGGTGAGTTAAGTCCTCTACTACTCTTTTTTGAAAGAGCTCTAGTTGTTTACCTCTGGATTGTAATGGATAAAAATTTGATTTACACTTAAAGCCTATATGTTTATCTTTAAGCTGTACACTTTCAGGGGGATTGGAATCCTCATTTAGAAGTTGTTCAAGGTCCCTGCGAGTGCAGAGATCTTGAAAATTGAGATCATTAATTTTCCAACTACCTGTAGTGAGTTCCTGTTCTCTCTCTGCTGGTATGTCAGTTTGTTGTTTAAAAAAATGCTTCTTAAGGGTTAGGGACCTAACAAATTTGTTGATATCCAAAATAGTTTGAAATAGAACAAAATCTTTAGAAGGGCAAAAATTTAACCCATAACTTAAAACTTTACGTTCGGTCTCGTTCAAACTATGAGAGGATATATTAATCACTGTATTTAAACATATTTCCGATTGTTTTTGCCTTCTCTCCGTGGATACCTTACTTGTTTCTTTTCTGTACCTTTCTGTTCCTTTAAAATTGTCTGCTGTCCCCCTCCTTTTGAGGCATCCTGTCCTTCCTGAAAAACCTCCATGTTATCTTTTGTTTTAGGTTTAGCTCCTAATCCTGAAACACTAGGTTGTATATTTATTGTCTGGATATTTAAATTTTCATGAGTACCTTCGTTTGGGTTAGTTATGGATTCAGTAGATCTAGTATCCCAGTCAGAAGCTGAGCTTCCTTCTGAGGCAGAAAAATCTGTCCCTGAAGCAGAGCTTTCCTCATCTGTAAACTCCTGTCTATCTGCAGCAAAGCTTACCTTTTTTCTATTGCGTCTATTTTTCTTATGTAAAGATTTACCTGAAAAATTGGTATCATTTATTACTTGACTAGTACTTTTTTCTTGTATTTGATTGGAACTTTTGGGGTTAAAGTGTACTGCTCTTCTAAACTTCCTACGCCAGACATATACTGTCTTATTTGCGTAGTCTTTACTATCTCTCTGATACTTAGAAAATTTAGTATTCATAATGCTTTGCTTAGTGGCTTCAATAGTCTCATGGAGCATGGTATCAAACTTTTCATATCTTGTATCTTCTTTATATTTACACATTTCTGCTTGTAATGCACAAATGTCATCTTTATATTTTTGGATTAACTGTGTTTTATGTTTAATTAATAGTCCCATGAGTCTAATAGAACACTCCGTCAAGATGTCATTCCATTCAGTGATAAAGTCCTTATCATCAGTATCAAAGGTAGGAAATTTCTGTAATCTTAGTCCCCGTGGTATTATGCCTTTATTAATGTATCTGGTGAAAGTCCAATTATCCATGCGAAGTCTAAGTTCTTTTAGTTTATAGTCCTCCAGCATTGCAAACAAATCACCAAGTTTTGCATTTTTGATACATACTTTAGATAAGTCTTCTAGTTCACAATCATCCAAGTCCCAATCATCATCTGTACATAGCGAATAAAACTGCTTATCCGTTATTAACTCCATTCCAGAGTAGTTTCTTTTCATGTCTCTTGAAAGAAATGAAAGCATTATCATCAAGCGAGCTGATAAAGGCAGCAGTGTAGTAGTTTGTGATAGATCTTGGTATGTGGCGGAGGCCAAAAGGCAATTAGAAGACCCCAATGTATATAAAAAGGTCAGCTATACTCCTCGTATTGATTTTCAAAAGCAATTATTTAAACTTCTTAATGAAGGCAAAAGAAATGGATTTATTGATGCACCTACATTTGATTATCTGTATGTTGAGTTTCCCAGAACGGCTGTGTTTTATCATCTACCCAAGACACATAAAGGCCTAGACAATATCAAAGGTAGACCTATCGTTTCTGGCAATGGCTCCCTATTGGAGCATGTGTCAGAATGGGTTGATGATATACTACAGCCGTTTGTCCTTTCACTGACTAGTTATGTCAGAGACACTATGCACATTATTAATATCTTTAATGATTGCGATTGGAAAGAAAGCTACAGCTGGCTTACAATAGATGCTGTATCGCTTTATTCATCGATTCCTCATTCTACTGGTTTACAAGCCATTGAATATTATCTAGACAAAGACACTAAATTTGACAATACCTTTAAGAAATATATACTCAAGGTTATAGAATTCTTATTGGAACATAATAGTTTCACATTTGAAAATGATCATTATATCCAAAAACAAGGGACTGCGATGGGGGCGAAATTTGCGCCCTCATACGCAAACCTAGTTATGGGATGGCTGGAAGAAACATATATATACTGTGATAATAATCCTTTTCGTGAGTATTTAATTTATTACAAGAGATTTATAGACGATCTGGTCTTAATATGGGAAGCTGATGAAAACAAAGCAAATGAATTTTTGAATTACCTTAATAGCAACCAGATGGGGCTATCTTTCACAAAGGAGTGGAATAAAACCAAAATTAATTTTTTGGATATTACACTCCTCGGTGAAATTCATCACAAATGTGTAAATACCACTTTATACCGTAAACCGATTGCTGGTAATGCATTACTCTATGCAACCAGTAGTCACCCTAAACATGTCTTTAAAGGCATCATTAAAGGACAAATGATGCGGGTAAAACGTAATTGTTCTAAAAATACTGATTACATCAAGGAAAGTAATGAATTGGCTGATCGCCTTATTAATAGAGGCTATCATAAAATGGAAGTTCTTAAGATTAAGAAAGAAGTTGATGGATATAAAAGAGAAGATCTATTACAAAGTAAGAAAGAAAGAAAAAATGATAATAGACCTACATTCATCACCAAATATTCTAACCAGTACAATGACATTTGTGGCATTGTTAACAAGTATCTTCCAATCCTTTATGGAGACGAAACACTAAAAGGAGTTATTGGTGATGGTTGTAGATTTGTCTATACCAAAAATAATACCTTAGCCAATACTCTCTCTCCTAGTATGCTAAAGAATACACAAACACATACTAACTCTAGTTCATGGTTACAGCATAATGGAAGCTTTAAATGCGGTAGTAACCGCTGTAAAGCATGTGATTACCATAATGTAACAGACACATTTACATCTTATGTGACGGGAGAATCTTTTAAAATACAGGGCTGCTTGAACTGCAGCTCCTCTTATGTTGTATATCTTGCAGAATGTAAATCATGTAGGGGTCAATACGTGGGACTCACAACTCGTGATGTGAGAACACGTATCAGAGAACATTTAGGGGACATTAGAAATAAAGTCCCCTGTTCTGAATTAAGTAGACACTTTATAGAAGTACACGATCAATCAGTAAGATCTTTCAGCTGGAATATAATTGAGGCTATTAAGACCCCAGTGAGAGGAGGTGATAGGTCCAAAATTTTGGGAAGACAAGAAGTCTATTGGATGTTTAAACTTAAGACCCAGGTCCCATACGTATTTAATTCAGAGTTTGACCTTATTAATTTCTGGAGTTAAATATAAGACATATGTATATATATATAAATGTGTTTATCTATACACATGAAGTCTAGTCTATGAGAAAAATATTTCTCTTGTTCATTGTGGTTATATATATTTCCTATGTAAGTTATTTTATACAGTTTATTTATAGTCTGTATTATTACTCAGGAATTGTTTATTTTTGTTTTCTCTGATTATAACTCTACTGTTGTTTCACTGTAACCTATACTAAATGATATAATATTGCTTAATATTATAGTATTTCCTAAACTAAATTTAACAAAATGTCAAGTATGTCCAAGAAACATCAGAACCACTCTAATTGTCTCCTTTAAGCCCTTGCTCTCAATTCAAGTTATATAGTTGGGCTGCTATGGCCTAGTGGTTAAGTCAACTGCCCCTGAACACACTGGTTGCAGGTTCGAATCTGGTCCATAAGATTAAAATATATCCCTATATGTATATAGAGGTTGATTTAAATTTTATATAAAATGGTTTATTGTAAATTTTGTATATCACTCTCTAAAATAAGAGCTTTATATATATGTATATCAAAACAACCATTGTATTTAATTTTTTATGTTCCTCTAAATTTTGTCTGTCTGCACAACATGCCTTTGTAATAGATTACTGATAATGGCTACATGTAGCTGTTAGTATCAATGCTTTCTGTTTCACCTATAACATTGTTGTTCTCTGCTTGCTAGAATACAGCTGAATTAGTTTAATTAATTAAGCAATTGATTGCACTTGAATATATAGACTTCAGAATGTTTGTTTGCTACAGTCTATGATTACGGCAACAGCTAGCCGAAACGCGTAAGACTGATCTACTCATTCTTCTCTTAAGTCTTTTAGACACTTTTTCGCTGTTTTTTGTTTTTTAATTTGATTTAATAAAGCCTGTTTTTTTATCCATCTCTTGGGACTCTTGCCACTATATTTTTTCTATTTCATTACTAAGGGCTGTGAGGAGCCCGACGCTACTGGTCCCAGAGTTAAGGTAGAGCTTTACACTGTGCCTTGGAGCCGCTTGCTGTGGAGGATCATTTAAAGGAAACACCGGAGAAGCTGACGTCACATCTGGTCACGTCCGGTAGAAGTCCCGTACCCGCGCTGTAGTTGAACCAAGGAAGAGGTGAGTTTGACGGTCGCTCTTAATTGCGTGGCTGTCCCTCTACCCGGATTCAGGTTTCTTCGCCCACCTGGAGAGGACATAGGAGTCTCAAGCCTGCACTGACAGGAGCATCAGGATAAGGGCCGACACTACTCCGCGTAAGTACGGGTGAAGCCCGAGACGTGACAGTCTAATTTATCATATTTATGATTTTCTGTGACTGCCGTGTCAAGTATACTGAGTGACCGCTTACTTTCCTTATTGTCCACATTGGTCATTGACTGTATTTGGCTCTTATATTTATGTTCCATATACACAGTGTGATACTGCTCATTTCTCAAATAAATTGTTAGCTTATAGACGGTTGTTAACTTAAATATTTGTCTTTTTTAGTTTCGGCATGAAAAATTATGCACATCACTAAGAGGCCCAGAGGGGGTGGGGGGGGCAGATTTAGTTCCAATGGTTGATAAAGTCATATTCAGAGTTCAGACCCAATGGAACTTTGGTCTGAAGTCTGAAAATCCAGTACATCTCCTGCCTGGATAAAACCTGAAACTTGTCCCCCCCCCCCCCCCCTCTGCCGAGCCTGAACTTTTTCAATAATCATCCATCTCAAGCTTGTGCAATCTTTGTCATGTGTGTTAACAAAATGGTTAACTAAAGGGGTGCACCCCTTTGAACAATATCGGTCATAGATTTTGAACACGATTTGGACAAATCAATGGAACTATTAATGTAACAAAAATAATAATATAAAGAAGGATCGTTTTTGAATAATTTTCTTGAACATTTTTGTATATATTTGGTCCAAGATATTGTCCAAAGTGCACAGTATAAACTGTGAATGTGAATATATGTAAAATCCATTTCTACTTTGTCAATGGATATAAATACTTATATACTGTTTCTTTAAATACCCTAATTGATGCTTAGGATTTCCACCAATGAAATTCCAGAGGTGGGTTTTTAAACTTGAGTGTGTGTTTGGTGTTTTAGGACTATGAATACGGCGCAGGCCGAAACATGTTAGTCTATCTTTCTTTTCTATAGGGTATGCACCCTCCATATTTTAATTATTTTTCAATAAAGAGACTTTTTATTTAAATAACAGCAACTGACATTTTGTTTAATCCTATGTCTGTATACACAGTGCCACGCCTGTTAGAATATATTATGAATAAGTATCATGTAATATCTTACTACTATTATCTTTGGTCTAAGCTTATATTAATTGTGTACTTCGATATAATATTATATATGTTCATCTCCTTTAATCCACCTTAAATGATGTTCAATTATCTTGCATTGTACCATTTGACTTGATTCTAACCAATAATCACTTGGTAGTGTTTTTAAATACTGTTTGGTTTTTATGGAAGTCATGCTTATGATTAAAGCCTGAGCGCTGAAACATGTCAAGCATGACTTTTGCCATTTTTTTTTTTGTTGTAAATAATTTTCATTATAACAAGAAAACAGAAATGTAATTACCAGGAATTATTACATCTTTTTGTCATGTACAACAGGATAAATAGAATATTGCATTCATAAATCTTTGAAGTTGTATCAACAGCCCATACAGGTGTATCCTGGTATTGTATTGGTGAAAAGAAAAAGATAAAGGAGAATGAAAGGGGAGTTTAAGATAAAGAGGTAGCAAGAAGAGATAGATTATGGAAAAGGGGAAAGGGGGAACAATCAGAGAAATGGTTCTCCATGTATATTGGTTATTGTTACTATGTTTTCCTCCATTTAAGTTGCTATACCGTAGTTTGTTTACTCGAACAAGGTCGATAGTAGTACCTGATAGGAAAACACCTCTCTCCATATCAACAGGTCATTAAGAAAGTGGTCTGTTTGTTTGTGATAGCAGTGGTACATTTCTTCCAGTGATAAGGTATACTCTACATCTCTAAGCCAATGGCCAAGGGTGGGTATTTGAGATTTTTTCCAAAAGCGGGGAATTATTCTCTTTGAATTATTAAGTACAATTTTTAGTAGGGTTAAGTGGTAGTGACAATGAATTTGTGGCAAGATATTGAGAAGAACTATCTGTGGGTTCAAAGCTAATTGCAAGTTTAATTTATGATTAATGATCTTTTGCACCTGGTCCTAGAATTTTCTCAGTCTAGGACAGAACCACCAGATATGTGAGGGAGTGGCACATTCCCTGCAAGCTCTCCAGCAGTTAGAGGAAGCAGCCGGATAGATCTGATGTATGCGAGAGGGCGTAAGGTACCATCTTGACAGTACCTTGTAGTTGGTTTTGACTATGGCCGAGGAGAGGGAAGATTTTTTGGTGGACAAATAGCATTTCTTCCAGTCAGCTTCTATCCTTTTCCCATTGGTTGCAGTATGTGGGGCGTTTCCTATCATTCTGTGTTTGCAGAAGCCTATAGGTGAGTGAGATGAGATGTTTTGGTCATCAAGCATATATTTTCAAACAGGGTGAGTTCTCTGGTAAAGTGGTGTTTATTCACATGAGTTTGAATAAAGTGCCTAACCTGTAGGTATGTAAACCATGTGTCAAACGGGTATCCTATTTCATTTTTCAGTTCAAGTTGGGTCTTGAACATTCTGTTTTTAAGGAGCGAGTGTATTGGGAGGTATGAGGGAGTCCCTTTATAGGGCCTGGGAATGTAAGAGCTTAATCCGGGGTAGAATTTCCTATTTATTGGAGGGGTGGGAGGCAAAAGTGCGTTAGATATATGCTGGTGCAGGTGGATCGCTTTGTCCCATATTTTATGGGTTTCATTAATAATAAGATTTGTGAGGGCTGAAGCCGGATTTAATGTCCGGGGTATCCAGCAGAGGGTTCCCAGAGGAAAATCTCCTAGGAGTTGTGATTCCATGGATACCCATAACTTGGGGTTGTAAGTGTTGTTTGATGCAACGAGAAAGGTGATTGGCCCAGTAATAGTTAACTAGATTGGGGAGACCAAGACCCCCCCCCACTCTTTGGGGAGTTATAGTGTGGCACATGATACTCTTGGTTTGTTATAGGCCCAAATACATTTGTTTATTGTGCTTTGTAAAGAAGTCAGGTATGATGTGAAGGGAGTAACTACTAAGGTTTGTACGAGGTATAACATTTTTGGGAGAATAGACATCTTGACTGCATTGATTCAACCAAGCCACGAGAGATGGCCGGACCCATGCCAGTTGTGTACTTCCAATTCTAATTATTTTTATTTTGATTGTTTCTAGCAAGGAGGGCATAACAGTCAAGCCTAGATATTTTAAGGAGTTGTACCTAAGAAAGTCAGTGTTTGCCGATATAAAGGAGCAATCTATGTGGTCTGAATTTAAGGGCATTTTCACAGATTTCTCCATGTTCATAGAGAAATTTGAGTTTTGTTTGTACTCTCGTAAAGCATCAAGAAGGGGAGGTAGGGAGTGTCGTGGGTCAGTGATGGGAAAAAGGATGTCGTCCGCAAAGAGCAAGCACTTAGTGTGGTTATTACCCAGTGAGATACCCTGTATCATCTCCGTCATTCTAATTTTTGCCGCTATTACCTCAATTGACATTGTGAATAGGAGTGGCGACAGTGGGCACCCGTGTCGAGTGCCGTTTAGGATGGGGAAATGCCATGATTTGGTATTATTGACTATCACCCTTGCATGTGGCTGAGCGTATAAAGCTTTAATTTGGTTTATAAATTTGGAGGGCAGGCTAAATTTAGATAATGGTCGATAACAAAGTCAGTGGAATCTTGTTGCATGAGGAATGATGGAGTAGGTGGAGCAGTCTAGTCATATTGTCTTTTGCTTCCTTGTTTGGGATGAACCCAACTTCGTCCGGGTGTATCAGTGAAGGGAGAAAACATTTCAGTCTATTTGCTAGCAATTTGGCGTATATCTTTATGTCGATGTTGATTAAATAGATCGGTCTATAATTAGACATTTTTTGGGAGAGTTATTTCCCAGCTTGGGGATAACTGTGATTGTTGCATCTAGCATCTGTCGGGAAAAGTCAGTGTCCTGCCCTATGT
The DNA here is from genome assembly GCF_027579735.1 of Bombina bombina. NCBI lineage: Eukaryota > Metazoa > Chordata > Amphibia > Anura > Bombinatoridae > Bombina > Bombina bombina. The sequence goes on from NC_069501.1 coordinate 587,171,380, forward strand.
GTTGGAATAGAGTCAGTAGGTGGGGGCCTAATTGAGTGCTCATCATCTTGTAGAATTTGTCTGTAAAGCCGTCGGGGACTTGGGTGTGGATATGGTAGAGTTTGCTATAGTACTCCGAAAATGAGTTGGCTATATCTGTGCTTGTATGTTTGACTACATTGTCATTGTTGGTTATATTTTTGATGAATGCTTTGTAGTAGTTTTTCTTGAGGGCTATTGCCATCAATTTTCCTGATTTATTTTTTTCGACAAAGTACTTGGCATTTAATGCCAGGGCGTGTCTATGTGCATTTTAATAAGATGCTGGTTAAGGTCTTCTCTAGCTTGTTGAATTTGTGAGAGGAGATTATTGGAGGAAGGGTTTAATTTATGTTCTTTTTCTAATTTGTTGAGATTGGCGACTAATGTTTTATATTTCGCCTCTTGCTGTTTATGGGATTGAGTAGATAACTTTATAATTTTGCCTTTAATGAAGCATTTGTAGGTTTCCCAGTTATTCACTGGCGAGGTCTCGCATGGGTTATTTAGTTCAAAAAAGAATTTTGTCTTGTCTATAATGGTCTGGAAGGCTAAGGGGTCAGTGAAAATCTTGTTGTTCAGTCTCCATGGGTCCCTAAGTCCCGATTTTTGTGGCCATGTGAACGAGCCAAGCACCGCATGATCCGACCATGATGTTTGTGAGATCCTCGCATCTATAAGTAGTTGAAGAGAAAACTGATCGCATAATATATAGTCAAGTCGCGTGTATGTTTTCTGTGGATGCGAAAAAAAGGTGAAGTCTTTCGTAAGAGTGTGGGTCAGTCTCCAGATGTCAACCGTCAGTATGGCCTGCAGTGCTGAACAATTGACTTTGATCAGTTTCATGGGGCTATAGGATTTTCCAGTAGAGGTATCTATGTCTAGGGCCTTTGGCTATGTCTAGCACCTCATTCATCACTGCACGAAAGAACTGTGTATGTGGTCTATTCAGGGCATAAATATTAACTAGTGTTAGGGTCCTGCCGTAGCAGAGACTGACTACAACAAGGAACCTGCCCTCTTCATCTTTCTTGATATGTAATAATTCAAAGGGGATACCTTTTTTTAACTAGAATGCCCACCCCATTCCTCCTCGTTGTGTTCAAACTGAAAAGATGTTGGTCATATTGGAAGGTTGGGAGTTTGGGTTCATGTCTTTTTTTAAAATAGGTTTCCTGAATAAAAACAAGATCTATATTCTTTATATAAAAATCATGGAGAGCAATGGATCTTTTTTGGGTGGACAGAAAACCCTTTACGTTTTGAGTGGCTATCAATAAGTTATTTGATGGGGGAAATTGTGACATAATGGTTCAATAACAATGTAAATAATTGCTCCAGGGCCTTGTCTATCATTTTGAACTAGTAGGAGATTTTCGGAAGGTTCCCCCCTCAGGGGATATTGTGGCCTTTTCAGGGTGTGGAATACTCAGTTTATTGCAAAATGAAGTACTTTCTGTGGGATGTGTACAGCCTATTCTTGACCCATTTTTCATCACTTGTATCTGGGCCAGAAAGCCCAACCCGTATGGGATCTGAAGATGTCTGAGATGCTGTGTTAAGGAGGAGAATTATCTTCTCTTTTGTAGTGTTCGAATTGAAAGGTCTGCAAAGAATTTGATTGTGTGACCCTGATATTGAAAGGATTGCTGCTTGCGGGAGTGTTGAAGGATAAGCTCCTTTTCTTGAAACCTGGTTAAACATATTATAACATCCCGCGGTGGGTTGGTGTCTATTGGCTTGGGTTTCAAGGCATGATGTGCTCGTTCCATCTGAATAGCGTGCTCAGCAGGGTGTTCCTTGTCCACTAAAGCTCTGAACAAACTGTCCAGGTAGTTCTTGAGATGAGGACCCAACACTGTTTTTGGGATCCCCCTTATTCTTATGTTGCTTCATCGTGTTCTGTTCTCTATTTCATCTATCTTTACTTCAAGATCCTCAATATGTTTCTCTTGACTTCGGATCTTGTTATTCATGGACAGGAGTTCTGATGTCATCTCTTCTCTATCCTCCTCTAAAGACTCCACTCTATTTCCCAGTTCTGTGATGTCCCTTTTGAGGTCCGCACATTCTTCCTTAATACATGTCTTCACTTGATTTATGAGGCCCTCCATTGCTTTAAGGGTAACTGGGCCCTCCTGTTCCTGGTCTAATATCCTGTATGGTGCCAGTGTATATGTTTGTGCCAGAGTTAGGGATGTTATTACCCCTGTTATATCCTCTGGGGTATTTTTGACCGCTCTCGCTTTCTCTGTGTGTTGAAAGAAGGGAGTGATAGTATTGGCCCCTGTTTTAAGCGTTTTATTTAGTCTCTGGTTTCTTTTGGAGGCCATGCTGAAGAGGCCTAATGGCGATGTTAGGGCTGTGTTAGCTGAATTGAATCCGGGTCTGCTTCTGTGGCTGTTTAGGGTATCTCTTATAGGTCGCTATCATTATTCCCAGGTTTATAGCCTTTATATATCCGGGCCTTTTAGTCAATCCCTCCGGTATGTCACATTTGGACTATGTGGGTATTTTGTATGTTAGCCCCTTATCTGTTAGCCATATAAATTGGGCCTTTATGTACCGCTAACAAAAGTGTCCTTTAATCCCAGTGTATCGTTAAGTACGCTGCCTCACACCATGCAACAGTATACTTTTTATTTAGAGCAAGGTCAAGATGGTGTATAGCTATAGTGTTATGATTTGCAAGCCTCACCTGTTCATTAGTATATTTGCAGCGTCTCAGCCCCATCCGGTGCAGCACGAATCTTTTGTAGTTTGGGAATGGCCCGGGGTTTGGTTTTCTCCTCTCAGCTCACAGACTTCATGCACGGATTGCGCTGACGTAGTCCTGAACTGTTTTGCGCCGTTTATTTATGCTTGCCTTCTGTGCTTCCTCACCACCACATCCCGCACTAGGCCGCAGCCTGTATTGGAGTCTCCGTTGTCGGATATGACCTTAAGAAGCATCGGCAGAAGGCTGAACGTATTGGTCAGCTAAAACTGTTATTTTCTGCCCAAAACGAGTGGTCAGGTGTTTGTTATTGTGGCTTTAAAAGTCACCTCTGTCAGGAGCTACATTAAGGTGCAGTCATCTCCGATGGCATCCTGGCTCTGCCCCCAAACTTTTTCCGTTTTTTTGATGTTGCAATAAAATTTGGACATTTAACTTAGAAGAAGTGCCGGTTTTCTTTGATGTTGTTCGTTTTGGATTCCCCCCTATACAACCTGGCACCTTCCGTGGATCCACAAGGTCTGTGACGAAAAGGAACCCGACGAGATGCAGGAAGTACTACAGAGGGAACATAGATGTATGGGAGAGCGCTAGAGTCCCAGTTACAGAAAGTCAGCAGAAGCAGTAACCGAAATAACAGTAAGAGCAGCACCACACTTTGACCAATAATAGGTGAAGATTACACCGGTCATTTGGAAAGAAGTCTGTTTGTTACAAAAGGTTCTACACTGCCTGCTGTGAAGAGGGCCGTTTCTCTCCCTGCTTCCCTACGCTGTTGTTTAATATTGCTCAATATCGTTAGGTATCGTTACCCTGCTTAATATTTTTTGGATGGAATAGTGTTATGAGCTGGCTTTTGTGATGCTGTATGTTGTTTTGTTTTATATACAAATATTAACACATAAATATATATGTATATAAGCATATACATATATATGTATAGAGAACACACAGTCCCCATAGACGTGCGTTTTTTTTCTAACACCCCACATCCCCTAAGTTTAACCCCTAAAAACTGCTTTAAGCAGTTGTTATTTTAAAAATCAAAGATCCTTGATATTTTTGTGTGAATGGTTCAATTGTTCATTTTGTATGATTTTAAAATTAGAAATTTAATTGTGCACTTTTGTAATATATGCATCTCCTTCTCATATGAAAATGCAGTATATGCCCCTTAGCGAGACACCCTGTTTTCCGTGTAAAAAGTGGTTTTAAATAATTCCACCACGAAAATAAAAGTACTGGTGAGCATTCTTATAGAATCTCACCAGCGCAGGGATCTTTTTAGAATCAGGGCTTCTGTCACCACCTTGTTTTTACGCTATTGATCACACAATAAGCAATATAGCTTGCCCCATGAAAATGCTATGGGTAACTAGTATTTTTTAGCCCTACTCTCAATTGTTTATGTTTGGGTTTTTTCTCAATCTAGGAAATCCTTGAGAATCATTTGGTGAAATAATTTTCTTAAAGGGACAGTAAACACTTTCGGCTAGATTTAGAGTTTTGTCGGTAACGACCCGCGTAGCTAACGCATGCTTTTTTTCCCCCGCACCTTTTAAATACCGCTGGTATTTAGAGTTCACAGAATGGCTGCGTTTTCAGTGCAGTAGGCTCCAAAAAAGGAGCGTAGAGCATAATTTACCGCCACTGCAACTCTCGATACCAGCGGTGCTTACGGACGCGGCCAGCTTCAAAAACGTGCTCGTGCACGATTCCCCCATAGGAAACAATGGGGCAGTTTGAGCTGAAAAAAAACCTAACACCTGCAAAAAAGCAGCGTTAAGCTCCTAACGCAGCCCCATTGTTTCCTATGGGGAAAAACTTCCTAAGTCTGCACCTTATACCCTAACATGTACCCCGAGTCTAAACACCCCTAACCTTACACTTATTAACCCCTAATCTGCTGCCCCCGCTATCGCTGACCCCTGCATATTATTATTATCCCCTAATCTGCCGCTCCATACACCGCCGCAACCTACATTATCCCTATGTACCCCTAATCTGCTGCCCATAACACCGCCAACCCCTATATTATATTTATTAACCCCTAATCTGCCCCCCACAACGTCGCCTCCATCTACCTACAATTATTAACCCCTAATCTGCCGACCGGACCTCACCGCTACTATAATAAATGTATTAACCCCTAATCTGCCTCACTAACCCTATAATAAATAGTATTAACCCCTAATCTGCCCTCCCTAACATCGCCGACACCTAACTTCAAGTATTAACCCCTAATCTTCCGACCGGACCTCGCCGCTACTCTAATAAATGTATTAACCCCTAAAGCTAAGTCTAACCATAACCCTAACACCCCCCTAAATTAAATATAATTTAAATCTAACGAAATAAATTAACTCTTATTAAATAAATTATTCCTATTTAAAGCTAAATACTTACCTGTAAAATAAATCCTAATATAGCTACAATATAAATAATAATTATATTGTAGCTATTTTAGGATTTATATTTATTTTACAGGCAACTTTGTATTTATTTTAACCAGGTACAATAGCTATTAAATAGTTAATAACTATTTAATAGCTACCTAGTTAAAATAATTACAAAATTACCTGGAAAATAAATCCTAACCTAAGTTACAATTAAACCTAACACTAACTACACTAGCAATAAATTAATTAAATAAAATACCTACAATTAAATACAATTAAACCTAACACTACACTATCAATAAATTAATTAAATACAATACCTACAAATAAATACAATTAAATAAACTAACTAAAGTACAAAAAATAAAAAAGAACTAATATTACAACAATTTTAAACTAATTACACCTACTCTAAGCCCCCTTTTAAAATAACAAAGCCCCCCAAAATAAAAAAATGCCCTACCCTATTCTAAAATTAAAATAGAAAAGCTCTTTTACCTTACCAGCCCTTAAAAGGGCCATTTGCGGGGCATGCCCCAAAGAATTCAGCTCTTTTGCCTGGAAAAAAAAACATACAATACCCCCCCCAACATTACAACCCACCACCCACATACCCCTAATCTAACCCAAACCCCCCTTAAATAAACCTAACACTAAGCCCCTGAAGATCTTCCTACCTTATCTTCACCACACCGGGTATCACACCGATCCGTCCTGGCTCCAATGTCTTGATCCAAGCCCAAGCAGGGGCTGAAGACATCCATCCTCCGGTTGAAGTCTTGATCCAAGCGGGCAGAAGAGGACATTAAGATAGGAAAATTCTGATTGGCTGATGGAATCAGCCAATCAGATTCAAGTTCAATCCGATTGGCTGATTGGATCAGCCAATCAGATTGAGCTCACATTCTATTGGCTGATCGGAACAGCCAATAGAATGCAGGCTCAATCTGATTGGCTGATTGGATCAGCCAATCGGATTGAACTTGAATCTGATTGGCTGATTCCATCAGTTAATCAGAATTTTACTACCTTAATTCCGATTGGCTGATAGAATCCTATCAGCCAATCGGAATTCGAAGGACGTCATCTTGGATGATGTCCCTTAAAGGAACCTTCATTCGTCATCTAGTCGTCGGAAGAGGATGGATCCGTACTGGAGGTCTTGAAGATCAGCCGTTCGTCATCGGATGGAAGAACATAGAAGATGCCGCCTGGATGAAGATGTTTGCCGGTCCGGATGTCCTCTTCTGCCCGCTTGGATCAAGACTTCAGCCGGAAGATGGATGTCTTCAGCCCCCCCGCTTGGGCTTGGATCAAGACATCGGAGCCAGGACGGATCGGTGTGATACCTGGTGTGGTGAAGATAAGGTAGGAAGATCTTCAGGGGCTTAGTGTTAGGTTTATTTAAAGGGGGTTTGGGTTAGATTAGGGGTATGTGGGTGGTGGGTTGTAATGTTGGGGGGGTATTGTATGTTTTTTTTTCCAGGCAAAAGAGCTGAATTATTTGGGGCATGCCCCGCAAATGGCCCTTTTAAGGGCTGGTAAGGTAAAATAGCTTTTCTATTTTAATTTTAGAATAGGGTAGGGCATTTTTTTATTTTGGGGGGCTTTGTTATTTTATTAGGGGGCTTAGAGTAGGTGTAATTAGTTTAAAATTGTAATATTTTTCTAATGTTTGTAAATATTTTTTTATTTTTTGTAACTTAGTTCTTTTTTATTTTTTGTACTTTAGTTAGTTTATTTAATTGTATTTATTTGTAGGTATTGTATTTAATTAATTTATTGATAGTGTAGTGTTAGGTTTAATTGTAGATAATTGTAGGTATTTTATTTAAGTAATTTATTGATAGTGTAGTGTTAGGTTTAATTGTAACTTAGGTTAGGATTTATTTTCCAGGTAATTTTGTAATTATTTTAACTAGGTAGCTATTAAATAGTTATTAACTATTTAATAGCTATTGTACCTGGTTAAAATAAGTACAAAGTTGCCTGTAAAATAAATATTAATCCTAAAATAGCTACAATATAATTATAATTTATATTGTAGCTATATTAGGGTTTATTTTACAGGTAAGTATTTAGCTTTAAATAGGAATAATTTATTTAATAAGAGTTAATTTATTTCTAAGATTTAAATTATATTTAACTTAGGGGGGTGTTAGTGTTAGGGTTAGACTTAGCTTTAGGGGTTAATACATTTATTAAATTAGCAGTGAGGTCCGGTCGGCAGATTAGGGGTTAATAAGTGTAGGTAGGTGTCGGCGACGTTGAGGGGGGCAGATTAGGGGTTAATAAATATAATATAGGGGTCGGCGGTGTTAGGGGCAGCAGATTAGGGGTACATAAGTATAACGTAGGTGACGGCGGTGTGCGGTCGGCAGATTAGGGGTTAAAATTTTTTATTATAGTGGCAACGATGTGGGGGGACCTCGGTTTAGGGGTACATAGGTAGTTTATGGGTGTTAGTGTACTTTTAGAGCACAGTACTTAAGAGCTTTATGAACCGGCGTTAGCCCAAAAAGCTCTTAACTCCTGTTTTTTTTCTGCGGCTGGAGTTTTGTCGTTAGATTTCTAACTCTCACTCCAGCCAAGACTCTAAATACCGGCGTTAGAAAGATCCCATTGAAAAGATAGGATACGCAATTGGTGTAGGGGGATCTGCGGTATGGAAAAGTCGCGGCTGCAAAGTGAGCGTTAGACCCTTTAATGACTGACTCCAAATACCAGCGGGCGGTAAAAACGAGCGTTAGGACCCCCTAACGCTGGTTTTGACGGCTACCGCCAAACTCTAAATCTAGGCGTTTGTAATTACAAGACATTTGTATTGTGTTGCTAAGGAATAATATATCAGCTAAATCTATGCTTTAAAACAAGTTATTTGGAGGATCCAATATGCAGGCAACAACACTAGCTACAGTCATAATGTTAGTATAAAGTGAATTGTTTTGCAGTTGTTATCAGTTAGGAAAAGATATGTACTAGGGTTAGTCTGGAGCAGTCAGCAGAGTACAATTTCAGTTTCAGAGTAAAAAATTCCACAATGTTCAGAGCTGAATTACATGAAAATGTGTCAAAACAAACAATTAAAGTACGCTGCAAAGTTGTTTTATTGTGCCTAAATAAACACTTTCTATAAAATCTCAAGGTGTTTACTGTTTCTTTAATAAACCCAAAATTGTATACCCAGTGATTGCAACTGAAACATGTGAAATTGTCCTATGAACAATCTATATTACATTAGCAACCTAAATTACTACCAATTTGTGATGTTGTCCTTAATCAGCATTTGCTGATCTGATCTTGAATGTGTTAAAAAGAAAAAAGTAAAAACATGAGTTACATTTGGCTTATATGTGTTAACCTAATATGTTGTTCTTTCTCAGGAGTGCTTTGCACCTCGTTGCTATAAAGTCAATATGCAATAAACACCAAAAACGTATAAACATATCATTAGGAAGCTACACATACATTTGAAAGGGACAGTATACACCAATTTTCATTTAACTGCATGTAATAGACACTACTATAAAGAAAAATATGCACAGATACTGATATAAAATCCAGTATAAAACCTTTTAAAAACTTACTTAGAAGCTCCCAGTTTAGCACTGTTGATGAGTTTAGGCTGGGACACCTAGTGAAAGGGGCTGAGAAAGCAGAGCAGACACTGCCCCCCTCCCCTGCAAACGAAACTATAGATTACACAAAGAGGAGCAAGCAGAAATCTGTAGACTTGGGTCTACATCTGATAATTTAGGGCTGGGTTAGGAGTCTGAAGATTGTTACAAAAATACTCCCAGATGGGCTATATAAACGGATCACCTACAAAACATTTATGCAAAGAAAAATCTAGTGTACAATGTCCCTTTAGTGTACAATGTATAAAAACCATAGGCACACTTAATTTACAACTCATATAATGTGTAAGTTTAATTTGTCCGTATGATAGTCTTATGCTTATCCCATGTATTCTTGAAGTCCTCCAACAATGATTGTCCATACTAATATAGGTTTATTCTATGGCCTCAATTTATCAAGCTGTCTACTTACCTGCATTGACGGCCCCAATACGCTCGCCTAAAATCGCCTAACACCGCCGCGGACCTGAATACGTTCGCCAAATTTATCAAGTAAGCTGTCAAAAAGCCATGCACCAAGTACGGTGCGATGAGCAGCGGACTGTTGATAACTAATAGTCATCGATCTCGCTGCTCTTCGGCTTATTCGCAGCTTTCTTGCTATACTGTTACTAAGCACCCACACTATACTATACAGTTTTACCCCCTAAACCGCCGCTCCCGGACCCCGCCGCAACTATAATAAATATATTAACCCCTAAACTGCCGCTCCCGGACCCCGCCGCCACCTACATTATACCTATTAACCCCTAATCTACCACCCCCTATACCGCTGCCACCTACATAAAGTTATTAACCCCTATCCTGCTGATCCTGGACCCCGCCACAACTAAATATAACCCCTAAACCGCCACACCCGGACCCCGCCGCAACTAAATAAAGTTATTAACCCCTAAACCACCGCTCCCCGGACCCTGCCGCCACCTACATTATATTTATTAACCCCTAATCTGCCCCCCTACACCACCGCCACTATAATAATTTTATTAATCCCTAAACCTAAATTAATCTAAATAAATATTCTTATAATTAAATAAATTATTCCTATTTAAAACTAAATGCTTACCTATAAAATAAACCCTAAGCTATCTACAATATAATTAATAATTACATTGTAGCTATTTTAGGATTTATTTTTATTTTACAGGCAACTTTGTATTTATTTTAACTAGTTACAATAGTTATTAAATAGTTATTAACCATTTAATAACTATCTAGCTAAAATAAATACAAAATTACCTGTAAAATAAATCCTAACCTAAATTACAATTACACCTAACACTACACTACAATTAAATAAATTAAATTAATTAACTACAATTACCTACAATTAAATAAAATAAACTAAAGTACAAAAAAACCCCCACTGAATTACAGAAAATAAAAAAATAATTACAAGAATTTTAAACTAATTACACCTAATTTAAGCCCCCTAATAAAATAAAAAAGCCCCCAAAATAATAAAATTCACTACCCTATACTAAATTACAAATAGCCCTTAAAAGGGCCTTTTGCGGGGCATTGCCCCAAAGTAATCAGTTCTTTTACCTGTAAAAAAATAAATACATCCCCCCCAACATTAAAACCCACCACCCACACACCCAACCCTACTCTAAAACCCACCCAAACTCCCCTTAAAAAAACCTAACACTACCCCCTTGAAGATCACCCTACTTTGAGCCGTCTTCACTCAGCCGGGCACAAGTGGACCTCCAGACCGGCAGAAGTCTTCATCCGATCCGGGCAGAAGAGGACCTCCAGACCGGCAGAAGTCTTCATCCAGGCGGCATCTTCTATCTTCATCCATCCAGAGCGGAGTGGGTCCATCTTCAATCCATCCGACGCAGAGCATCCTCTTCCATCGACGTCCTAATGAAGAATGAAGGTTCCTTCAAATTACGCCATCCAAGATGGCGTCCTTTGAATTTCGATTGGCTGATAGGATTTTATCAGCCAATCGGAATTAAGGTAGGAAAAATCCTATTGGCTTATGCAATCAGCCAATAGAATGCAAGCTCAATCCTATTGGCTGATTGGATCAGTCAATAGGATTGAACTTCAATCCTATTGGCTGATTGCATCAGCCAATAGGATTATTCCCACCTTAATTTCCGATTGGCTGATAGAATCCTATCAGCCAATGGGAATTCAAGGGACGCCATCTTGGATGACGTCATTTAAAGGAACCTTCATTCTTCATTAGGACGTCGATGGAAGAGGATGCTCCGCATCGGATTGATTGAAGATGGACCTGCTCCTCTCCGGATGGATGAAGATAGAAGATGCCGCCTGAATGAAGACTTCTGCTGGTCTGGAGGTCCTCTTCTGCCCGGATAGGATGAAGACTTCTGCCGGTCTGGAGGTTCACTTGTCCCCGGCTGGGTGAAGACGTCTCAAGGTAGGGTGATCTTCAAGGGGGTAGTGTTAGGTTTTTTTAAGGGGGGTTTGGGTGGGTTTTACAGTAGGGTTGGGTGTGTGGGTGGTGGGTTTTAATGTTGGGGGGATTGTATTTCTTTATTTACAGGTAAAAGAGCTGATTACTTTGGGACAATGCCCCGCAAAAGGCCCTTTTAAGGGCTATTTGTAATTTAGTATAGGGTAGGGAATTTTATTAATTTGGGGGCTTTTTTATTTTATTAGGGGGCTTAGATTAGGTGTAATTAGTTTATAATTCTTGTAATTATTTTTTATTTTCTGTAATTTAGTGGGGGGGTTTTTGTACTTTATTTTATTTTATTTAATTGTAGGTAATTGTAGTTAATTAATTTAATTAATTTAATGATAGTGTAGTGTTAGGTGTAATTGTAACTTAGGTTAGGTTTTATTTTACAGGTATATTTGTATTTATTTTAGCTAGGTAGTTATTAAATAGTTAATAATTATTTAATAACTATTGTACCTAGTTAAAATAAATACAAAGTTGCCTGTAAAATAAAAATAAATCCTAAAATAGCTACAATGTAATTATTAATTATATTGTAGCTAGTTTAGGGTTTATTTTACAGGTAAGTATTTAGTTTTAAATAGGAATAATTTATTTAATTATAGGAATATTTATTTAGATTAATTTAAATAATATTTAAAGGGACAGTCAACAACAGAATTTTTGTTGTTTAAAAAGATAGATAATCCCTTTATTACCCATTCCCCAGTTTTGCAAAATCAACACTGTTATATTAAAACAATTTTTAATTCTGTGACTAACTTGTATCTAAGCATCTTCTGACCGCCCCTAATCACATGACTTTTAGTTGTTATCTATTGACTTGCATTTTAGCCAATTAGTGCAGTGTCTGCCACTAGCCACGGGCGTGATCATAATGCTATCTATATGGCCTACATGAGCTTGCTCTACCCTGCTGTGAAAAATAAATAAAATAGAGGCGGCCTTCAAGGGCTTAGAAATTATCATTTGTGCCTTCCTAGGTTTGCTTTCAACTAGAATACCAAGAGAACAAAGCAAAATTGTTGATAAAAGTAAATTGGAAAAAGTTGTTTAAAATTACATGCCCTATTTGAAAAATGAAAGTTTTTTTTTTTACTTGACTGTCCCTTTAAGTTAGGGGGGGGTGTTAGGGTTAGGGTTAGACTTAGGTTTAGGGATTAATAAAATTAATATAGTGGCGGCAGTGTAGGGGGGGCAGATTAGGGGTTAATAAATATAATGTAGGTGGCGGCGGGGTCCGGGAGCATCAGTTTAGGGGTTAATAACTTTATTTAGTTGTGGCGGGGTCCAGGAGCGGCGGTTTAGGGGTTTATAAGTATAATGTAGGTGGCGGCGGTGTAGGGGCAGCAGATTAGGGGTTAATAAGTATAATGTAGGTGGCGGCGGTATAGGGGGGGCAGATTAGGGGTGGTTAGACTTGGGGTACATGTTAGGGTGTTAGGTGTAAACGTTACCATAGGAATCAATGGGATATCGGGCAGCAGCGAACATGAGCTTTCGCTGCTGTCAGACTCCCATTGATTCCAATGGCATCCGCCGCCTCCAGGGTGGCGGATTGAAAACCAGGTACGCTGGGCCAGAAAAGTGGCGAGCGTACCTGCTAGTTCTTTGATAACTAGCAAAAGTAGTCCTATTGTGCCAAACTTGCATTCGGAACATCTGGAGTGACGTAAGCATCGATCTGTGTTGGACTGAGTCCTGCGGATCGTATGCTACGTCACTAAATTCTACTTTTGCCGGTCTCTAGCCTTTGATAACTAAGGCGAATCAGGCTCGCCACAAATACGCTGCGGAATTCCAGCGTATTTGCGGTGGACGGCTTAATAAATAGAGGGTCCTATGAATCAACTACCCTGCTGAACTTACAAGTACTACCTGGATTCTGAAACATGCATAAGCAGCACATCACCAGTGTGAGGAGTGGCAATATCTGACTAATTCTTTCCAAATACATGAGGAGTGGATTGCTGGGAATCAGAATGATTTCATCAAATGTAATGAGTGTTGTAAAATATCTTATGTGTATTAATGATTTTATCTGTTTTTATTACCCTAATTACATTTACAGTTGATTAGGATTAAATTTTTCTATGAAAGGAGGAGTAATGTGTGCAGTGTAAGTCACTGGATTTTTTATGTTTTTGTTTATTTTGTAAAGATCCTTAGAGTAGCGATCTGTTGTGTGCTGTTTCATAATCTAATCGCAATTTGTAACATGGAAGAAAAGTATTTATAGTCAGTAATGGCACTTGTTACATGGTCATTAAAGATTTTTATAACATAAAAAGGTAATTTCAAATGTAATACAGTCTTTTTTTTCATCAAATGTTCCTGTGTTGAGAAGAAATTTGTTTTTGTTTGTTTTTAAGCTTGTGAGGTCTGTGTGTACCAATAAAGCAGAAGGAATTTCTACCTATCAACCAACAAGTGATCAATCAGTTGTACACATGCACTTCTTTTTAATTTCAAAACAAACAGGGTTTATATAATATTTTTTTAATGAAAAAACATCTATCAACTACATATATGTGTGTGTGTGTGTGTGTGTATGTGTGTGTGTGTGTGTGTGTGTGTGTGTGTGTGTGTGTGTGTGTGTGTGTGTGTGTGTGTGTGTGTGTGTGTGTGTGAAAAGTGCTCTTTCATATGTATGATAGAAATTCTTAGTGTTTAACTTTTTAATGTTTAACTTACACTGACTGTTTTTTTTTTCTATTTAGCCTTTTTATCTTGGAAATCTATACTGTGTGCATCAGTGGCGTATTTAGGTTTTGTGCTGCCCTAGGCATATATAACACAAACGCACATACCAGTATAGATGAACAATTAAAAACCATACTGTAATATCTTTATCTTTTTATTATTTATTTCAGTAAAACATGTTTAATGGGAACAATAAACCTGGCTTTACAACTATTGAACACATGAAATAAAGTAAATTGCCTCATTTGTAGAGAAAAGAGTGGCACATACATAAAACCTACTTACAACATGTCACATCTCCAAGTGATCAGGCCATAGGGCAGCCAGCAAGACATGGTCACCCCTGTACATCCCCTAGGTTATGCCAGTTTATATACAGCATTGGATAGAGTCTAGGGTAGAATGCTATGGCATCTGGACAGTAACAAGACAAGGGACTGGGGTGCAGATCAGGCAATAATAATAGAATTTCAGATCACATGTGACTATTTTTTTATGACTCAGTACTTCATCAAAGAAGCTAAAGTGATGAGATCTGAAATGTTCCTGTAGCAGCACCCAGTATGTAATCATATGTGCAGAGCTACAAAGTCACTTTATGAATAACTTGCCCTGCAGCTGTCGAAAAAGTTGTGAGCAATAGTAAAACTGTTACTTTATCTAAAATAAAATCAAACACTCTAAAGCATAACAAGAACTTTTATGAACATCTGACAAAGTGGGGAGCAGTCAGTGGAGCCAGTAATAGCGTTAGTGCACTGGTACTTACCGCAGCTCAGCTGGCAGTCTGCCCATTAGACTTTACCCTGGCGTCACACACATGATCATCTGACTTGTACTGTAATGTCCTGCTGGGTATTTCCTGACATTTAGCTCCTTTAAGTCCACATGAAGCTAGAGCTGTCAAAAAATTGTCATCACAATGCCTCTTTGCTCATGAAACAGCGCTTCATGCTGGGATGGAGACAAACCAAGGAGATCTTCAGGGTTTTCCCCCCTGTCACCAAAAGAGCTCCACAACCTCCCCCACTTTCCTAAACAAGCTCTTTGGATGGTAAAACTGATGCAAGTACTTTTGAAGTGGAAAGAGAGAGAGACGCCGCTCAGATACACCCAGGAATAAAGCAGTTTGCACTTTGCAGGTCAAAGGGGAAAGGAAACAAAACAGAGGCTGCGTGGAGCAGGCAAGAAGCGGCGGACAAAGCAGCAAAAATGTGGCATTCTGCGTGGCCAGGATTTCCACCACTGCTGTAATGCTTAGCTCAGCTGTCAACACAAGTGCACAGGATAATCAAGCGCTTCCTTAGAGATTAACTTGCTTGCCGCCGCCCACAAATCTGCCGCCCTAGACACAGGTCTTGTTGGCCTAGGCCCTAATACGCCCCTGGTGTGCATGCACTAGTTGTGGATCTTGCAACATGCACTAATTTGTTTGTTAATCAACCTGGTGTACAAGAGAATTCTTAACAGTCAGTGGCTAAGTACAACTTCAGGTCAGCTCCTGGAGAAGGGATGCCACCTCAGCCATGTTTTCCTGGACATTTATGAGTTACACATGCTGCAGGGTCTGCAGAGGGCAATATGCATTGTGCACCTGGACAGCACACGAATAGTGACCCTGGACAGCACTATTCATGTTCCTCCCTGCACACCCTGCAGCATGTGTAAATCATAAGCGTATAGGAAAACATGGCTGAGGTGGCAACCATATCTTGGAACTTTTTTTAGAGGTCCTAAAAGCCTTTATCACATTTTGAATTTCAATGTGTGTTACAATAGCATGTTGGGGCTGTTTTTCACCAGCATACAACCATTTTATTAAAATTGCATTTAACCAATAAATCTAATTGGTTAAAGGGTCAGTATACACCAATTTTCATATAACTGCATGTAATAGACAATACTATAAAGAATAAGATGCACAGATACTGATCTAAAAATCCAGTATAAAACAGTTTAAAAACTTACTTAGAAGCTTCCAGTTTAGCTCTGTTTAAAAGGTTACTGGAACACCCCCTGCAAGTGGGAAATATCAGACACTCCCCCCTCCCCCTTTCTTTGCATATGAAAAGACCCTTTACACAAACAGGAGCAAGCTGGAGTAGGTATACGTTGGTATTCTCCTAAAACTTTGGGGCTTGCAATGTTATTTAAAAATAAGCAAAACAATACATTTAAAAAAAAACAAAAAACTTTATGGGCTAAATAAATAGATAATCTACAAAACATTTATGCAAAGAAAGAACAAGTGTATAATGTCCCTTTAATTTCTCCAATAGTTTTTTTTTTTCAGTCCATAGTAATGGGCAAAGGAGTTGGTATTAATTCACTAATTTTAACTTGACCTTTAAACTGTATTATTACTTATAAATGTGTAAAATAGAGAACATAAGCCGCACCTCAAAGGCTTTGAAGGATGAAATGCATGGACCTAGATTTATTATTAGCAAATCCTAATTAAAAAGCAAGTGGCTCAACGCTTTGCTTTTCAGCAGCAAGACACACAAGAAAGCTCATTCATAGGAAGTGATTTAATAGTAAATTTGTAGACAGGAGATAAACAATATGGCAGTGTAATGCTGCTTGTCAGTGTGGAACAAAATTAAGGGCCTGACCCCTGCAGGCATTCTAAGGAAAGTGTTCCTTGTGAATGTTACATTGTTGCAATGGAGTGGGAGGTTTTAACTAACCGTATTTAAGAGCAGGCAGCCATTTTACAGGCCTCTTCTTCATTTGCTGGCAGTCGAAGATTTTCAGGATGCAGAGATACAGACGTTACTTAGCGGCTCCAAAGAGGTTCCGGACATCATCTTCATTTCCTTCTCGCCGGAACACTTGAAGACAGGCTGACCTAAAGTATCCAGAAGCAGTGGGAGGCCGTTCCCCCTACTCCTTCTTTCTTGTCCTAACCTTTATTTTCCCCCTCTCCCCCCCCTTCCCCCTACTGCCCTCCATCCTCGAGTCCCCCTCTCTCCTAACGTGCTGCTTGTTGGCCCCAGGGACGTAGGTGAGGGTAACATTCAGCTCTCAGCAGGGCAATTAAGTAATCCCCCCATCAGCCATTCTATCCCCTCGGCTCAGGTATCCACTTCCACATAACAGTCACCGATGGCTTTGCAGGCTAGCTGCAAGGTTTATAAAGCCCCCATTGCGGAGGGCGCCAGTGGGCCTAGTCTGGGCCTTGATCAGGCCCTTGTGGCCGCATTCCCGACCAGCCTGCCAGCAGAGACCCTCACAGCAGTTGTATACCTGGTGTGGGTCCTGTCGGCAGCCTCCAGTGTCTCCTCGCAAAATCACCCTGTAGTCGGGTCTCTTGGGCAGCATGGCGGTGCTCCATGCGGCAAGGTGGGGTCTTCCAATACGGCGTTGGCCTTCACTTCCAGTCGTAGTGCCCCATAATGCACCGCGACCGGCGTCACTTCCGGTTTGGCGAGCGCAGTGAGAGGAAACAGGCCAGCGAGTCGTGCAGGCAGGAGGCCATTAGCAGCTCAGGCGAATCCAGTTAGGATGGGAGTACCTGGACCTCGTGGTAGGGCTAGGGCACGGCAGGCAGTAAGGGGAGCAGCAGCCACTTTGAGACAGTGCGATAGGCAGTTAACGGCTGGCTTCAGACAAGCAGGGGGCAATGATGGTATATGCACGGTTGGTAGTAGGGGCTTGTAGGCTGGATTGACAATAAGTCAGCAAGGGAGCCAGGGGTGGGGTTCTCAATCTACAGGAGTATCAGTTGTTAGCAGGGCTGGGGCTTTGAGTGAGAATGTGAGTGGGGTGTCAACTGGCTTGCATGGGGCAGGTACTGCAATGTCAGTGAGTGCTCTGGGTACTCCCATTCTTTTTTCTTTACCCAAACAGGCTTCAGCTGAGATGGCGTCAACAATTCCCCCACATCAAGAGCTTTCTGTGTTTGGAGAAGCAGTAGAGCATACACCACGGCAGTGACGCTGACAGCAGTACAGTCCTCGTCAGCGGCACCTGGAGTGGGTAAGTCACCTTATACACCACACCAGGTTCATGAAGGGGACACTAGTAGTGAGTCAGAGGGCGAACAGGAGTTAGGCTTACATAGTAAGGGCCAGCGCAGGATACACCACATGCTGAAGCGGGTTCAGACAGCAGTGGGGATAGGCGGGCCCAAGCAAGGGGAAGTTAGTTCAGTTAGCTTGGCCACTGGGCATAGGGACCTCTACAGTAGGGCTTTCAGAGGCAGCAATCTTTTTCAGCAGTCGCGTCAGTGGGTAAGGAGCCAGTTCTAAACCCCGCAAGGCAGCAGTACAGGGGGATATTTACCAATGCTTTGTGAACCCCCTCCATACCCACTTGAAGGCGAAGATCTGGGAACGCCGGTATGTTAACATATTCGAGCTGTAGGTCGAGGCATATAGAAAGAGAGGAGCAAGGATGGCATGGAGCCAAAGAACCTGAAGCGGCATGATACCTATGATGAGTGGCAGCGCTGCTTCAGGGTCTTGCTGTCTCATAGAGCACAGGGTGGAACAGGCAATAGAATTAATAAAGTATATGGAAACAATAGACTACATCTATCGGCACTATCCTGATGGGATGTGGCACACGTACAACAGTGAATTCTGTGGTAAGAAGGGGTTTACCCAGAGCTGTCCTTCGGGGCAAAGGACTTGGACCTTTGGTCTAAGCTGGGGGCTAATGCTCCTGCGCAACCCTCTACTACATTTTGTCCTGGGAGTAGGAAACCCCTGCAGGTTAACAGGCATTACGGTTGGGAGTGCTGGAAATGTAATGATCGCCAGTGCGATAAGGGCGCCAACTGCTCCTTTCACCACACCTGCCTCTACTGCGGGGGGACTTATCCAGGGCTCAACTGCAGGTGCAAGCCGTAGGGAGGTGCCCCAAAAAGATTGGCTGGGAACAAGAGCACCAACAACACTGAAGCTACACGCCCTTAGGCTGTGGCTAGCTTCCTACCCGGATAGGGAGTCTGCAGAGTTGCTGTGAGCAGGAATTGAGGAGGGATTTCAGATCCCAGTGGGGCCTGAGCGTTTGCAGAGTATTCCATTTCTCTAAGCTACCGTCTGTCTAAGTGACTATCTTTAAGTGGCAGCACTGAGAATTAGACAAGAATTTCAACTGCACAGATTGCTACTTATTTAAGCCTAACATCTACTGAATCTAACCCTGCTATTTCTCATTTACTTTCAGGTATGTCCCTTTAAAACCTCAGTTTTTGCTGGATTTATTTCATTGTTTTTAACTCCTGGTATGTCCCTTTAAAACCTCAGTTTTTGCTGGATTTATTTCACTGTGACCATCTTTAAGTGGCAGCACTGAGAATTAGCCAAGAATTGAACAAGATTTGAAGAAGATTTGAGGCAAGCTAAATATTTTCATTAAAAAACAATCTTTTGCACTTAACATTCTGCTATGTTTTCAGGACTGCTTTTCCTTTTAACAGTCTCATGTCTATTCCACAGGCATGCTCACATGCTTATACCTTACTCTTCTCCTCATGCAGTTTATATCAGCCCCTCTCTCCTTCTTCTCCATACCTTAGTTCTCATGAACTACTTTCTATAAAATCTAATGAACTGCACCACCTCACAAAAATATCCCCACCCCCACTGCTATAAATCTCTCACCTACTCTTACTTTCCATCTTGCTGCTATTAGCATCAGGTGACATCTCTCCAAATCCTGGGCCCACCCTCATTCTCACCATTACCCAATCACGCACTTCTTATAGAAACTTTAATAAAAGCAACACACATAATCTCATTTCCATCCAATGCATCCCATACGCACACACTCCTTTCACCTGCGCACTATGGAACTCTAGCTCTGTCTACAACAAACTTACAGCCATTCATGACCTGTTTATATAAAATGCTTTCAACCTTTGAGCAATTACCGAAACCTGGCTATCTCCTGACACTGTTTCCATTGCTGCTCTCACACATGGTGGTCTTCACTTTAGCCATACCCCTAGGCCAGATGAGAAACGGGGTGGCGGTGTTGGGATCCTGCTCTCCCCCTCCTGCACTTATCAATACCTACCTCCAATCCCATCTCTCTCCTTCTCCTCCTTTGAAGTCCACTCTATTTGCCTGTTCTCCCCCTCTCCCTCAAAGTGGCAGTCATATATCGCCCTCCTGGACCGACCTCCCAGTTCGCCGCCTGGCTTCCTTACTTTCTCTCTTCAAATATACCAACCCTAATTCTTGGGGACTTCAACATTCCCATTGACAACCCATCTGCCCCTGCTGCCTCTAAACTTCTTTCACTCACATCCTCCTTCGGTCTCTCACAATCCACCCTATTCCTGACTCACCGTGATGGACACTCCATCGTCCTGGTATTTTCCTACCTCTGCTCTATATCTGACACCACCTGTCACCCTTTTCCCATTTCAGACCATCAACTGGTCACCTATAATATTAATGCAACAGCTAAACCCACTTCTCCATCCCACCCTTGCACATGTAAAAATACACATGCTGTGGATTCGCTCCAATTTTCAAAAATCATTAAAAATCTCCTCCCTCACACTTCCACTATAACCTGCCCTGATCTCGCTACATCCCACTATAACAAAACTCTCTCCTCTGAGTTAGACACACTTTCCCCTCCCCAGCTGTGCAAAACACCATGCCGTCAGTTACAGCCCTGGCATGCTCAGCAAACATGCTATTTGCAAAAATGCTCCCATACTGCTGAGTGTGTCTGGAGGAAAACTCACTCTGAACCTGATTTCATACACTATAAGTTTATTCTTCGATCATACACTTCTGCCCTTCACTTAGCCGAGCAAACCTACTTCTCTTCCCTCATGTCAGGGTGCCAGGAATCAGACTGAGACGAGAAGTGCAAAAATAATCACACCTTTATTAATAGCAAAAAATAATAAAAAGTCCACAAGTCAAATAACAAGCCAGGAATCAAAACCAGAGCTGGTAGTCAGACAAGCCGAGTCAGGAGCCAAAGCGAGTAGTGAGACGAGCCGGAATCAGGAATTAGGAGAACAGCAGAGTCAGGAACAAGCCAGGGATCAGGAACCAGGAGGGACGTCAGACAGCCAGGTAATACACAGGAGCTCTCACAAACAGGTCTGAGACAACGCAAGGGCAAAGCATACTGAACAAAGGCCCTTTAAATAATAAGTGATGACATCACAATTCTGAGACTGCATCCTGTCTCACATGGATGATGTAAACCAGTCTGGCCATAAAAGGAAGTACAGGAAGTGAGCAGCATCTCCCAGAATGCACCAAAGTCAGCAAGAGAGGTGAGTAAAATGGCTGCCAGCAGCACATGGCAAACAAGGCAGGAAAAAACCCTGACACCTCATAGCTACTCTTTCCTGAAACCTTAAACAACTTTTCTCCACCTTTAACTCTCTACTCTACACACCTACTCCACCCCCCCCATCTATCTTTAGTGCTCAAGACCTGGAAGACTACTTTTTAAACAAAACACGTACTATCCGAAGCAACATCCCAACACCAACCTGCAATATTCCAACAACAGGCCCAGTTACTCCCTCTGCCACCCTCTGCATCTTCCATCCAGCCACTGAGAATTAAGTTTCTTCCTTACTATCTTACTCACGCCTCACTACCTGCCCGCTCGACCCTATCCCTTCCCATCTAATACCCTCCCTTTCTTCCATCCTCACTCCTGCTCTTACTCACATCTTCAACCCATCTCTCTCTACCGGCTCATTCCCATCTTCTTTCAAACACATAAAAGTCACTTCCATACTCAAAAAACCCTCCCTCAAATTTAATTCTCCTAAAAGCTACCGTTCCATATCACTGCTTCCACTAACATCAAAACTCCTTGAAAAACTAGTTTACAATCGCCTAACCCACTTCCTGCCCACCAACTTTTTGCTTGACCCCCTGCAATCTGGATTCCACCCCAAACACTCAACTGAGACTGTTCTTACCAAGGTTACTAACGATCTTCTCTCTGCTAAAAATATTGGCCTCTACTCTATACTCATTTTACTTGACCTCTCAGCTGCCTTCGACACAGTTGACCACTTCTCCTCCTACAGACCATTAGCTCTTTTGGCCTCTGTGACACTGCTCTTTCCTGGATTCACTCCTATCTTTCTCACAGGTCTTTTTCTGTCTCATTTGCCGGCAACTCCTCCTCTCCTATGCCTCTGTCTGTTGGAGTACCTCAAGGATCTGTTCTGGGTCCTCTACTCTTCTCCATCTATAATTCTTCGCTGGGTAAACTTATCAACAGTTATGGCTTCAAATATCACCTCTACAGGGAGTGCAGAATTATTAGGCAAGTTGTATTTTTGAGGATTAATTTTATTATTGAACAACAACCATGTTCTCAATGAACCCAAAAAACTCATTAATATCAAAGCTGAATAGTTTTGGAAGTAGTTTTTAGTTTGTTTTTAGTTATAGCTATTTTAGGGGGATATCTGTGTGTGCAGGTGACTATTACTGTGCATAATTATTAGGCAACTTAACAAAAAACAAATATATACCCATTTCAATTATTTATTTTTACCAGTGAAACCAATATAACATCTCAACATTCACAAATATACATTTCTGACATTCAAAAACAAAACAAAAACAAATCAGTGACCAATATAGCCACCTTTCTTTGCAAGGACACTCAAAAGCCTGCCATCCATGGATTCTGTCAGTGTTTTGATCTGTTCACCATCAACATTGCGTGCAGCAGCAACCACAGCCTCCCAGACACTGTTCAGAGAGGTGTACTGTTTTCCCTCCTTGTAAATCTCACATTTGATGATGGACTACAGGTTCTCAATGGGGTTCAGATCAGGTGAACAAGGAGGCCATGTCATTAGATTTTCTTCTTTTATACCCTTTCTTGCCAGCCACGCTGTGGAGTACTTGGACGCGTGTGATGGAGCATTGTCCTGCATGAAAATCATGTTTTTCTTGAAGGATGCAGACTTCTTCCTGTACCACTGCTTGAAGAAGGTGTCTTCCAGAAACTGGCAGTAGGACTGGGAGTTGAGCTTGACTCCATCGTCAACCCGAAAAGGCCCCACAAGCTCATCTTTGATGATACCAGCCCAAACCAGTACTCCACCTCCACCTTGCTGGCGTCTGAGTCGGACTGGAGCTCTCTGCCCTTTACCAATCCAGCCACGGGCCCATCCATCTGGCCCATCAAGACTCACTCTCATTTCATCAGTCCATAAAACCTTAGAAAAATCAGTCTTGAGATATTTCTTGGCCCAGTCTTGACGTTTCAGCTTGTGTGTCTTGTTCAGTGGTGGTCGTCTTTCAGCCTTTCTTACCTTGGCCATGTCTCTGAGTATTGCACACCTTGTGCTTTTGGGCACTCCAGTGATGTTGCAGCTCTGAAATATGGCCAAACTGGTGGCAAGTGGCATCTTGGCAGCTGCACGCTTGACTTTTCTCAGTTCATGGGCAGTTATTTTGCGCCTTGGTTTTTCCACACGCTTCTTGCGACCCTGTTGACTATTTTGAATGAAACGCTTGATTGTTCGATGATCACGTTTCAGAAGCTTTGCAATTTTAAGAGTGCTGCATCCCTCTGCAAGATATCTCACTATTTTTGACTTTTCTGAGCCTGTCAAGTCCTTCTTTTGACCCATTTTGCCAAAGGAAAGGAAGTTGCCTAATAATTATGCACACCTGATATAGGGTGTTGATGTCATTAGACCACACCCCTTCTCATTACAGAGATGCACATCACCTAATATGCTTAATTGGTAGTAGGCTTTCGAGCCTATACAGCTTGGAGTAAGACAACATGCATAAAGAGGATGATGTGGTCAAAATACTAATTTGCCTAATAATTCTGCACACAGTGTATGCTGATGACACCCAGATCTACCTCTCTATCCCTGCTCTCTCTCCCTCTGTCCTTTCTCATGTCAGCGACAGCTTATCTGGTATTTCTTCCTGGATGGCCTCTCACCACCTAAAGAATAACATGTCCAAGACTGAGCTCCTCCTGTCCAAGACTGAGCTCCTTCTTATCCCCCCTCAAGCTCTACGCAGACTTCTGATTTCTCTATCCCTGTTGACGGCATCACCATTTCCCCATCGTGCCTCAGTCCACTGCCTCAGAGTTACACTTGACTCAAATCTATCCTTCATCCCCCATATCCAATCACTTTCTACATCCTGCCACAACCATCTACGCAATATTTCCAAGATTCGCCCTTTTCTGAGTGTTGACACCACAAAGCAAAAAATCCACTCCCTTGTTATTTCCCGACTTGACTACTGCAATAACCTACTCGCTGGCCTTCCTCTTTCCCGCCTCTCCCCCCTTAAATCCATCCTAAATTCCTCTGCCAGGCTGATCCACCTTTCCCGTCGCTCTGTATCTGCTGCACCTCTCTGCAAGTCCCTTCATTGGCTCCCCATTCACAGCAGAATTAAATTCAAAATTCTCACCCTTACATACAAAGCTCTCACCAACACCGATCCCCTCTACCTATCCTCTCTAATAAACAAGTATACTCCAGCCCGCCCACTAAGATCCAACAATGACCTGCTCCTTGCATCTGCGACTATTACCTCCTCTCATGCTAGACTGCAGGACTTCTGTCGTGCAGCACCTACCCTCTGGAACACTCTCCCTCGTGCTGTCAGACTTTGCCCTAATCTTTCTTCCTTTAAATGTTCCCTGAAGACTTTTCTGTTCAGGGAAGCCTATCACCCAACTCAATAATAAATTAATTTCACTTACCTAACATTTCCCTCATCTAACTCTGTATTAACATCTTTCTCAATCTTGCAGTCCTCACCTGTTTCTCAACCTCCTACCCTTCTAGATTGTAAGTTCCCACGGGAATAGGGCCCTCAATCCCTCCTGTATGTGTTTGTAAATGTTGTCCTGTCTCTTACAAGTCTTATATTGTTTTATTTAAATGAATTGTATCCATGGACAGCGCTGTGGAATATGTTGGTGCTTCATAAATAAAGTATAATAATAATCCCGGTGCAGGGACATGTGAAAGGTTTGGATACGTACTGGAATCTGAAGTCAGCCTATCAATTCCCGGCGGTGGTTAGAGAAAAGCTAGACAAAGAAATTGCCCTGGGGCGCATAGCGGGTCCGTTTACTGAATGTCCAGTCCCAGATTTGGTAATATCCTCGTTAGGGGTAGTGCCAAAAAAGGAGCCAGTCAAGTTTCAGCTCATTCAGCACCTGTCCTACCCTAAAGGCCTGTCTGTGAATGACAGCTGGGTCAATGGCATCATTCACATTCGTCTTACCAGTCATTCGATCAGGCTTTAGAGGTAGTCAGGGAATCGGGATATGGGGCGCTTCTGGCGAAGCTGGATATCGAATCAGCCTTTCATCTGCTCCCTATTCATCCTTCATTCTATCGGCTGATGGGATGTCGGTTTGAAGGGAGGGTTTTACATTGACAAGTGCTTGCTGATGGGTTGCTCAGTCTCATGTGCAGTAGCCTATTACCTAGACGATTTCTTGTTACTGGGCCCGGCAAATTTGTGCGAATGCGCTAGGTTGATGTCAGTAATGAGGGTCCTTATGCAGGAATTATGGTGTACCGTTGGCAGATGAAAAGTCTCAGGGTCCATGTTCGAGGCTAACATTCTTAAGTATCGAGATTGACACTGTTGCAAGGCTGTGTAGACTACCCGAGGACAAGGTAATTTGCTTTCTGGGAGCTGTTAGAATGGCTGCAGCAGCTAAATAGATGACCTTGAAGTCTTGTCAGTCAGTGCTAGGACTACTGAATTTTGCTTGCCGCGTGATTCCAATAGGCAGGGTTTTTAACAGGTGTCTAGAGGCACCATTAAAGGGCTCTAGGGCAGGGCGTAGTTTCAGGGTGACTAGAGAGATGAGGGAGGACCTGAGAATTTGGGAGCGATTCTTAGAACAGTTTAATGGGGTTCTGCTTTGGAGTAGGTGTAATAATCTGTTTATAATTACTTAAAACTGGCAAACAGATTAGATTAAGTGTAGCTGAATGACTGAACACCAAAAGTTATGAACCTGAACAAATGGTAATCAAATCAACAGCAGTTAATACAGAAAAGAACCAGCAATGGAATATATATATATATATATATATATATATATATATATATATAACAGAGAACAAGAAGCACTCCAGAAGTCTTTCCAATTTTATCACCTTTAATAGTGAACGTTTTCGGGCAACAAACAGCCCGTCCTCAAACTTACAAGGTTACCAAACACTTACCACCCAGCTGTGTTATAGACCGCCACCAGAGAAAAGTGTGCCACGCTCTCCGCGGTAGATGCGCCGCCCCTAACGAGTGACGTCATCGCCCGCGGCAACGTGTGGGAGCTGAAAAGGGCAAAGACAACTGTCAAATTATGCAGGCATATAATAAGCCCTAATTCTAAGCAACAAGCTTATACTTTAAATATGCAGTGTCAGCCGCTCTGGAATCAATCCGGGATGTAACCCAACTGCTAGCGTGAATTGAAAGCACACGCTAGCACACTGAGAAATATCCAGGACGTGACCCACTCAGGAAGCAGATTAGAAGATAACAAAAATGAATATTGTTCCAGAATGCAGGAAAGCCACAAAGGATAAAACGTCCCTTTAAGTAGTACAAAGAACAAAAAGGAAATGCTCTTACTTGAAGCTTCTGAAAAAGGTCCTCTTTAGCAGGCTTGTAAAACAAAGGAAAAGTTCTCTTTTGCAGCTTGTAAAAGTAAAAGTTCCTTTTAAGCAGGTGTATAACAAACAGAAAGGTAAAGTTCTCTTTTGCAGCTTGTAAAAGTATAATGTCCCTTTAAGCAGGTTTATAACAAACAGAAAGGCAAAGTTCTCTTTTGCAGCTTGTAAAAGTAAATGTCCCTTTTAAGCAGGTGTATAACAAACAGAAAGGCAAAGTTCTCTTTTGCAGCTTGTAAAAGTAAATGTCCCTTTTAAGCAGGTTTATAACAAACAGAAAGGCAAAGTTCTCTTTTGCAGCTTGTAAAAGTAAATGTCCCTTTTAAGCAGGTGTATAACAAACAGAAAGGCAAAGTTCTCTTTTGCAGCTTGTAAAAGTAAAATGTCCCTTTAAGCAGGTTTTGTTTATCAAAGAAAAGGTTTAAAGGTAAAGGCAAAAGCAAGGTCAGGCAGGCAGAAGTCGGCATCCAAATATCAGCAAAAGGTATAGGCAAAAGACAAGGTCAGGCAAGCAGAAGTCGGCATCCAAGTATCAGCAAAAGGGTAAAAGCTACAGGCAAGGTCAGGCAGGCAGAAGTCAATATCCAAATATCAGCAAGTAGGGATTAGGCAAGAGGCTTGGTCAGGCAGGCAGAAGTCGGTACACAAAAGAACAAAATTGATACGGTACTCACAATCCAGGGAAACAAACAAACGGGCCCAGATTCAGATCTCCCGCCGTGATTTAAAGGGCAGGAGCGTAACCGTCATCAGAGGGGTGTGAGAGAAAGTGTCATGTTGCTAAGCAACATGACGTCAGACACACAGAGAAGTTCCGGGAGCCGCGGCGACACGGCGATGAACGGAAGCAATCATGACAGCACCCCCTCCTCAAGGACCCCTCCGGGGGACAGGACCAGGTCTATCAGGATGAGTCTTGTGGAAGGTCTTGACCAAAATAGGAGCATTTACTTGATGAGCAGGTTCCCAAGAACGTTCCGTGACTGGATAACCCTTCCAATGAATGAGATAATACAATTTCTTGCCCCGCAATTTGGAATCTAGAATATGGCTGATCTCAAACTCAGGATGTCCATGCACCAATAACGGTGGAGGTTTAGAAAAAGGCTTAGAATACCTGTTAATCATCACAGGTTTTAAAAGAGAAACATGGAATACCGGATGGACTTTGAGAGACTTGGGTAAAGCTACCCGATAAGCAGTGGAACACACCTGACCCAGTATTCGGAAAGGACCCACATATCGTGGTCCCAATTTGTTAGAAGGTTGTTTCAGGCGAAGAAATCGAGAGGAAATCCAAACTTTATCACCAGGGCGATATTTAGGAGCCTTCTTCCGTCGAAGATCCGAAAAGAACTTGTAACGTCTAGAAGTTACAGAAAGAATACGATGTATCTTCTGCCAATGTCGAGTTAATCTTCGGGCTGTAAGATCAGAAGCAGGATTCACTGTGGAGGAAGTATGCAAAGGGAATGTCCTAGGCTGATATCCATAAGCTGCATAAAAAGGAGAAGTCTGAAGGGAGGAATTGTACCGGGCATTATGAGCCAATTCAGCCAAAGGAAGGTAAGAAGTCCAGTTAGAGTGATAATGATCCACATAATGTCTAAGTTATGTTTCAAGACACTGGTTTACTCTTTCAGTCTGACCATTCGATTGTGGGTGGTGAGAAGTAGAGAGAGATATAGTAGTACCAAAATGTTTACAAAGTGACCTCCAAAATCGAGAAACGAATTGTACCCCTCTATCTGAAACAATATCTAGAGGAAATCCATGGATTCTTACAATATGTAGAATAAAAAGTTCAGAGAGTCTTTTGGCAGATGGTAATCCTGGCAAGGGTACAAAATGAGCCGTCTTAGTGAACCTGTCGACCACCACCCAGATAGTATTGTTCCCAGTGGACAAGGGAAGATCGGTAATAAAGTCCATGGATACATGAGTCCAAGGCTGGTGAGGTATAGGCAATGGTTGGAGTAATCCTGAAGGAAGTTGGCGTGGAGTTTTGTTCATGGCACATTGTGTGCATACTGAGACGTAATCCTTCACATCTTGAGAGAGTGTAGGCCACCAGACATGTTGTTTGAGGTTTCGAGTGGTAATACTGATGCCAGGATGTCCAGAAAGGGGACTATCATGAGCCCAAAATAAAATCTTGGAACGAAGGCGTTCAGGAACAAAGAGTAAACCATTGGGAGGTTTACAGGACAAAGGAAGATGCTCTTGAGCGGACTGTAATTCTTGTAACCAAGAAGTTGTTAACTGGGCAATGACTTCATGAGGTTGGAGAATGGTACCAGACTCAGGAACTGGGGTATCTTGAAATTGTCTGGAAAGTGCGTCTGCTTTAATATTTTTTGAACCAGGTATGTAAGACAAATTATAGTGAAACCGAGAGAAGAATAATGACCAGCGTGCTTGCCTGGAATTTAATCGTTTGGCTGTTTGGAGATACAGAAGGTTCTTATGATCAGTAAGTATAGTAAATGGCAAAGAAGTACCTTCCAGCCAATGTCTCCATTCATCCAATGCCATTTTGATGGCAAGCAACTCTTTATTCCCTACGTCATAGTTAAATTCGGAAGGAGTGAATTTTTTAGAGAAAAAAGCAACAGGATGAATCCTTCCAGTCTCTGGTATTCGTTGAGACAGAACAGCTCCAGCAGCAACAGAGGAAGCATCCACCTCCAGAATAAATTGAAACTCAGGATTTGGATGACGAAGGATAGGAGCTGAGGAAAAAGCTTCTTTGAGAGATTCAAAAGCTTCTATAGCCTCAGACGGCCATACTTTACAGTTTTGTCCTTTTCTTGTGAGAGAAGTAAGAGGAGAAGTAATAGTAGCAAAATTCTTGATGAACTTTCTGTAATAATTGGCGAAGCCTAGGAAACGTTGTAAAGCCTTCAAAGAATCAGGTCTAGGCCAATCCAAAATGGCAGAAAGTTTAGTAGGGTCCATTTCGAATCCAGATGCCGATATTACATAACCCAGAAAGGGTATGGATTTTTGATGGAAAGAACATTTCTCCAGTTTAGCAAACAGATGGAATTCTCTTAGACGTTGAAGTACTTTCTTGACGTGGTGCACATGATCTTGGTGGTTCTGAGAAAAAATTAAGATGTCGTCCAGGTATATGATAACAAAAATATTCAAAAAATCACGAAAGATCTCGTTTACAAAATGCTGGAAAACCGCCGGAGCATTGCATAGCCCGAAGGGCATGACCAAATATTCATAATGCCCAAATCGAGTGTTAAAGGCAGTCTTCCACTCATCTCCTTTGCGTATACGGATCAAGTTGTATGCACCACGTAGGTCGAGTTTGGTGAAAATGGTGGCTCCCTGAAGATAAGTAAAAAGTTCAGGAATAAGGGGCAGAGGATAACTGTTCTTGATGGTAATCTGATTCAATCCACGATAATCAATACAGGGTCTTAATCCGCCATCCTTTTTTCCCACAAAAAAGAAACCAGCCCCTACAGGGGAAGAGGAGGGTCGAATAAATCCTCTAGCCAGATTGTCTTTTATATATTCTTCCAGAGCCATGTTTTCTGGTTTAGAAAGTGGATATGTCTTGCCTCGAGGATAGGCAGCCCTAGGAAGGAGATCAATGGGACAATCAAAAGGGCGATGAGGAGGAAGACGTTCAGCTTCTTTTTTGGAGAAGACATCCACAAAGTCATGGTAATGCATAGGTAAGGATTCCGGAGTTTCAACTGTGAGAGCAATAGTGAGTGGTAACTTAGTAATCTTTTGAAGACATTTAGTCTGGCATGTAGATCCCCAGGAAGTGAGTTCACCGAAAGTCCAAGAAAAAATGGGATTGTGAATCTGGAGCCAGGGTAATCCCAAGATAATGGGAAATTGCGGAGTGGGAATGACATCGAAACAAATTGTCTCAGAATGAAGTATTCCTACGGTGAGGAGTAAGGGTTGAGTAGAAAACTGAATGTATCCAGAACCCAAAGGATCTCCACTGACCGTAGAGACTGAAATGGAATACTCCTTCTTTAGTAAGGGTATAGAATGAGTAGAAACAAATGTAGAGTCAATGAACACACCTCCAGCACCAGAATCAATTAGAGCTTGGGTATAGATCTTCTTATGTCCAATTAGAAGAGTTACTGGAACAAAGAGTTTCTTGTATAGGGAATGACCACTATTTTGGCTTAACTCAGTTCCCTGGACTAGAGTTAAGCCCTGGCTTTTACTGGCCTAGTAGGACAATCCCTTAATAAATGCCCTTTAAGGCCACAGTACAGACATAAGCCAAGAGTCCGTCTTCTCAAGCGTTCAGTCTCAGTTAATTTTAAACTTCCTACTTCCATGGGTTCAGCCTGATCAGTAGTAGGAGAGGCTGGAGTGACTGGATTAGAAAAACGAGGAGCTAAACGAAAAGGAGTTCGAGTTGAAGTCCTCTGTGTTCTATCCTTTTCTTGTTGGCGTTCACGAAACCTGGCGTCGAGACTGATACAGAGATTTATTAAGGCTTCTAAGGACTCTGGAAGTTCACGATACACCAATTCATCCTTGAGACGCTCAGAAAGTCCTTTACGGAAAGCGGCTCTGAGTGCTCCCTGATTCCAAGTGGTTTCAGAGGCAAGGGTGCGGAACTCAATTGCATATTGAGAGACTGGTTGATTTCCTTGACGTAAATCCAGGAGAGTAGCTTCAGCAGCGGATGACCTTCCAGGTTTATCGAATACGTTTGAGAATGTAGATAGAAATGTATCAACATCCAACAGTATCGGATCATTCTTTTCTAGCAAAGGTGACACCCAAGCCAAGGCTTTTCCTTTCATTAAGGAAATAAGAAACGTGATTCTAGAAGAGGCAGTAGCAAAGAGAGTAGGGCTATTTCGGAAATGAAGACGGCATTGATTCAGAAAGCCTCTACATTCTTCAGGATTCCCATCATATTTATCCGGAAGAGGTATCCTGGGACTTAGTTGTACCTGAGACTGATTGTTAGGAATCGGAGGAGGTAATGCCTCAATCGGATTTGGATTGGGATTAGGATTGGGAGGTGCGGTAGCAACCAAATTTTGTAATAGAGCAGTAATTTGATCAAGTTTAGTGTCCAGAGACTGCAAGTGAGTGGCATGAGAACCCAAGAGCTGTCCCTGGTGAGCCACGGCCATAGATAATTCAGTGGGGTCCATTTTTATGGCCCGTTTGTAATGTCAGCCGCTCTGGAATCAATCCGGGATGTAACCCAACTGCTAGCGTGAATTGAAAGCACACGCTAGCACACTGAGAAATATCCAGGACGTGACCCACTCAGGAAGCAGATTAGAAGATAACAAAAATGAATATTGTTCCAGAATGCAGGAAAGCCACAAAGGATAAAACGTCCCTTTAAGTAGTACAAAGAACAAAAAGGAAATGCTCTTACTTGAAGCTTCTGAAAAAGGTCCTCTTTAGCAGGCTTGTAAAACAAAGGAAAAGTTCTCTTTTGCAGCTTGTAAAAGTAAAAGTTCCTTTTAAGCAGGTGTATAACAAACAGAAAGGTAAAGTTCTCTTTTGCAGCTTGTAAAAGTATAATGTCCCTTTAAGCAGGTTTATAACAAACAGAAAGGCAAAGTTCTCTTTTGCAGCTTGTAAAAGTAAATGTCCCTTTTAAGCAGGTGTATAACAAACAGAAAGGCAAAGTTCTCTTTTGCAGCTTGTAAAAGTAAATGTCCCTTTTAAGCAGGTTTATAACAAACAGAAAGGCAAAGTTCTCTTTTGCAGCTTGTAAAAGTAAATGTCCCTTTTAAGCAGGTGTATAACAAACAGAAAGGCAAAGTTCTCTTTTGCAGCTTGTAAAAGTAAAATGTCCCTTTAAGCAGGTTTTGTTTATCAAAGAAAAGGTTTAAAGGTAAAGGCAAAAGCAAGGTCAGGCAGGCAGAAGTCGGCATCCAAATATCAGCAAAAGGTATAGGCAAAAGACAAGGTCAGGCAAGCAGAAGTCGGCATCCAAGTATCAGCAAAAGGGTAAAAGCTACAGGCAAGGTCAGGCAGGCAGAAGTCAATATCCAAATATCAGCAAGTAGGGATTAGGCAAGAGGCTTGGTCAGGCAGGCAGAAGTCGGTACACAAAAGAACAAAATTGATACGGTACTCACAATCCAGGGAAACAAACAAACGGGCCCAGATTCAGATCTCCCGCCGTGATTTAAAGGGCAGGAGCGTAACCGTCATCAGAGGGGTGTGAGAGAAAGCGTCATGTTGCTAAGCAACATGACGTCAGACACACAGAGAAGTTCCGGGAGCCGCGGCGACACGGCGATGAACGGAAGCAATCATGACAATGCAGTATAAATACATTAAGTCATTGCAGTAAAGACTGGGAAATTAGATATATCACAAAAAGAAATACGGTTGTCATAGTAACCAGTAAACCATCAACGCTAGGTATAGCAAGTCATTCATTACATAAAAGTTACTGCATAAACGAAATCGACTTCTTGGATGTGAGGTTATACATCAGCAATGGTAGGATTCATTCTACCTTGTATAGAAAGGAGACTGATAGAAACTCCTTGTTACATTACACAAGTTGCCATCCTCCCACATTGAAGAAAGCATTGCCCAAATCTCAATTGCTCAGAGTGGTGAGAAACAATTCTGAAAGTGATAAAAGAGAAGAACAACTCACTGAGATGGTGCAACGATTTGAAGTAAGGAGCTATCCGGATAAACTACTTAGGGAACAGCGGGCTCAGGTCTGTCAGGCCAGTACCTGTGTACCTAAAAAGGTGGAGAAAAGGATGACATTCATCACAACCTTCACAGGAGATAAAGGCCCCTTAAAGGACATACTCAACAAACATTGGGAAATTATCAATACGGATAGATCGTTACCCTTGCATAAAGTTGATCCCCCAAGAGTGGGTTTTAAGAGATCAAGGTCTTTACGGGACTTGCTTATTAAAACTGACCCGATACAAAGTTACAAATCCTCAACATGGCTGGATATTAAAAAACCAGGGGTTTTCCGATGCCTTGGCTGCACAACATGTGGGGGGTTAATCACTGGACCAAGCTTCACCCATCCACACAAACGTAAAATTTATAAAAAATGTATAAGCATAAATTCCGCCTGACGTGTACTACCACGTATATAGTGTATCTTTTACACTGTATTTGCGGGCTTTATTACGTAGGAAAGACCTGTGACGATTTGCGTACACGGATGGCAAATCATCGATCTGCTATCAAGACGGCACTAAATAAAGGCACTTCCGAGCAACCAGTGGCCAGACACTTTTTGGAACATAAGCATAGTGTCATGGATCTTAAATATACGATTATAGATCATGTACCATCGTTACCCAGAGTTGGTGATAGAAACCGACTACTTCTTCAAAGAGAAGCTAAATGGACATTCGAATTGAATACACTTGCGCCCTATGGGCTGAATACACAGCTAGATTGGCAGGTGTTCCTGTGACCCCTGTTCACTGTCGAAAAATGAATCCAGGGGGAGTCCATGATCATTCATATTACTGTTCTTTAATTTGTGTGAGCCATGGTTCATTCCTATTTCTGTAATTATATTAGCTTGTTCAGCAAATTCTTTTCTGTCTGTCCGGGTATGTGACTCCACTTTACAAAAATTGTTATTAAAATTTGATTAAGTTTAGTTTATTTCAGTTTCCATCTATTTCAATTTTTTGATGGCATACTGTTTTGTGGAGCCCCATATTCGTTTATGCAGTAACTTTTATGTAATGAATGACTTGCTATACCTAGCGTTGATGGTTTACTGGTTACTATGACAACCGTATTTCTTTTTGTGATATATCTAATTTCCCAGTCTTTACTGCAATGACTTAATGTATTTATACTGCATATTTAAAGTATAAGCTTGTTGCTTAGAATTTGGGCTTATTATATGCCTGCATAATTTGACAGTTGTCTTTGCCCTTTTCAGCTCCCACACGTTGCCGCGGGCGATGACGTCACTCGTTAGGGGCGGCGCATCTACCGCGGAGAGCGTGGCGCACTTTTCTCTGGTGGCGGTCTATAACACAGCTGGGTGGTAAGTGTTTGGTAACCTTGTAAGTTTGAGGACGGGCTGTTTGTTGCCCGAAAACGTTCAATATTAAAGGTGATAAAATTGGAAAGACTTCTGGAGTGCTTCTTGTTCTCTGTTATATTCCATTGTTGTTAGCACCCGAAGCTGTTGCTTACTCAGGATCTGGAGTGCACTTTGCCTGTATATATATATATATATATATATATATATATATATAACTGTTTGAATATATATATATATATATATATATATAAATGGTAGAAACTGATTATAAGTAAAGTTATGTCAGAGAACAGAGTTCTTCCAAGTATATTCGACACTGGAGAGTAACAGGTTAATGCTTGCAAGCTGCAGTTAAAATGTTAAGTATAGTCTCAGGGTGGAGTACAAGCAAGTTAAGTGAGACACAAGCAGGCAAGCAGACAACAGTTGAAGGTAGCAGCTAAATGCAGTTAGTGGATTAGCAGATAAATATGAAACACATTGAGAGAGATAAGTACACTCCAAACATGAGCTAAAGTACTTGCGTGACAAAACCCAGGTAGGTGGTATCCAAGTAGATGCGGTAGTCCGGAGATGAAATAGAAAACAGAGCAGCAGAGCGTGCAGGTGAGAGCTGCGTGAGCAGTATGCAGCGTGTGATCCTCAGCGTGGAAATGAGCGGAGGGATATGCCAGTAAGGTAGATCCGGATCCTCAAACCAAGAATAGTCCATAGACAGCGGAGCAAGGTGTAGTTGAAAAGCACAATGAAGTGAAGAGGGCTAAAGGTACAAATAGCAACAAAGGTTCCAGTATAGGATTCAAAGGAATATCAATTGTAACAAAAGTAAGGACTTGAGACAAAGTGACTGAGTAGCCAGAGAGGAACTCAGAGTACACAAAATAAT
Source organism: Bombina bombina (assembly GCF_027579735.1). Lineage (NCBI taxonomy): Eukaryota > Metazoa > Chordata > Amphibia > Anura > Bombinatoridae > Bombina > Bombina bombina. Next base: position 587,206,846 of record NC_069501.1, read on the forward strand.
CAAGCAATGTGTACAAGGGGAAGTGAAGTTATAAAGGCTAAAGGGGTGGAGCCCAGTTAAAGGGACATTACAGTAGGCCACCCATGTCGAGCCAGGCCCTGCACTTATTTACAGATGCCGCTGATGCAGCTGGCTATGGTGCCTTTTTGGATGGGTAATGGAGTGCAGAGCCATGGCTGACCTGGTGGATCACACAAGGCTTGACACATAACCTTACCTTGTTAGAGTTGTTCCCCATAATTGTAGCTGTCGAACTTTGGGGGCATAAGCTTAGAGATAGCTCTATCATATTCTGGTCGGACAACCTGAGTGTGGTGTATGCCATAAACAGGTTGTCTGCATCATCCCCAGTGGTAGTCCCTTATTTGAGGCACCTAGTTTTGTGTTGCCTACAGCTCAATCTCCAATTCTTAGCTAAACACATACCAGCCGTAAACAACGTGGTTGCAGACGCCTTGTCACGTTTCCAATGGGGTCAGTTTAGAAGGTTAAGGACCTACCTTGTCCTGTTTTTCTCTGGCAGATAGCCGGGGGGTAGCAGCAGTGTTTCCACTAGTGAAATCAGCACTGGCTCCTAGTACCTGGAAAGCCTACACACGGAACAGGAATGAATGTGAGGCATTCTGCATTGCCAGAGGGGTGTATATGTGCAAGATGGACAGCAGGTACTGTGGGTAGAATGAATAAATAGTCTGCATGGGGCCCCCCACCTCTTGTCAGTATGGAGTTCCAGGTTCTCGCTTAGCCGCCACCGTTTGAGATGGAATTCGAGAAGTCATCTAGTTATTTATATATTTCATATATGTTTTTTAATAAACATGACCATTTTGGTATTTTCCCCAGCCCTGTGTCTGTCTGATTATTCAAAGGGGTGAGGGGTAATTTGTAATTTCCAGAGAATGCTATCTAGGGGTTTTAGCCCTTATGTGAAAAGAAATTGGAATGAGGTTTACAAAAGAAGACAGAAGGGTTTCAATTTACAATCAAAAGGTTATTTGATTATTTGCTCTACATTAGAGTCATTCTCATTATAAAGATATATTTTCCAAATATGAGAGCAGCAGAACTTTAGTGTAATAGACATATGTATGGTTATTAATGTTTCTAATTAAAGTGAATGTCAACTTTCACAAATGAAAGCCCTGTTTTTAAAAATACTATTAAAAACAGGGGCACTTTCAGTGAACAGCTATTATTATAATGGGTTAATATTCTTTTTAAAGTGCTTGATTATGGGTGTAGATTTGGCTAGTCAGCTGATTGGCTGCTGTGTATTCAAACGTTTGTATTGCTTGTTCATAGGACTAAACAACTAGGAATACTAATTGTACAAAGAGATACATTTAGGATTGATAGAAAAGAATACCACAAAAGTAATAAATTCTCTAACTCCAATTATTCATGTAGATGTAGGATTACTCTATCTATTAAAATGTTCCATATCATTCATACTTTAAATCTTTATTCTTACAACTAGGAACAAACATTCACACAGTAGTAGCCTGAAAGAGTTAAAAACACTTAAACCCAGTCAAATAGGATTAATATGATAAGCAATAATGTGTATATTTATCCTGATGCCCACAACAAAATAATGTAAGATAAGCTAAGCCCTTACAATCCGAGGGCTGAATTACTTTTAAGTTTTATATTTTAAGGTAAATAGTAGGCACCAGGAATCAACAAACATTCGTAAAGATAATGGTTTTTTTTTAACTTGGGTAAGCTGTTAAAAAGCGACAGACAGGAGAGAACTAGCTTCTCCTGCTGGACCCCTGACGCGCGTTTCACAGAACGCTTCCTCAGAGGGGGTGCGGGCCGCTGCTACTCAGCGTTATTTATGTGGGTAGTTGTCCCACCTCATGCCCCTGATTCATTGTCCTTCGTGGTTTAGATTGATCTGATTCGCTGCTAAGTCAGTCTGTAATAAGAATAGACTGTGACATCCGGGGTTACGTTGCGTAATGAGGGGGTGTGAGTTGGGGGGCGTGTATACTTTTACTCATTGACCAGTCACTACTCAATAAACAGGGGGTGTGTGTGTTGTATAGTAGCGATTGGATGATCACTCTGAAGCATTGTTATGTTATGATATAAAGCAATTCATAACTCTTAATGCTTTGTTTATAACTTGCAGTGATCATCCAATCGCTACTATACATTAATTTATAATTTATAATTTAAGTACTAACACATATACAATGGATATTCAATCAGACATGGCTAATCGCGATCAGAAACGACTAACAGAACTTAACTCTATTTTTAATAGTTCCACTAGGGACAATATACAAATCAATGAGGATGAATTAAATAATGTGTTATGTAAATTACATCAAACTTTACATAAACAATCCAAAAGATGGTGGAACTGGCACTTCTTTGAGAAGTATGCAGAAAAAAACATAATTCCCAGAGGGTTGAGGATGAAGGTATTTCCAGCCTTTAACCTTTATAACAATGATCTAACCAAAGAATGGGAAACAGCCTTGTCAGAGTGCTCTCTCAAATTAATAAACATATTAATTAAACATGATAAACTTGAACTAACAAAGCTAGACTCTGAAATTGAAGAATACAATGCCCAATTGTCTCAATTTAATGATAAAATAGACTACAAAAATCAGTATGATAAATACCAAAAAGAATTGGACAAATTGGAGCAAGAAATAATAGCAACTAAAAAACAAAAGTTGCAGAGAGATATTGAAGATTTTCAAAATCAAAGAGTTTATCGCTGGCGTAATAATATCACCTCTAGACACAGGGGTAACAGATATCTTGTTCAACAACCTGAGAGCAGTGCAGAGAGTGAAACTGACATTTCAGATAATGACTCAGACACCAACACTGACAATGACAGTACTAACAACACAGATATAAATGGTGCCAGACCTAAGAGCTATAGCTCAGTACAATCTTCCACATCTTCTTCTTCCTCATCATCTTTTTTGTCCAAAACCCCTCACAACATAACCCCACCAGTCACCTCAACCAATCAGACCAATACTCAGAACAGGGGAAACAAACGGAAATTTTCAGGCCCAGTGAGACAGTCAACAAGAAGAAGGGAATTGAGTCCCTTCAGCAAGATAAGGATGAACAAATGAGGATTGTTAACCTTTCTGACTATATACTTAGTACCACACACAAATCTGTACTATCCAGAGGACTGTCTTTCTGCCCTGTAAATTCATTAAACAAATTTGAGGTAATCAAAGATATCCATCTGTTCTCCAGAAAAATACTACTCAAAAAATTATATGCCTTTAATCCAAACAGTTTGAATGCAGAAGGTTTACTAACTGTAGATATATTACAAGAGTTATCTGCAGCCAGTACAGATATGCAAATAGCAAATGACACGGATACTCAAGCAGATGAGTCTGCATCTACTGTTTGGAGATCAAATGTTAAACCTAAATCTACCTATGTTCCATCTTTCTCTATATCCCCAGAGATACAGATTTTTTGCAAGATGGTTTGTAAAAAAAATCGAACAATTGCCCATATACAGGACTAAACAAAATCTTAACATCAATGAAATTAATGCATTAAGAGAGATAGAATCATGGCATGATGTCCTAATCAAGCCATCGGATAAAGGTGGAAATGTGGTCCTATGGCCACAACAAATGTATATGGATGAGGCCAAAAAACAATTATCTAACTCTTCTTGTTATAAACAGTTGATATTCAACCCTCAGAGTTCATATCTTACTCAATATAACAGAATGATACAAAGTGCTTGGAAATCTAATATAATATCTAACTCAGAGAAAAAGTATCTGATAAAGGACAACCCTAAAATTGCCACTTTATACTTTCTGCCGAAAGTGCATAAAAACCCCTCAATACCTCCCGGAAGACCAATTGTGTCAGGCAATGACAACTTAACAGAAAATGCAAGCAAATTTGTAGATTTGCGATTAAGAGAATACCTTACAAGTATACCCTCATATGTACGTGACACAATGGAGGTATTGCAGCTGTTACAAAATATTAAACTATCTGAGGATATGTGGCTAGTTACAGCGGACGTTGAGTCCTTATACACAAATATAAAACACGAAGATGGAATCAAAGCCATTAAATATTATTTGGCTTCAAATAATAATGATAACAACTTACATAATGACTTCATAATCCAACTTTTGAAATTTGTCCTGACTCACAACTTCTTCACATTTAATGACAGGTACTACTTGCAAACACAGGGTACCGCTATGGGTACAGCCTGCGCGCCGACATACGCAAATTTATTTCTTGGCTACTGGGAACTATTCTATGTATTTTCTAATGATCTTGAAAAATATACTGAACACATTCCAATGTGGTTAAGATACATAGATGATGTTCTTTTCATCTGGGAAGGGTCATATGAACAACTTGAAACCTTTATGAAGAGAATTAATGAGAATGATCTTAATATCAAATTAACTTTTGATGCTAACCAACAGGAGATATGCTTCTTGGATTTAAAGATATTCAAAAACAATGAAGGATTCATCAATACCACTATGTTTAGAAAAGAAACATCAACTAATACTCTTTTACATCACTCCAGTGCTCATTCTCCAAGTACCCTAAAAGCTATACCGTACGGGGAATTTTTGAGACTTCGTCGGAACTGTACCACCAATGAGATCTATATACAGGAAAGTGTGGCTTTAGCACAGAGACTAATTGCACGTGGATACAGCAAGAAATCCATAAAAAGAGCCAAGTATAAAGCACTTAGGAAAAGTAGAGATGATTTACTAATTCCAAAAAGCAAAACGCTTCAAGAGTCATGCCCTAGGCTCATTACCACATATAATCCCCAGATGCCACATGTTCAAAATCATTAATGATCATTGGAACATACTCCAAAATGATGAAACTCTCAAGTCAGTAATAGGCGACAGAGTCTCATTAGGATACAAGAGAACAACCTGAGAGACAAACTGGTATCCAGCCATTTTGTAAGAACTGCCAAGAAAAAAGATATGAATCCAGGTATGTACCCTTGTGGTACCTGTTCAGCCTGCAAATATGTTTTGAAAACCAAAACAATAACTAAAAAAACAGGACAAGTATACAACCTCCAAGCACATTTCTCATGCACTACTATGGGAGTAATATATGTACTCTATTGCTCCTGCCAAATGGCATACGTTGGCATGACGACAAGGGAGATAAAAACACGTATCTTGGAACATGTTTATAACATCAAATATGCTCAAAGAGACAAAGATAAAGGTAAAAAAATCACCTCTGTGGCTAAGCATTTCTTATCACATCATATTGGATCACCCAGAGAACTAAAATACACTGTGATCCAAAAAGCATCTCTTGGCATCAGAGGTGGTAACATTGAAAAGGTTTTATTAAAAATGGAGTGTAAATGGATATATCTCCTAAACGCGGTTAAACCCTTTGGTATGAATGACTTTAACAACTTTTTTGTATATATTTAACTTTAAAGCTCAGATACACATAGCAATATCACTATTTAAACCTGTGATTTCAGTATTGCATATTCATTTAATTTTGTGAGTAAATGTACACCAAGGTTATCCTTAGAATAACCTTTATAGGATATTAATTTCTAAACATCCCGGTTTGTATAACAACCATCATAAATGTATAATTCTGAAGATACTAAATTAAATAATTTGAGATAATGGACTTAGTTCAGAAAGAAATAACAGTGTACTTTCACCTTATCCAATATTTAGTCTAATAATATTTAAGTTCACACAGTATATAAAAAATTAGTGGTATGGGTTTTAGTTTTTCTCTCCTTATATGTATTTATAATATGTTATTTATCAGATATAATATTATCTTTTCCACATTTTTTGTTTCACATGGGGCATGCTATTGGCCCTAGTCTATATTATAACATTAATAATAATTATTAATCATGTTTATATTCACACTCTGTATATTAATTACGCTCCCATTCACACTTCCCTTTTTTATTTCATATATTTAATATTTCCTATTTTCATTATTGGCTGTCATCAGCACCACATATTATTTTTATTTAAGTTACACACAATATTTGTATTCTCAGTACGCTGAGGTTACTATACACCCCCATCTCTCAAGTGCAGATATATTGACATATCTGTATAACCCACATCAGGAATAAACCTGAATCTAGTGTCACCGTACTATTTTTTTATCACATCTATACACTTATTTTATTTTTAACACATCACACTCACTATGCTTAACCTAGTCACTTCCCTTTATCACTAATATCTAACACATATATACTGATAAGGTACACACCCAACTTATAAGATCTACTAGGGATGACGTATTATTATTCAAAGATTATTGTAGGTTATTATTTGTTAGATTTCACAATCTTTAAAGCATGGAACCCATGATAGATTTTGGGATAGATTACTATACATAGTTTACCTACATTACATTCCATTTATGTATACAGTAAAGATTAAGGACTGCCATCTTCACCCAATGACGTGGTATAACAGTGCCACACTCATTGGTAATTTAATACTATGTCGCAAAGCATAATCGCTATTCCTTATTGATAACCTATATATAGGATTCTAAACACTAAAATTGAGAGATAAGATTAAATACGGTGATCAGTTGCTTTATCTATTCTATCTATCTGTCTGAACGTTTTATATATACATGGAGATTGGAATAACAGTGATTAGCTGAAGACTAAACCACAGTATGCGTTCTATCCCACTGGCAGTATGTAAATCTAGAATGCTTATTAGATTCAGTCTAATATTTGATAGATTTATTGTATATCAGCAGACATAAATATAGACATTATAAAACAGTGTGAAATTTTAGCATCCGACTGTATGCTGTCAGTTTATTCACCGATCTGGTTTACAATCACTTCCAAGGATTCGGCACAACAGTGCAATACTCACTGGGAATATAACATTATATTATCTCACAAAGAATAATTGCTATTCCAAAATGATAAGCTATATTCAGGAATCTAAACATCAAAAATTATAAAATAAGATTCCACACGGTAATCAGTTGTCTAGTTGATTACCTACCTGTCAGAACGCATCATATATACTTTGAAATTAAAACAACAGTGATTGGTTAAAGGCTAGACCGCAGCTTGCTTTCCATCTCACTGACAGTATGCTAATTAATAATGCTTATTAGATTCAGTCTAACATTTGATAGAACCATTGTATATAAGCAAACAGAAATACTGATATTACAATATATTATGAAATTTTAGCATCTGTTCGTATGCTGTCATTTTATTTACCAAACCGTCTTACAATCATTTAAAGGTACGCTGTATTCCTTAATGTGTCCGTTTACAAAGCACATTTTAATTATCTGCTTTGAATACTATGATCTCAGTTCTGCCAATTCGGTAAGATATAATAATTTCCTATGAAGCATTGTTATGTTATGATATAAAGCAATTCATAACTCTTAATGCTTTGTTTATAACTTGCAGTGATCATCCAATCGCTACTATACAGAACACCCCCCCCTGTTTATTGAGTAGTGACTGGTCAATGAGTAAAAGTATACACGCCCCCCAACTCACACCCCCTCATTACGCAACGTAACTCCGGATGTCACAGTCTATTCTTATTACAGACTGACTTAGCAGCGAATCAGATCAATCTAAACCACGAAGGACAACGAATCAGGGGCATGAGGTGGGACAACTACCCACATAAATAACGCTGAGTAGCAGCGGCCCGCACCCCCTCTGAGGAAGCGTTCTGTGAAACGCGCGTCAGGGGTCCAGCAGGAGAAGCTAGTTCTCTCCTGTCTGTCGCTTTTTAACAGCTTACCCAAGTTAAAAAAGAACCATTATCTTTACAAATGTTTGTTGATTCCTGGTGCCTACTATTTACCTTAAAATATAAAACTTAAAAGTAATTCAGCCCTCGGATTGTAAGGGCTTAGCTTATCTTATATTATTTTGTTGTGGGCATCAGGATAAATATACACATTATTGCTTATCATATTAATCCTATTTGACTGGGTTTAAGTGTTTTTAACTCTTTCAGGCTACTACTGTGTGAATGTTTGTTCCTAGTTGTAAGAATAAAGATTTAAAGTATGAATAATATGGAACATTTTAATAGATAGAGTAATCCTACATCTACATGAATAATTGGAGTTAGAGAATTTATTACTTTTGTGGTATTCTTTTCTATCAATCCTAAATGTATCTCTTTGTACAATTAGTATTCCTAGTTGTTTAGTTCTGCTCTCTAAGAATCCACAATAGATACGTACCTTAACTGTTATAAGTGACTACAAAGTACTGGTATATTACATACCCTTTTTGATTTATATAATAGGTACAATATCTATCATTTACTAACTCCTACCAATCCCCCATTTCATTGCAAAGCTTGTTCATAGGAAACATGTAAGAGTTACATAAATATACATTGTACATTTATTTTATCATTTGACGGTACATTGTGTTCACTACTCAGAGGCACTATTTCCCTCTAGTTAATAAATTGGAAAAACGTAAGATAAGAGTGCTATTGTGAGATCTCCTTTTTTTTCTTTCATAGTTGTTTATAAGAGTTACATACCTCCCAACATTTGTGGATGGGTATTAGCGACTCAGAAGGTTGAGGGAGGGTGAGGGAGACTGTCACGGTTTTGTGAGCAAGGCAGTTTTGGGAGGGGCGGGGTAGAGGGTGCTTAGTGAGTGGGTTGTGGGTGTGTCTAGACTCTTGGTGGGTGTATCTGGGTGGTTCATGGGCGTATCTGACTGGTCCATTAGTGTGGCTTATGGAAATTCTGAAAATAAGGACATATGGCTGTTTTAGAGGGACAGAGTTTAGAATTAAGGGCTGTCCCTCTCAATAGGGACTGTTGGGAGATCTGGAGTTAGGAGAGGTATTAAATTTTTGTTTTGTTTCAAGCATTGTATCCGCTATTTGTATTGTGGGGGTTAGACACACAGAGTTGCAGCATTGTTGGTGATAACGAATTAGAACATGTCATTTTATTACTATAATAGCCCTTTAACACAGATAATAATTCAGACTAAATCCTTACATTTTTATACTCATTCTTATTGTAATCCAGTTTGTTATGCCCCTATCATGGTAAATATGTTCTCTATAATCTCTCTTCTGAGCAGGCCCTTTTACTATCCTCGTAACTGTGTCCAAAGTGATGCAATTTCTTATCTATCCCAAGGATACTACCTTGTGCGCCTGGGTCATATGCAGCCCTCTAGTTTTTGTAGCCCCCAGGAAAAACCAGAACTAGGAATGTGCGCCATAGTTCTAGGAAAAACTGGAAGTCAAAATGTGTTCTTTGGTTTAAAAAAGCCCTCTGTAGGAGAGACCAGCAGACAGTGGTTTCCCTGCAACCGTACCTAAATAAGGCCCTGTGCACAACATATTTAGAAAATATATTATCATTTTTGTGCTTAATAACCATAAAATCTTATATGGCCATTAAAGGTTCTAAACTATTGATCTGCTGCCCCTGAGTCTTAGTAGGTTGGCCAAATCTGGTGTAATTCACTGTAGCTGTAGAAACAAAACAGTATTAGTTTCATCAACACTAAAAAAATGACAATAAACTATTGCTTATTTTTCCTCTTATAATCAACAACTGTAAAAATATGTCATCTGAGATCCTGTGGAGAGTTTTGGTTGAATTCTTTCCTACAGTCTTGGACACAGAGCTGAAGCCCAGACTTCAGTCTGTATAGTTAACCTGACTGCTAACAGCTGTCACTTGACTTTGCAGCTGGCTTCATCCTCAAACTGAATATTTCTCAGTGTTCCTCTGGCAGCAAATGCTTGTGCTTTATCAGGTAAAGAAGAAAGAATTCAAAATAACAGCTGCTTTGTGCAAGTAGTTGATTGTCTTCTAATCTTTATTTCAAGGGAATAAAACTGTGATTCATTTAAAGTAAATATTTTTTCCTTCTGTAATCTTTCTATTTTCAATTCAGTTCAAAAATATTTCAAAAACAGACATTCGGCCAGATTACAAGTTTTGCGTTATGAGTGACTCGGTAATAACTTGCAAGTTATTGTCACCGCTCACCTTTAATAGCGCTGCTATTACAGGTTTGCTAAATTAATATATTAACCCCTAAACCTAACCCTAACCCTAAGTCTAACCCTAACCCTAATGTAACCCTAACCCTAACACCCCTAACTTTAATATAATTAAAATCATTCTAAATAAAGCTTACTATTAATAACTAAATAATTCCTATTTAAAAATAAATACTTACTTGTAAAATAAACCCTAAGATAGCTACAATATAACTAATAGTTACATTGTAGCTATCTTAGGTTTTATTTTTATCTAACAATGAAAGATAGGGTACAGCGCTAGACCAATCCTACTCTGCCTAACTATGGTAATTGTCTCCTCCCTAGACAATTAAAAAGATATAAATTAGAGATGCAATAGGTATAGAAGGCGCTAAGAAGCAGTAGAATTAATAGATATGTGATATCACTATATATCGATAGATCGATGTCACCTTGTAGATAAATGAACCAATACTAGTATAAAATGAAATAGCAATTTTAATCAATAAAAAACACTCAGAGTATAACTATAACCCATCTAACTTAATGGGCGCCATCTTGGGTACTGGCAGCTGTCTGCCAGTACCCAGTTTAGAAGAAAAAATTAGGTTTTTTTTTAAATTTGTTAAGTTTCTGTAGTGTAGCTTCCCCACACACAAAACCAACCCCCCCACCCCTCCACAATCACTTTTTGTGCTTTTGCACAAACAAGATTAGGCCAGTTTTAGTAAAACATTTTCCGTAGTGTAGCGGTTCCCACCCACTCCCGCCCCGTGCACGCGCCCGCCCGCCACCCTCCGTGCACGCGCGCGCGTCCGTGCGCGCCCCCCGACGGTCCCGCCCCCGATCCCGCCCCTCTTGACGTCACACGGCACACCGATGGCCGCCCACCCGCCTCCCAATTCGGCTCCCACCCACCAACGATACCGGCCATCGATGTCCGGTGCAGAGAGGGCCACAGAGTGGCTCTCTCTGCATCGGATGGCCATGTGAGGTTATTGCAGGATGCCTCCATATCGAGGCATCACTGCAATAACCGGAAAGCAGCTGGAAGCGAGCAGGATCGCTTCCAGCTGCTTTCCACACCGAGGACGTGCAGGGTACGTCCTCAGGCGTTAACTGCCTTTTTTGAGGACGTACCCTGCACGTCCTCGGTCATTAAGGGGTTAAGGGTTTATTGGGTGGATTTTATTTTTAGCTTAGGGTTTGGGCAATGTAAAAGAGCTAAATGCTTTTTTAAGGGCGATGTCCATGCAAATGCCCTTTTCTGGGCAATGGGGAGCTTAGGTTTTTTTGGGGGGGTTAGTTGTGTGGGTGGTGGGTTTTACTGTTGGGGGGTTGTTTGTATTTTTTTTAACAGGTAAAAGAGCTGATTTATTTGGGGCAATGCCCCGCAAAAGGGCCTTTTAAGGGCTATTGGCAGTTTAGTGTAGGCTAGGGGGTTTATTATTTGGGGGGGCTTTTTTATTTTGATAGGGCTATTAGATTAGAAATAATTTGTTTTTATTTTTGATCATTTCTTTTTTTATTTTGTGCAATTTAGTGTTTATTATTTTTTGTAATTTAGATAAATTTATTTTTTTAATTTAATTTATTTATTTTTATTGTAATGTTAGGTGTTAGTGTAACTCGGGTTAGGCTTTATTTTACAGGTAAATTTGTATTTATTTTAACTAGGTAGTTAGTAAATAGTTAATAACTATTTACTAACTTGTCTACCTTGTTAAAATAAATACAAACTTACCTGTGAAATAAAAATAAAACATAAGCTAGATACAATATAACTATTAGTTATATTGTAGCTAGCTTAGGTTTTATTTTACGGGTAAGTATTTATTTAGTTTTAAATAGTAATAATTTAGGTATTAATTGTAATTTTTATTTGGAATTATTTTAATTAGGTTAAAGTTAGTGGGTGTTAGGGTTACGTTAGGGTTAGACTTAGGGTTAGGTTTAGGGGTTAATAACTTTAGTATAGTGGCGGCGACATTGGGGGCAGCAGATTAGGGGTTAATAAGTGTAGTTAGGTGGCGGTGACATTGAGGGCAGCAGATTAGGAGTTAATAACAGTAATGTAGGTTGTGGCGATGTTAGGGACAGCAGATTAGGGGTTAATAATTTTATTATAGTGTTTGTGATGTGGGAGAGCCTCGGTTTAGGGGTTAATAGGAAGTTTATGGGTGTTAGTGTACTTTGTAACACTTTAGTTATGAGTTTTATGCTACAGCTTTGTAGCGAAAAACTCATAACTACTGACTTTCAGGTGGCGGTACAGAACTTGTAGTTATAGGCTGTACCGCTCACTTTTTGGCTGGACAGGCAAACTCGTAATACCGGCGATATGGAAGTCCCATTGAAAAAGGAGTCCCTTTTTGAAAGGTGCGGTAGTTACGTTGCGTTACAGCCAGAAAGGTGAATGGTACAGCTATACCTAGAACACCTGTAATGCCAGCAGTAGTGAAAAAGAGCCATAACGCTGCTTTTTCACTCATAACGCACAACTCCTAATCTAGCTGATTATTACTTGTTGGATAAGTAATTTATTACAACAGAGTATATATTTTTATCTAACAATAAAAAAAATATATGGGACAACATCTTGGTGGGGAATAGGAACTAGATTTGCCATCTGGCACATTTGTTCTAGTCTTGTGAAACTATTGTGGTTTTGCTTGTTCCATATTTCATATTTCAGTAAAAGCTTAATTCTATTATTAGTTTTGGGAAGTTTTAATTCCTTAAAGGGCCATAATAGTAGAAAAATGGCATGCTCTAATTTTAAGACTATTGACCCTACATTACTGTGTTTCTAACCCCCCCCCCCCACACACACACACACACACAAATAGGTTAAACACATAGTAGAAGTGCAGTTTGGGTCCCACAAAGCACTGCTGGTCCCAACAGCTGCAAATCCAATCATATTGACACACTATAGGGCTAATATTTTGTTATAGTCTTGTGAAACTGTTGTGGTGGTTTTGCTTGTTTGGGAAGTGCGCAAAGTTTTCCAATTTTTAATATTTCAGTCTAATCTTAATTCTGCTATTATTTTTGGGAAGTATTAATTCCTTAAAGGGCCATAATAGTAGAAAAATGACATGCTCTAATTTTAAGACTATCTACCCTACACTACTGTGTTTCTACCCCCCCCTACAAAGAGGTTAAACACATAGGGCCAGATTACAAGTGGAGCGCTAAATATTGCTTTCATAAAAGCGATATTTGCGTTCCACTGTGTAATAACAGCGCACGCTAATGTGTGCTGGTATTACATATTAACAACAATGCAATTTTTTTTATAGGCTCCAATGGGAGCCTTACACAAGCGCAATATTAACAATATTTGCGCTCCACTTAGTAATAACATTGCACATAAACATGCGCTGGTATTACAAGTACAGGGCACGTTCGCATTGCCCCATGCCTCACGAGAGTGCACTTCCATAGGCTCCAATGGGAGCCTCGTTTTCATGCTGGCAGCCATGGCAAACAACCTAGTGCAGCGCAGGGGGCAATTCGCACAGCGTTGAACAGCAATAAATAAATATATATGTATATGCACATATTTTCACATATTAACAGATACATATATATGTATATTAGCATATACATATATATTTATAGAGAAAACACAGTCCCCCATTGACCTCCATGTAAAGGCACTTTAAGGAGTGGGGTTTTTTTTTCAACACCCCAAATTCCTTAATTTTAACCCCTTATAACTGTTTTTTGCAGTTTGAAAAAAAAGATGCTTATAGTTATATTTTATTTTAAGATACTGCCTTCTTTATTTTAGGGCAATTTGGGCAACTTTTTATATTTGACCAGAGGTCTGACCTCTGATTAATTGCGCTTAGCGCATAGTGAAACCGCAAGCTTGCGGTAGCATTAACCAGCTACTTGTAATGGCTGGTTATTTAACGTGCGCCCGTAAATGGCAAATTGGTGCCAACAGATTAAGCAGCGCTGTACATGGGTACAAAGATAAAAGTACAACGGTGATACAATACAATGCAATACAAGACACCGGACAAAGTTTAACAAACAAATACAGGGAGAATTGAGGGCCCTGTTCCCGTGGGAATTTACAATCTAGATGGGTAGGAGGATGAGAAACAGGAGATGAGGACTGCAAAGGTGAGAATGATATTAGTGAGGAGATAGATGAGGGCAATTTTTAGGTAAGTGTAATTTATTTGTTACTGATGTGGGCGATAGGCTTCCCTGAACAAGAAGGTCTTTAGGGAACTTTAAAGGAGGAGAGGTTAAGAGAAAGTCTGACAGCTCGAGGAAGTGTGTTCCAGAGGGTTGGTGCCACACAAGAGAAGTCCTGCAGTCTAGCATGAGAGGAGGTGATGGTAGAAGATGTTTATATCTGATCTTATACCCTACATGACAGTGTGTATACTCTTCTAACATTTAAAATCACATTTGAGGTTATTTTCACGAGATAAAGTATGTTAAACTTCCCGTTTACCTTCCTGATTTGCCAATCAGGGGCGTAACTACTGGAGTGCAGAGGTTGTGACTGCGATCGGGCCCTCATTCAGCACAAACTTAGCTTTAGATCTCATTGGTGGCTTTGGCGTGCACATTGTCTCCTGACTGCACGTGTAGTCTCTACAAAGGCTAAAAAAATCCTGAGCTCCCATAAATATGTTGATAGCTGAGCTCTTAGTTGATTGACTGCCTTCTCAGGATTTCCCATTAACTCTCTGCACTCTGACATCACCAAGGGAAGCAGCCACTATCCATTGTGGCACTAGAACTTAACCCTGTGAAAGACACAAGGCTTCAATTCTCAGTGAGTTTTAAAATTGTAGTGTTAAAAAGTTTTTACTAATGAATTAATTAGCTTAATTTTTACTGGAATTTCCTTTGTTTTCGGTTTATACTGCCCTATACATTCATTGCCTTCAAAATTGTACTGGCTCATATAAATCTTTATGACACTGAATTTAGTCTCTTCCTATGGCTAGATTTAATTTTATTCAGAATCTTGTGTTGCTTGTAGTTTTCAGAAACTATTGGTGCACATTTATAAAAATGACCCACTTGATGATGCTTTGGTATTATAGAACTTAAGATGACCAGGGATCCCTATTATCTATTTTCTCTTGATATATCTCTATAGCTATATCATCTATACCTATATATCTCAAGAGTAAATAGATAATAGGGATTGCTGGTCTGCTTATGAGAGTATTCAATAAAATTTCACTTGAGTGGCCATATGTGTGTATGTGTGTGTGTGTATATATATATATATATATGTGTGTGTGTATATGTATGTATAAATGTGTGTGTGTGTGTATATATATATATATATATATATATATATATACAGTAAATAGATGTATATATATATGTATATATATATGTGTGTGTATATATATATATATATATACACATATTGATATATATATGTGTAAATGTGTGTATGTATGTATGAATGTATGTATATATGTATATATATATATATATATATATATATATATATATCTCAATCACACATACTGTGCCAGCTAGTACACTCTCCAGTGGCATATCTTGTGAAATATTAATATCGCAGAAGTGTGTTTGTGCACATAGGTGACTGTGGGTCCTTATGAATGTCTATGACCTGGGGTGGTGGGGTTTATTGAGTCATGCACCGGGGCCCTGGAGTTTCTAGTTACGCCTCTGTTGCCAGTCATTTTGTTTGCCCTTAAATTAGTCTAGTTGTCCCCACTGGGCACATACTGTAAATTGTTAGATGTTACATCTCACATGTTAAGCACATTTTATTGCAGATAATATACTCTGGCTCAAGTATATTGTTTACACATATAACAAATATTATCAAAATTAATGTGCATTATTAGTAGGGTGACCATATTGCTGCTTTAAAAAGGGACACATATGAAAAATACATATGTCAGGGCTCTTTAAATAAATGTTTTGTATAAGAACCCTGACATATGTATTTTTTATATATGTCCCTTTTTAAAGCGGCAATATGGTCAGCCTAATTATTAGAGATCCACATATCTTGGAATTCCTTGGATCTTCTAAATACTAACTGTTCTATTGCTGCCTCAAAGAAACAAAGAAGCTCTCACATCTTAGGCATATGAATAATACATTCCGAGCTCCATACCTCTAGTAACCATAAAATACAAACACCTAGATTACGAGTTTTGCATTAGAGACTATGCGGTGTAACGAGCAGTTTATGCTCACCGCTCACTTACAGACAGCGCTAGTATTACGGTCTTTTACAAACCCGGCGTTAACCGCAAAAAAGTGATCATAGAGCAAAATTTTGCTCCACATCTCACCTCAATACCAGCGCTGCTTACGTTAGCGGTGAGCTGGCTGAACGTGCTTGTGCACGATTTCCCCATAGGAATCAACGGGGAGAGCCGGCTGGAAAAAAACCTAACACCTGCAAAAAAGCAGCGTTGTCTTGAAGATGGACCCGCTCCGCGTAGGATGGATGAAGATAGAAGATGCCGGCTGGATAAAGACTTCTGCCTGTCTGGAGGACCACTTCATCCGGCTTGGATGAAGACTTCTCCCGGCTTCGTTGAGGACTTTGGCCCGGTTGGGTGAAGACGTCTCCCGGTAAGGTAATCTTCAAGGGGTTAG